>NC_049259.1:0-630297 GCF_011100685.1 Canis lupus familiaris | reverse complement strand
AGAATGTACGGGTGAGCCCCAAGCTGGCCCCATGCTATTAGTCATGGTATCTCTCTGGCCTCTGGGCATCTTGCTAGGTTGATTTGGTGGTAACTCCTGGGGCCAATGACCCAGAGTTCCCAAAGCTCAGTCTTCTCACTGGGAGAGGGCTTCCTTCATGGCACTCCCTCCTCACGCATTCCCCTGGGTGGCCAAGATCCCTTAGCAACAGGTTCTATTACTGGGCCGTGGGTAACCTCTACTCACAGTAGCATGACAATGATAGGACAAGGACTTGGAACCAGATATACTGGGATCCAAATCCTAGTTCAATCTGCTCTCTGTGTTACCTTGGGCAATCTGCAGAACCTCTCAGAATAATCTCAGTTTACAAATCTGTCAGCAAGGATAATAAAGTTGACCTTTAAACAATGTGGGGGCTGGGGGTACCAACCTCTCCCCAAACACACAGTCAAAAATCCAAGTATAATGTTTGACTCCTCAAATCGTAACTACTAAGAGCCTACTACTGCTGGCCAGAAGTCTTACTGCTAACCTAAACAGTCAATTCACAATTATTCTGTTCATTGTATGTATTATATACTATATTATTACAATAAAGCAACAAAGAGAAAAGAAAATGTTATCACAAAAGTAATGAGGAAGAGAACATGCATTTACAGTACTGGATTGTATTTGTCCAAGGAAATCTGAATATGAATGGACACATGCCCTTCAAACCCATGCTGTTCAAAGGTCAACATGCCGTAGTTTGTATGGCTTGAAGTTGTGCAGGAATGGAAGGGGATAATGCAGTGACTCCAAGGAGTATGTACACTGGGCCAAGGACCGGGGAAGATAAAGGATAAACATGGAATATTTTGCTGTAGTATTAATTTTATAAGAAAAATATAGGGAATGTATTTTGAAGTAAACCAGCAAAATATAAAGTTCAAATACGTTTTAAAGAAGGAAGAGCAAACCAAAAGAAATGCTTTTACTCATGTCACTTGCTTTGGGTTATGCTGTAAACTTGGAGGTCAGAGGGTAGCTGGTTATCAGTCACTCAGGCTTTGGGATTCTTTAAAAATATTTTTTTAATATTTAATTAATTTATTTATTTGAGAGAGAGAGAGAGAGAGATACACAGAGAGACAGAGAGAGGGAGACAGAGAGAATGATCAGGGGCAGCAGCAGCAGAGAGAGGGAGAAGCTCCCCACCAAGCAGGGATCCCACCAATGCAGAGCTCGATCTCAGGACCCTGGGACCATGACCTGAGCCGAAAGCAGATGCCCAACCGACTTAGCCACCACGGAATCCCATTTCTGGATCTTTTGATAGAAAAGTCTGATGTATGTGAGGTCCCTGCTCGCACAAAGCTGCCTCAGCCTTTGTACAGGCTTCTGCACATCTGAGATCATCCTGGGCTTCAGCTACCAGCACCAGGATAAGAATCTGAAGCTCCAGTGAGGGGCTGGGGCAGGTGTTTTCTTGTACAAAACCACCAGCTGATTAAGAAAGGTAGGTGGGGAGAATCTCTTTCCACAGATTCCAGGATGGTAGGTGGGGAGATAAGACAAGTCCCTGTGGCTTACCTTAGACTCTGGGGCCCAACGCAGAAGCCCTGGGAAATTTCAGGCTGACTCTGGGAATTTGGTTGGGAATAGCAGTCAGAACCTGGCTTCAGTTGCTCTGGCCACATTTGAGAGGATGAGAGCTATTGGTGCACATTCCAGAATCCTGGAATCAGAAAGGAACTAAAATTTATGTTGTGTGGTGTGTTTGTTTGTTCCGGGCTCTGGGCTAGATGACTCACATGTGAGGTTTCAGTTACTACTTCAACGTGTGTACGGTAAGGCAGCATTCTCTCCATGCCCAGGGCGGTCATGAGACATGCCCAAGATCACACACCTACTGTGGTAGAAGCTATTAGTTCTTCCCCAATAAGTGTCTACTACTTTATCTTGGTTATGGAAACAGAGCTGCCTAGAAAGAAGACTACATTTCCCAACCTTCTGTGTGGTTAGGTGTCATCACATGACCGAGTTCTGACCAATGAGAAGTAAATGAAGTGTCTCAGGGCAGCCTCTAGGAACCTTCCTTAAGGCACAGCTTGTGTTTATGCACTCTCCCCCATCCTCTTTGCTCTTTCTTCTATTTTGCTGTTTGGTAGGTGAGTGCCACTTTGATCCATGAGGATGAGGGCCACCCACTAGGAACAGCAGAACAGTGAGCTGGAAGAAGACTGGGACATAGTACCAGGCCCAGACTGCTGCCTCTAGGCTTTCACATGAGAGGGAAATAAACATCTACTTGTTAAAGCCACGTTGTTGTGGGTTTTCTGTTATCTTCATTTGTACCTCATCCTAACTGAGGTACCTAGTAAGTGATGGAGTGGAGAATTTGAATCTGAGTCAATGAGATCTTCAACCCATGCTTTCCCATTACGATGTGATGTTTCTAGGGCCCCGTATATGCTCTTGCTATGCTGCCATAAGCTCTTAGTGTGAAGCATTACTTGGAACTACAATGGTGTCAACTTGGGGCCAAAACCCAGGACCCTGAGAGGATGGTGAAGGTAACACTTCCCCTAAGATCCAGGAAACTCCATCCTTCTACCTTTGGACTTGCCACACCTCTTGTGGCAGGTGAAGGCTGCATTCAGGTAGCCCTTCACCCTCACCCCAGTCTACCTTGACAGACTATGGTCACTTGGGACACCTCTAAGGAAACTTTACTAAGGAAACCCCTAAAACAGGTGATCAGTACCCCAGGAGCATCCTTTTTCCATTGGAGAATTCTACAGGAGCTTTGTGAGCCCAGCACAGCTCTACACAGACAAGGCATGGCCCCTTGCTGGTAAGAAGGTATATTGTCTCTTACTCAATCTCAGAAGTGGTAGTAGGACTGAGTTAAAAGGGCTTTAATATCCTACTGTAAACCACAAGAACCTCCACGTCACCAAGGAGATCCTGAAGTAGGACCCACAACAGCTGGCTATATGTCTGATAAGATGCTACTCACAAACAGAGAAGACATTTAACTGGCTGGGTGATCCCACACCACCCTGTGGGAGTTGGAAGAGGGGGAAGCTTGTCTAATGCAACTCTTCACATTCATTTATTCGAGGACAGCTGAAGGAACTTTGATGGATCCCAACCAGATCTTCCTTCCTGGGCTGGTGCACTCACCACCCAGCTGTGTGAGGATTGTTGCTAACAGTTCACAGCTATTCTGTTTCCAGAGAATTCCCTTGCCTGAATGGAAGCTGCCTTGCTTGGGAGCCTGCAGCCAATGACTGCCTGACACAGGGATAGGAAAGGCCAGCCCTCCTTACCTTACCATAGGATTATCTTTGGTGCAATCCATGCTCCAGAGCTCCCTGCAGGGTCAAGGTTATCAGCTGAGACCACAGCCTTTCTTGGCTCTGTTCCCCTGCCCTATCCCACTTCTTTCTCTTTCTCCTAGAAGGTTCTTCCTCAGTAGATCACATGTGCTGAAATATGCTTTTAGGAAACCTGACCCCAGTGTCCACCTCATTAAATATTTGTGAAGATAAAATGATATACTATAGAGAAAGAGGGCAGCCCCGGTGGCACAGCGGTTTAGCGCCGCCTGCAGCCCAGGGCGTGATCCTGGAGACCCTGGATCGAGTCCCACCTCAGGTTCTCTGCGTGGAGCCTGCTTCTCCCTCTGCCTGTGTCTCTGCCTCTCTCTGTGTGTGTCTCTATGAATAAATAAATAAAATCTTTAAAAAAACTATAGAGAAAGAATTTGTCCCATGCCTGATATCCAGCAAGTGTTTAATAAATGTTCGAGATTGTTATCCAGGAGACCGGAGTATCAGAAACCTCTTAGTGTGCGATGTTAAGGGGTAGAAATCTGGTGATTTGGTAAGTGGATTTAATTTCACTTGCTAAGGGAATGGGGTGTACAGAAGGAGCAGCTGAATTTTCTTGGCTATCACTGGTATCTGCTTTGGGCTCTGAGTGGTATTCCTTATGTCCCTGATGAAAAAAAAAATTTACTCATTATATACATTTATCAACAGAAAGTGCCATTTCCACACAAATAAGTACGTTTCCTCCGCTAATCTGGACCAGGTTTCATCAACGCAGCACAAGTTGGTAGAGATAATCAGTTAGATGGCAGAGCAGACCTAGGAAAATACCTTAAGACCAGCCCAGACCACAGAGGAAAAAAACAGTGAGAAACACTGAGTTGAGATGGTGGGGAAGCTTCCTGGAAGGGGAAGCTTAAGCTGGGCATTCACCAGTGAATGGAGTGGTAGGAGATAATGTCCCCAGGGAAGCCACCAGTCTAGGCTAGGTGATCAGGGCCTGAGCAGGGCAATGGCAGCGAGGGTGGCTAAAGGAGTGTGTAAAGGACCTGAAAGAGGGGCCCAGGACTGTGATTCCAGCCAATGGGTTCTAATGGACCCACTGGCCCAGGGGGCAGAAGTCAGGAAGGACATGGTTTTGGTGACACACTGACTGTGCTTTCTCTATCGGGCTTGCCTGTCCTGTTATGGTGTCTACAGTGAGCTTGCCCTACATAGTACCTTCCCGGCAAGTCATAATACTGCAGGATTCCTGCTCTGTGTAGATTCCAGAAACCAGTGCAATAATCAAACATGTTACTAGCATTAAGATTCCATTAGTTCCTTCCCTTCTGAATAGAGATGGCAAGAAACGGCCCACAGCTTTCTTGAGCCTCTGATCTAGGAGAGAAGAATCACACAGTACTTTGAACAAGGGAGGTTTGATAGAAGAAACAACTATTTTCAGGGAATTAACTACACAGTGGGAGTAGAAGGGAAGGCTAAAGAGTCTTCTGGGACTGATGAAGAGGACACAAAGAAGAAACATCTTGGAAGGGGAGGGAGCATCCAAGGCTGGGATTCAGCCCTTGTTGGAGAAAATGTGGTTGCAGTTCCCTAGATGGCAGAGAAATTGCCTGGATTGTTTCAGGACAAAGCCAGTTGATGCTCAGAGAGCCAAGGCTGGTGGGCAGAGAAGGGATGGCTATGGCTGCTGTTGGGTGTTGGGTGCCCACATAATTCCCCAGGAAATTGGTTTTGGGGGCTGCTGATGAACTCAAGGAGAAGCCACCTGGGGCTCACTCAGAACTCTTCTGGAAGCTGCCCTAGGAGAGCACTGTGTGCGGCACCTTCCAGGAATCAGGCTGGGTCACCGCTGCTCTTCTTCAGGGAGCACCCACAAGAGTGCAGTGGCATTGGGAAACCAGGTGGGACACCCGCAGAAGTAGCCATGAAGAGGCTAGCAGGAGTGATGCCCAGACTCGCTGGGAGTGAACTCCCCCAGGGTCCACAGTATTGCAAGTAGAAAGGGAAGTGCAACGGAACCAGAAACAAGTTTCCTCTCTCCATCAACCCCCCTGGCCCTCTAGCGCCCTCTACTGATGAAGTTTAACATGTACCAGCTGGCGAGGGAGAGCTGTTCCAAGCATTTTTGAAGGGTGGATTTGGAGCTGAAAGGCAATATATTGGTAACTGGTGAGGGTGTTAGTAGGTTCCACTGGTGAAGGGGGTAGAGGGGGAAGGGGGGGGGCTCTTGCATTAAATTTTTGGATAATCTTACTTTAGGAAATATCCCTGCCAGCTGAGAAATGAGTCACAATCAACTCAAAAAATGAAGTTAGAAAAGGCAAAGAACGATTAAATCACTAGAACTAAATAAAACTACATAAACTAAGTAATTGTGATTCACATGATGACAAACTCCAGAAAAGCGAGATAAAGATAATTCTTACAATTATATATAATAAAGATGTCATCACTGTGAACTAGGGTTTTATATAACAATTTACTGTGACAAAAACTGGGAAATAGCAAAGTTAAAATTTTCATAGAGCATAGGAGATGTCAATAGCTGTGGAAGCATATGGATTTAGAGACAAGTCAAAAGCAGTTATCCAACAGGGGTACCTGGGGGGCTCAGTCAGTTGAGCTGCTGCCTTCAGCTCAGGTCATGATCTCAGGGTCCTGGGATTGAGCACTGCATCTGGCTTCTGGCTCACTGAAGAGCCTAATTCTCCCTCTGTCTCTGTCTCTGTCTCTGTCTCTCATGAATAAATAAATAAAATCTGTTTTTTTAAAAGAAGTTATCCAAAAAGAAAAAAAAAATAAAGAAGTTATCCAACAGGGGGATCCCTGAGTAGTTCAGTGGTTTAGCGCCTGCCTTTGGCCCCGGGGCGTGATCCTGGAGTCCTGGGATCGAGTCCCACATCGGGCTCCAGTCCCACATCGGGCTCCCTGCATGGAGCCTGCTTCTCCTTCTACCTGTGTCTCTGCCTCTCTCTCTCTGTGTCTCTAATGAATGAATAAATGAAATCTTAAAAAAAAAAGAAGTTATCCAACAAAACAGAATAGTGTTCTGAAATAGACCCACACACGTATGGTCAAATGATGTCCTACATAGGATATAAAAACCATCAACCAGAGAAGAAATTATTCTTCTATTGAAGTCTGAGAATTAAATATGACCTACTCAAAATTAAAGATCACTGTCCATCAAAAGGCTCAACTAAGGAAAGAAATAGACAAAACCACAAATTGGTTAAAAAAATTGTCACAATATATATCTGAAATGGACTTCTATCCAGAATATGTTAAAAACTTCCATAACTCAGGACTCCTGGGTGGCTCAGTGATTGAGCGTCTGCCTTTGGCTCAGGGCATGATCCTGGTCCGGGGATCGAGTCCCTCATTAGGCTCCCCAGAGGGAGCCTGCTTCTCCCTCTTCCTATGTCTCTGCCTCTCTCTGTGTCTTTCATGAATAAAGAAATAAAATCTTTAAACCCCCCCCCAAAAAACGTCCCACAACCCACTAACAAAAGCAAACAACTCAATAAAGATATGGATGACAGACTCAGACACTTTGCAGAGGAAGACATACAAATGGACAGTAAACACATGAAAAAGTGCTCAACATCATTAGTCAGCAGGAAAAAATAACCACAGTGAACTGTCACTACACACCCACCAGAATATTTAAAATTGTTTAAACTGGCAACAACACATGTTGGCAAGTATTTGGCATAATTGGAACTCTCACACATTGCTCTTGGATGTGTAAAATGGCACAACTATTTGAAAAGCTGTTTGGAGGTTTCTTATAAAGTTAAACACTTATCTACTCAGTGATCCCATAATTCCACACCTATGTATGTATCCTGATATTATGGACTGAATGTTTGTGTACCTTCTCCCCCCAGTTCAAGTGTTGAAATCCTAACCTCCAATATGATAGTGTCTTTGGGGGGTAATTAATAAAGCCTTTGGGAAGGAGGGTGGAGCCTCCACGAATGGAATTAGTACCTTTTTAAGAGGAGACGAGAGAGACCGCTCTCTCTGCCATGGTAGGGTACCACAAGAAGATGGTCAGATGTAAACCAGGAAGAGGACCTTCATCAAAAACTCAACTATACTGGCATCATGAGCTCGGACTCCCAGCCTCCAGAACTGTGAGAAATAAAATCTGACTGCTTCATCAGCCAGTCTATGGCATTCTATCATAGCAACCAAAACTGATCAATACATCAAGGAAAATAAAAACATTTGTTCACAAAGAAACTTATACATGAATATTCATAGAAGATTTTCATTCATAATATCCCTCAAATAGAAACAAACCGATGTCAATTAAAAGGAGAATGTATAGGGATCCCTGGGTGGCACAGCGGTTTGGCGCCTGCCTTTGGCCTAGGGCGTGATCCTGGAGACCCGGGATCGAATCCCACATCGGGCTCCCGGTGCATGGAGCCTGCTTCTCCCTCTGCCTATGTCTCTGCCTCTCTCTCTCTCTCTGTGACTATCATAAATAAATAAAAAATTAAAAAAATAAATAAAAGGAGAATGTATAAACTGTCATGTAATTATACAATGAAATACTTCTCAGAAATTAAAAGAAACAAATATTTATACACACAATACCAGATAAATATGTCAAGTACTAAAGGACTTGTACTTTGTGATTCTATTAATATGACATTCTAACACAGGGAAAAATACATTTATGGTGGTAGAATAAAAGCAGTGGTTTTGGTGTGAGGGATTGCAGATTGATTGGCAAAGGCACAAGAGAACTTTCTGGAGTGATAAAGTTGTTCTCTATTGTAATAGAAATATAGGTTATACATGTGTGCACATTATTAAAACTCATTTAACTATACATGTAAGATGTATATATTTTAGTATATGTAAGTTATACTTCAATAAAAAGAAAAAGTAAATGAGATAAACAGGTATAAAAAATAAATAAGATAAATAGGTATAAAATTCAGCCTGGCACATGAGGAGGCAAAACTACATGAATGAAAACCAGTAGAAACAATAGACAATGGGTACAGACCCAAAAAGGCTATAGATATTGGAGTTATCAGACACACATGTCAAATAACTGTGCTTACTATGTCCAAGATGATAGAAGATGAATTTTTGCAGAGAACTGGAAACTAAATAAAGTGACATAACTGATTTGAAAAAGATCCAGATATAAATTATAAAAATTAAAAAACAGAATAACTGAACATAAGTATACAAAAAAAGAATTTGACAGCAGACTAGATGCAGTTGAAGAGAGATTAGTAAACTGTAGAATAGATCAGACAGAACTATCCAGACTAAAGCATCACACAAATCTTGATGTTGTGTTTTCATTTTCATTGAGCTCAAAATATTTTTTAATTTCTAACCATCTATATATTTTGATTCATATTAATTAGACCACTCACATTCATTTTTTAAAAGATTTGTTTATTAATTCCTGGCTCAGCGGTTAAGCACCTGCCTTCAGCCCAGGGCATAATCCTGAAGTCCTGGGATCAAGTCCCACATTGGGCTCCCTGCATGGAGCCTGCTTCTCTCTCTGCCTATGTCTCTGCCTTTCTCTGTGTCTCTCACGAATAAATAAATAAAATCTTAAAAAAAAAAAGAACCAGCCTTGCATCCTGGGGATAAATCCCACTTGGTCATTGTGAACAATCTTCACAAAGACATGGAAAAATATTTCATGCTCATGGATTGGAAGAATTAATATTGTGAAAATGTCAATGCTACCCAGGGCAATTTACACATTTAATGCAATCCCTATCAAAATACCATGGACTTTCTTCAGAGAGTTGGAACAAATCATCTTAAGATTTGTGTGGAATCAGAAAAGAACTCGAATAGCCAGAAGAATATTGAAAAAGAAAACCAGAGCCAGGGGCATCACAATGCCGGATTTCAAGTTGTACTACAAAGCTGTGATCATCAAGACAGTGTGGTACTGGCACAACAGACACATAGATCAATGGAACAGAATAGAGAATGCAGAAGTGGACCCTCAACTCTGTGGTCAACTAATATTCGACAAAGCAGGAAAGACTATCCACTGGAAAAAGGACAGTGTCTTTGATAAGTGGTGCTGGGAAAATTGGACAGCCAGGTGCAGAAGAATGAAACTAGACCATTCTCTTACACCAGACACAAAGATAAACTCAAAATGGATGAAAGATCTAAATGTGAGACAAGAATCCATCAAAATCCTAGAGGAGAACACAGGCAACACCCTTTTTGAACTTGGCCACAGCAACTTCTTCAAAGATACATCTATGAAGGCAAGGGAAACAAAAGCAAAAATGAACTATTGGGACTTAAGATAAAAAGCTTCTGCACAGCAAAAGAAACAGTCAACGAAACTAAAAGACAACCTACAGAATGGGAGAAAATATTTGCAAATGATGTGTCAGATAAAGGGTTCGTTTCCAAGATCTATAAAGAACTTATTAACTCAACAACAAAGAAAGAAACAATCCAATCATGAAATGGGCAAAAGACATGAAGAGAAATCTCACAGAGGAAGACATAGACATGGCCAACAAGCACATGAGAAAATGCTCTGCATCACTTGCCATCAGGGAAATACAAATCAAAACCACAATGAGATACCACCTCACACCAGTGAGAATGGGGAAGATTAACAAGGCAGGAAACCACAAATGTTGGAGAGGATGTGGAGGAAGGGGAACCCTCCTGCACTGTTGGTGGGAATGTGAACTGGTAGAGCCACTCGGGAGAACTGTGTGGAGGTTCCTCAAACAGTTAAAAATAGACCTGCCCCACGACCCAGCAATTGCACTGCTGGGTATTTACCCCAATGATACAGATTCAGTGAAGCAGCAGAGGGTAAATGCACCCCAATGTTCACAGCAGCAATGTCCACAATAGCCAAACTGTGGAAGGAGCCTCGGTGTCCATCAAAAGATGAATGGATAAAGAAGATGTGGTCTATGTATACAATGGAATATTACTCAGCCATTAGAAACAACAAATACCCACCTTTTGCTTCAACGTGGATGGAACTGGAGGGTATCATGCTGAGTGAATTAAGTAAATCAGAGAAGGACAAACATTATATGGTCTCATTCATTTGGGAAATATAAAAAATAGTGAAAGGGATTATAGGGGAAAGGAGAGAAAATGAGTGGGAAATATCAAGAGGATGACAGAACATGAGAGACTCCTAACTCTGGGAAATGAACAAGGGGTAGTGAAAGGGGAGGTGGGCAGGGGGGAATGGGGTGACTGGGTGATGGGCAGTGAGGAGGACACTTGACGGGATGAGCACTGGGTGTCATGCTATATGTTGGCAAATCAAACTCCAATCAAAAATATACAAAAAAAAAAAAGACACAGGAGAGAGAATAAAATGAAAAAAAAGAAAGAAAAGAAAAGAGAAAAAAAGAAAAAAGAAAAAATACCTAATTTTTTTAAAATAAAAGATTTATTTATTTATTTGAGAGAGAGAGAGCAAGCATGTGCATAAGTGAGTGGGGGAGGGGTAGACAGAGAAGGAGAGAGGATCCTCAAGCAGATTCCCTGCTGAGCACAGAGTCCGATGTAAGGCTCAATCCCAGGACCCTGAGGTCATGACCTGAACTGAAATCAAAAGTTGGACATTTAACTGTTGGAGCCACCCAAGTGACCCTAGACCATTCACATTTTAAGATGATTATCGATACAATTGGATTAATATCTACCATGTTTGTAACTGTTTTATACTAGTCCCACTTTTTATTAATCTTCCCCTCTTTTCTGCCTTCTCTAGTTTTATTTTTTATTTTTTAAGATTTTATTTATTTATTAATGAGAGACACACACAGAGAGAGAGAGAGGCAGGGACAAGAGACATAGGCAGAGGGAGAATCAGGCTCCATGCAGGGAGCCTGATGTTGGACTCGATCACAGGACTCCAGGATCATGCCCTGAGCTGAAGGCAAAGGCTCAACCACTCAGTCACCCAGGCGTCTCTGCCTTCTCTAGTTTTAACGGAATATTGTAGAAGGTTGGATTTTGTCTTTTCTTTCAACATATCAGATGTACTTCAAACTTTTATTAATGGTAGTCCTAGTATTTGTAACGTACATTAACAACTAACATTAGTCCAGCTTCAATTAACTCTAAACCACTTCATGAGTAGTGCTCCACTTTGGGCTGATGGGACAGGGATACAGCTATTCCACTGGGGGCCACAGATGTCATTTGAGTTTTGGTAGTGTGAGCTTCAATTAACTTTTCTTTCAAAGCTGGTCAGTTTTCCCTGAGAGGAACTTTCTGACACCCTGCTTGGAGCTCTTGTGGAAGGAAGGGGTTGAGAGCATCCCACATGCAGACTTTCACATAATCCTCCAATTGACGGTCTCTGTCTTCAGTCTGGCACCCACAACCCCATCCCTACTCTCCTCTGTGCTCAGCAAGGTCTTCTCAAGTCTACAGTTACTCTGGTCCATAGGTATTTTATGCCTGGCTCCCCAGAAGCAGGGCAGAACTCACTTGGACAGGCAAGGCCACAAGAAGAGGATCTGAGGGGATCTAACAGTTCACCTACACTTATTGTCAGCCTCACCTCACTTCACAACATTTCACCAACTCCTGTGGCTTTCCAGGGTGCCTTGGCATGAGTCCCTTTCTTCCCATGGGCTCCATACCTGCAGTGGGAAGTCTCAGCTTCTTCAGGTCTGCTAAGCCAGTTCCACTCTTTCACTCTGTGTTCAAACATTTGTTGACATGTCTCATCAATTTTGGTCCCTTCTCTCATTTGCTTTGTTTTAGTTGATTTATATCATATTATTCCTTTAACTGCTGTTTTGGGAGTTTTCAGGAGAGTGAAGATCAATACCTTTGTCAATCTGCCATGTGCTATGGGTACACTTTGCTTTTTCCCTTAACAGTGTATTGAGGAAATCTTTCTTTCATTAAAGATTTTATTTTTAAGTAATCTGTATCCCCAACATGGGGCCCAAACTCACAACCCCGAGATCAAGAGTTTCATGTTCCAGGAACTAAGCCAGCCAGATGGCCCCTTTATATTTCTTTTTAATGGGACTTAGAATTCCAGACTCCTAGAGGCAACACCTAACCCTGTTTTAGGTTTATGTTATGGTTTTGAATGTTGCAAGGAAAGCAGTGGACATTATTGTATGTCAATAATTATGTGTAGAAATATACAAAGGAGGGAAGAAGAGAGAGAGAAAAAAAAGCAAAGAGAAGGAGAGTTTTTGGTGTCGAATATCAGGCATCTGAAGCAGACCAGTAGGTGAGGGAGAGCCTTGGGAGGGGGGTGAATAGGCTGTATTTCCCATGTTGATCCACTCTAGTTGGACCTGATCCTTTCCTCTCAGTTCTGCTACCCACTGCATGCCAACTGCCTCAGGCTCAAACCAGTTATTGGAAAGAGAAGCAGCTCCCCTGGGATATGGTTCACCAGGATCCAGAGATAACCTGACATCTGGACAAGGCAAGGCCACATTCTGCATGGCTAGAGTGAACTCAGTGTGCCCTTTATCCCCAGAGGATGCCCCGACTCCAGACATAAGTTTCAGCATGACTGAGAGTCCATGTCAGCCAGCAGCCCTGAGCTCCATCCTTGTCGGGGACCCAGGCACAATCAAAGGTGCATAATCAGATAGGGAAGGGAGGAACGCAGGAATCTCCACCCCACTCTGGTCCTCTTTTATCCAGCTTTGGGCAAGTTTGCAAATTCTCTCTCCTTCTTCCCTCACAGTTTGGGAAGAATAGCTTCTGCTAAGGCATTAAGAGGTTTTGATTTGTACATTTAGACCATATGTGTGTATTTGTACATTTAAGAGGAGGTTTGCATTTCTCACATGGAGCAGCTAGTGCCTGAGCACTTGACATGGAGTATTGAAGGATACTGAGAAATAGCATGCAATAATTAGCTTACTCGACAGCTATTTATTGAGTCCGCCCATTCTGTGTGCCAGCCCTTGGGACTGTAGGTGCATGGCAGTGGACAAACAGACATGGTCCCTTCTCTTGGAGCCTCTGGCCTAGTGAGAAACACACACATAAATGCACAAACTCACAAAAGCAGTATATAGTTGCAAATTAGGATAGGGGCTTAGAAGGGAAAGAGCATGCTGCTTCAGGAGAGAGAATCAGGAATGAGGTAGGCAGGGGAGGCCTCTTGAATGAGTGACAGTGGAGATAACACCTGGAGGATGAGAAGAGGAAAGAAAGCACATTCCAGGCAGAGGGAACTGGACATGCCAAGGCTCTGAGGTGTGCAAGAGCTTGTCATGTTCATGTTCATGAAGACCAGAGCACTTGGGGTGTGGTGACCAATGTGAGGCTGAAAGATGGGGCCAGATCATGCAGAGTCTTGGAGGCCATATTCTCTCTCTCTCTCTCAATTTCTTTCTCTCTCTTTCTCTTTCTTCTCCTTCTCTCCCTCCTTCTCATCCTTTCTTCACCCCCCCCCCTTTTTTGTAAGAGAGTGAGCATAGTGGAGCCCGGCACAAGGCTCCATCTCATGACCCTGAGATCATGACCTGAGCTGAAACCAAGAGTTGGACACTTAACCAGCTAAGCCACCTGGGTGCTCCTCTTTCTTTTTTTTTCAATAGACAAGGTAAGCACATGGGGATCCCTGGGTGGCTCAGCGGTTTAGCCCCTGCCTTCGGCCCAGGGCGTGACTCTGGAGTCTCGGGATTGAGTCCTGTATCAGGCTCCCTGGTATGGAGCCTGCTTCTCCCTTTGTCTGTGTCTCTGCCTCTCTCTCTCTCTGTCTCTCATGAATAAATAAATAAAATATTTTTTTAAAAAGACAAGGGAAGCACCTACTATGTGCTAGGAAGTGTTCTAGGCACTTGAGTTCAAGGAATAAACAGGAAGAAGTCCCTTTTTTCACAAAACCTGTACTCTGATGGTAGGAAACAGACCATACATGTGGAAAGTTAGATAACTGGTGATAGATTCAGCTTCTGGAAGTACTTACGAGAAAAGAAATCAGCAGAATAGAACAAAGAGTGACTTGAGGGGCAGGCACTACTCCATATGGATGTTCAGGCAAAGCCTGATGGGGTCAAGGAGCCATCACAGGGAAGATCAATGGCAGAAACAATGGCAGGAGCAAAGGTCTTAATGAAAGAACAGACTTGAAATTTTCAAGAAATAAAGTTAAGGAGGTCATATTTTATTCTGAGTTCAATGGGTAACCCCAGAAGGGTCTTAGCAGGAGAGTAACAGGATCAGATTGAAGTTTCTCAAAGCCTGCCCTGGTTGCTGTGCGGAGAATGGAGGGCAGGGAACAAGAGAAGGCAGGAGAAAACACAGTGATGAGGCTCCCCCAATAGACAGGGCAAAAGCTGATGGGGGTCGGGGGTGGTGGAGGAGATGGAACAGGAAGGAAGACATCTCATAGCACCTAATGTGAGGGTGGGGAAGAGGTGGAGATCAGGGACACTGTCTGGGTGACTGGAAGAACTGGTTGGAATGTGGGAAAAAGCAGTTAACGGACCTACATGAAGGCTCACCACAAGCTCAGAGGCCCGGGCTGCCTGGCTGTGGATGGTGCAGCTCCAGAGATAGAATGACGGTGGCCAGCAAGGGCACAGGATCATGATGCTAGCCATTGGGATCGTGGTTTTATGACAAGATCTGGTTGGTTGTCTGTCACTTACAAGCCCTTCCACACACTGTCGACTTGATTCACTTCATGAGGAAGATAGTTAGTGTCATGTCCATTTGCAGATGAGGAAGCAGAGGCTTGGAGAGGTTGTAACTCACCCCCTGCTCAGACAGCCAGGATGTGTGTGAACCTGAGTGGGCTCCAGAATTTCTGTATAGGGTCTTCTCTAGGGTGGGGTGGGCTGGGGGCTTATCTTAAAGTTGCATTGTGTATCAAGTACACTGGTCTTACTTGAATTTGGTTTTTGCTGGGGTTGGGGGGAGATCCACACCCAGATCTGTTGGTCTCCAAGTGGAGGGCTTTCATGTTCTGGATGGAAGGAATTGCCCTCAGATGGCAGGAGTTGGTGTGGACTAGCATGACTGGGGACAAAGCAATGCTTGACTTGGATGGATCCCTGTAAGGTGTGAGGGGCTGGGAAGGCTGCCCCAGAAGGGAGAAGGTCAAGGAGCAAAGGCATGATGTGCTGTTGATTAGAGCTTGCTGAAGGCACCAGGGATCTTTCAGTGTAGACATGGGCTGCCTGCACTAAAGGCCAAGATTTGCTTACTTGAGTTAGAAATTCAGTGCTGAGTGTTCTGGGTCAGTCCCTGGGGAAGTTCCCTCCCCAGCTTCACAGGACATGGGCCTGCCTTCTGCTCCCTGGGCCTCAACCTCCAGGCTATTCCTTGATATATTGCAGTTTAGATCAAGCTACCAGGTCAGCCTTGAATGCACCCTACCTAGCCCGAGACATAATTGTAGAAGAAATCCATGTTGGTAAAGCAACACACCCCTCTGCTCCCCTGCTGGCATGTCCAGTGCCCTCACCCAGAGCCCGGCCCCTTAGCAAAGATCACCCCAGCCTGCTCTTCACAATCAGTAGTTCTAAACTGATGAAATGTAGGGTTTTTAACTGTCTCACTATCCCTGTGGTATGATGGGCAGTTTTACCTGAGACCACCTGTCAGTGAATAGCTCGTATGCTTGCCAGAACCATCCTGCCTTTCTTTGCCAACAATACTACTAGTTCTCAAAGCTCCACTGAAGCACCACTTCCCCTGGTCTCTCCTTTCCCTCTCTGGCTGGGTTCTGGCCAGAGCACTTTTACTTTTGGGGCACCCCTTCATCCCATCCCTGTCTTATTTGATATAAATGGTGTTCAGGGCCCAACCTTGATTCTTTCCATTTCTGTAGACAGTTAAGTCATTGATGTCTATGAAACACTTTTCCTGATCAATTGAAACATTGCCTTTAGGATCCCTGGGTGGCGCAGCGGTTTAGCGCCTGCCTTTGGCTCAGGGCGCGATCCTGGAGACCCGGGATCGAATCCCACGTCGGGTTCCTGGTGCATGGAGCCTGCTTCTCCCTCTGCCTGTGTCTCTGCCTCTCTCTCTCTCTCTCTGTGACTATCATAAATAAATAAAAATTAAAAAAAAAGAAACATTGCCTTTGTTGGACATATTTTCCATATGTGCTCAGATCTACATTTGTTTGTTCTGGTGCCAATCCCACGCTTTGATCCCAATGGATTTATAGTAAATTTTGTATTTACTGCACATGTCCTTCATCCTCATTACCTTTTTTTTAACCTGAGGAGGATTGACATTTTAAAAAAAGACTTAATTAGTTACTTTATTTATTTGAGAGAGTGAAGGGAGAGCACACAAGATGGAAGAAGGGGCAGAGGGAGGAGAAGGAGAAGCAGACTCCCCACTGAGCAGGGAGCTTATGACCTATGGTACAGGGCTGGATCTCAGGACCTCAAGATCATGACCTTAGCCAAAGGCAGATGCTTAACTGACTGAGCCACCCAGGCACCCCAAAGAGAACTGATGTATTTTTATGACATGTCCTTGTGCAAGAACATGTTTGGATCTTGTTTATGCCCTACAATAAGTTTTGTAGACTTTATTATCAAATTTATTGTTATTTAATTTATTCCTAAGGATTTTATAGCTTTAGACACTTCTATAGATCACATATTTGCTCCCATTTCTATTTCTAATTAGTTTCTACTAACATAAAGAAAGGCTTTAGTTTTTGTATGTTCACTTTAAATACAGCATATTTTTTTTTAGAGTCTAGAAAACTGGAGAGTTTTATAGATATCCAAACATATCTACAACTATTGGTAATTATAACATTAATATACTATATATATTTTCCCCTTTTCTTAATTTAATAGCCAATTTTTTTATTTTTTAAAATTATTTAAATTTTTTATTGGTGTTCAATTTGCCACCATATAGAATAACATCCAGTGCTCATCCCATCAAATGCCCCCCTCAAGCCCTTCACCCAGTCACCCCCATTCCCCGCCCACCTCCCTTTCTACAACCCCTTGTTCGTTTCCCAGAGTTAGGAGTCTCTCATGTTCTGTCTCCCTTTCTGATATTTCCCACTCATTTTTTCTCCTTTCCCTTTATTCCCTTTCACTATTTTTTATATTCCCCAAATGAATGAGACCATATAATGTTTGTTGAAATTGACCTATTTCACTCAGCATAATACCTCCAGTTCCACCCACATTGAAGCAAATGGTGGGTATTTGTTGTTTCTAATAGCTGAGTAATATTCCATTGTATACATAAGCCACATCTTCTTTATCTATTTATCTTACGATGGACACCAAGGCTTCTTCCACAGTTTGGCTATTGTGGACATTGCTGCTATAAACATCGGGGGGCAGGTGTCCTGGCATTTCACTGCATCTGTATCTTTGGGGTAAGTCCCCAGCAGTGCAATTGCTGGGTCGTAGGGCAGGTCTATTTTTAACTCTTTGAGGAACTTCCACACAGTTTTCCAGAGTGGCTGCACCAGTTCACATTCCCACCAACAGTGCAAGAGAGTTCCCCTTTCTCCACATCTTCAACATTTGTTGTTTCCTGCCTTGTTAATTTTCCCCATTCTCACTAGTGTTAGGTGGTATCTCATTGTGGTTTTGATTTGTATTTCCCTGATGGCAAGTGATGTGGAGCATTTTCTCATGTGCTTGTTGGCCAAGTCTATGTCTTCCTATGTGAGATTTCTGTTCATGTCTTTTGCCCATTTCATGATTGGATTGTTGGTTTCTTTGCTGTTGAGTTAATAAGTTCTTTATAGATCTTGGATACTAGTCCTTTATCTGTTATGTCATTTGCAAATATCTTCTCCCATTCTGTAGGTTGTCTTTTAGTTTTGTTGACTGTTTCTTTTGCTGTGCAAAAGCTTCTTATCTTGATGAAGTTCCAATAGTTCATTTTTGCTTTTGTTTCTCTTGCCTTTATGGATGTATCTTGGAAGAAGTTACTGTGGCCAAGTTCAAAAAGAGTGCTGCCTGTGTTCTTCTCTAGGATTTTGATGGAATCTTGTCTCACATTTAGATATTTCATCCATTTGGAGTTTATCTTTGTGTATGGTGTAAGAGAATGGTCTAGTTTTTAAAAATTTATTTGAGAGAGGGAGACAGAGCCTGAAAAGGAGGAAGGGGAGACAGGGTGGGGGGGGAATAATCAAAGCAGACTCCCCACCAAGTGCAGAGCCTGACACAGGGTTCATTCTCATGACCCTGAGATCATGACTTGAGCCAAAATCGGATCGAATCGAAAAGAATCGAATCGGAAAGAATTGAATCGAAGAGAATCTAATCGAAACGAAAAGAATCGAATCAAATCGAATAAAAAAGAATCGAATCGAAACGACAAGAGTCGAATTGAATCGAATCGAAAAGAATCAAACTGAAAAGAATCGAATCGAAACAGTCGAATGGAAAAGAATCAAATTGAATTGAATCGAACCGAAAAGAATCGAATTGAATCATATCGAATTGAAAAGAATCGAATTGAATTGAAAAGAATCGAATTGAATGGAATCGAATCGAATCGAATTGAATCGAAAAGAATCAATCAAATCGAATTGAATCAAAAAGAATCGAATAGATTCGAATCGAAACGAATCGAAAAAAATCGAAACGAATCATATCGAATTGAAAAGAATCGAATCGAATCGAAAAGAATCGAATCAAAGTGAATCGAAAAGAATGGAATCGAACAGAACCGAAAAGAATCGAATCAAAAAGAATCGTATCGAATTGAATCAAATTGAATCGAAAAGAATCGAATCGATTACAATTGAATTGAATCGAAAAGAATCGAGTTGAACAGTATCGAATCTAATTGAAACGAATCGAATCAAATAAAATAGAAAAGAATCAAATTGAAACGAAAAGAATCGAATCGAATTGAATTGAAAAGAATCGAATTGAATCGAAAAACAACGAATCGAAAAGAATCAAATCAAAACGGAAAGAATCGAATCAAATGGAAAAGATCGAATTGAAAAGAATCAAACTGAATTGAACTGAATCAAAAAGAATCGAATCGTATCGAATCGAAAATAATCAAATCGAATCGAATTGAAAAGAATAGAATTGTATTGAAAAGAATCGAATCAAATAGAAAAGAATCGAATCGAATCAAATAGAAAAGAATTGAATCGAATGCAATCAAATCAAAAAGATTCGATTCGAATTGAAAAGAATCAAATCGAATTGATTGAATCGAAAAGAATCAAATCGAATCGAATCACATCGAATAGAAAATAATTGAATCGAATTGAATAAAAAATAATCGAATCAAATAGAATTGAATCGAGAATAATTGGAATTGAATGGAATCGATAATCGAATCAAATCGAGTCAAATCAAAAATAATCGAATCGAATCAAACCGATTCAAAAAATCGAATCAAATTTCATCGAATCAAAAGTAATCGAATCGTATTGAATCGATTCGAATTGAAAAGAATCGAATCGAATCGAAAAGAATCAAATCGAATCGAATCAAAAAGAATCGAATCCAAAGAATCGAATTGTAGAGAATCTAATCGAATTGAAAATATTCAAATCGAATCGAAACGAATCAAAAAGAATCGAATCTAAACGAAAAAAATCGAATCGAATAGATCGAAAAGATCGAATTGAATCGAATCAAATCGAAAAGAATCGAATCGAATCGTATCGAATCGAAAAGAATCAAATTGAATCGAATCGAAAAGAATAGAATCGTATTTAATTGAATCGAAAAGAATCAAATCGAATCAAAATGAATCGAATTGAATCGAAAAGAATCATGTCGAATTGAATTGAATCGAAAAGAATCCAATCGAACATAATCGAATCGAATTGAAACGAACCGAATCGAAAAGTATCGAAATCGAAACGAAAAGAAAGGAATCGAATCAAATCGAAAAGAATTGAATGGTATCATTGAATCGAAAAGAATCGAATCATATCGAATTGAATTGAAAAGAATCAAATCGAATAGAGCCCAAAAGAATCAAATTGAATCGAATCGAAAAGAATCGAATTGTATCTAATCGAATAGAAAAGAATCGAATCGAATATATCGAAAAGAATCGAAACGAATCGAAAAGAATCAAATCGAATCGAAAAGAATCAAATTGAATAGCATCGAAACGAATCGAATCGAATCGAAAAGAATCGAATTGTAGCATCGAAACGAATCGAATCAAAATGAAAAGAATCGAATCGAATCGAAAAGAATCAAATCGTATCGAATGGAATTGAAAAGAATCGAATCATATCGAATTGAATCGAAAAGAATCGAATCGAATCGAATAAAAAAGAATCGAATCGAATACAATCGAAAAGAATCGTATCGAATCAAATCGAGTTGAATCAAAAAGAATCGAATTGAATCTTATATACTCGAATCAAAAAGAATCGAGTTGATTCAAATCGAAAATATCAAACCGAATCGAAAAGAATCGAATCGAAAAGAATCGATTCAAATCGAAAATAATCGAATTGAATCAAAACGATTTGAATCAATACGAAACGAATCGAATCAAAAATAATAGAATCGAATCGAACCGAATCGAAATGAAAATAATCAAATTGAATCGAATTGAAAATAATCGAATTGAATTGAATTGAAAATAATGAAATCGAATCGAAAATAATCAAATCAAAAGTAATCTTATCGAATCGAAAATAATCGAATTGAATCGAATCAAATTGAAAATAATTGAACCAAATCGATCGAATTGAATTGAAAATAATTGAATCGAATCGAACCGAATTGAATCGAAAATAATCGAATCGAATCGAATTGAAAATAATCGAATCGAATTGAGAAGAATCGATCGAATGAAAAATAATCGGATCGAATGAAAATAATCGAATCGAATCCAATCAAATCGAATCGAAAATAATCAAATTGAATTGAATTGAATCGAAAATAATCGAGTCAAATCGAAATTAATCGAATCGATTCAAATCGAATCGAATCGAAAATAAATCGAGGGGGGAGAAGCAAGATGGCGGAAGAGTAGGGTCTCCAAATCACCTGTCTCCACCAAATTACCTAGAAAACCTTCCAATCATCCTGAAAATCTATGAATTCGGCCTGAGAATTAAAGAGAGAACACCTGGAATGCGACAGTGAGAAGAGTTCGCGCTTCTATCAAGGTAGGAAGACGGGGAAAAAGAAGTAAAGAAACAAAGCCCTCCAAGGGGGAGGGGCCCCGCGAGGAGCTGGGGTGAGGCCGGGGCGAGTGTCCCCAGGACAGGAGAGCCCCGTCCCGGAGGAGCAGGAGCTGCACCGACCTTCCCGGGCGGAAAGGGGCTCGTGGGGAGTTGGAGCAGGACCCAGGAGGGCGAGGATGCCTTCGGGCTCCCCGGGACAGTAACAGCAACTGCGCGCCCAGGAGAGTGCGCCGAGCTCCCTAAGGGCTGCAGCGCGCACGGCGGGACCCGGCGGGACCTGAAGCAGCCCGGAGGGGCTCAGGCGGCGGCTCCGCGGAGAGGGCTGCGCGGCCCCGGGAGCAGCTCGGGGGGGGGCTCGGGCAGAGGAAGAGGCTCCGTGCGGAGGGGGCTGCGCGGTTCCAGGAGCAGCTCGGAGGGGCTCGGGCGGCAGCTCCGTGGAGGGGGCTGCGAGGCGGCGGCCCGGGAGCGCGAATCCACCAGCGCAGGCTCCGGAGCACAGGGCGCCGGGACACAGCCCAGGATCCGGCCTCCCCCCGGGACAGGCAGAGGCCGGGAGGGCCCAGGACAGCAAGGAAGCTCCTGCCCCAGCTGAGCAGATCAGCGGCCCCGCCCCAGAGCCTCCAGGCCCTGCAGACGGAGTTCCTGCCGGAGCTGAATCCAGGTTTCCAGAGCTGGCCCTGCCACTGGGGCTGTTCCTCCTGCGGCCTCAGGGGGTAAACAACCCCCACTGAGCCCTGCACCAGGCAGGGGCACAGCAGCTCCCCCAACTGCTAACACCTGAAAATCAGCACAACAGGCCCCTCCCCCAGAACACCAGCTAGGCTGACAACTTCCAGAAGAAGCCAAGGGACTTAAAGTACACAGAATCAGAAGATACTCCCTGGTGGTTCTTTTTTTTTGTTTTGTTTTGTTTTGTTTGGTTTTGTTTTGTTTTGTTTTGCTTTTTGATTTGTTTCCTTCCCCCACCCCCTTTTTTTTCTCCTTTCTTTTTCTTTCTCTTTTTCTTCTTTTTTTTCTTTTTTTTTCTTCCCTTTTTTTTCTCTTTCTCTTTTCTTTCCTTCTTTCTCTCCTCTCTTTTTCTCTTTTTCCCAATACAACTTGCTTTTGGCCACTCTGCACTGAGCAAAATGACTAGAAAGAAAACCTCACCTCAAAAGAAAGAATCAGAAACAGTCCTCTCTCCCACAGAGTTACAAAATCTGGATTACAATTCAATGTCAGAAAGCCAATTCAGAAGCACTATTATACAGCTACTGGTGGCTCTAGAAAAAAGTATAAAGGACTCAAGAGACTTCATGACTGCAGAATTTAGAGCTAATCAGGCAGAAATTAAAAATCAATTGAATGAGATGCAATCCAAACTAGAAGTCCTAACGACGAGGGTTAACGAGGTGGAAGAACGAGTGAGTGACATAGAAGACAAGTTGATAGCAAAGAGGGAAACTGAGGAAAAAAGAGACAAACAATTAAAAGACCATGAAGATAGATTAAGGGAAATAAACGACAGCCTGAGAAAGAAAAACCTACGTTTAATTGGGGTTCCCGAGGGCGCCGAAAAGGACAGAGGGCCAGAATATGTATTTGAACAAATTCTAGCTGAAAACTTTCCTAATCTGGGAAGGGAAACAGGCATTCAGATCCAGGAAATAGAGAGATCCCCCCCTAAAATCAATAAAAACCGTTCAACACCTCGACATTTAATAGTGAAGCTGGCAAATTCCAAAGATAAAGAGAAGATCCTTAAAGCAGCAAGAGACAAGAAATCCCTGACTTTTATGAGGAGGAGTATTAGGGTAACAGCAGACCTCTCCACAGAGACCTGGCAGGCCAGAAAGGGCTGGCAGGATATATTCAGGGTCCTAAATGAGAAGAACATGCAACCAAGAATACTTTATCCAGCAAGGATCTCATTCAAAATGGAAGGAGAGATAAAGAGCTTCCAAGACAGGCAGCAACTAAAAGAATATGTGACCTCCAAACCAGCTCTGCAAGAAATTTTAAGGGGGCCTCTTAAAATTCCCCTTTAATAAGAAGTTCAGTGGAACAGTCCACAAATACAAGGACTGAATAGATATCATGATGACACTAAACTCATATCTCTCAATAGTAACTCTGAATGTGAACAGGCTTAATGACCCCATCAAAAGGTGCAGGGTTTCAGACTGGATAAAAAAGCAGGACCCATCTATTTGCTGTCTACAAGAGACTCATTTTAGACAGAAGGACACCTACAGCCTGAAAATAAAAGGTTGGAGAACCATTTACCATTCGAATGGTCCTCAAAAGAAAGCAGGAGTAGCCATCCTTATATCAGATAAACTAAAATTTACCTCAAAGACTGTAGTGAGAGATGAAGAGGGACACTATATCATACTTAAAGGATCTATTCAACAAGAGGACTTAACAATCCTCAATATATATGCCCCGAATGTGGGAGCTGCCAAATATATCAATCAATTATTAACCAAAGTGAAGAAATACTTAGATAATAATACACTTATACTTGGTGACTTCAATCTAGCTCTTTCTATACTCGATAGGTCTTCTAAGCACAACATCTCCAAAGAAACGAGAGCTTTAAATGATACACTGGACCAGATGGATTTCACAGATATCTACAGAACTTTACATCCAAACTCAACTGAATACACATTCTTCTCAAGCGCACATGGAACTTTCTCCAGAATAGACCACATACTGGGTCACAAATCGGGTCTGAACCGATACCAAAAGATTGGGATCGTCCCCTGCATATTCTCAGACCATAATGCCTTGAAATTAGAACTAACCCACAACAAGAAGTTTGGAAGGACCTCAAACACGTGGAGGTTAAGGACCATCCTGCTAAAAGATGAAAGGGTCAACCAGGAAATTAAGGAAGAATTGAAAAGATTCATGGAAACTAATGAGAATGAAGATACAACCGTTCAAAATCTTTGGGATGCAGCAAAAGCAGTCCTAAGGGGGAAATACATCGAAATACAAGCATCCATTCAAAAACTGGAAAGAACTCAAATACAAAAGCTAACCTTACACATAAAGGAGCTAGAGAAAAAACAGCAAATAGATCCTAGACCCAAGAGAAGAAGGGAGTTAATAAAGATTCGAGCAGAACTCAACGAAATCGAGACCAGAAGAACTGTGGAACAGATCAACAGAACCAGGAGTTGGTTCTTTGAAAGAATTAATAAGATAGATAAACCATTAGCCAGCCTTATTAAAAAGAAGAGAGAGAAGACTCAAATTAATAAAATCATGAATGAGAAAGGAGAGATCACTACCAACACCAAGGAAATACAAACGATTTTAAAAACATATTATGAACAGCTATATTCCAATAAATTAGGCAATCTAGAAGAAATGGACGCATTCCTGGAAAGCCACAAACTACCAAAACTGGAACAGGAAGAAATAGAAAACCTGAACAGGCCAATAACCAGGGAGGAAATTGAAGCAGTCATCAAAAACCTCCCAAGACACAAGAGTCCAGGGCCAGATGGCTTCCCAGGGGAATTTTATCAAACGTTTAAAGAAGAAATCATACCTATTCTCCTAAAGCTGTTTGGAAAGATAGAAAGAGATGGAGTACTTCCAAATTCGTTCTATGAAGCCAGCATCACCTTAATTCCAAAACCAGACAAAGACCCCACCAAAAAGGAGAATTACAGACCAATATCCCTGATGAACATGGATGCAAAAATTCTCAACAAGATACTGGCCAATAGGATCCAACAGTACATTAAGAAAATTATTCACCATGAACAAGTAGGATTTATCCCTGGGACACAAGACTGGTTCAACACCCGTAAAAGAATCAATGTGATTCATCATATCAGCAAGAGAAAAACCAAGAACCATATGATCCTCTCATTGGATGCAGAGAAAGCATTTGACAAAATACAGCATCCATTCCTGATCAAAACTCTTCAGAGTGTAGGAATAGAGGGAACATTCCTCGACATCTTAAAAGCCATCTATGAAAAGCCCACAGCAAATATCATTCTCAATGGGGAAGCACTAGGAGCCTTTCCCCTAAGATCAGGAACAAGACAGGGATGTCCACTCTCACCACTGCTGTTCAACATAGTACTGGAAGTCCTAGCCTCAGCAATCAGACAACAAAAAGACATTAAAGGCATTCAAATTGGCAAAGAAGAAGTCAAACTCTCCCTCTTCGCCGATGACATGATACTCTACATAGAAAACCCAAAATTCTCCAACTGAAGATTGCTAGAACTCATACAGCAATTCGGTAGCGTGGCAGGATACAAAATCAATGCCCAGTAGTCAGTGGCATTTCTATACACTAACAATGAGACTGAAGAAAGAGAAATTAAGGAGTCAATCCCATTTACAATTGCACCCAAAAGCATAAGATACCTAGGAATAAACCTAACCAAAGATGTAAAGGATCTATACCCTCAAAACTATAGAACACTTCTGAAAGAAATTGAGGAAGACACAAAGAGATGGAAAAATATTCCATGCTCATGGATTGGCAGAATTAATATTGTGAAAATGTCAATGTTACCCAGGGCAATATACGCGTTTAATGCAATCCCTATCAAAATACCATGGACTTTCTTCAGAGAGTTAGAACAAATTATTTTAAGATTTGTGTGGAATCAGAAAAGACCCCGAATAGCCAGGGGAATTTTAAAAAAGAAAACCATATCTGGGGGCATCACAATGCCAGATTTCAGGTTGTACTACAAAGCTGTGGTCATCAAGACAGTGTGGTACTGGCACAAAAACAGACACATAGATCAGTGGAACAGAATAGAGAATCCAGAAGTGGACCCTGAACTTTATGGGCAACTAATATTCGATAAAGGAGGAAAGACTATCCATTGGAAGAAAGACAGTCTCTTCAATAAATGGTGCTGGGAAAATTGGACATCCACATGCAGAAGAATGAAACTAGACCACTCTCTTTCACCATACACAAAGATAAACTCAAAATGGATGAAAGATCTAAATGTGAGACAAGATTCCCTCAAAATCCTAGAGAAGAACACAGGCAACACCCTTTTTGAACTCGGCCATAGTAACTTCTTGCAAGATACATCCACAAAGGCAAAAGAAACAAAAGCAAAAATGAACTATTGGGACTTCATCAAGATAAGAAGCTTTTGCACAGCAAAGGATACAGTCAACAAAACTCAAAGACAACCTACAGAATGGGAGAAGATATTTGCAAATGACATATCAGATAAAGGGCTAGTTTCCAAGATCTATAAAGAACTTCTTAAACTCAACACCAAAGAAACAAACAATCCAATCATGAAATGGGCAAAAGACATGAACAGAAATCTCACAGAGGAAGACATAGACATGGCCAACATGCATATGAGAAAATGCTCTGCATCACTTGCCATCAGGGAAATACAAATCAAAACTACAATGAGATACCACCTCACACCAGTGAGAATGGGGAAAATTAACAAGGCAGGAAACAACAAATGTTGGAGAGGATGCGGAGAAAAGGGAACCCTCCTACACTGTTGGTGGGAATGTGAACTGGTGCAGCCACTCTGGAAAACTGTGTGGAGGTTCCTCAAACAGTTAAAAATATACCTGCCCTACGACCCAGCAATTGCACTGTTGGGGATTTACCCCAAAGATACAAATGCAATGAAACGCCGGGACACCTGCACCCCGATGTTTCTAGCAGCAATGGCCACGATAGCCAAACTGTGGAAGGAGCCTCGGTGTCCAACGAAAGATGAATGGATAAAGAAGATGTGGTTTATGTATACAATGGAATATTACTCAGCTATTAGAAATGACAAATACCCACCATTTGCTTCAACGTGGATGGAACTGGAGGGTATTATGCTGAGTGAAGTAAGTCAGTCGGAGAAGGACAAACATTATATGTTCTCATTCATTTGGGGAATATAAATAATAGTGAAAGGGAAAATAAGGGAAGGGAGAAGAAATGTGTGGGAAATATCAGAAAGGGAGACAGAATGTAAAGACTGCTAACTCTGGGAAACGAACTGGGGGTGGTGGAAGGGGAGGAGGGCGGGGGGTGGGAGTGAATGGGTGATGGGCACTGGGTGTTATTCTGTATGTTAGTAAATTGAACACCAATAAAAAAAAAAAAAAAAAGAAATTGAGGAAGACTCAAAGAGATGGAAAAATATTCCATGCTCATGGATTGGCAGAATTAATATTGTGAAAATGTCAATGTTACCCAGGGCAATATACACGTTTAATGCAATCCCTATCAAAATACCATGGACTTTCTTCAGAGAGTTAGAACAAATTATTTTAAGATTTGTGTGGAATCAGAAAAGACCCCGAATAGCCAGGGGAATTTTAAAAAAGAAAACCATATCTGGGGGCATCACAATGCCAGATTTCAGGTTGTACTACAAAGCTGTGGTCATCAAGACAGTGTGGTACTGGCACAAAAACAGACACATAGATCAATGGAACAGAATAGAGAACCCAGAAGTGGACCCTGAACTTTATGGGCAACTAATATTCGATAAAGGAGGAAAGACTATCCATTGGAAGAAAGACAGTCTCTTCAATAAATGGTGCTGGGAAAATTGGACATCCACATGCAGAAGAATGAAACTAGACCACTCTCTTTCACCATACACAAAGATAAACTCAAAATGGATGAAAGATCTAAATGTGAGACAAGATTCCCTCAAAATCCTAGAGAAGAACACAGGCAACACCCTTTTTGAACTCGGCCATAGTAACTTCTTGCAAGATACATCCACGAAGGCAAAAGAAACAAAAGCAAAAATGAACTATTGGGACTTCATCAAGATAAGAAGCTTTTGCACAGCAAAGGATACAGTCAACAAAACTCAAAGACAACCTACAGAATGGGAGAAGATATTTGCAAATGACATATCAGATAAAGGGCTAGTTTCCAAGATCTATAAAGAACTTCTTAAACTCAACACCAAAGAAACAAACAATCCAATCATGAAATGGGCAAAAGACATGAACAGAAATCTCACAGAGGAAGACATAGACATGGCCAACATGCATATGAGAAAATGTTCTGCATCACTTGCCATCAGGGAAATACAAATCAAAACTACAATGAGATACCACCTCACACCAGTGAGAATGGGGAAAATTAACAAGGCAGGAAACAACAAATGTTGGAGAGGATGCGGAGAAAAGGGAACCCTCTTACACTGTTGGTGGGAATGTGAACTGGTGCAGCCACTCTGGAAAACTGTGTGGAGGTTCCTCAAACAGTTAAAAATATACCTTCCCTACGACCCAGCAATTGCACTGTTGGGGATTTACCCCAAAGATACAAATGCAATGAAACGCCGGGACACCTGCACCCCGATGTTTCTAGCAGCAATGGCCACGATAGCCAAACTGTGGAAGGAGCCTCGGTGTCCAACGAAAGATGAATGGATAAAGAAGATGTGGTTTATGTATACAATGGAATATTACTCAGCTATTAGAAATGACAAATACCCACCATTTGCTTCAACGTGGATGGAACTGGAGGGTATTATGCTGAGTGAAGTAAGTCAGTCGGAGAAGGACAAACATTATATGTTCTCATTCATTTGGGGAATATAAATAATAGTGAAAGGGAATATAAGGGAAGGGAGAAGAAATGTGTGGGAAATATCAGAAAGGGAGACAGAACGTAAAGACTGCTAACTCTGGGAAACGAGCTAGGGGTGGTGGAAGGGGAGGAGGGCGGGGGGTGGGAGTGAATGGGTGATGGGCACTGGGTGTTATTCTGTATGTTAGTAAATTGAACACCAATAAAAAATAAATTAAAAAAAATAAAAATAAAAAAAAATAAAAATAATCGAATTGAATCGTATTGAATCGATTCGAATTGAAAAGAATCGAATCGAATCGAAGTGAAAAGAATCGAATGAAATCAAAGAGAATCTAATTGAAATGAAAAGAATCAAATCGAATAGAAAAGAATCGAATCGAAAAGAATCGAATCGAATCAAAAAGATCGAATTGAAAAGAATCGAATTGAATTGAATCGAATCGAATCGAAAAGAATTGAATCGAATCATATCGAATTGAAAAGAATCAAATCGAATCAAATCGAGAAGAATCGAATTGAATTGAATCGAATCGAATCGAAAAGAATCGAATCGAATCAAATCGAAAACAATTGAATCGAATGCAATCAAATCGAAAAGAATCAAATCGAATCGAATTGAAAAGAATCAAATTGAATTGATTGAATCGAAAAGAATCGAATCGAATCGAAAAGATTGAATAGAATCGAATCGAAAAGAATCGAATTGAATCGAATCGAATTGAAAAGAGTCGAATCGAATCGAATCGAAAAGAATCGAAATGAATCGAATCGAAAAGAATAGAATCACATAGAATCTAATCGAAAAGAATTGAATCGAATTGATTCGAAAAGAATCAAATCGAATTGAATCAAATAGAATCGAATCAAATCAAAGAATCAAATCGACTCGACTTGAAAGGAATCGAATCGAATAAAAAATTATCTAAAAGAATCCAATTGAATCCAAAAGAATTGAATCGAATCAAATTGAATCGAAAAGAATCGAATGGAACATTATTGAATCGAATCCAAAAGAATTGAATCGAGTCAAATTGTAAAGACTCGAATCGAATAGAATCGAATCGAAAAGAATCGAATCGAGTGAAAAGAATCTTATAGAAGCGAATCGAAAAGAATCGAATCGAATCGAAAAGAATAGAATCGAAGAGAATCGAATTGAAATGAAAAGAATCGATTCGAATCGAATCAAAAAGAATTGAATCGAAACAAGAGTCAAATCGAATCGAATCGAAAAGAATCAAATTGAAAAGAATCGAATCGAATTGAAAAGAATCAAATCGAAAAAATCGAATCGAAAAGAATCGAATTGAATTGAATTGAATCGAAAAGAATCGAATTGAATCGTATCGAATCGAAAAGAATCTAATTGAATTGAAACGAGAAGAATCGAATCGAATTGCATCGAATCGAAAATAATTGAATCGAATTGAATAAAAAATAATCGAATAGAATCGAATCGAAAATAATTGGAATTGAATCGAATCAATAATCGAATCGAATCAAATCAAGTCGAATCGAAAATCATCGAATCGAGTCAAATAGATTCAAAAACAATCGAAACGAATCGAACAGAAAAGAATTGAATTGAATCGAAAAGAATCAAACCGAATCGAAAAGAATCGAAAAGAATCGAATCAAAAAGAATCGAGGGATCCCTGGGTGGTGCAGTGGTTTGGCGCCTGCCTTTGGCCCAGGGTGTGATCCTGGAGACCCGGGATCGAATCCCACGCCGGGCTCCCGGTGCATGGAGCCTGCATCTCCCTCTGCCTGTGTCTCTGCCTCTCTCTCTCTCTGTGTGACTATCATAAATAAAAAAAAGAATCGAAATGAATCGAATTGAAAAGAATCGAATCGAATCGAATCGAAAAGAATCAAATTGAATCGAAAAGAATCGAATAGAAAAGAATCAAATCGAATCGAAAAGAATTGAATCAAAAGAATCGTATCGAATCAAATCGATTGAAAAGATCGAATCAAAAAAATCAAAGAGAATCGAAACGAATCAAAACGAATCGAATCGAATTGAAAAGAATCATATCGAATCAAATCTAAAAGAATCGAATCGAATCAAAAAGAATCGAATTGAATTGATTCGCATCGAAAAGAATCCAATTGAATCATATCGAATCGAAAAGAATCGAATCGAATCGAAAAGAATCGAATAGAATGGAATTGAATCAAAAAGAATAGAATCGAATCGAATTGAACCGAAAAGAATCGAATAGATTCGAATTGAAATGAATCAAAAAAATTCAAAACGAATTGAATCAGATGGAGTGGAAAAGAATCGAATCGAATCGAACTGAATCAAAAAGAATCGAATAGATCGAATCAAAAAGAATCGAATCGATTCGAAATGAATCGAGTAGAATCGAATCGAAGCGAAAAGAATCGAATCGAATTGAAAAGAATCGAATCGAATCGATCGAAAAGATCGAATTGAAAAGAATCGAATCGAATCGATCGAAAAGATCGAATTGAAAAGAATCGAATTGAATCGAATCAAATTGAAAAGAATCGAATCTAATCAAATCAAATCGAAAAGAATCTAATCTAATCGAAAAGAATAGAATCGTATAGAATCTAACTGAAAAGAACCGAATCGTATTGAATTGAATCGAAAAGAATCGAATCAAATTGAATCGAAAATAATCGAATCGAAAAGAATCGAAACGAATAGAATCGTAAAGAATCTAATTGAAAAGAATCGCATCGAAACAAAAACATTCGAATCAAATCGACTCGAAAAGAATCGAATCGAATAAAAAAGAATCGAATCGAATCGAAAAGAATCGAAACGAATCGATTCGTAAAAAATCGAATTGAATGAAATCGAATCGAAAAGAATTGAATCAATTCGAATTGAAAAGAATCAAATCGAATTGAATCGAAATGAAAAGAATCGAATCAAATTGCAACGAATCGAAAATAATTGAATCGAATTGAATAAAAAATAATCGAATGGAATCGAATCGAAAATGATTGGAATTGAATCGAATCGATAATCGAATCGAATCAAATCAAATCGAGTCAAATCGAAAAGAATCGAATCGAATCAAATAGATTCAAAAACATTCAAAACAAATCGAATCGAATTAAAAATAATCGAATCGAATCGTATCGAATCGAATCGAAAAGAATCGAATTGAATCGAAAAGAATCGAACCGAAATGAAAAGAATCAAATAGAATCGAATTGAAAATAATCGAATCGAATCGAATCGAATAGAATAGAATCGAACAGGGATCCCTGGGTGGCGCAGCGGTTTGGCGCCTGCCTTTGGCCCAGGGCACGATGCTGGAGACCCGGGATCGAATCCCACATCAGGCTCCCGGTGCATGGAGCCTGCTTCTCTCTCTGCCTGTGTCTCTGCCTCTCTCTCTCTGTAACTATCATAAATAAAAAATAAAAAATTTAAAAAAATCCATATTTAAAAAAAGAATCGAACAGAATTGAATCGAACGAAAAGAATCTTATCGAATCGAATCGAAAAGAATCGAATCAAATTGAATGGAGAAGAATCAAATCGAATCGAATCGAATCGAAAAGAATTGAATCGAAAAGAATCGAATCGAAGAGAATCTAATCGAAACGAAAAGAATCAAATCGAATAGAAAAGAATCGAATCGAAACGAAAAGAGTCGAGTCAAATCGAATCGAAAAGAATCAAATTGAATCGAATCGAAAAGAATCAAATAGAAAAAAATATAATCGAATTGAATCGAAAAGAATCGAATTGAAAAGAATAGAATCGAAAAATTCGAATCGAATCGAATCAAAATGAATCAAATCGATTGAAAAGATCGAATCAAAAAACATCAAAGAGAATCGAAACGAATCGAAAAGAATCAGATCGAATCGAATTGAAAAGAATCGTATCAAATCAAATATTAAAGAATCGAATCGAAAAGAATCGAATCAAAATGTAACAAATCGAATCCAAATGATCGAATCAAATCAAATTGAAAAGAATCGAATCGAAAAGAATTGAATCAAAATGAAAAGAATCGAATAGAATTGAATTGAAAAGAATCAAATCGAATAGAATCGAATCGAATAGAATAGAACAAAATTGAATCGAACGAAAAGAATCTTATCAATCGAATTGAAAAGAATCGAACCGAATCAACTCGAAAAGATTCAAATCAAATCGAATCGAAAAGAATTGAATCAAAAAGAACCGAATCGAAGAGAATCTAATCGAAATGAAAAGAATCAAATCGAATCGAATCGAAATAAATCGAATAGAAAAAAATCGAATCGAATCGAATAGAATCGAAAAGAATCGAATTGAAAATAATAGAATCAAAAAATTCGAATGGAATCGAATCGAAATGAATTGAATTGAATCGAATCAAATCGATGAAAAGATCGAATCAAAAAACATCAAAGAGAATCGAATCGAATCCAATTGAAAAGAATCTTATCAAATCAAATCTAAAAAAATCGAATCGAATCGAATCAAAAAGAATGGAATCGAATTGATTCGCAACGAATCAAATCGAATCATATCGAATCGAAAAGAATAGAATTGAATCGAATCGACAAGAATCGAATCGAAAAGTATCGAATCGAAGAGAATCTAATTGAAACGAAAAGAATCGAATCGAATCGAATCAAAAAGAATCGAATCGAAATGACAAGAGTCAAATCGAATCGAATCGAAAAAAATCAAATGGAAAAGAATCGAATCAAATTGAAAAGAAATCGAAAAAATCGAATCGAAAAAAATTGAATTGAATTGAGTCAATTCAAAAAGAATCGAATCGAATCATATCGAGTTAAAAAGAATCGAATCGAATAGAAAAGAGTCATATCGAACGGAATCGAATCGAATCGAAATGAATTGAAAAAGAATCAATCGAATCGAATTGAATCGAAAAGAATCAAATAGATTCGAATCGAAACGAATCGAAAAAAATCGAAATGAATCGAATCATATCAAATCGAAAAGAATCGAATCGAAAAGAAAAGAATCGAATTGAACTGAATCGAAAAGAATTGAATCGAACAGAACCGAAAAGAATCGAATCGAAAAGAATCGTATCGATTCCAATGGAATTGAATCGAAAAGAATCGAATTGAATCGAAAATAATCGAATTGAATCAAAAAGAATCGAATTGAATAGCATCGAAACGAATTGAATCGAAAAGAATTGAATCGTATCGAATGGAATCGAAAAGAATCGAATCATATCAATTTGAATCCAAAAGAATCGAATCTAATAGAACCGAAAAGAATCGAATTGAATACAATCGAAAATCGTATCAAAAAAAGAAAATCGTATCAAATCGAATCAAACTGAATCAAAAAGAATCGATTCCAATCGAATTGAATCGAAAAGAATCGAATCGAACAGTACCGAATAGAATTGAAAAGAATCGAATCAAATAAAATTGAAAAGAATCTAATTGAAACGAACAGAATCGAATCGAATCGAATTGAAAAGAATCGAATCGAATTGAAACGAAAAGAATCAAATCGAAAAGAATTGAATCGAATTGAAAAGAATCGAATCGAAAAAATCGAATCGAAAAGAATCGAGTTGAGTTGAATCGAATAGAAAAGAATCGGATTGAATCGAATGGAAAAGAATCGAATCGAATTGTATCAAATCAAAAAGAATCGAATTGAATCGAAAAGAATCGAATCGAATGGAATCGAATTGAATTGAAAAGAATCAATCGAATCGAATTGAATCGAAAAGAATCGAATAGATTTGAATCGAAACGAATCGAAAAAAATTCGAAATGAATCAAATCATATCGAATGGAAAAGAATTGAATAGAATCGAAAAGAATCGAATCGAACAGAATCGAAAAGAATCGAATCGAACAGAATCGAAAAGAATCGAATCGAAATGTAACAAATCGAATCCAAATGATCAAATCGAATCAAATTGAAAAGAATCGAATCGAAATAATCGAATCGAAATGAAAAGAATCGAATAGAATCGAATTGAAAAGAATCGAATCGAATCAAATCGAATAGAATAGAATCGAACAGAATTAAATCGAACGAAAAGAATCTTATTGAATCAAATCGAAAAGAATCGAATCGAATCTAATGGAGAAGAATCAAATCGAACCGAAAAGAAAAGAATTGAATCGAAAAGAATCGAATCGAAGAGAATGTAATCGAAACGAAAAGAATCAAATCGAATCGAAAAGAATCAAATCGAAACGAACAGAGTTGAATCAAATCGAATCGAAAAGAATCGAATAGAAAAAACTCGAATCGAATCGAATCGAAATGAATCGAACCGAATCAAATCGAATGAAAAGATCGAATCAAAAAACATCAAAGAGAATCGAAACGAATCGAAATGAATCGAATCGAATCGAATTGAAAAGAATCGTATCAAATCAAATCTAAAAGAATCGAATCGAAAAGAATCGAATCGAAATGTAACAAGTCGAATCCAAATGATCGAATCAAATCAAATCGAAAAGAATTGAATTGAAAAGAATCAAATCGAAACGAAAAGAATCGAATAGAATTGAATTGAAAAGAATCGAATAGAATAGAATCGAACAGAATTGAATCGAACGAAAGAATCTTATCAATCGAATCGAAAAAATCGAACCGAATCGACTTGAAAAGAATCAAATCGAATCGAATCGAAAAGAATTGAATCGAAAAGAATCGAATCGAAGAGAATCTAATCGAAACGAAAAGAATCAAATCGAATACAAAAGAATCGAATCGAAATGAAAAGAGTCGAGTCGAATCGAATCGAATCGAAAAGAATCAAATTGAATTGAATCGAAAAGAATCGAATAGAAAAAAATCGAATCGAATCGAATCAAAAAGAATAGAAAAGAATAGAATCTAAAAATTCGAATCGAATCGAATCGAAATGAATCAAATCAAATCAAATTGATTGAAAAGATCGAATCAAAAAACAAAGAGAATCGAAACGAATCGAAACAAATTGAATTGAATCGAATCGAATTGAAAAGAATCGTATCAAATCAAATCTAAAAGAATCGAATCAAAAAGAATGGAATCGAATTGATTCACATAGAAAAGAATTGAAACGAATCATATTGAATCAAAAAGAATTGAATCGAATCGAATCAAATGGAATCGAATCGAATGGAATCGAATCAAATTTAATCGAAAAGATTCGAATCGAATCGAATTGAATCGAAAATAATCGAATAGATTCAAATCGAAACAAATCGGAAAAAATAGAATAGAATTGAATCAGATCGAATGGAAAAGAATCTAATCGAATCAAAAAGAATCAAATCGAATCGAACTGAATCAAAAAGAATCGAATAGATCGAATCAAAAAGAATCGAATCGATTCGAAATGAATCGAGTAGAATCGAATTGAAGCGAAGCGAATCGAATCGAAAAGAATCGAATTGAAGCGAAAAGAATCGAATCGAATCGAAAAGAATTGAATCGTATCGAATTGAAAAGAATCAAATCGAATAGAAAATAATCGAAAAGAATCAAATTGAATCGAATCGAAAACAATTGAATTGAATCGAATCGAATCGAATTGAAAATAAAAGAATCGAATCGAATCGAATCAAAAATAATTGATTCGCATCGTATCGAATCGAAAATAATCGAATCGAACCGAAAATAATCAAATTGAAAAGAATAGAATCGATTCAAAAAGAATCGAATCGAAAAGAATCGAATCAAATCGAAAGGAATCGAATCAAATCCATTCGAATCGAATCGAAAATAATCGAATCGAATCGAATCGAAAATAATTGAATCGAATCGAATAGAAAATAATCGAATCAAATCCAAAATTATCGAATCAAATCGAAAATAATCGAATTGAAACGAAAATAAAGGACTCGAAAAGAAGCGAATGGATTCGAATCGAAATGAATCAAATCGAATTGAAAAGAATCGAATCGAATCTAATCGAAAATAATCGAATAATATGGAATCGAATTGATTGAAAATAATCGAATCGAATGGAATTGAATCAAATTGTAAAGAATTGAATCGAAAAAATGGATTCGAATCAAATAGAATAGAATAGAATCAAAAATAATAGAATCGAAAATAATCAAATCGAATTGAAAAAAATCAAATCAAATCGAAAATAATCGAATCGAATCAAATCCAAAATTATCGAATCGAATCGAAAAGAATTAAATCGAAAAGAATCAAATAGATTCAAATCGAAAATAATGAAATACAATCGAAAAGAATCAAATCGAATAGAAAATAATCGAATCGAATAGAAAATAATCGAATCGACTCAAATCGAATAGAAAATAATCGAATCGAATGGAATCGAATCGAAAGAATCAAATTGAATTGAATAGAAAATAATGAAATCGAATCGAATATAATCAAATCGAATCGAAAATAATCAAATCAAAAAGAATCGAATCGAATAGAAAATCAAATCGAAAATAATCGAAACGATTTGAATAGAAAATAATCGAATCGAAAAGAATCGAATTGAATCCATTTCAATTGAATCGAATCCATTTCAATTGAATTGAATCTAATAGAATCGAACAGAATCCATTCGAATTGAATCGAAAAAAATTGAATCGATTCGAATCGAATCGAAAATAATCGATCGAATCGAAAATAAACGAATCGACTCGAACCGAATTGAAAATAATAGAACCATATCGAGTTGAATCGAAAATAATTGAATCAAATCGAATTGAATCAATTGAATTGAAAATAATCGAATCGAATCGAATTGAATCGAAAATACTCATTTGTATCGAATCGAATCGAAAACAATAGAATCGAATTGAATCAAAAATAAATGAATCGAAAATAATCGAATTGAATCGAAAACAATTGAATAGAAAAGATTCGAATCGATTCGAAAAATTTCAAATCGAATCAAAAAGAATCGAATCAATTCGAAAAGATTCGAATCGAATCTAAAAGAATCAAATCGAATCAAAAAGAATCGAATCGAATCCATTCAAATCGAATCGAAAATAATCGAATCGTATCGTATCGAATCGAATCGAAAATAATAGATCGAATCGAATCAAAAACAATCGAATCGGGTCGAAAATAATCAAATTGAAAAGAATAGAATCGATTTGAAAAGAATCGAGTCGAATCAAAAAGAATCGAATCAAATCCATTTGATTCGAATCGAAAATATTCGAATTGAATCGAATAGAATAATTGAAAATAATCAAATCGAATCGAAAATAATCAAATCGAATCAAATCCAAAATTATCGAATCGAATAGAAAATAATCATATCGAATCGAAAATAATGGAATCGAAAAGCGAATCGATTCGAATAGAAAATAATCGAATCGAATCAAAAAGAATTAAATCGAATCGAAAATAATCGAATCGAACTGAATTGAATTGAATTGAAAACATCAAATCGAATCGAAAATAATCGAATTGAATCGAAAATAATCGAATCGAAAATAATCAAATCGATTCAAATCGAAAATAATCGAATCGAATCGAAAATTATCGAATCGAATCAAAAATGATCGAATCGAATAGAAAATAATCGAATCGAATCCAATTGAATCGAATCAAAATGAATAGAAAATAATTGAACCAAATAAAAAATAATCAAATGGAATCAAATTGTATCGAAAATAATTGAATCGAATCGAAACGAATTGAATAAAAAATAATTGAATCGCATCGAACTGAAAATAATCAAATCGAATCAAATCGAAAATGATCCAATAGAATCGAATCGAATCGAACCAAATAAAAAATAATCGAATCGAATAGAACCGAATTGAATAAAAAATAATCAAATCGCATCGTAGCGAAAATAATCAAATCGAATTGAAAAAATAGAAAATAGTCGAATAAAATCGAATCGATTCGAAAATAATTGAATCGAATGGAAAATAATCGATTCAAAATGAAAATAACCGAATTGAAAATAGAATCAATTTGAAAAGAATTGAAAAGAATCGAATCGAATCCATTCAAATCGAATCGAAAATAATCGAATCAATCAAAAATAATCGAACTGAAAAGAAGTGAATCTATTCGAATTGAAAATAATCGAATATAATTGAAAAGAATCAAATCGAATAAAAAATAATCGAATGAAATCGAATCTAATCAAATAAAAAATAATTGAATCGAATCGAATCGAATTGAGAATAATCAATCGAATCGAATAGAATCAAAAATAATCAATTCGCATCAAATTGAAACAAAAAATAGAATCGAATTGAATCGAAAATAATCAAATCGAATCGAAAATAATCGAATCGGGGATCCCTGGGTGGCGCAGTGGTTTAGCGCCTGCCTTTGGCCCAGGGCGCGATCCTGGAGACCCGGGATCGAATCCCACATCGGGCTCCTGGCGCATGGAGCCTGCTTCTCCCTCTGCCTGTGTCTCTGCCTCTCTCTCTCTCTCTCTCTCTGTGACTATCATAAATAAATAAAAATTTAAAAAAAAAAGAAAAGAAAATAATCGAATCGAATAGAAAATAATCGAATCGAACAGAATAGAATCGATACGTAAAGAATTGAATCGAATCGAAAAGAATCGAATTGAGTATAATCCATTAGACTCTAATAAAAAATGATCGAACCAAATAGAATCGATCGAATATAATCGATTGAAACAAAAATAATTGAATTGAATTGAATCGAACATAAATGAATCGAATCAAAAATAATCGAATAGAATCGAATCGAAAATAAACGAATCAAATTGAATCAAATCGAATCGAATTGAAAATAATTGAAATGAATCGAACCGAATCGAAAATAATCGAATCGAATCAAATCAAATAAAAAATAATCGATTCGAATCTAATCTAATCAAAAATTATCGAACCAAATCAAAAATAATCGAATAGAATAGAATTGTATCAAAAATAATCAAAACAAATCGAACCGAATTGAATCAAAAATAATTGAATCGTATAGAAGCAAAAATAATCAAATCAAATCGAATAAAATAGAAAATAATCGAATCGAATCAAATCGAAAATAATCTAATCGAATTGGATTATTTTTGATTCGATTAATTTCATTTTGATTATTTTCGATTCGACTCGATTCGATTAGATTATTTTAAATTCAATCGATTCTTTTCGAGTCGATTCGAATCAATTCGATTCGATTATTTTCGATAAGATTCGAATGGATTCGAATCAATTCGTTTCAATTCGATGCGATTCTTTTCGAATCGATTCGATTCGAATTCGAAAATAATAGAATCAATTCGAAAAGAATCGAATCGAATCGAAAAGAATCGAATCGAATTGAATCGAACCGAAAAGAATCGAATCAACAAAAAGAAATGATTCGAATCAAACTGAATCGAAAAGATTTGAATGGAATCGAATTGAAATGAATCAATTCGAATAGAAAAGAATCGAATCGAAATGAATCGAATCGAATCTATACGAAAAAAATCAAATCGAATAGAAAAGAATCGAATTGACTCGAAGAGAATCAAATCAAATCGAATCGAATAGAAAAGCATGTATACAAATCAAATTGAATTGAATAGAAAAGAACGGATTCGAATCGAATAGAATAGAAAAGAATAGAATCAAATCAAACAGAATCGCATATAGAATAATCCATTCAAAAAGAATCAAATCAAATCGAATTGATTAGAATAGAATAAAATCGAAAAGAATTAAATCGAATCTATATCTAATTGAAAAGAATTGAATCGAACCAAATCAAAAAAAATTGAATCGAATTGAAAAGAATCGAATCGAAACAAAAAGAATTGAATCGAATCAAATCAAATAGAAAAAAAATCGAATCGAATCAAACTGAATCGAATCGAAAAGAATCAAATCGAATCGAACTGAATTGAATTGAATCCCATAGAAAAGAATCAAATCAAATCAAATCGAAAAGAATCGAATCGAATTGAAAAGAATCGAATAGATTTGGAAAGAATCAAATCAAACTGAAAAGAATAGAATCGAATGGAAAGAATCAAAAGAATCGAATCGAATCGAAAAGAATCTAATCGAAATGAATTAAAAGAATTGATTCAATTCGAAAGGAATAAAAAATAATCGAATCGAATCGAATCGAAAATAATCAAATTGAAAAGAATCGAATCAAAATGAATCGAAAAGAATCGAATCGAATAAAAAATAATCGAATCGAATCGTAGAGTATCGAATCGAATCAAATCAAAAAGAATCAAAATGAAATGAATTGAAAAGAATCGAATCGTATAGAAAAGAATCGATCGAATAGAAAAGAATCAAAGCCAATTGAATCGAATCAAAAAGAATTGAATCAAATTGAATCAAAAAGAATCGAATCAAATAAAATCAAATCGAATTGAAAAAATCGTATCAACTCAAAAAGAATCGAATCGAGTCGAATTGAAATGAATCGTATCGAATTGAAAAGAATCGATCAATTCGAATCGAATCGAAGACTATCGAATCGAATTGAAAAGAATCGAATTGAATTGAATCGAAAAGACTTGAATCGAAACGAATTGAAAAGAATCGAATAGAAAAGAATCGAGGCGAATCAAATCGAAAAGAATCAAATCAAATCGAATCGAATCAAAAAGAATCGAATCGAATCGAAAAGAATTAAATCTAATCGAATAGAATAGAATGGAATCGAATCGAAAAGAATCAAATCGAATCGAAAAGAATCTAATCGAATCGAATCAAAATGAATCGAATCGAATCGAATTGAAAAGTTAGAATCGAATCGAAAATAATCGAACCGAATTGAATCGAATTGAACAAATCGAATTGAATAAAATCGAATCAAATTGAAAAAATCCAATCGAATCATAAAGAATCGTATCGAATTGAATTGAATCGAAAATAATCAAATTGAAATGAAAAAAATCGAAATGGAATGTATCGAATCAAATCGATCGAATCGAAAGGAATCAAATCGATTCATATAGAATCAGAGTATCGAATTGAATCGAAAAGAATTGAATCAAATAGAAAAGAATCGAATTGAAACGAATTGAAAAGAATCGAATCGAATCGTATCGAAAAGAATCGATCAAATAGAAATGAATCGAAGTGAATCGAATCGAATCAAAAAGAATCGAATCGAATAACATCGAATAAAATTGAAAAAATCGAATCAACTCAAAAAGAATCGAATCGAGTCGAATCGAAATGAATCGAATCGAATCGAAAAGAATCGAATCAAACTGAATCGAATCGAAAAGAATCGAACCGAATCAAATCGAAAAGAATTGAATCGATTTGAATCGAATCGAAGAGTATCAAATCGAATCGAAAAGAATCGAATCGAATCAAATCGAAAAGAATCGAATCGAAATGAATTGAAAAGAATCGAAACGAGTAGAAAAGAATCGAGGCGAATCGAATCGAATCGAATCAAAAAGAATCGAATCAAATCGAATCGAATCAAAAAGAATGGAATCGAATAAAATCGAATCAAATTGAAAAAATCAAATCAACTCTAAAAGAATCAAATCGAAAAGAATCGAATCTAATCAAATAGAAAAAATCGAATCGAATCGAATCGAAAAGAATCGAATTGAATCGAAAAGAATCAAATAAAAAAGAATTGACTCGAATCTAATTGAAAAGAATCAAATCGAATCGAAAATAATAGAACCGAATTGAATCGAATTGAACGAATCGAATCGAATAAAATTGAATTGAATTGAAAAAATCGAATCGAATCAAAAAGAATCTAATCGAATCGAAAAGAATCTAATCGAAACGAATAGAAGAGAATCGAATCAGATCAAAAAGAACCGAATCGAATAAAAAGGAATCGAATTGATTGGAATCGAAAAGTGTCAAATCGAATCAAAAAGAATCGAATCGAATCAAAAAGAATCGAATCGAATCGAAAAGAATCGAAAAAAATCGAATCAAAATGACGAAAGAAACGAGTCAAATCAAAAAGAATCGAATCAAGTCAAAAAGAATAGAATCGAATCGAATCAAAAAGAATCAAAAATAATCTATTCAAAATGAATTGAAACAATCGAATCAAATCGAAAAGAATCAATTTGAATTGGAAACAATCAAATCAAATCAAAAAGAATTGAATCGAAATGAAAAGAATCAAATCGAATACAACAGAATCGAATCGAATCAAAAAGAATCGAATCGAATCAAATAGAATCAAATCGAAAAGAATCAAATCGAATCGAAAAGTATCGAAAAGAATCGAATTGAATCAAAAAGAATCAAATCAAATCATATGGAAAAGAATAGAATCGATTCGAAAAGAATCGAATGGAATCGAATCTAAAAGAATCGAATCGAATCAAATCGAATTGAAAGAATCGAATTGAATCTAAAAGAATTGAATCAAATCGAAAAGAATCATAAAGAATCGAATTGAAAGAATTGAATCCATTCGAATTGACTGAATGAAATCAAATCGAATCGAATAGAATTGAATTGAATCAAAAATTATCGAATTGAAAAGAATCAAATCAAATCAAATCCGATTGAAAAGAATCGAATTAAACTGAATCTAATCGAAAAGAATCGAGTCAAATGGAAAAGAATCGAATCGAATTGAATCGATTAGAAAAGAATCGAATGGAATCGATTCAAAAAGAAACAAATCGAATACAATAGAATCGAATCGACTCGAAGAGAATCAAATCAAATCGAATCGAATACAAAAGCATGGATACGAATAGAATTGAATAGAATAGAAAAGAATTGATTCGAATCGAATAGAATACAAAAGAACCAAATCAAATTGAACAGAATCGTGTATAGAAGAATCGATTCAAAAAGAATCGAATCGAATCAAATTGATTAGAATCGAATCGAATCGAAAAGAATTAAATCTAATCGAAAAGAATCGAACCGAATCAAAAAGAATCAAATCGAATAAAATCAAATCAAAAAGAATCAAATCGAATCAAATCAAATGGAAAAAATCGAATCGAATCGAACTGAATCAAATGGAATGGAATTGAAAAGAATCGAATCGAATCGAAAAAATCGAATCTAATCGATATCTAATCAAAAAGAATCGAATTGAATCGAATCAAATCCCATCGAAAAGAAATCAAATCGAATCAAATCGAAAAGAATCGAATCGAATCGAATAAAAAGAATCAAATCGAATTCAAAAGAATAGAATCGAATCAAAAGAATCAAAAGAATCGAATCGAAAAAAATCTAATCGAAAAGAATTGAATCGAATCGAAAAGAATCAAATCGAATCAAAAAGAAGTGAATCAGGGATCCCTGGGTGGCGCAGCAGTTTGGCGCCTGCCTTTGGCCCAGGGCGCGATCCTGGAGACCCGGGATCGAATCCCACGTAGGGCTCCTGGTGCATGGAGCCTGCTTCTCCCTCTGCCTGTGTCTCTGCCTCTCTCTCTCTCTCTCTCTCTCTGTGACTATCATAAATAAATAAAAAATTAAAAAAAAACACTCCTTTAAAAAAAAAAAAAGAAGTGAATCAGGATCCCTGGGTGGCGCAGCAGTTTAGCGCCTGCCTTTGGCCCAGGGCGCGATCCTGGAGACCCGGGATCAAATCCCACGTCAGGCTCCTGGTGCATGGAGCCTGCATGGAGCCTGCTTCTCTTTCTGCCTATGTCTCTGCCTCTCTCTCTCTCTCTGTGTGTGACTATCATAAATAAATAAGAATTTTAAAAAATGTTTAGAAAAAGAAGTGAATCGAATCGAATCGAAAAGAATCGAAAAAATCGAATAGAAATGACGAAAGGATTGAATCGAATCGAAAAGAATCAAATCGAACAGAATAGAATCGATATGTAAAGAATCGAATCGAATCGAGAAGAATCGAATCGAATAGAATCCATTCGAATCGAATCAAATAGAATCCATTCAAATCGAGAAGAATCGAATCGAATCGAATCCATTTGAATCGAGTCGAATATAATCGATCGAATCGAAAATAATCGAATCAAATCGAATCGAAAATAATCGAATCAAATTGAATCAAATCGAATCAAATCGAAAATAATTGAAATGAATCGAATCAAATCGAAAATAATCGAATTGAATCGAATCAAATCAAAAATAATCGAATCGAATCTAATCTAAACGAAAATAATTGAACCAAATAAAAAATAATTGAATCGAACCGAATTGAATAAAAAATAATCGAATTGCATCGAAGCGAAAATAATCTAATCGAATCGGATTATTTTCAATCTGATTCATTTCATTTCAATATTTTTGATTCGATTCGATTCGATTATTTTTGATTCGATTCGAATGGATTCGATTCTATTCTTTTCAATTCGATTCGATTCTTTTCTATTCAAATCGATTCTTTTCGAATCAACTCGATCCTTTTCAATTCGATTATTTTCGATTCGATTCGATTATTTTCGAATCGATTCTATTATTTTCGAATTCGAATCGAATCGAATCGGAAAGAATCGAATCGAATCTAAAAGAAAAGAATCGAATCGAATCGAAAGAACTGAATCGATTCGAAAAGAATCGAATCAAATTGAATTGAAAAGAATGTAGTCGATTTGAAAACAAAGGAATCGAATCGGAAAGAATCGAATCGAATTGAAAAGAATAGAATCGAATAGAAAAGAATCGAATCGAATCAAATCTAATCGAAAGAATCGAATCGAATATAATCGAAAAGAATCGAATCAAATCAAAAAGAATCCAGTAGAATCAAACGAATCGAATCGAAACAGAAAGAATCGAATCGAATCGAAAGAATTGAATTGAATCGAACTGAAAAGAATCGAAAGGATTGAATCAAATCGAATGAATCGAATCGAATCGAAAAGAATTGAATTGAATCGAAGTGAAAAGAAAGATTTGATTCGAAAAGAATCAAATCGAATCAAATAGAAAATAATCGAATCAAGTTGAATCGAAACGAAAGAATCGAATGGAATCAAAAAGAATCGACTCAAATTGAATCGAAAAGAATCGAAAAGATTTGAATCGGATCAAAAGAATCAAATCGAATTGAAAACAATCGAATCAAATCGAATTGAAAAGAATCGAATCGAAACGAAAAGAATCGAATCGAATCGAATTAAATCGAAAGAATCAAATCGAATCGAAAAGAATCAAATCGAATCGAATTGAAACGAATCGAATCAAATCAAAAGAATCGAACCGAATTGAATCGAGAAGAATCGAATTGAATCGAATCGAAAATAATCAGATCGAATCGAATCGAATCAAAAGAATCGATTCGAATAAAATCGAATCGAATTGGAAAAATTGAATCAAATAAAAAAGAATCGAATCGAATCGAATTGAATCGAAAAAATTGAATCCAATCAAATAGAAAAGAATAGATTCGAATCACATTGAATCGAAAAGAATCGAATTGAATAGAAAAGAATCGAATCGAATCGAAGATAATTCGAATTGAATCAAAAAGAATTGAATCGAATCGAAAAGAATCTAAAAAAATCGAATCGAAATGATGAAAGAATCCAATCGAAAGGAATCGAATAGAATTGAATTGAAAAGAATCAAATCAAATAAAAAAGAACCGAATCAGATCGAATCGAAAAGAATCGATTCGAATCAAATCGAAAGAATGGAATCGAATTGAAAAGAATGAATCAATTCTAATTGAAAACAATAGAATCGAATTGAAAAGAATCGAATGGAAGCTAAAAGAATCGAATCGAATACAAAAAAATCGAATCTAAAAGAATTGAATCGAATCAAAAAGAATCAAATAGAATCAAATCGAAAAGAATCAAATCGAAATGAAAAGTATCAAAAAGAATCGAATCGAATCAAAAAGAATTGAATCGAATCGAATTGAAAAGAACCGAATCGATTCGAAAAGAATCGAATCAAATCAAAAAGAAATGAATTGATTCAAATCGAATCGAAGGAATCGAATCGAATCGAAAAGAATCGAATCGAATCGAATTTAAAAGAATCAAATCGAATTGAAAAGAATCGAATCGAATCTAAAAGAATCGAATGAATCGAATCGAAAAGAATTCGAAATGAATCGAAACGACTCGAATCTAATCGAATCGAAATGAATCAAATCAAATCGAATCAAAATGAATCGAATTGAATCGAAAAGAATCGAATCAAATTGAAAAGAATCAAATCGAATCGAAAAGAATCGAATCAAATCGAATTGAAAATAATCGTTCGATTCAAAAAGAATTGAATCGAATCGAATGGGAAATAATCGAATCGAATTGAATCGAAACGAAAGAATTGAATTGAATCAAAAAGAATCGACTCAAATTAAATCGAAAAGAATCGAAAAGAATTGAATCGAATCGAAAGAATCAAATCGAATTGAAAAGAATCTAATCAAATCGAATTGAAAAGAATCAAATCGAATCGAAAAGAATCGAATCGAATCGAATCGAATTAATTCGAAAGAATGGAATCGACTCGAAAAGAATCAAATCGAATCAAATTGAAAAGAATCGAATCGAATCAAAAGAATCGAATCGAATTGAATCGAATCGAAAATAATCAAATCGAATCGAATCGAATCAAAAGAATCGATTTGAGGGATCCCTGGGTGGCGCAGCGGTTTGGCGCCTGCCTTTGGCCCAGGGCGTGATCCTGGAGACCCGGGATCGAGTCCCACGTTGGGCTCCCGGTGCATGGAGCCTGCTTCTCCCTCTGCCTGTGTCTCTGCCTCTCTCTCTCTCTCTCTCTGTGTGACTATCGTAAATAAATAAAAATTAAAAAAAAAGAATCGATTTGAATAAAATCGAATCGAATTGAAAAAATCGAATCAAATAAAAAAGAATCGAATCAAATCGAATCGAATTGAATCGAAAAAAATCGAATCCAATCGAATTGAAAAGAATAGATTCGAATCAAATTGAATCGAAAAGTTTCGAATCTAAAAGAATCGAATCGAATAGAAAAGAATCGAATCGAATCGAAAATAATTCGAATCGAATCAAAAAGAATCGAAAAAAATCGAATCAAATGACGAAAGAATCGAATCTAAAAGAATTGAATAGAATTGAATTGGAAAGAATCGAATTGAATCAAAAAGAATCGAATCAAATCGAATCAAATTGAAACAAAAATAATAGAATCAAATCGAATCTAATATAATAGAATCGAATAGAATCGAATTTAATCGAAATAATCGAATCGAATCGAATTGAATGGAAAAGAATAGAATCAAATTGAATCGAAAATAACCAAATCGAATGGAATCGAATCAAATAGAAAAGAATCAAATCGAATCGAATCGAATTTAAATGATAATAATCGAATATAATCAAATCGAATCGAATTGAATAGAAAATAATGGATCGAAACGAATTGAATAAAATAGAATAGAAAAGAATCGAATTGAAAATACTCTTTTTTTTATTTTTTTTTTGAATTGAAAATACTCTAATCGAATCGAAAAGACTCAATTGAATTGAAAATAATCGAATCGAATCAATAATAATCGAATCGAAAATAATCGAATCGAATAGAAAATAATCGAATCAATTCGAATTGAATTGAATCGAAAATAATAGAATCTAATCGAAACGAACATAACTGAATTGAATCGAATCGAATCCAATCGAAAATGAGCGAATTGAATTGAATCAAAAATAAGCGAATAGAATCGAATAGATTAGAATAGAATCGAAAATAAACGAATTGAAAATAATATCAAATAGAAAATAATCGAATCGAATAGAAAAGAATCGAATCGAATCGAAAAGAATCGAATCGAAAAGAATCGAATCGATTCAAATGAAAATAATCGAACGAATTGAAAAGAATCCAATTGAATAGAAAATAATCGATTCAAATCGAAAATTATCGAATCGACTCAAATCGAATCGAATCGAATGGAATCAAATCGAATCGAAAAGAATCGAAATGAATTGATTAGAAAATAATGGAATAGAATTGAATCGAATAGAATAGAATCGAAAATAATCGAATCGAATCAAAAATAATCGAATAGAATCGAATTGAAATGAAAATAATCGAATCAAATCGAATCGAATCGCAAATAATCGAATCAATTCGAATCAAATTGAATCGAAAATAATCGAATCGAATGGAATCGAATCGAATCGAAAATAATCGATTCTAATCGAAAAGAATCGAATCAAATAAAAAATAATCAAATCAAATTGAATCGAATCAAATATATTCGAACCGAATCGAATTGAAACTAATCGAATCGAATCAAATAGAAAATATCGATTCGTATCGAATCGAATGGAATCGAAAATAATCGAAACGAATTGAACGAAAAATGATCAAATCAAATCTAAAATAATCGAATCGAATCTAAAATAATCGAATAGAAAAGAATGGAATGGATTCGAATCAAAAATAATCGAAACGAATCAAAAAGAATCAAATCGGAGGGGAGGGGCAAGACGGCAGAAGAGTAGGGTCTCCAAATCACATGTCTCCACCAAATTACCTAGAAAACCTTCAAATTATCCTGAAAATCTATGAATTCGGCCTGAGAATTAAAGAGAGAACACCTGGAATGCAACAGTGAGAAGAGTTCGCGCTTCTATCAAGGTAGGAAGACGGGGAAAAAAGAAATAAAGAAATAAAGGCCTCCAAGGGGGAGGGGCCCCGCGAGGAGCCGGGCTGAGGCCCGGGCGAGTGTCCCCAGGACAGGAGAGCCCCGTCCCGGAGGAGCAGGAGCTGCACCAACCTTCCCGAGCGGAAAGGGGCTCGCAGGGAGTTGGAGCAGGACCCAGGAGGGCGAGGATGCCCTCGGGCTCCCCGGGACAGTAACAGCAACAGCAACTGCGCGCCCAGGAGAGTGCGCCGAGCTCCCTAAGGGCTGCAGCGCGCAAGGCGGGACCCGGAGCAGCTCGGAGGGGCTCGGGCAGAGGAAGAGGCTCCGTGCGGAGGGGGCTCCGAGGTTCCAGGAGCAGCTCGGGGAGGCTCTGGCGGCGGCTCCGCGGAGGGGGCTGCGCGGCGGGAGCGCGAATCCACCAGCGCAGGCTCCGGAGCACAGGGCGCCGGGACACAGCCCAGGATCCGGCCTCCCCCCGGGACAGGCAGAGGCCAGGAGGGCCCAGGACAGCAAGGACGCTCCTGCCCCAGCTGAGCAGTTCAGCGGCCCCGGCCCCGGCCCCGAGCCTCCAGGCCCTGCAGACGGAGAGCTCCGGAGTTCCTGCTGGAACTGAATCCAGGTTTCCAGAGCTGGCCCCGCCACTAGGGCTGTTCCTCCTGGGGCCTCACGGGGTAAACAACCCCCACTGAGCCCTGCACCAGGCAGGGGCACAGCAACTCCCCCAACTGCTAACACCTGAAAATCAGCACAGCAGGCCCCTCCCCCAGAAGACCAGCTAGACTGACTGACAACTTCCAGGGGAAGCCAAGGGACTTAAAGTACACAGAATCAGAAGATACTCCCCCGTGGTTCTTTTCTTTCTTTCTTTTTTTTTGTTTTGCTTTTTGATTTGTTTCCTTCCCCCACCCCCTTTTTTTCTCCTTTCTTTCTTTTTCTTTCTCTTTTTCTTCTTTTTTGTTTTTTTTCTTCCTTTTTTTTTCTCTTTCTCTTTTCTTTCCTTCTTTCTCTCTTCTTTTTCTCCTTTTCCCAGTACAACTTGCTTTTGGCCACTCTGCACTGAGCAAAATGACTAGAAGGAAAACGTCACCTCAAAACAAAGAATCAGAAACAGTCCTCTCTCCCAAAGAGTTACAAAATCTGGATTACAATTCAATGTCAGAAAGCCAATTCAGAAGCACTATTATACAGCTACTGGTGGCTCTAGAAAAAAGCATAAAGGACTCAAAAGACTTCATGACTGCAGAATTTAGAGCTAATCAGGCAGAAATTAAAAATCAATTGAATGAGATGCAATCCAAACTAGAAGTCCTAATGACGAGGGTTAACGAGGTGGAAGAACAAGTGAGTGACATAGAAGACAAGTTGATAGCAAAGAGGGAAACTGAGGAAAAAAGAGACAAACAATTAAAAGACCATGAAGATAGAATAAGGGAAATAAACGACAGCCTGAGGAAGAAAAACCTACGTTTAATTGGTGTTCCCGAGGGTGCCGAAAGGGACAGAGGGCCAGAATATGTATTTGAACATATCATAGCTGAAAACTTTCCTAATCTGGGAAGGAAAACAGGCATTCAGATCCAGGAAATAGAGAGATCCCCCCCTAAAATCAATAAAAACCGTCCAACACCTCGACATTTAATAGTGAAGCTTGCAAATTCCAAAGATAAAGAGAAGATCCTTAAAGCAGCAAGAGACAAGAAATCCCTGACTTTTATGGGGAGGAGTATTAGGGTAACAGCAGACCTCTCCACAGAGACCTGGCAGGCCAGAAAGGGCTGGCAGGATATATTCAGGGTCCTAAATAAGAAGAACATGCAACCAAGAATACTTTATCCAGCAAGGCTCTCATTCAAAATGGAAGAAGAGATAAAGAGCTTCCAAGACAGGCAGCAACTAAAAGAATATGTGACCTCCAAACCAGCTCTGCAAGAAATTTTAAGGGGGCCTCTTAAAATTCCCCTTTAATAAGAAGTTCAGTGGAACAGTCCACAAATACAAGGACTGAATAGTTATCATGATGACACTAAATTCATATCTCTCAATAGTAACTCTGAATGTGAACGGGCTTAATGACCCCATCAAAAGGCGCAGGGTTTCAGACTGGATAAAAAAGCAGGACCCATCTATTTGCTGTCTACAAGAGACTCATTTTAGACAGAAGGACACCTACAGCCTGAAAATAAAAGGTTGGAGAACCATTTACCATTCGAATGGTCCTCAAAAGAAAGCAGGAGTAGCCATCCTTATATCAGATAAACTAAAATTTACCCCAAAGACTGTAGTGAGAGATGAAGAGGGACACTATATCATACTTAAAGGATCTATTCAACAAGAGGACTTAACAATCCTCAATATATATGCCCCGAATGTGGGAGCTGCCAAATATATCAATCAATTATTAACCAAAGTGAAGAAATACTTAGATAATAATACACTTATACTTGGTGACTTCAATCTAGCTCTTTCTATACTTGATAGGTCTTCTAAGCACAACATCTCCAAAGAAACAAGAGCTTTAAATGATACACTGGACCAGATGGATTTCACAGATATCTACAGAACTTTACATCCAACTCAACTGAATACACATTCTTCTCAAGTGCACATGGAACTTTCTCCAGAATAGACCACATATTGGGTCACAAATCGGGTCTGAACCGATACCAAAAGATTGGGATCGTCCCCTGCATATTCTCAGACCATAATGCCTTGAAATTAGAACTAAATCACAACAAGAAGTTTGGAAGGACCTCAAACACGTGGAGGTTAAGGACCATCCTGCTAAAAGATGAAAGGGTCAACCAAGAAATTAAGGAAGAATTGAAAAGATTCATGGAAACTAATGAGAATGAAGATACAACAATCCAAAATTTTGGGATGCAGCAAAAGCAGTCCTAAGGGGGAAATACATCGCAATAAAGCATCCATTCAAAAACTGGAAAGAACTCAAATACAGGGATCCCTGGGTGGCGCAGCAGTTTAGCGCCTGCCTTTGGCCCGGGGCGCGATCCTGGAGACCCGGGATCGAATCCCACGTCGGGCTCCCGGTGCATGGAGCCTTGCTTCTCCCTCTGCCTATGTCTCTGCCTCTCTCTCTCTCTCTCTCTCTCTCTCTGTGACTATCATAAATAAAAAACAAAAAAACTTAAAAAAAAAAGAACTCAAATACAAAAGCTAACCTTACACATAAAGGAGCTAGAGGAAAAACAGCAAATAGATCCTACACCCAAGAGAAGAAGGGAGTTAATAAAGACTCGAGCAGAACTCAACGAAATCGAGACCAGAAGAACTGTGGAACAGATCAACAGAACCAGGAGTTGGTTCTTTGAAAGAATTAATAAGATAGAAAAACCATTAGCCAGCCTTATTAAAAAGAAGAGAGAGAAGACTCAAATTAATAAAATCATGAATGAGAAAGGAGAGATCACTACCAACACCAAGGAAATACAAACGATTTTAAAAACATATTATGAACAGCTATATGCCAATAAATTAGGCAATCTAGGAGAAATGGACGCATTCCTGGAAAGCCACAAACTACCAAAACTGGAACAGGAAGAAATAGAAAACCTTAACAGGCCAATAACCAGGGAGGAAATTGAAGCAGTCATCAAAAACCTCCCAAGACACAAGAGTCCAGGACCAGATGGCTTCCCGGGGGAATTTTATCAAACGTTTAAAAGAGAAACCATATCTATTCTCCTAAAGCTGTTTGGAAAGATAGAAAGAGATGGAGTACTTCCAAATTCGTTCTATGAAGTCAGCATCACCTTAATTCCAAAACCAGACAAAGACCCCACCAAAAAGGAGAATTACAGACCAATATCCCTGATGAACATGGATGCAAAAATTCTCAACAAGATACTGGCCAATAGGATCCAACAGTACATTAAGAAAATTATTCACCATGACCAAGTAGGATTTATCCCTGGGACACAAGGCTGGTTCAACACCCGTAAAACAATCAATGTGATTCATCATATCAGCAAGAGAAAAACCAAGAACCATATGATCCTCTCATTAGATGCAGAGAAAGCATTTGACAAAATACAGCATCCATTCCTGATCAAAACTCTTCAGAGTGTAGGCATAGAGGGAACATTCCTCGACATCTTAAAAGCCATCTATGAAAAGCCCACAGCAAATATCATTCTCAATGGGGAAGCACTGGGAGCCTTTCCCCTAAGATCAGGAACAAGACAGGGATGTCCACTCTCACCACTGCTGTTCAACATAGTACTGGAAGTCCTAGCCTCAGCAATCAGACAACAAAAAGACATTAAAGGCATTCAAATTGGCAAAGAAGAAGTCAAACTCTCCCTCTTCGCCAATGACATGATACTCTACATAGAAAACCCAAAATTCTCCAACTGAAGATTGCTAGAACTCATACAGCAATTCGGTAGCATGGCAGGATGCAAAATCAATGCCCAGAAATCAATGGCATTTCTATACACTAACAATTAGACTGAAGAAAGAGAAATTAAGGAGTCAATCCCATTTACAATTGCACCCAAAAGCATAAGATACCTAGGAATAAACCTAACCAAAGATGTAAAGGATCTATACCCTCAAAACTATAGAACACTTCTGAAAGAAATTGAGGAAGACACAAAGAGATGGAAAAATATTCCATGCTCATGGATTGGCAGAATTAATATTGTGAAAATGTCAATGTTACCCAGGGCAATATACACGTTTAACGCAATCCCCACCAAAATACCATGGACTTTCTTCAGAGAGTTAGAACAAATTATTTTAAGATTTGTGTGGAATCAGAAAAGACCCCGAATAGCCAGGGGAATTTTAAAAAAGAAAACCATATCTGGGGGCATCACAATGCCAGATTTCAGGTTGTACTACAAAGCTGTGGTCATCAAGACAGTGTGGTACTGGCACAAAAACAGACACATAGATCAATGGAACAGAATAGAGAACCCAGAAGTGGACCCTGAACTTTATGGTCAACTAATATTCGATAAAGGAGGAAAGACTATCCATTGGAAGAAAGACAGTCTCTTCAATAAATGGTGCTGGGAAAATTGGACATCCACATGCAGAAGAATGAAACTAGACCACTCTCTTTCACCATACACAAAGATAAACTCAAAATGGATGAAAGATCTAAATGTGAGACAAGATTCCATCAAAATCCTAGAGAAGAACACAGGCAACACCCTTTTTGAACTCGGCCATAGTAACTTCTTGCAAGATACATCCACGAAGGCAAAAGAAACAAAAGCAAAAATGAACTATTGTGACTTCATCAAGATAAGAAGCTTTTGCACAGCAAAGGATACAGTCAACAAAACTAAAAGACAACCTACAGAATGGGAGAAGATATTTGCAAATGACATATCAGATAAAGGGCTAGTTTCCAAGATCTATAAAGAATTTATTAAACTCAACACCAAAGAAACAAACAATCCAATCATGAAATGGGCAAAAGACATGAACAGAAATCTCACAGAGGAAGACATAGACATGGCCAACATGCATATGAGAAAATGCTCTGCATCACTTGCCATCAGGGAAATACAAATCAAAACCACAATGAGATACCACCTCACACCGGTGAGAATGGTGCAAATTAACAAGGCAGGAAACAACCAATGTTGGAGAGGATGCGGAGAAAAGGGAACCCTCTTACACTGTTGGTGGGAATGTGAACTGGTGCAGCCACTCTGGAAAACTGTGTGGAGGTTCCTCAAAGAGTTAAAAATATACCTGCCCTACGACCCAGCAATTGCACTGTTGGGGATTTACCCCAAAGATACAAATGCAATGAAACGCCGGGACACCTGCACCCCGATGTTTATAGCAGCAATGGCCACGATAGCCAAACTGTGGAAGGAGCCTCGGTGTCCAACGAAAGATGAATGGATAAAGAAGATGTGGTTTATGTATACAATGGAATATTACTCAGCTATTAGAAATGACAAATACCCACCATTTGCTTCAACATGGATGGAACTGGAGGGTATTATGCTGAGTGAAGTAAGTCAGTCATTGAAGGACAAACATTATATGTTCTCATTCATTTGGGGAATATAAATAATAGTGAAAGGGAATATAAGGGAAGGGAGAAAAAATATGTGGGAAATATCAGAAAGGGAGACAGAACGTAAAGACTGCTAACTCTGGGAAACGAACTAGGGGTGGTAGAAGGGGAGAAGGGCGGGGGGTGGGAGTGAATGGGTGACGGTCATGGGGGTTATTCTGTATGTTAGTAAATTGAACACCAATAAAAAATAAATTAAAAAAAAGTATCAAATCGAATCGAAAATTAACGAATCGAATCGAAAATAATCGAATCGAATTGAATGGAATCGAATAGAAAATAATCGAATCGAATTGAATCGAATCGAATCGATCGAAACGAATCGATTAGAAAATAATCGATTCACTTCGAATCGAATAGAAAATAATGGAAACAAATAGAATCGAGTCGATTCGAATAAAAAATATTGAATCGAAAAGAAAAGCATCGATTCGAATCGAAAAAAATCGAATCGAATCGAAAAGATTCTAATCGAATTGAAAAGAATTGAATCGAAACTAATCGAATCAAAAATAAAGGAATTGAATCGAATCTAATCGAATCAAAAATAATAGGTTTGCATCGAATTGAATCGGAAATAATCGAATTGAATTGAATTGAAAATAATCGAATTGAATTGAAAAGAATCGAATCGAATCTAAAATAATCTATACGAATCGAATCGAATCGAATCGAAAATAATCGATTCAAATCGAATCAAATCGAAAATAATCGAACCGAATCGAACCAAATTGTATCTAAAATAATCGAATCGAATCAAACCGAATTGAATCGAAAATAATCGAATCGAATTGAACCGAATTGATTCGAATATAATCGAATCGAATCGAAAATACTCGAATCGAATCGAATCGAATTGAAAATAATCGAATTGAATCGAAAAAAATCGAATCGAATCGAAGAGAATCGAATCGAATCAAATATAATCTAATTGAATAGAAAATAATCGAATTGAAAAGTATCCAATTGATTTGAATCGAAAATAATAGAATCGAATTGAAAAGAATCAAATCGAATAAAAAATAATCAAATCGAATCGAAAATAATTGAATCGAATCGAATTGAATTGAAAATAATTGAACCGAATCGAAAATAATCGAATCGATTCGAATTGAATTGAATCGAAAATAATCGAATCGAGTGGAATTGATTGGAATCGAAAAGACTCGATCGAATCGAGAATAATCGAATCGAATCGAAAATTATCGATTCAACTCGAATCGAATAAAAAACAATCGAATCGAATCAAATCGAATCTAAAATAATGGAACTAAAAAAATTAACGGAACTGAATTGAAAATAATCGAATCGAATCAAATTGATTGAAATCGAAAATAACCGAATCGAATCGAATTGAATCGAATCAAAAATAATCAAATCGAATCAAATCGAAACTACTCGAATCTAATCAAATCGAATCGAAAATAATCGAACTGAATCGAATTGAATAAAAAATAATCGAATCGAATCGAAATTAATCTAATCGAATCGAATGGAAAATCATCAAATCGAATTGAAAAACATCGAATCAAATCGAATTGAATTGAAACGAATAGATTCAAAAATAATCGATTCACATTGAATCGAATCGAAAATAATGGAAAAGAATAGAATAGAAAATAATCGAATCGAATCGAAAAGAATCAAATTGAATCTAAAATAATCGAATCGAAAAGAATCGAGGCAATACGAATAGAAAAGAATCTAATCGAATAGAATAGAATCAAAAAGAAACTAATCGAATCGAATCGAAAATAATCGAATCGAAAAAATAGAATCGAATCAAAAATAATTGAATCGAATCGAATTAAAAGTAATCGAATCGAATCAGAAAGAATTCATTATAATCGAATCGAATCAAATTGAAACGAAGATAATCGAATAGAATCGAATTGAAAATAACCAAATTGAATTGAAAATAATCGAATCGAATCATATCAAAAAAATCAAATCGAATCGAATCGAATCGAATCTAAAATAATCCAATCGAATCCTTAGAATCGAAAACAATCAAATAGAATGGAAATGAAAACAATCGAATCGAATCAAAAAGTATCAAATCGAATCGAAAATATAGAATCAAATCGAATCGAGTCAAAAATAATCGAACCAAATCGAATCGAAAATAATCGAATCGAATTGAATCGAATCGAATCGAAAATATCGATTCGTATCGAATAGAATCGATCGAAAATAATCGAATCGAATTGAATCCAAAATAATCAAATCGAATCAAAAATAACGAATCGATTCTAAAATAATCGAATCGAAAAGAATGGAATCGATTGGAATCGAAAATAATTGAAACGAATCGAAAGGAATCGAATCGAATTGAAAATAATCGAATCGAATTGAAAATACTCGAATTCAATCGAATTGAATCAAAAAGAATTGAATCGAATCAAATCGAATCGAAAATAATCGAATCATCGAAAATAATCGAATCGAATTGAATCGAATAGAATCGAATTAAGACGAATCGATTCGAAAATAATCGATTCACATCGAATCGAATCAAAAATAATGGAAACAAATAGAATAGAAAATAATCGAATCAAATTGAATAAAAATAATCAAATCGAATCTAAATCGAATCAAAAAGAATCGAGTCGATTCGAATAAAAAATATTGAATCGAAGCGAAAAGATTTGAATCGAAAAGGAAAGAATCTATTCGAATTGAAAATAATCGAATCGAATCGAAAGGATTCGAATCGAATTGAAAAGAATTGAATCGAATCCAAAAGAATCGAATTGAATCGAATCGAATAAAAAATCGAAAATAATCGATTCGCATCGAATCGAATCGGAATTAATTGAATTGAATTGAAAATGAAAATAATCGAATCAAATTGAAAAGAATCGAATCGAATCGAAAATAATCTAAACGAATCCAATCGAATCAAATCGAAATTAATCGAATCGAAATGAATCAAATCGAAAATAATTGAACCGAATCGAACCAAATTGAATCTAAATTAATCAAATCAAATCGAACCGAATTGAATCGAAAATAATCGAATCACATCGAGCCGAATTGATTCGAAAATAATCGAGTCGAATCGAATCAAAAATAATCGAATCGAATTGAATCGAATCGAAAAGAATCAAATCGAATAAAAAATAATCGCATCGAATCGAAATTAATCGAATCAAATCAAATCGAATTGAATAAAAAATAATTGCATCGAATCAAATTGAATTGAAAACAATCGATTCAAATAGAATTGAATCGAAAATAATCCAATCGAATTGAATCAAAAATAATCAAATCGAATCGAAAATAATCAAATCAAATCGAAAATAATACAAACGAAAAGAATTGAATCGATTCGAATCGAAAATAATTGAATCGAATCAAAAAGAATCGAATCGAATAGAATCAAAAAGAATTGAATCGAATCAAATCCCTAACCTTAACCCCTAACCCCTAACACAAAACCTATCCTAACCCTAACCCTTAACCCTAACCCTAACCCTAACCGTAACCCTAACCCTAACCCCTAACCCCTACCCTCACCCTAACCCTACCCAAACCCTAACCCTAACCCTAACCCCTAACACTAACATTAACCCCTAACCATAACCATATCCCTAACACTAACCCCAACCTCTAAACCCTAACCCTAAACCTAACCCTAACTCCTAACCGTAACCCTAACCCTAGACACTCACCCTAACCCTAAACCTAAAGTTAACCCTAACCCTAACCCCTAACCAGTAACCCTAAACCCTAGCCCTAACCCTTAACCCTAACCCTAATACTAACACTAACCCAAACCGTAACCCTAACCCCTAACCCTACTTTAACCCCTAACCTTAACCCTAACCCTAACCCTAACACTAACTCTAACACCTAACCCCTAACCTTAACTCTAACCCTTAACACTAACACTTAACCCTAACCCTACCCCTAACCCTAACCCTATCCCTAACCCTTAAACCTAACACTTAGCCCTAACCCTAACCCTAACCCTAAACCTAACCCTAACCCTAACCCCTAACCCTAAACCTAACCCTAACCCTAAACCCTCACCCTAACCCTAACCCTAACCCTAACACTAACACTAACACTAACCCTAACGCCTAACTCTAAACCTAACCCAAAACCTAACCCGAAACCTAACCCATACCCTAAACCTAACACTCACCCGTAACCTAACCCTAACCCTAACCTGTACCCTAACCCTAACCCGTATCCTAAACCTAACCCTAACCCTAACCCGTAACCTAACCGGTACCCTAACCGTAACCCTATCCCATACAGTAACCCTAACACTAACCCTTACACTAACCCTAACACGTACCCTAACCCTAAACCGTACCCGTACCTGAAACATAACCCTAAGCCGTACCCTAACCCTAACTCGTACCTTAACCCTAATCTTACCCGTACCCTAACATTAACCTGTACCCTAACCCTAACCCGTACCCTAACCCTAAACCATACCCTAATCCTAACCCATACCCTAAGCCGTACACTAACCACTACCCTGACCTTAACACGTACCCTAACCCTAACTGTAACCCGTACCCTAACCCTAACCCGTACCCTTACCCTAACCCTATCCCGTACCCTAACCCTAACCTGTACCTTAACCCTAATCTTACTGATACCCTAACCCTAACCTGTACCCTAACCCTAACCGGTACCCTAACACTAAACCATTCCCTAACCCTAACCCGTACCCTAACCCTAACCCGTTCCCTAACCCTAACGGTAACCCGTACCCTAACCCTAACCTGTACCCTAACCGTAACCCATATCCTAACCCTTAAACCTAACCCTAACCCTTACCCAACCATAAACATAACCCTAACCCTAACCCCTAAATCTAACCCTAACCATAACCCCTTACCCTAACCTGAACCCTAACCCTAACCCCTAACCCTAAACCTAATCCTAACACTAGCCCGAAACCTAACCCATACACTATCCTGTACCCTAAACCTAACATTCACCCGTAACCTAACCCTAACCCAAACCTGTACCCTAACCCTAACCGAACCCTAACCGTAACCCGTACCCTAACCCTAACCCTTACCCTAAACCTAACCCATAACCTAACCTGTACCCTAACCCTAACCCTAACCCATGCCCTAACCCTAACAGAACCCTAACCATAACCCGTACCCTAACCCTAACCCGTACCCTAGCCTTAAACCAGACTAACCCCAACCTAACCCGTACACTACCCTAACCCGTATCCTAACCCTAACCCATACCCTAACCCTAACCCGTAACCTAAACCTAACCCATACCCTAAACCTAACCCGTACACTAACACTAAACTTAACCCGTACCTTAACCCTAACCCATACCCTAACCATAACCCGTACCCTAAAACTAACCTGTACCCAATTCTAACTCATACACTAAACCGTACCTTAAACCGTACCCTAACCCATACCCTAACACTAACCTGTACCCTAACCCATACACTAACCCGTCCCCTAACCCTAACCCTAACCCTAAAGAGTACCCAAACCCTAACCCTAACCCCTAACCCTAAACCTAATCCTAACCCTAACCTGAAACCTAACCCATACACTTTCCCGTACCCTAAACCTAACACTCACCCGTAACCTAACCCTAACCCAAACCTGTACCCTAACCCTAACCGAACCCTAACCGTAACCCGTACCCTAACCGTAACCCTTACCCTAAACCTAACTCATAACCTAACCTGTACCCTAACCCTAACCCTAACCCATGCCCTAACCCTAACCGAACCCTAACCGTAACCCGTACCCTAACCCTAACCCTTACCCTAAACCTAACCCATAACCTAACCTGTACCCTAACCCAACCCTAACCCATGCCCTAACCCTAACCGAACCCTAACCGTAACCCGTACCCTAACCCTAACCCGTACCCTAGCCCTAAACCAGACTAACCCCAACCCTAACCCGTACACTACCCTAACCCGTATCCTAACCCTAACCCATACCATAACCCTAAACCGTACCCTAAACATAAACCGTACCCACACCCATATCCTAACCGTCCCCTAACCCTAACCCATACCCTAAACCTAACCCGTAACCTAAACCTAACCCATACCCTAAACCTAACCCATACACTAACACTAAACTTAACCTGTACCTTAACCCTAACCCATACCCTAACCATAACCCATACCCTAAAACTAACCTGTACCCCAATTCTAACTCATACACTAAACCGTACCTTAAACCGTACCCTAACCCATACCCTAACACTAACCTGTACCCTAACCCATACAATAACCCGTCCCCTAACCCTAACCCTAAAGAGTACCCTTACCCTAACCCGTACCCTAACCCATATCCTAACACAAACCCATACCCTAACCATAACCCTAACCCCTAACCCTAACCCAAACCCCATCCCTAACCCTAACCCCTAATTCTAACCCTAACCCTAACCGTAAACCCAACCCCAACTCCAACACCAACCGTAAACCTAACCCTACCCGCTAAATCCTAACCCTAACCCTAAACCAAAACCTAACCCTAACCCCTAACCCTAACCTTAACCCCTAACTCTAACCCTAACCCGAACCCCTAACCCCTAACCCTAACCCTAACCCTTAACCCTAACCCTTAACCCTAACCCTAACCCCTAACCCTAAACCTAAACCCTAACTTCTAACCCTAACCCTAACCCCTAACCCCTAACCCTAAACCCTAACTTCTAACCCTAACCCTAACCCATAACCCATAAACCCTATCCCTAACCCGTAAACCTAACCCTTAACTCTAACCCTAACCTTAACCCAAACTCTAACCCTATCCCCTAATCCTAACCCGAACCCTTAACCCCTAACCCTAACCCTAACCCTAACCCTTAACCCTAACCCTAACCCTAAACCAAACCCTAACCCTAAACCCTAACCCTAACCTTAACCCAAACCCTGACCCTATCCCCTAATCCTAACCCGAACCCTTAACCCCTAACCCTAACCCTAACCCTAAACCTTAACCCTAACCCTAACCCTAAACCAAACCCTAACCCTAACCCCTAACCCTAACCTTAACCCCTAACCTTAACTTTAACCCTAACCCTAACATTACCCCTAACCCCTAACCCCAAACCCCTAATCCTAACCCCTAACCATATTAGTAACACTTAACCCCAACACTTAACACTAACCCTAACCCTAACCCCAACCCTAACCCGTACACTAACCCTAACCTGTATCTGAATCCTAACCTGTACCCTAAACCTAACATGTAACCTAAATCTAACCCTGACCCTAACCCAAACAATACCCTAACCCTAACCCTAAACCGTTCCCTCACCCTTACCCTAACCCCAACCCTAAGGAAAACCCGTACACTAACCCTAAATGATACCCTGACACAAAACCTAACCCGTACCCTAACCCTAAACCGTACCCTTCCCTAACCCTAACCATAACCCGTACCCTAACACAAAAACTACTCCTAAACCTAACCCTAACTCTAATCATAACCCTAAACCTATCTCTAAACCTAACCCTAACCCTAACCCTAACCTAACCCTAACCCTCACCCTAACCCTATCCCTAACACGTAAACTAACACTAACCCTAACCCTAACATGTAAACTAAATCTAACCCTAACCCTAACCCTAAACAGTAACCTAACCCTAACCCTAATGTGTACCTCAACCCTAACCCTAACCCTAAACCTAACCGTAAATCGTTGGATTGGGCTAGGAGACACTTGCCTCTCACAAAACTTGCGTCCCGTATCGAACGACGTCCTTTCGAAGTGAAAGGTACAGGCGGTCAGCATGTGGGAGGAACAAGCCATAAGCTCATCCAAAGGAGTGTGCATCACTTGGAGGCAGGTGTCCGGTAGTCGCGCAATTGACAATGCAGACACTTGGTTCTCACTCCGCTACTGTCCCGCATAGAACGGAATGCTGTGGAAGCGATCCGTACAGGCCGTCAGATTGTGGGAGGTACAGGCCATAAGCTCAACTCTGAGAAGCGTGTATGCTTTGCAGGCAGCTGTCTGCTAGCCACTCTTTTATGGGAGTTAGAACCTAGCTACACTTTAATTGAACAAGGCTGTTGGAAATCGCTGTATTGAACTCAGTTACACGTGACTACAAGCCTGAAACGTCTACATGCTTTTCACAACCTCTTCCAGCACCTAACATAAGGATGTTAGGACCTATGTCTACAGGCAGTCAGGTTGGGGGAGGGTCCTGCCCTCACCTCAACTCTCACAAGGAAGCATGTCTAGAAGCCAGCTTTCAACTAGCTGCATTCTGATGGCCCTGAGAATGCAGCTGTATTCTAACTCAGGAGGTTCCAAGAATACCACTCTACTCCACCTGGAGACAACTTCCAGGCCTGCATTATTCCACTTACGTCTCACAAGCTTCTGACAAGCGTCTCTGGTGAAGACGTTGGAAAGACATTCTGCAGGCAGTGTGGAACTGTGAGGGACTGCGTGTGAGCCCAACTCTCGGATGTAAGTTGCCGTTGGACGCAGGGTTCAACTAGCTAGTATGGAACTTAAAATGTAGCACCAGTCTAAGACAGGAATTACTAGGAAATCGCGGGATTGACCTAGGAGGCACTACTCTTGTGGGCCTCACCTGGACAAGGTGACTGGTTCCCACAGGGACCTCACCTGGACCTGGTGAATCTGGTCCTCATATGGGCATCATGGGACCTGGTTACTCAGTTCCATATCAGGGCCTCACGTGGACCTAGTGACTCTCATCCCCCTCTGGGCCTCACCCGGAGCTGGGGACTCTGGTCCTCAACTGGGCCTCAACAGGACGTGGTGTATCTACTCCTCACTTAGTCACTTAGGCCTCGTCTGGACCTTGTGACTGTGGTCCCACATGGGCATCAATGGGACATGGTTACTCTGTTCCCCACCTGGGACTCACCTGGACCTGATAACTTTGATCCACACTTTGGCCTCACCTCGCCCTGATGACTCTGGGCCACCCACCTAGGACTCAATCTGGACCTGGAGACTGTGGTCCCCACCTGGGTCTCACCTGGACCTGGTGACTCTCGTTCCCACATGAACCACACCTGGACCTGGTGACTGTGGTGTCCTTCTAGCCTCACATTTACCTGGTGACTCTGGTCCCCACCAGGGCCTCACCTGGATCTGGTGACTCTGGCCTGCTGGTTGGCCTCACCTGGACCTGGTGAGTGGGGTTGCCACCTGCGCCTCACCCATACCTGGTGATTCTGGTCCCCACCTGGGCCTCACCGGGACCTAGTGAGTGTGGTTGCCACCTGCACCTCATCTGCACCTGGTGATTCTGGTCCCCACCGGAGCTTCACCCATACCTGGTGACTTAGGTCCCCACGTGGACCTCACTTGGACCTGGTGAATCTGGTCCTTGCCTGGTCCTCACCCAGACCTGGTGACTCTGCCCGGGTGTTGGGCTCCATTTCAGTGAGACATTTCCGAAGCTCACAGGCCTCAGTGGAGCCTGGAAGGAGGCAGTTCGGCCCCAGGGATGGGGACGCCTCCTCCTGCATGGCCTCCTGCAGTGCGGAAGTGTTCTGAAGATGGCGCCCGACCCCAGTCCCCGCCCAAGGTGCACGCATGCGCAGTAAGCCTCCTCCGCCTGCACTAACAGGAGTCCGCCTGTGCTTGGGAGGCCTGAGGAGGATGTGGGGTCACGTCCACGCTGATGACCCCAGCCTCCTCAGGACCCGCGGTGAGGCTTCAGGAGAACATTGGGCCGCGTTCACGCTGTCAGGAGCCCCGGTCTCCTTAGGACCCGCGGTGAGGCTTCAGGAAGCTGTGGACCCGCATCCATGCAGACAGGAGTCCCTGGGCCTCCTCAGGTCCTGCATAAGGCTTCAGGAAGATGTGGGCCCGCATCCACGCTGACAGGAGCCCCTGGGCCTCCTCAGGACCTGCGGGGAGGCTTCAGGAAGATGTGGCGCCGTGTCCACTCTGGCAGGAGCTCCCGGGCTCTTCACGACCCAAGTTGAGGCTTCTGGAAGATGGGGGCCACATCCATGTTGACAGGAGCCCCGGCCTCCTCAGAACCCGCGGTGAGGCTTCGGGAGGATGTGGGGCCACGTCCACACTGACAGGACGCTGACCTCCTCAGGACCCCCGGTGTAGACTTCGGGAAATATGGGGATGTGTCCATGCGGACAGAAGACCCCAGCCTTGTCAGGGCCCGTGGTGAGGCCTAAGAAAGATGTGGGGACCGCATCCACACTGACAGGTCTCCGGCCTCCTCAGAACCCACTCTGAAGTTTTGGGAAGATTTGGGGCCACGTTCATGCTGACAGGATTCCCCAACCTCCTCAGGTCTTATGATGAGGCTTGAGGAAAATATGGGGCCACGTCAACACTGACAGGACCCCCGTCCTCCTCAGGACATGCACTTGGCTTCGGGACATATGGGGCTGCGTCTATGCTGACAGGAGCCCACAGCCTCCTCAGGACCCGCAGTGAGTTTTCGGGGGGACGGGGGGCCATGTCCAGGCTGACAGAAGCCCCCGGCCTCCTGAGGACCTGCTGAGAGGCTTCCAGAGGATGTGAGTCATAGTCTACAGTGACAGGAGCCCCGTCGTCCTCAGGACCCGCTGACTATGACTCAGGAGTACATGGGGCCGCGTCCGCACTCACAGGAGCCCGGCTTCCTCAGGACCCTCTGGAGGACTCTGGAGGTGCTGTTGGGGGCCACGTGCACATCAGAAGGGACTACTCAGAACCACAGGGTAAGTGAATGGGTAGAATGTATGGTAGGGTCAGTGGAGGGGAGGCAGTTAGTGGTTAGGGTTAAGTTAGATATTAGGGGTTAGTGATTAGGCTTATGGTTACAGATTAGAGGTTAGGGTGAGGGATAAGGGTAAGGGTCAGTGGTTAGGAGTTAGGATGGGGTTTAGAGATTAGGGAAAGGGGTTAGGGTTAGGGACAGGATTTAGAGTTAGGGTTAGGGTTTAGGCTTTAGGGATTAGAGCAGGAGGTTAGGAGTTGGGGTTAGTGTTATGGTTAGATTTAGGGTTGGGCTTAGGTTTGCAGTTAGGGTTAGGGGTAGAGACAGGCTCCCCAAAGGGAGGGCGATGTGGGACTCGATCCTGGGATCCCAGGATCACACCCTGAGCCAAAGGCAGATGCTCAACCACTGAGCCACCAGGTGTCCCCCAGGGTTTGTTTCAAATCTAGTTTGTCTGATATAAGTATGGGTCCTCCAGCTTTCTTTTGCTGTCCATTAGCGTGATAGATGATTTTCCATCCCCTGACTTTCAATCTGCTGGTGTCTATCGGTCTAAGGTGAGCATCTTGTAGGCAGCATACAGATGGATCTTGTTTTTTAAATAAAGATTTTATTTGAGAGAGAGAGAGAGAGAGAGAGAGAGAGGCAGAAAATTAGGGAGAGAGAGAAACAGGCTCCCCACCAGGAGCCCAATATGGGACTCAATCCCAGACTCCAGGATCACACCCTGAGTCAAAGGCAGAGGCTCAACCCCTGAGCTACCCAGGCATCCTGGATCATGTTTTTTAAGCCACTCTGATACCCTATATCTTTTGATTGGAGCATTTAGTCTATCAGCATTCAGAGTGATTATTGAAAGATATGAACTTAGTGCCTTTGGGTTACCTGTAGAGTTGGTGTTTCTTGTGATGTTCTCTGGTCCTTTGTAGTTTTTTGCTTTTGGTCTCTTTTTTTCCCCCACTAGAAGAGTCCCTCTTAAAATTCCTTACTGGACTGGTTTAGTGGTCATGAACTCCTTTATTTTTTGCCTGTCTAAGAAATTCTTTATCTCTCCTTCTATGCTGAATGACAGCCTTGCTGAAGAGAGAATTCTTACAAATTGAACTCCAATTAAAAAAAATTTAAAAACATAAAATAAATTTTTGCTATTATGATTGAGGAAAATGGCATTTTATGTTCAGAAATTTTTAGTTTCTTCCTAGGGAGATTAAATAAATTTTGATGATTATTCTTAAAAAAAAACAAAAGAAAGAATTCTTGGCTGCATACTTTTCCCATTCAGCATATTGAATATTTCCTCCCACTTCCTTCTGGCTTGCCAAGTTTGTGGACAGATCTGCTGCAAACTGATTCATCTTCCCTTGTAGGTTAAGGACTACCCCCCCCAAGCCCCACCTCCAATGCTTTCAGGATTCTTTTCTTGTCTGTGTATTTTGTGACTTTGACTCTGAGGTGCCTGGGTGATGGTCAGCTTCTGTTGAATTTATTGGGAGTTCTCTGTCTCTCGATTTCAGTGTCTGTGTCCTTCCTCAGGTTATAGAAGTTTATATAATTCATTCAAATAAAACTTCTACCCCCTTTTCTCTCTCTTCATCTTCTGAGTCTCCTATGATATGAATGTTATTGTTTTAATAAGTGGCTGAGTTCCCTCAGTCTGCCTCTGTGGTCCATAACCTTTCTTGTTTTTAAGGCTTCCCCTTGGGACTGCATCTCAGTTATAGCATTTTTAACATTTGCCCGACTAGATTTTAGTTCTTTTATTTCAACAACAAGGGATTCTCTAATTTTCTTCTGTGCTCTTTTTCCAGCCCAGCTGCTATCTTTCTAATCATTGTTTTAAACTGTAGTTAGACATCATATATGTGTATTGATAAACTTCCTGGCTGTGAGTACTAACTCATGTTATTTTATGGAGGTGAATTTCTCCATCTCATTATTTTTTCCAGAAAAGAAAGAAGGAAGAAAAAGAAAAACCAAGAAAAACAATAACAACTGCCCTCCCCAAAAAAACACCAGATTATTTTGGCCTGGTTGTTAAAAGATTCTAAATCCCAAAATAAGAAACACAATTAAAGTACCATGAAAGTGAAAATAAGAAATATATAAGGTACATACATAAAAATTAAAATAAGTTAATTAATAAAAAAGAATCAAAGAAAATAAATGAAAATAAAGCACAAAGTACAAAGGAAGCTAGACCCTACTTTCCATGCAGAGCTGAAGCTCTGCAGCCTCTGTGGTCCAACAACTTGGTGGCAGCGAGTGGTCTGTGCGGGGTCTGGGGATGGGCCTTGGCGCTGATTCTCAGGTGCACATCTGCGGGGTCAGAGGCCGGGTGGGCGTCAGCGCCTCTGGCCTCCAGCGGGCAGTACTGTGCTGCTCCCTGAGACTTAGCGCTGATGGGCGGGATGCGGGTGGGGACGCTGGGTCCTCTGGCTCTGGGGCTGAGCATCCCGACCCCCAGTCTTCAGGGGCCTCCACAGAAGAGCCCCCAAGCCCCCGGGTCTCCGCTGCTTCTCTCAGAACCCTGCGTTCACTCTGTCTGCGTCCGAGCTTCTTTTGGTTTTGTTTTTTTATCTCAGACTGTTGTGCCCAAGATTGCGAATCCAAGAAACCACTGAGAAGCCAACACCGATGCAAACGCACGAGGGTTTATTTACAAACTGGAGCTTGCGTCCAAGTACACCCGACACAGCGCAGCAGGGACTTGGACCCCGAAGTGGGTTTTAGCTTAGTTTTAAGGGCTGGTCTCAGGGACCTCCAGAAGGGCTGGAGCAATTCCTCAAGTTCTGTTTACAGTTTGATATGGGGCCTTCAAGGGCATTTTCCTGCCCTAGGCCTGGGCTCAGTTCATATGCTAATGTGGGGCTTTCAAAGATATTAAGCTGTAAACTTTTGTTTTTTTGCTGTAACTGAAGTAATGGAAATTTCAGCTCTTCTTTGCAGGAGACTGGGATGGCTGGACATGTGCTAACACTGGACTTAAAGTGGAATGGCCTTAATTTTCTTGGCCTCCAGGCATCCCGTCTTCCTATCTAGCTCCTTCCCCCTTCCCCAGAGTTCCTAAGAGAGCAATTGCAAATGACCTCTGGTGGCAGCCTGTGTTGGGGGACAGGCCCAGGGATTTGGGATCAGGAAGACCTGGAGAGCGGGTGTCCCTGCTGTGCAGCCAGATTCAATGCTGCAGACTCTTATTCCAAAAGGCTATCTTGACAACTGACTTTGTACATAGAAAAGCTCTCCTTTGTCTTTAAAAGATGGAAAGCAAGTCAAAGCGGTTTTTCTCTGCCCATCTGATTGCTCAGATTCCAAACTGAGACGTATTTCCTGTTAATAAGGATAATTTACTATCCGTAGTACTATGGTTAAAATATTCTGACACAAGTAATTCAGAGGGATGAGGGTTTCTCATCTCTTTCTTCACAGCTCAGTCACTATCAGGAAATGCATCTATGGATTTGGAAAGAACTGAGAGACATTATTACCAATGGTCATATTATTAGGTTAAGGATTCTTCTCTGAGGGGATCCCTGTGTGGCGCAGTGGTTTAGCGCTTGCCTTTGGCCCAGGGCCCGATCCTGGAGACTCGGGATCGAATCCCACGTCAGGCTCCCGGTGCATGGAGCCTGCTTCTCCCTCTGCCTATGTCTCTGCCTCTCTCTCTCTCTCTCTGTGACTATCATAAATAAATAAAAATTAAAGAAAAAAAAAGAAAATTAATTAAAAAAAAAAAGGATTCTTCTCTGAGATCCCATCATTGGGACCTGGATACTCTATTCCACACCTGGGCCTCACTTTGACCAGGGACCTCTGGTCCCACTTTGGGCCTCAAACTAAACTGGTTACTCTGGTTCCCCCTCTGGTCCCTCCCCTGGGCTTCACTTGGACCTGGTGAATCTGGTCCTTATCTGGTCCTCACCTGGAGGACCTACTTCTACAGTGGGTCCCACCTGGACTTGGTGAATCTTGTTGCCACCTGGGCCTCACCTGGACCTTATGACTGTGGTCCCCACCTGGACCTCATCTGGATCTGGTGGCTCTGGTTCCCATATGGGGCTCTCCTGGACCTGGTTCCTGTGGTCTCCTTCTAGCCTCACCTGCAACAAAACGACTCTGATCCATACTTGGGCCTCACCTGGACCTGGTGACTCTGGTCCTTACCTGGGCATCACTGGGACCTGGTTACTCTCTTCTCTATCTGGGCCTCACCTGGAGCTGGTGACTCTGGTCACCCTCTGGACCTCACCCTGACCTGGAGACTGTGGTCCCACCTGGGACTCACCTCAGCGAGGTGACTGGTCTGGTTCTCACAGGGACCTCACCTGGACCTGGTGAATCTGGTCCTCACATGGGCATCATGGGACCTGTTACTCAGTTCCACATCAGGGCCTCACCTGGACCTAGTGACTCTTGTCCCACTCTGGGCCTCACCCTGACATGGTGACTCAGGTCCCCACCTGGATATCACCTGGACCAGGTGACTCTGGTCCCCCTCTGGGCCTCACCTGGAGCTGGGGACTCTGGTCCTCAACTGGGCCTCAACATGACCTGGTGAATTTCTCCTCACTTAGGCCTCGTCTGGATCTTGTGACTCTTGTCCCACCTGGGCATCAATGGGACATGGTTACTCTGTTCCCCACCTGGGACTCACCTAGACTTGATAACTTGCTCCACACTTTGGCGTCACCTGGCCCTGATGACTCTGGGCCCCCCACCTAGGCCTCAATCTGGACCTGGTGACTGTGGTCCTCACCTGGGTCTCACCTTGACCTGGTGACACTCGTTCCCACATAAACCACTCCTGGACTGGTGACTGTGGTGTCCTTCTAGCCTCACATTTACCTGGTGACTCCGGTCCCCAACAGGGCCTCACCTGGATCTGGTGACTCTGGCCTGCAGGTTGGCCTCACATGGACCTGGTCAGTGGGGTTGCCACCTGGGGCTCAACCACACCTGGTAACTCAGGTACCTACGTGGGCCTCACTTGGACCTGGTAAAACTGGTCCTTACCTTGTCCTCATCCAGACCCGGTGACTCTGGTCACCACCTGGGACTCACATGGACCTGGTGAATCTGGACCCCATCTGGGCCTCACCCAGTCCTGGTGACTTTGTTCCCCACCTGGACCTGATTGCTGTGGACTCTTTCTTGGCCTCACCTGGAACTGGTGACTCTGATCCTATCTGGGCCTCACCCAGATCTGGTGACTCTGGTCCTCACCTGGGCATCATTGGGACCTGGTTACTCTGTTCCACACCTGAGCCTCACCTGGACATGATGACTCTGGAACCCCTCTGGGCCTCACCCTGACCTGGTGACTCTGGTCCCCATCTGGATGTCACCAGGACCAGGTGATTCTGGTACCCTTCTAGGCCTCAACCCGACCGGGTGACTCTGGTCCTCAACTGGGCCTCACCTGGACCTAGTGAATATGCTCCCCACCTGGGCCTCATCTTCACCTGGTGACTCTGGTCCCTACCTGGGCATCATCGGGACATGGTTACTCTATTCCCCACTAGGACTCACCTGGACCTGGTAACTCTTATCCTCACTTTGGCCTCTTCTGTACCAGGTGACTCTGGCCCCACCTGGGCCTAACCTGGAACGGGTGACTCTGATCCTCAGCAGCATGCCTCGAATGCACCTTTCCACTAGCTGCGTTATGGCCGTGAGAATGTATCTACAATGTAAGTCAGGAGGTTCCATGTATACCGCTCTACTGCACCTAGAGACACAAGCATTGAAGCCTGCAGCTAGCTCCTTTTGTCCTATGAGCTTCTGACAAACATGTCTAGTGAGGATGTTCAAAATTTCATCTGAAGGCTGTGTGGAACTGTGAGGGACTGGGGGTGAGCTCAAGTCTCAGAAGCAAGTACCCTTTGGACACTACATTCCACTAGCTTCTCATGTATGGAACTTAGTATGTACCACCAATCTAAGAGAGCAATTCCTCACATATCTCTGGATTGGATTGGAGACACTAGTTGTGTGGGCCGGCACCTTCCACTAACCTCTCACAACCCTTCTGTCACGCATCGAGCCTAGGTCTGATAGGAGCGAAGTGTACCTGCAGTCAGCATGTGGGAGGTACAGGGCATAAGCTCAACTCTCAGAAGTTTGTATGCCTGGGTCGCAGATGTCTGCCACCCACTTGGACATGGGAGTTAGAACCTAGCTACAATCTGATTGAAGAAGGCCATTGGAAATCGCTGTATTGAACTGAGATACAGGTGAGTTCAGGTCCGGCGCTTCCACATGCTTTTCTCACAACCTCTCCCAGGACCTAACATAAGGATGTTAGCAGCTATGTCTACAGGCAGTCAGGATGCCGGATGGTCCTGTCTTGAGCTCAACTCTCAAATGGAAACAAGCCTCAAAGGCACCATTCCACGAGGTGCATTCTTATGGCCGTGAGAACATAGTACGTTGTACGTCAGGACGTTCTGTCAATACCACTCTACCGCACCTGGAGACACAACCATTGAAGCCTGCAGCTTGCTCCTTGCATCCCATGAGCTTCTGACAAACATGTCTAGTGAGGATGTTCGTAACTCCATATGCTGGCAGTGTGGAACTGGGAAGGACTGCGTGTCAGCTCATCTCGCAGAAGGATGTCCAACAGACAGACAGCATTCAACTAGGTACTCAGGTTTCGAAGTTAGTATGTAGCTCCCTTCTGAGGGAAGAATTCCACAGAAGTCGCTGGATTGAGCTAAGAGACACTTGCCTCTCACAAAACTTGCGTCCCGTATCGAACGACATCCTTTAGAAGCGAAGCGTTCAGGCGGTCATCATGTGGTCGGTACAAGCCATAAGCTCAATCCAAAGGCGTGTGCATGCCTTGCAGGCAGCTGTCCATTAGGAGCAAAATTGACAAGACAGACGATTGGTTCTCATTCCGCTACTGTCCCACATAGAACGAAATGCTGTTGAAGCGAACCACACGGGCAGTCAGGATGTGGGAGATATAGGCCATAAGCTCAACTCTCAGAAGTGTGTATGCTTTGCAGGCAGATGTCTGCTAGACACTTATTGACGGGAGGTAGAACCGAGCTACACTCTAATTGAACAAGGATGTTGGCAATCGCTGTATTGAACTTAGATACACGTGAGTTCAAGCCTGTCACTTCCACATGCTTTTCACACAACCTCTTCCAGCACCTAACATAAGTTTGCTAGGACCTATGTCTACAGGCAGTCAGGATGCGGGAGGGTACTGCCCTGACCTCAGCTCTCAAAGGAAGCATGCCTACAAGCCAGTTTTCAACTAGCTGCGTTCTCCTTGGCAGTGAGAACGTAGCAGTATTCTAAGTCAGGAGGTTCCAAGATTACCCCTCTAATGCACCTGGAGATACCATACAGGTCTGCAGTGTTCCACTTGAATCTCAGTAGTCTCCGACAAACATCTCTGGTGAGGACGTTCGAAACTCACTCTGCAGGCAGTGTGGAACTGGGAGAGACTGAGTGTGAGCTCAACTCTCAGAAGGAAGATACTTTTGGACAAGGCGTTCAGCTACATTCTCACGTATGGAACTTAGTATGAACCACGAATCTACCACAGGCATTACTAGGAAATTGCTGGATTGAGCTTGGAGGCACTATTCTTGTTGCCAGGACTTTCCACATACCACTCACAACACTTCAGTCACGCATCGAGCCTAGGCTTGTTAGTAGCGACATGTACATGCAGGCAGGATGTGGGAGGTACAGGCCATAAGCTCAACACTCAGAAGAGTGCATGCCTGGGAGGCAGATGTCTGCTACCCCCTCGTACATGGGAGTAAGAACCTAGCTACACTCTAATTGAAGAAGCAGTTGGATATCGCTCTATTCAACTCGGATACACGTGAGTACAGGCCTCATGCTTCCACATGCATTCTCACAACCTCTCCCAGCACCTAACATAAGGATGTTAGCAGCTACGTCTACAGGCAGTCAGGATGCCGGACGGTCCTGTCTTCCACTCAACTCTCAAAAGGAAGCATGCCTCGAAGGCACCTTTCCACTAGCTGCGTTCTTATGGCCGTGAGAACGTAGCTACATTGTAAGTCAGGAGGTTCCATGTATACCGCTCTACTGCACTTGGAGAGACAAGCATTGAAGCCTGCTGCTAGCTCCTTGTGTCCTATGAGCTTCTGACAAACATGTCTAGTGAGGATGTTCGTAACTCCATGTGCAGGCAGTGTGGAACTGGGAAGGACCGCGTGTCAGCTCATTTCGCAGAAGGAAGTTCCCCAGAGAGACAGCTTTCAACTAGGTACTCCGGCTTGGAAGTTTGTATGTAGTCCCTTCTGAGGGAGGAATTCCTCAGAAATCGCTGGATTGAGCTAAGAGACACTTGCCTCTCACAAAACTTGCGTCCCTTATCGAACGAAATCCTTTGGAAGCAAAGCATACAGGCGTTCATCATGTGGTTGGTACAAGCCATAAGCTCAATCCAAAGGAGTGTACATGCCTTGTAGGCAGTTGTCCACTAGGTGTGAATTTGACAACACAGACACTTGGTTCTCACTCTGCTACTGTCCTGCATAGAACGAAATGCTGTGGAGGTGAATCGCACAGGCAGTCAGGATGTGAGAGATACAGGCCATAAACTCAACTCTCAGAAGTGTGTATGATTTGCAGGCAGATGTCTGCTAGACACTTATTGACGGGACCTAGAATTGAGCTACACTCTAATTGAACAAGGATGTTGGCAATCGCTGTATTGAACTCAGATACACGTGAGTTCAAGCCTGTCACTTCCACTTGCTTTTCACACAATCTCTTCCAGCACCTAAGGATGCTAGGACCTATATCTACAGGCAGTCAGGATGAGGGAGGGTCCTGTCCCTGACCTCATCTCTCACAAGGAAGCATGCCTAGAAGCCAGCTTTCAACCAGCTGCGTTCTAATGGCAGTGAGAACGTAGCAGTATTCTAAGTCAGGAGGTTCCAAGATTACCACTCTACTGCACCTGGACATACCGTCCAGTTCTGCATTGTTCCACTTGCATCTCAGTAGTCTCTGAAACGTCTCTGGTGAAGACGTTCGAAACTCACTCTGCAGGCAGTGTGGAACTGTGAAGGACTGAGTTTGAGCTCAACTCTCAGAAGTAAGATGCTTTTGGACAAGGCGTTCAGCTACATTCTCACGTATGGAACTTAGTACGTAGCACCAGTCTAACACAGGAATTAAGAAGAAATCGCTGGATTGAGCTTGGAGGCATAAGTCTTGTGTGCCAGGACTTTCCACATACCACTCACAACACTTCAGTCCTTCATCGAGCCTAGGCCTGTTAGGAGCGACGTGTACCTGCAGGCAGGATGTGGGAGTTACACGCAATAAGCTCAACACTCAGAAGTGTGTATGCCTGGAAGGCAGATGTCTGCTACCCACTCGTACATGGGAGTAGGAAACTACCTCCACTCTAATTGAAGAAGCAGTTGGATATCGCTGTTTCAACTTGGATACTCGTGAGAACAGGCCTCATGCTTCCATATGCATTTCTCACAACCTCTCCCAGCACCTAACATAAGGATGTTAGCAGCTACATCTACAGGCAGTCAGGATGCCGGAGGGTGCTTTCTTGAGCTCACCTCTCAAAAGGAAGCATGCTTCGAAGGCACCTTTACACTAGCTGCGATCTTATGGCCGTGAGAAGGTAGCTACATTGTAAGTCAGGAGGTTCCATGTATACCGCTCTACTGCACCTGGAGACACAAGCATTGCATCCTGCAGCTAGCTCCTTGTGTCCTATGAGCTTCTGACAAACATGTCTAGTGAGGATGTTCGAAATTCCATCTGAATGCCGTGTAAAAATGTGAGGGACTGGGGGTGAGCTCAAGTCTCAGAAGCAAGTTCCGTTTGGACACTGCGTTCAACTAGCTTCTCATGTATGGAACTTAGTTTGTAGCACTAATCTATGAGAGCTGTTCCTCACATATCTCTGGATGGGCTTGAAGACACTAGTCATGTGGGCCGGCACCTTCCACTATCCTCTCACAACCCTTCTGTCATGCATCGAGCCGAGGCCTGATAGGAGCGAAGTGTAACTGCAGTTAGTACGTGGGAGGTACAGGCCATAAGCTCAACTCTCAGAAGTGTGTATGCTTTGCAGGCAGATGTCTGCTAGACACTTATTGATGGGAGCTAGAAACGAGATACACTGTAATTGAACAAGGACGTTGGCAATCGCTGTATTGAACTCAGATACACGTGAGTAGAGGCCTGGTCACTTCCACATGGTTTTCACACAACCTCTTCCAGCACCTAACATAAGTTTGCTAGGACCTATGTCTACAGGCAGTCAGGATACGGGAGGGTCCTGCCCTGACCTCAGATCTCACAAGGAAACATGCCTAGAAGCCAGCTTTCAACTAGCTCCATTCTTATGGCAGTGAGAACGTAGCAGTATTATAAGTCAGGAGGTTCCAAGATGACCACTCTACTGCACCTGGAGATACCGTCCAGGTCTGCATTGTTCCACTTGTGTCTCAGAAGCCTCTGACAAACGTCTTTGGTGAAGACGTTTAAAACTCACTCTGCAGGCAGTGTGGAATGGTGAGGGACTGAGTGTGAGCTCAAATCTCAGAAGGAAGAGACTTTTGGACAAGGCGTTCAGTTACCTTCTCACGTATGGAACTTAGTATGTACCACCAGTCTAAGACAGGAATTATGAGGAAATCGCTGGGTGAGCCTGGAGGCACTAGTCTTGTGTGCCAGGACTTTCCACATACCACTCACAACACTTTAGTCACGCTTCGAGCCTAAGCCTGTTAGGAGCGATGTGTACCTGCAGGCAAGATATGGGAGGTACAGGCCATAAGCTCAACTCTCAGAAGTGTGTATGCCTGGGAGGCAGATGTCTGCAACAAACTCGTACATGGGAGTTAGAACCTACCTACACTCTAACTGAACAAGCAGTTGCATATCTCTGTATTGAACTCAGATACACGTGAGTACAGGCCCGACGCATCCACTTGAATTCCTCCAACCTCTCCCAACAACTAACATATGGATGTTAAGAGCTACGACTATGGGCAGGCAGGATGCGGGAGGGTCCTGCCCTGAGCTCAGCTTTTAAAAGGAGCCATGCCTCGAAGCCAGCTTTTACTAACTGCGTTCCAATGGCCATGAGAACGTGGCAGCATTGTAATTCAGGATGTTCCATGAATACCGCTTTACTGCACCTAGAGACACTACGTTGAGCCTGCAGCTTGCCCCTTGCATCCCATGAGCTTATACAAACATGTCTAGTGAGGATGTTCCTAACTGTATCTGCAGGCAGTGTGGAACTGGGAAGGACCATGTTTCAGTTCATCTCCTAGAGGGATGTTCCCCAGAGACAGAGCTTTCAGCTAGGTACTTAGGTTTGGAAGTTAGTATGTAGCTCCCATCTGAGGGAGGAATTCCTCAGAAGTTGCTGGATTGAATTAAGACACATTTGCCTCTCGCAAAACTTGCGTCCCGTAACGAGCGAAATCCTTTGGAAGCGAAGCGTACAGGCGGTCAGCATGTGGAAGGTTCAAATCCTAAGCTCAATCCAAAGGAGTGTGCATGCCTTGGAGGCAGCTGTCTGCTAGGCGCGAAATTGACAAGGCAGACACTTGGTTCTCACTCCGCTACTCTCCCACATACAACGAAATGCTGTGGAAGCGGAACGTACAGACAGTCAGGATGGGGGAGGTTCACACCATAAGCTCAACTCTCAGAAGTGTGTATGCTTTGCAGGCCGATGTCTGCTAGACACTTATCGAGGCGCGGTATACCCGAGCTACACTCTAATTGAACAAGGACGTTGGCATCGCTGTAATAACTCAGATACACGTGAGTACAGTTCTGACACTTCCACTCGCATTTCTCCAACCTCTCCCAGCACCTCAATTAAGGATGTTAGCAGCTATGACTATGGGCAGGCAGGATGCGGCAGGGTCCTGCCCTGAGCTCTGCTCTCACAAGAGACCATGCCTAGAAGCCAGCTTTCAACTAGCTGTGTTCCAATGGCTGTGAGACCATAGCAGTCTTCTAACTCAGGAGGTTCGAAGAATACCGGTCTACTGCACCTGGAGACACCTTCCAGGCCTGCATTATTCCACTTGCGTCTCACAAGCTTCTGACAAACTCTCTGGTGAAGATGTTCAAAACTCATTCTGTAGGCAGTGTGGAACTCTGAGGGACTGGGTATGAGCTCAACTCTCGGAAGAGAAATGCTTTTGAACTCGGGGTTCAGCTAGCTTCTCACGTATGGAACTTAGTATGTAGCACCTGTCTAAGACAGGAATTACTAGGAAATCGCTGGATTGAGCTTGGAGGCAATAGTCTTGTGTGCCAGGACTATCCACTTACCTCTCACAACTCTTCAGTCACGCATCGAGCCTAGGCCTGTTAGCACCGAAGTGTACCTGCAGGTAGGATGTGGGAAGTACAGGCCATAAGCTCAACTCTCATAAGTGTGTATGCCTGGGAGGCAGATGTCTGCTACCCATACTTATATGGGAGTTAGAAACTAGCTACACTCTTTGAAGAAGGCCGTTTGAAATCACTGTATTTAACTCAGATAACGTGGGTACAAGCCTGACACTTCCACATGCATTTCGCCGCCCTCTCCCAGCACCTAACATAAGGGTATTAGCAGGATATGTTTACGGGCAGGCAGGATACGGGAGGGTCCTTCCCAGAGCTCAGCTCTCAAAAGGAGGCATGCCTAGAAGCCAGCTTTCTACTAGCTCGTTCTGGTGGCCATGAGAACGTAGCAGCATTGTAAGGCGGGACGTTCCATGAATACCGCTCTACTGCACCTGGAAACACAACTTTTGAGCCTGCAGCTGGCTCTCGCGTCCCATGAGTTTCTGACAAACATGTCTAGTGAGGATGTTCGTAACTGCATCTGCAGGCAGTGTGGACCTGGGAAGGAACGCGTGTCTGCTCATCTCGTAGAAGGAAATTCCCCAGAGAGAGAGCCTTCAGCTAGGTACTCAGGTTTGGAAGTAAGTATGTAGCTCCCATCTGAGGGAGGAATTCCTCAGAAGTCGCTGGATAGAACTAAGAGACACTTGCCTCTCGCAAAACTTGCGTCCCGTATCAAACGAAATCCTTTGGAAGTGAATTTACTGGTGGTCAGCATGTGGGAGGTACAAGCTATCAGCTGAAGCCAAATGAGTGTGCATGCCTTGCAGGTAGCTGATGGCTAGGTGCGAAATTGACAAGGCAGACACTCCCCTATTGTCCAGCATACAACGAAATGTTGTGGAAGTGGAAGGTACAGGCAGTCAGGATGGGGGAGGTACAGGCCATAAGCTCAACTCTCAGAAGTGTGTATGCTTTGCAGGCCGATGTCTGCTAAACACTTATCGAGGCGAGGTATACCCGAGCTACACTCTAATTGAACAAGGACGCTGGCAATCGCTGTATTGAACTCAGCTACACGTGAGTACAGTCCTGACACTTCCACTTGCATTTCTCCAAGCTCTCACAGCACCTAACATAAGGATGTTAGCCACTACGACTATGGGCAGGCAGGATGCGGGAGGGTCCTGCCCTGAGCTCAGCTTTCAAAAGGAGGCATCCCTCAAAGGCAACTTTCTACTAACTGCGTTCTGGTGGCCATGAGAATGTGGCAGCATTGTAATTCAGGATGTTCCATGAATATTGCTTTACTGCACCTGGAGACACAACCTTGAAGCCTGCAGCTTGCCCCTGGCATCCCATGAGCTTCTGACAAACATGTCTAGTGAGGATGTTCGTAACTGTATCTGCAGGTAGTGTGGAACTGGGAAGGACCACGTTTCAGCTCAGCTCCAAGAGGGATGTTCCCCAGAGAGAGAGCTTTCAGCTAGGTACTCAGGTTTGGAAGTTAGTATGTAGCTCCCATCTGAGGGAGGATTTCCTCAGAAGTTGCTGGATTGAAAAGAAAGAAAGAAAGAAAGAAAGAAAGAAAGAAAGAAAGAAAGAAAGAAAGAAAGAAAGAAAGAAAGAGTGGCACCTGGGTGGCTCTGTCAGTTAAGCTTCTGCCTTATGCTCAGATCATGATCCAGGTCCAAAGCACGCTCCCAGTTCAGCAGGGAACCTGCTTCTCCCTCTCCCTCTGCCCCTCTCGCTCATGCTTTATCTCTCCTCTCTCTCAAATAAATAAAAAAACATCTTTGAAAAAGAACAAACAAACAAACCCACAAGGAAGAGAAATCGCCCACGAAGAAGAATTTCAAACAATTTTTGAAGACATTCCACCCTCAAGTTCATGAGCATAGCTTAACACTCTTAACTGTGGAATACACATAGTAACTTCCATCTACAAAATATAATTTGAAAAACTTAAAATCATATTGATAATATAATAATAATAATTAATAATAATAATAAAGAATCAGTTTACTACGGAGAAAGCTGACAAACACTACCTCAAAAGATGATCAGATCGATACCAAGACTGATAAATCATGTTGATAGTATCTATCCTTTATATGATATAATGAAAATGGCAGTATATCTCTGTATATAATCCACAAAAGCAGTTCAGTCATGAGATAAACAACAGACATGTCCCAACTGACGGAAATTTTACAAAATACTCTACTTCTCAAAGTGTTCAGTTCAACAACAACAAGGAAAGGCAGAAAGACTATCACAATCCAGAGGAGCCTAAGGAAACAGGAGGACAAATGGAATATGATATGAGGGATGGTAACGTAGCAAAAACTAAGGAAATCTGAATAAACTATGGTCTTTGTTTTTTTTTTTTTTGGTCTTTGTTTAATGCGAATTTTTTAATATTGATTCATTAGCCAATATTTGTACTGTACTAATATAAGGTATCAATAATTGGAGAAATTGAGTGCAAGTGCATGCGAATGCTCTGTACTATCTTCTCAATTTCCCTATAAATCTTTGTTTTTTTTTCATAATAAATAAGATTTATTTTGAAAATTGACTTAAATGAATCAGGCTCCAAGTGTGAAGACATTTTAAGAATAGTTGAATTAACTTTTGCCTTATTCTTAAAGAGTTCCTTTGATGGAAACCAAGTAAAAATTTTAGATCAGAAGGAAATAAAAACACTTATGAACACGTATAATGCCTCCCCAACCTGAAAAGCAGGAACGGATAATAAATAGCAAAAATCAGATAAAAATACTTTTAGTAAAATAGACACCATATTGCAAGTGCATTTAAAATTAGCAATGCATAACATTTATTTCCTTGACATTTGTCTTCCAAAGATTTCAAAGTGTTTCAGTGTCAGTTGAAACAGGGGAAGAATCTCAGGGAAGGATCCTTCACATAAATAATAGGACCATTGGTAATAATGTCTCTCAGTTCTTTCCAAATCCATAAAGATGCATTTCCTGATGAGTGACTGAGCTGTGAAGAAAGAGATGAGAAACCCTCATCCCTCTGAATTACTTGTGTCAGAATATTTTAACCATAGTACCACGGATAGTAAATTATCCTTATTAACAGGAAATACGTCTCAGTTTGGAATCTGAGCAATCAGATGGGCAGAGAAAAAATGCTTTGACTCGCTCTTCATCTTTTAAAGACAAAGGAGAGCTTTTCTATGTACAAAGTCAGTTGTCAAGATAGCCTTTTGGAATAAGAGTCTGCAGCATCGAATCCCCTGCACTGGCCCGCGCCCCAGGTCTTCCTGATCCCAAATCCCTGGGCCTGTCCCCCAACACAGGCTGCCACCCTGAGGTCATTTTCAATTGCTCTCTTAGGAGCTCTGGGGAAGTGGGAAGGAGCTAGATAGGATGTGACTGGAAGCGTGGAGGCCAAGAAAATTAAGGCCATTCCAATTTATTTTTTTTTTCATTTCTAAGAGAATTTATTTATTTATTTATTTTTTAATTAATTTATTTATTTTATTGGTGTTCAATTTACTAACATACAGAATAACACCCAGTGCCCGTCACCCATTCACTCCCACCCCCCGCCCTCCTCCCCTTCTACCACCCCTAGTTCGTTTCCCAGTGTTAGCAGTCTTTACGTTCTGTCTCCCTTTCTGATATTTCCCACACATTTCTTCTCCCTTCCCTTATTTTCCCTTTCACTATTATTTATAATCCCCAAATGAATGAGAACATATAATGTTTGTCCTTCTCCGACTGACTTACTTCACTCAGCATAATACCCTCCAGTTCCATCCACGTTGAAGCAAATGGTGGGTATTTGTCATTTCTAATAGCTGAGTAATATTCCATTGTATACATAAACCACATCTTCTTTATCCATTCATCTTTCGTTGGACACCGAGGCTCCTTCCACAGTTTGGCTATAGTGGCCATTGCTGCTAGATTCAGTGTTAGCACAAGTCCAGCCATCCCAGGTCCCTGTGAAGAACAGCTGAAATTTACATTACTTCAGTTACAGGAAAAAAACAAAAGTTTACAGCTTAATGACCTAGAAAGCCCCACAATAGAATCAAAACTGAGCCCAGGCCAAGGACAGGAAGCCTCTATTAGAATGAGAACAGAGCTCAATGCCATTGAATGTCCCATATCAAAATGTAAACAGAACTTGAGGAATTGCTCCAGCCCTTCTGGAGGTCCCTGAGACCAGTCCTTAAAACTAAGCTAAAACCCACCTTGGGGTCCAAGTCCCTGCTCCACTCTGTCGGGTATACTTGGACACAAGCTCGAGCTTGTAAATAAACCCTCGTGTGTTTGCATCAGTGTAGGCTTCTCGGTGGTTTCTCGGATTCGCAATCTTGGGCACAACACTCTGAGATAAAAAAACAAAACCAAAAGAAGCTTGGACGCAGGTAGAGTAAACGCAGGGTTCTGAGAATCGGCGGAGACCCGGGGGCTTGGGGGCTCTTCTGTGGAGGCCCATGCAGACTGGGGGGCAGGATGCTCAGCCCCAGAGCCAGAGGACCCAGAGACCCCACCGGCATCCCGCCCATCAGGGGGTCTCAGGGAGCAGCACTGCGCCGCCCACTGGAGGCCAGATGTGCTGATGCCCACCCCGCTTCTGACCCCACATGTGCACCTGATAATCAGCACCAGAGCCCATCCCCAGACCCTGCACAGACCACTCACTGCCACCAAGTTGTCGGGCCGCAGAGGATGCAGAGATTCAGTTCTGCCTTGAAAGTAGGATCTAGCTTCCTTTGTACTTTGTGCTTTATTATCATTTATTTTCTTTGATTTTTTTATTAATTGCCTTATTTTAATTTTTATGTATGTACCTTATATATTTCTTATTTTTGCTTTCATGGTACTTTAATTGTGTTTCATATTTTGGGATTTAGAATCTTTTAAAATGCAGGCCAAAATAATCTGGTGTTTTTTTTTTTTTGGAGGGCAGTTGTTATTGTTTTCCTTGGTTTTTCTTTTTCTTCCCTCTTTCTTTTCTGGAAAAGGTAAGGAGATGGAGAAATTCACCTCCATAAAATAACATGAGGTAGTACTCACAGCCAGGAAGTCCATCAATACACATATATGATGTCTAACTACAGTTTAAAACAATGATTATAAAGATAGCAGCTGGGCTGGATAAAGAGCACAGAAGAAAACTAGAGAATCCCTTACTGTAGAAATAAAAGAACTAAAATCTAGTCAGGCCAATGTTAAAAATGCTATAACTGAGATGCAGTCCCATGTGGAATCCATAAAAACAAGAAAGGTTATGGACCACAGAGACAGACGTAGGGAAGTCAGCCACTTATTAAAACAATAACATTCATATTTTAGGAGACTCAGAAGACGAAGAGAGAGACAGGTAGGCCTTGCTCAGGCATCATAAATGACAAATACCCACCATTTGCTTCAACGTGAATGGAACTGGAAGGTATTATGCTGAGTGAAGTAAGTCAATCGGAGAAGGACAAACATTGTATGTTCTCATTCATTTGGGGAATATAGATAATAGTGAAAGGGAATATAAGGGACCGGAGAAGAAATGTGTGGGAAATATCAGAAAGGGAGACAGAACATAAAGACTCCATACTCAGGGAAATGAACTAGGGGTGATGGAAGGGGAGGAGGGCAGACGGTGGGGGTGAATGGGAGATGGGCACTGAGGGGGGCACTTGACGGGATGAGCAGTGGGTGTTATTCTGTATGCTGGGAAATTGAACACCAATAAAAAATAAAATTATTATTAAAATAAAATAAAGAAAAAAAGAAAGAAGAAAGATGAAAGAAAGAAAGAAAGAAAGAAAGAAAGAAAGAAAGAAAGAAAGAGTGGCACCTGAGTGGCTCAGTCAGTTAAGCTTCTGCCTTAGGCTCAGATCATGATTCAGGTCCCAAGGCAGGCTCCCTTTTTAGCAGGGAACCTGCTTCTCCCTCTCTGTCTGCCCCTCTCGCTCATGCTTTTTCTCCTCTCTCTCTCTCTCTCTCATATAAATAAATAACATCTTTGAAAAAGAAACAAAGAAACTCAGAAGGAAGAGAATTCTCCCATGCAGAATTTCAAACAATTCGTGCAGACATACCACCCTCAAGTTCATGAGCATAGCTTCACACTTTTATGTGTGCAATACACATAGTAACTTCCTTCTGCAAAATATATTATGAAAAACCTAAAATAATGATAATATAATAAATAAAAATAATAAGAATAAGAATAAGAATAAAGAATCACTTTACTATGGAGAAAGCTGACAAACACTACCTCAAAAGATGATCAGATCAATACCAAGACTGATAAATCATGTTGATAGTATCTATATAATAAAAATAGCAGTATATCTCTGTATATAATCCACAAAAACAGTTCAATCATGAGATAAACAACAGACATGTCCCAACTGAGGGAAATTTTACAAAATACTCTACTTCTCAAAGTGTTCAGTTCAACAACAACAAGGAAAGGCTGAAAGACTGTTACAATCGAGAGAAGCCTAAGAAAACAGGAGGACAAATGGAATGTGATATGAGGGATGGTAACATAGCAAAAACTAAGGAAATCTGAATAAAGTATGGTCTTTGGTTAATACGAATATTTTAATGTTGATTCATTAGCTCATATTTGTACTGTACTAATATAAGATATCAATAATTGGAGAAATTGAGTGCAAGTGCATGCGAATCCTCTGTATTATCTTCTCAATTTCCCTATAAATCTTTGTTTTTTCCTAATAAATAAGATTCATTTTGAAAATTGACTTAAATGAATCAGGCTCCAAGTGTGAAGACATTTTAAGAATTGTTGAATTAACTTTTGCCTTATTCTTATAGAGTTCCTTTGGTGGGAACAAAGAAATAATTTTATATCAGAAGGAAAGAACAACACTTATGAACACGTATAATGCCTCCTCAACCTGAAAAGCAGGAAAGGATAATAAATGCAAAAATCAGATAAAAATACTTCTATTATAATAGACACCATATTGCAAGTGCATTTAAAATTAGCAATGCATAATATTTATTTCCTTGACATTTGTCTTCCAAAGAGTTCACAGTGTTTCAGTGTCAGTTGAAATAGGGGAAGAATCTCAGGGAAGAATCCTTCACATAATAATAGGACCATTGTAATAATGTCTCTCAGTTCTTTCCAAATCCATAAAGATGCATTTCCTGATGAGTGACTGAGCTGTGAAGAAAGAGATGAGAAACCCTCTTCCCTCTGAACTACTTGTGTCAGAATATTTTAAGCATAGTACTACGGATAGTAAATTATCCTTATTAACAGGAAATACGTCTCAGTTGGAATCCCAGCAATTAGATGGGCGAGAAAAAAAACTTTGACTCGCTCCTCATCTTTTAAAGATAAAGGAGAGCTTTTCTATGTACAAAGTCAGTTGTCAAGATAGCCTTAGGGAAAAAGAGTCTGCAGCATGGAATCCTGCTGCACAGCTGGGACGCCCATGCCTTAGGTCTTCCTGATCCCAAATCCCTGGGCCTGTCTCCCAACACACGCTGCCAAGCTGAGGTCATTTGCAATTGCTCTCTTAGGAGCTCCAGGGAAGGGGAAAGATCTAGATAGGATGGGACTGGATGCAAGGAGGCAGAGAAAATGAAGGCCTTTCTACTTTAAGTTCAGTGTTCGAACAAGTCCAGCCATCCCAGGCCCCTGTGAAGAAGAGCTGAAATTTACATTACTTCAGTTACAGGAAAAAAAAAAACAAAAGTTTACAGCTTAATGTCCTAGAAAGCCCCACAATAGGATGAAACTGAGCCCATCCCAAGGGCTGGAAGCATCTATTAGAATGAGAGCAGAGCTCAATACCCTTGAAGGCCCCATATCAAAATGTAAACATAACTTGAGGAATTGCTCCAGCCCTTCTGGAGGACCCCAAGACAAGCCCTTAAACCTAAGCTAAAACCCACCTTGGGGTCCAAGTCCCTGCTCCGCTGTGTTGGGTGTACTTGGACACAAGCTCGAGTTTGGAAATCAACCCTTGTGTGTTTGCATTGGTGTCAGTTCCTTAGTGGTTTCTCGGATTCGCAAACTTGGGCACCACACCATGTCCCCTCCCACCTTGGCTGAACCCCTATCCCCTCCCACCCAGGGTGACACTCAGTCACCTCCCTGCCTACAACAGCTGGGCACAGGTCGTCACACAGGTCTCATGGGAATGGTGGGCACTCCTGCCGTCCCTGGCCTCCCAGAGGAAGGAAGGAGGTTTTGGCAGTACACACTCCCATGGTGGCCCCAGGGCTCCCTGCCCAGACAGACAGGTGGAGGTCTGTGTCCCTGACGCCAGCTCCTCCTCCCCAGTTTTCCCACAGAAAATGAAGGAGGAGGCCCTGGTCTCCTCTAGGGACATCACGCTGGAGGATCTGGACGTCAACAGGATGTTCAGCAGTCACGTCATGTTTTGGGACTACTATGGGGTAGGGTGAGGCTGAGGGGCTGGGGGATCGGGACCCGGGAGGACTGGGGGCTTCTGGTTAGGGAACACGGGGCTTCAGAGCCTGGGGGAAGAACAGCAGCCAACAACACACGGCTGCATGGTAGGGTGTTGGGGATGAACACCGTGCCCCCACCCTCGGGGTCTCAGGGATGAGGAGGCCACTAGGACGGGGCCTCCAGGGATTGCCATGTGAGCTGAACCCCAAAGGGGTGAGGGACGGCCCCCTGAAAAGCAGGGGGCTGGGGTGGGGGCTGTGGGGCCAGTAAGGGGACCTGGGGGCAGGGTGCATGGCTGTGACTGGAGGAGGACACACATCGATCTGAAGAGGGTCGGACGGGTCAGGGTGATACCCACCTTTAGGACTTCATATATTTCTAAATTCTATGCATTCAATTTGAGACAATTTGCAATTTGTAAACATACATAGTATGATGGCCCCCAGATAATGCCCCTGGTCCAGCCAGGGCCCTGCACTCACCACACGGGGCCCCAGGGGCAGGTGTCACAGCATACCCAAGACTGGGGTCGCCTTTATCTGTAGATGTCTCCGTGTGCATCTTAGAGAAAGGGGATGCCCTGTGTCCACCGGCCCCCCACACCATCCTCCCATTCCCCAGACCCACACCATCCCCTAATATCATCATCCCCAATGGCATAGCCCCTACACAATCCCCCTCACACACACACAGCCTCACACAATCCCCACCCACACTATACCCCAACACCATCCCCCCTACACCATCCCCCACACCCCTCCACCATCATACCCATGCTCCCACACCATCGGCCCCGAGCAAGGACTCTGTGCAGCTGCACCCTGTGGGACATGCTCAGACTCCCCGGGGTTCTCTGGATACCCTGCTCCCATCAGAAGTCCGGGTGTCCCATTGAGTATCCAGGGGTTGCAGGGAGGAGGAAAGTCAGGGAGCCCCAGACAGTGTGTGTGCAGGAGAGTGGTGCAGAGGACACACTGTGCCCTGCCTCCAGCCACTGTCCCTCCTGGAGGGTGAGACACCATGCACAGGACACCAGCCTCTAACCCAGAGGGACCTAGGCTGACTTGGGCTCAGGCTCTGTGGGGGCTGGGTTGATTTGAGTCCCCACCAGTCCCTACTCAAAGACTAATGGAATCAGGCCCCCATGGACCTGGCCAACCCTGGATTCTGGCCATGGGCTGAGCCAGCCCTCTCAAAGCTGGATGTGGCCTACTGGGCCCTGGGCATGCCCCACAGATACAGGTCGCTTATCTAGGGCAGCCCTGGGGATCCCGGGACACACCAGTGTGGGGAGTGGAGGGGTAAGCCGGTGCGCCACACCTGCACCCACACAATGAGGCAGGCTCCTCCAGGTGCTGGGGTCCCAGAGGGCCCGAGGCCGGGGTCCAGCTGCCCTGCGGGGACCCAGCGCAGGAGCCCATGAGCTGCAGGTCCAGGTCAGCTCTGCTGTCCTGAGAACCATCACTCAGGCTGAAACCTCAGGACACACGCCCCCACCCAGAGTCCACACATGCTCCCAGGTGGGGGACTCCAGCACCCGCCCACCCACCCTGTGTGATTCTTGCCCCCACTTAAAGGACAGAAAGGTCTCCTTCCCTAGGGGAAGGCACGCACCCACGGCTCTGAGCCCGTTTGCTGTAGAAAGTTAATAAAGTGATGTGGTGCAAAAATGCACAGCGAGCCCATTTCTGTGTCTCCCAGAACTCTGTGCACGGGGCATGGAGAGACCCCCAGAGAGGAGGAGGGGGCACCACCTAGGCCCCAACCAGCCCCTGCAGGGGTGCCGCCAGGTAAACACAGCTGACGTCCCCACGTGCCTTCCCGGGGCGGCCGGACTCACTGCCGGACATGGGAATGTGACAGAGACGGAACTTACAGCTCAGCTGACCCTCCAGCTGAAAGTTCCTGCATGAGTGAGCCCCGGCATAGCCAGGAGAGCCCAGCTAGCCTCCCAGCGCCAGCACCAGAAATGATATTCTGCCAACCATTTTGGGGTTTTGGATGACCCAGCCAGAGGATCCGATAGCTGCATGGGATAGCTGCATGTGATAGACACACACGCACCTCAAAACCAACAAAAGTCGGAATCCCCCCAATGTTGTCAAACAGCAGCCAGATGGTTACATACACTACGCTGTGGTCCCCAATAGGATACATGGAAAACGCCATAAGCCGTGACTGCAGAGGTGCTGGAGGAATGGAGATGTGCCTGCTGTGTTCCAACAAGGAGGGCAGAGGGGCAGGAAGCATCCTCCGGAGGGGTGGCCCTCCTAGGAAAGGACACCAGGTCCCTGTGAAGGCTACGGAGGGTGAAATCTGTCCTCCTCTCTTTCTGCTTCTGGTTTTCCTCCTAAAAGCCATTTTCCTCAATCATATTAGCAAGAATTTATTTTTTGTTTTTAAATTTCTTTTTATTGGAGTTCAATTTGTATGAATTCTTTCTTCAGCAAGTGTGTCATTAAGGAGAGAAGGAGAGATAAAGATTTTCCAGACAGGCAACATATAAAGGAGTTCAGGACCACTTAACCAGTCTCGTAAGGAATTTTAAGAGGTACTCTTCTAGTGGGGGAAAAAAAGAGACCAAAAGCAACAAAGACTAGAAAGGCCCAGAGAACATCACCAGAAACACCAACTCTTCCGGTAACACAAATGCACAAAGTTCATATCTTTGAATAATCACTCTGACTGCTGATAGACTAAATGCTTCAATCAAAAGATATAGGGTATCAGAGTGGCTTAAAAAACATGATCCAGGATGCCTGGGTAGCTCAGGGGTTGAGCCTCTGCCTTTGACTCAGGGTGTGATCCTGGAGTCTGGGATCGAGTCCCATATTGGGCTCCTGGTGGGGAGCCTGTTTCTCTCTCTGCCTAATTTTCTGTCTCTCTCTCTCTCTCTCTCTCTCTTGCTCTATCTCACACTATCATAATTAATATTATTATTAAAAAACAACATCAAAAAAAAAACAACATCCATCTGTATGCTGCCTACAAGATGCTCACCTTAGACCTATAGACACCAACAGATTGAAAGTCAGGGGATGGAAAATCATCTATCATGCTAATGGATATTAAAAGAAAGCTGAAAAAAAATAAAAGAAAGCTGGAGGACCCATACTTATATCAGACAAACGAGATTTGAAACCAAACCCTGGGGGACACATGGTGGCTCAGTGGTTGAGCATCTGCCTTCGGCTCATGGTGTGATCCAGGGATCCCAGGATCGAGTCCCACATCAGCCTCCCTTTGGGGAGCCTGCCTCTCACTCTGCTATGTTCCTTCCTCTGCTTCTCTGTGTATCTCTCATAATAAGTAAATAAATAATTTAAATTTCAAAAAACAAAGAATACTGTAAGAAGAGATGAAGAAGAACATTATTTCATAATTAAAAAGACTCTCTATCAAGATCAAACAACTAAATATTTATGCTGCCAACATGGGAGTACCTAAATATAGAAACCACTGTTGATGGGAATGTGAACTGGTGCAGCCACTCTGGAAAACTCTGTGGAGGTTCTTCAATGAGATAAAAATAGACCTGCACAACGACCCAGAAATTGCACTGTTGGGGATTTACCTCAAAGATTTAGATGCAATGAAATGCCGGGACACCTGCATCCTGATCTTTATATTAGGAATGTCCACAATAGCCAAACTGTGGAAGGAGCCTCGCTATCCATCCAAAGTGGAATGGATAAAGAAGATATGGTTTATGTATACAATGGAATATTACTCAGCCATTAGAAATGACAGATACCCACAATTTGCTTAAACGTGGATGGAACTGGAGGGTATAATGCTGAGTGAAGTAAGTCAATCAGAGAAGGACAAACAGTGTGTGTTCTCATCCATTTGGGGAATATAAATAATACTGAAAGGGAATATAAGGGAATGGAGAAGAATTGTGTAGGAAATATCAGAAAGAGAGACAGAACATAAAGACTCCTAACTCTGGGAAATGAACTAGGGTTGCTGGAAGGGGAGGAGGGCAGAAGTGTGGGTGAATGGGTGATGGGCACTGAGGGGGACACTTGATGGGATGAGCACTGGGTGTTATTTGGAATGTTGGTCAATTCCACACCAATAAAAAATAAATTTATTTTAAAAAAAGATCCAACAACTAAATATTTATGCTGCCAACATGGGAGTACCGAAATATAGAAACCAATTAACAACAAACGTAAAGGAACTCACTGATAATAATACAATGATGGGATTTTAACACCCACTTACGGCAATGGACTGATCATCTATGCATTAAATCAAAGGGGAACAATAGCCTTGACACACTGGACCACAGGGACTCAACAGATATAGTCTGAACATTTCTTCCTAAAGCAGAATACACATTCCTTTCAAGTGCACATGGGACATTCTCCAGAACAGATCATATCATGGGCCACAAATCAGCCCTCAACAGGTACAACAGGTACAAGAAGGTTGATATCACACGCTGTACATTTTCGGAACACGATGCTGTGAAACTCGAAGTCGACAGTAAGAAAAAAAATTGGACAGACCGAAAATACGTGGAGATTATGAACATCCTACTAGAGAATGAATGGAGCAACCAGTAAATTAAAGAGGAAATTGAAAACAAATGAAAATGAAAACACGTTTCTCCAAACCTCTGGGATGTAGCAAAGGCAGTCCCGAGGGAAGTATATAGCAATACAGGTCTACCTCAAGAAACAAGAAGTCTCCAATACACAACCTAACCCTACACCTAAAGGAGATGGAAAAGGAATAAGAAACAAAGCCTAAAGCCTACAGAAGAAAGGAAAAAATAAAGATGAGAACAGAAATAAACAATGCAGAAAAAACAAAACAGTAGAATGGAATAACGAAAATAAGAGCTGGTTCTTCAAATAATTAATAAAATGGATCAAGCCCTAGCCAGCCTTATCAATGAGAAAAGAGAAAACCTAAATAAATAAAATCACAAAAGAGAGGAGAGAGATCACAATCAACACCAGAAAAATAAGACAATTATAAGGGAATACTATGCAAGATTATACGCTAAAAAACTGGGAGACCTGGAAGAAATGGACAAATGCCTAGAAATGTGCAAACAAGCAAAACTGAAATAGGAAGAAATAGAAAATGTGAACAGACCCATGAGTAGCAAAGGAATTGAATCAGCAAGGCACCTGGGTGCCTCAGTGGTTGAGCATCTGCTTTGGCTCAGGTCATGATCCCGGGGAAGTGGCGGATCACATTCCATATCAGGCTCCCCGCATGGAGCCTCATTTTCCCTCTGCCTCTAACTCTGCCTCTCTGTGTCTCTCAAGAATACATAAATAAAATCTTTAAAAAAGAAAAAAGATAAAAAGATGAGAAAGGTCCCAAATAAAATCACAAATGAGAAAAGAGAAATAACAACCAACTATAGAGAAATACAAACAATTATAAGAGAACATTATGAAAAATTATATGCCAGCAACCTGGAAGAAATAGATCAATTCCTGGAAATATATAACATAGCAAAAATGATAAAGGAAGAAATAAGAAACTTGAACAGACATATAACCAGCAAAGAAATTGAATCAGCAATCAAGAATCTCCCAACAGGAGACGCTTGGATCAATAGAATAGAATGGAATGCCAAAACAAGATACAAACCTGTAACTATATGATCCATTAATTGACAACAAGGCAGCAAGGAATATCCAAAGGCACAAAGACAGTCTCTTCAACAAACCTTAACCCTGACCCCAGGATAAGAACAAATGGAAAAAAAAAAAAGAACAAAGGGTGTTGGGAAAACCAGGCAGCCACATGCAGAAGAATGAAACTGGACCACTTTCTTACACCATATATATAAAAAATAAATTCAAAATGGATGAAAGACCTAAATGTGAGACCTGAAACCATACAAAGAAGAAAAGATAGGCAGCAATGTTTGACATTGGCCATTGGATGTTCTTTCTAGATATGCCTCTGAGGTGAGGGAAACAAAAGCAAAAATACTATTGGGACATCATCAAATTGAAAAGCTTCCGCACAATGAAGGAAACAACCAAAGCTAAAAGGCAACATACAGGAGGAGGGGAAAGATGGTGGAAGTGTAGTGTCCCCAAATCACCTTCCCCACGAAATTACCTAGATAACCTTCAAATCATCCTGAAAATCTACGAATTCGGCCTGAGAATTAAACAGAGCCCAGATCGAATGCTACAGTGGAAAAGTTTGTGATTCTATCAAGGTAGGAAGCCGGGAAAAAGAAATAAAGAAACAAAAGGCATCCAAGGGTGAGGGTCCCTGTGAGGAGCCTGGCTAAGGCCGGGGCGAGTGCCCACAGGACAGAAGAGCTCTGTCCTGGGAGAAGGAGGAGCTTCACCAATCTTCAAGGGCAGAATAGCACCTTCAAGGAGTCAGAGCAGGACCCCAGGAGGGCGGGGATGCCCTAGGGCTCCCTGGGACACTGATAGACACCTGCACTCCCAGGAGATTGCAGCGAGCTCCCTAAGGGCTGCTGGGCACATGCATTGACTGGGGAGCAGCTCTGAGGGGCTCGGGTGGCGGCTCTGCACAGAGGGGTTTGCACGGCCCTGGGAGCAGTTGGCAGCGGCGCCTCCTGCAGAGGAAGAGGCTCCATTGGGAGGGGGATGTGAAGCACTGGGAGCAACTTGGAGGGGCTCGGGCGGTGGCTCCGCAGTGAGGTGGCTGTGCGGCCGGGAGCGAGAATCCAACAGCGCAGGCCCCAGAGCACAGGGCGCCGGGACACAGCCCGGGATTCGGCCTCCCCCGGGACAGGCAGAGGCCCGGAGGGCCCAGGACAGCAAGGACGCTCCTGTCCAGAGATGAGCAGATCAGCGGCCCCGCCCCAGAGCCTCCAGGCCCTGCAGATGGACTGCTCCCGAGTTACTGCAGGGGCTGAATACAGGTTTCCAGAGCTGGCCGCTGACACTGGGGTTGTTCCTCCTGGGGCCTCATGGGGTGAACTACCCCAACTGAGCCCTGCACCATCAGGGGACAGAGCAGCTCCCCCAAGTGCTAACACCTGAAAATCAGCACAACAGACCCCTCCCCCAGAAGACCGGCTAGAAGGACAAGTTCCAGGGGAAGTCAAGGGACTTAAAGTATACAGAATCAGAAGATACTCCCCCATGTTTTTTTTTTATTTCTGATTGCTTTGCCCTCCACTTTTCCCCCCTTTCTTTCTTTTTCTTTCTCTTTTATTTCTCTTTTTTCCTTCTTTCTTCCTCTGTTCTTTTTCGTTTTTCTCTTTTCTTTCCTTCTTTCTCTCATCTCTTTTTCTCCTTTTCCAAATACAATTTGTTTTTGGCCACTCTGCACTCAGCAAAATGACTAGAAGGAAAACCTCACCTCAAAAGAAAGAATCAGAAACAGGCCTCTCTCCCACAGAGTTACAAAATCTGGATTACAATTCAATGTTAGAAAGCAAATTCAGAAGCACTATTATACAGCTACTGGTGGCTCTAGAAAAAAGCACAAAGGACTCAGGAGACTTCATGACGGCAGAATTTAGATCCAATCAGGCCGAAATTTAAAAGTCAATTGAATGAGATGCAATCCAAACTAGAAGTCCTAACGATGAGGGTTAACGAGGTGGAAGAACGAGTGAGTGACATAAAAGACAAGTTGATGGCAAAGAGGGAAACTGAGGAAAAAAGAGACAGACAATTAAAAGACCAGGAAGACAGAAAAGTCTGAGGACAGTCTGAGGAAGAAAAACCTATGTGTAAATGCGGTTCCTGAGGGCGCCAAAAGGGACCAGAATATGTATTTGAACAAATCCTAGCTGAAAACTCTCCTAATCTGGGAAGGGAAACAGGCATACAGATCCAGGAAATAGAGAGATCCCCCCTAAAATCAATAAAAACCGTCCAACACCTCGACATTTAATAGTGAAGCTTGCAAATTCCAAGGATAAAGAGAAGATCCTTAAAGCAGCAAGAGACAAGAAAATCCTGACATTTATGGGGAGGAGCATTAGGGTAACAGCAGATGTCTCCACAGCAACCTGGCAGGCCAGAAAGGGCTGGCCAGATATATTCAGGGTCCTCCATGAGAAGAACATGAAACCAAGAATATTTTATCCAGCAAGGCTCTCATTCAAAATGGAAGGAGAGATAAAGATCTTCCAACACAGGCAGGAACTGAAAGAATATGTGACCTCCAAACCAGCTCTTCAAGAAATTTTAAGGGGGACTCTTAAAATTCCCCTTTAAAAAGAAGTTCAGTGGAACATCCACAAAAACAAGGACTGAATAGATATCATGATGACACTGAACTCATATCTCTTGATAGTAACTCTGAACGTGAACGGGCTTAATAACCCCCTCAAAGGCGCAGGGTTTCAGACTGGATAAAAAAGCAGGACCCAACTATTTCCTGCCTACAAGAGACTCATTTTAGACAGAAGGACACCTACAATCTGAAAATAATGGGTTGGACAACCATTTACCATTCAAATGGTCCTCAAAAGAAAGCAGGGGTAGCCAACCTTATATCAGATAAGACTGATAGACTATAGTGAGAGATGAAGACGGACACTAAATCATACTTAAAGGATCTATCCAAAAAGAGGACTTAACAATCCTCAATATATACTTCCCGAATATCGGAGCTGCCAAATATTTAAACCAATTAAAAACGAAAGTGAAGAAATACTGGTGACTTCAATCTAGGTCTTTCTATACTCGATAGGTCTTCTAAGCACATCTCCAAAGAAACGAGAGCTTTAAATGATACACTGGAGCAGATAGATTTCACAGATATCTACAGAACTTTATATCCAAACTGAACTGAATAAACATTCTTCTCAAGTGCACATGGAACTTTCTCCAGAATAGACCACATACTGGGTCACAAAAAGGGTCTGAACCGATACCAAAAGATTCAGATCGTCCCCTGCATATTCTCAGACCATAATGCCTTAAAATTAGAACTAAATCACAAAAAGAAGTTTGGAAGGACTTCAAACACATGGAGGTTAAGGACCATCCTGCTAAAAGATGAAAGGGTCAACCAGGAAATTGAGGAAGAATTAAAAAGATTCATGGAAACTAATTGGAATGAAGATACAAACGTTCAAAATCTTTTGCATGCAGCAAAAGCAGTCCTAAGGGGTAAATACATCACAATACAAGCATCCATTCAAAAACTGGAAAGAACTCAAATACAAAAGCTAACCTTACTCATAAAGGAGCTAGAGAAAAAAACAGCAGCTAGATCCTACGCTCAAGAGAATAAGAGATTTAATTAAAATTTGAGCAGACCTCAAGGAAATTGAGACCACAAGAAATGTGGAACAGATCAACAAAACCAGGAGTTGGTTCTTTGAAAGAATTAATAACATACCTAAACCAGTAGCCAGTCTTATTAAAAAGAAGAGAGAGAAAACTCAAATTAATAAAATCATGAATGAAAAAAATAAAATAAAATCATGAATGAGAAAGGAGAGATCACTACCAACACCAAGGAAATACAAACGATTTTAAAAACATATTATGAACAGCTATACGGAAATAAGTTAGGCAATCTAGAAGAAATGGAGGCATTCCTGGAAAGCCACAAACTACCAAAACTGGAACAGGAAGATATAGAAAACCTAAACAGGCCAATACCCAGGGAGGAAATTGAAGCAGTCATCAAAAACCTCCCAAGTCACAAAAGACCAGGGCCAGATGGCTTCCCAGGGGAAATCTATCAAACGTTTAAAGAAGAAACCATACCTATCCTACTAAAGCTGTTTGGAAAGATAGAAAGAGATGGAGTACTTCCAAATTCGTTCTATGAAGCCAGCATCACCTTAATTCCAAAACCAGACAAAGACCCCACCAAAAAGGAGAATACAGACCAATATCCCTGATGAACATGGATGCAAAAATTCTCAACAAGATAAAGCCAATAGGATCCAACAATACATTAAGAATATTATTCACCATGACCAAGTAGGATTTATCCCCGGGACACAAGGATGGTTCAACACTCGTAAAATAATCAATGTGATTCATCATATAAGCAAGAGAAAAACCAAGAACCATATGATCCTCTCATTAGATGCAGAAAGCATTTGACAAAATAGAGCATTCATTGCTGATCAAAACACTTCAGAGGGTAGGGATAGAGGGAACAATCCTCGACATCTTAAAAGCCATCTAGGAAAAGCCCACAGCAAATATCATTCTCAATGGGGCAGCACTGGGAGCCTTTCCCCTAAGATCAGGAACAAGACAGGGATGTCCACTCTCACCACTGCTATTCAACATAGTACTGGAAGTCCTAGCCTCAGCAATCAGACAACAAAAATACATTAAAGGCATTCAAATTGGCAAAGAAGTCAAACTCTCCCTCTTCGCCAATGACATGATACTCTACCTAGAAAACCCAAAACCCTCCCCGTGAAGATTGCTAGAACTCATACAGCAATTCGGTAGCATGGCAGGATACAAAATCAATGCCCAGAAATCAATGACATTTCTATACACTAACAATGAGACTGAAGAAAGAGAAATTAAGGAGTCAATCTCATTTACAACTGCACCCAAAAGCATAAGATACCTAGGAATAAACCTAACCAAGGAGGTAAATGATCTATACCTAAAAACTATAGAAAACTTCTGAAAGAAATTGAGGAAGACACAAAGAGATGGAAAAATATTACATGCTCATGGATTGGCAGAATTAATACTGTGAAAATGTCAATGTTACCCAGGCAATGTACACGTTTAATGCAATCCCTATCAAAGTACCATGGACTTTCTTCAGAGAGTTAGAACAAATTATTTAAAGATTTGTGTGGAATCAGAAAAGACCCCGAAAAGCCAGGGGAATTTTATTTTATTTTATTTTATTTTTAATTTTTATTTATTTATGATAGTCACACACACAGAGAGAGAGAGGCAAAGACACAGGCAGAGAGAGAAGCAGGCTCCATGCACAGGGAGCCCTACGTGGTACTCGAACCCGGGTCCCCAGGATCGCGCCCTGGGGCAAAGGCAGGCGCCAAACCGCTGCGCCACCCAGGGATCCCAAGCCAGGGGAATTTTAAAAAAGAAAACCATATCTGGGGGCATCACAATGCCAGATTTCAGGTTGTACTACAAAGCTGTGGTCATCAAGACAGTGTGGTACTGGCACAAAAACAGACACATAGATCAATGGAACAGAATAGAGAACCCAGAAGTGGACCTTGAACTTTATGGTCAACTAATATTCGATAAAGGAGGAAAGACTATCCATTGGAAGAAAGACAGTCTCTTCAATAGATGGTGCTGGGAAAATTGGACATCCACATGCAGAAGAATGAAACTAGACCACTCTCTTTCACCATACACAAAGATAAACTCAAAATGGATGAAAGATCTAAATGTGAGACAAGAGTCCATCAAAATCCTAGAGGAGAACACAGGCAACACCCATTTTAAACTTGGTCACAGCAACTTCTTGCAAGGTACATCCATGAAAGCAAAAGAAACAAAAGCAAAAATGAACTATTGTGACTTCATCAAGATAAGAAGCTTTTGCACAGCAAAGGATACAGTCAACAAAACTAAAAGACAATCTACAGCATGGGAGAAGATATATGCAAAAGACGTTTCAGATAAAGGGCTAGTTTCCAAGATCTATAAAGAACTTCTTAAAATCAACACCAAAGAGACAAACAATCCAATCATGAAATGGGCAAAAGACATGAAGAGAAATCTCACAGAGGAAGACATTGACATGGCCAACATGCACATGAAAAAATGCTCTGCATCACTTGCCCTTAGGGATATACAAATCAAAACCACAATGAGATACCACCTCACACCAGCGAGAAGGGGGAAAATTAACAAGGCAGGAAACAACCAATGTTGGAGAGGATGCGGAGAAAAGGGAACCCTCTTACACTGTTGGTGGGAATGTGAACTGGTGCAGCCACTCTGGAAAACTGTGTGGAGGTTCCTCAAAGAGTTAAAAATAGACCTGCCCGACAACTCAGCAATTGCACTATTGGGGATTTACCCCCAAGATTCAGATGCAATGAAACGCCGGGACACCTGCACGCCGATGTTTATAGCAGAATGTCCACAATAGCCAAACTGTGGCAGGAACCTCGGTGTCCATTGAAAGATGAAGGGATAAAGATGTGGTTTATGTATACAATGGAATATTACTCAGCCATTAGAAACGACAAATACCCACCATTTGCTTCAACGTGGATGGAACTGGAGGGTATTATGCTGAGTGAAGTAAGTCAATCGGAGAAGGACAAACAGTGTATGTTCTCATTCCTTTGGGGAATATAAATAATAGTGAAAGGGAATATAAGGGAATGGAGAAGAAACTTTTGGAAATATCAAAAAGGGAGAGAGATCATAAAGACTCCTAACTCTGGGAAAAGAACTAGGGGTGCTGGAAGGGGAGGAGGACGGGGGATGGGGGTGAATGGGTGATGGGCATTGAGGGGGACACTTGACGGGATGAGCGCTGCGTGTTATTCTGTATGTTGGTCAATTGAACACCAATAAAAAATAAATTTATTTTAAAAAAAAGATCAGGGATCCCTGGGTGGCGCAGCGGTTTGGCGCCTGCCTTTGGCCCAGGGCGTGATCCTGGAGACCCGGGATCGAATCCCACGTCGGGCTCCTGGTGCATGGAGCCTGCTTCTCCCTCTGCCTGTGTCTCTGCCTGTGTCTCTGCCTCTCTCTCTCTCTGTATGACTATCATAAAAAAATAAATAAATAAATAAAATAAAATAAAAAAAAGATCAAACAACTGCATATTTATGCTGCCAACATGGGAGTACCGAAATATAGAAACCAATTAACAACAATCGTACAGGAACACACTGATAATAATACAATGACAGGGGATTTTAACACCCACTTATGACAATGGACCATTCGTCTATGAAGAAAATGAATAGGGGAACAATAGCCTTGACACACTGGACCACAGGCACTCAACAGATAAAGTCTGAACATTTCTTCCTAAAGCAGAATACACATTCCTTTCAAGTGCACATGGGACATTCTCCAGAACAGATCATATCATGGGCCACAAATCAGCCCTCAACAGGTACAACATGTACAAGAAGGATGGTATCACACCATGTACAGTGTACATGACCACGACACTATGAAACTCAAAGTCGACAGTAAGAAAAAATTTGGACAGACCAAAAATTCGTGGAGATTATAATCATCCTACTAGAGAAGGAATGGAGCAAACAGGAAATTAAAGAAGAAATTTAAAACAAATAAAAATGAAAACATGTTTCTTCAAACCTCTAGGATGTAGCAAAGACAGTCCTTAGAGGGAAGTAGATAGCAATACAGGCCTACCTCAAGAAACAAGAAGTCTCCAATACACAACCCAACACTACACCTAAAGGAGCTGGAAAAGGAATAGGAAACAAAGCCTAAAGCCTACAGAAGAAGGGAAAAATAAAGATGAGAGCAGAACTAAACAATACAGAAACAACAAAACAGTAGAATGGAATAATGAAACTAAGAACTGGTTCTTCAAAATAACTAAAAAAATGGATCAAGCCCTAGCCAGCCTTATCAACAAGAAAACAGAAAAGAACTAAATAAATAAAATCACAAAAGAGACAAGAGAGATCACAATCAACACCAGAAAATAAGACAATTATAAGGGAATACTATGAAAGATTATACGCTAACAACCTGGGAGACCAGGAAAAATTGGAGAGATCCCTAGAAATGTGCAAACGACCAAAACTGAAAGAGGAAGAAATAGAAAATGTGACTAGGGATCCCTGGGTGGCGCAGCGGTTTGGCGCCTGCCTTTGGCCCAGGGCGCCGATCCTGGAGACCCGGGATCGAATCCCACGTCGGGCTCCCGGTGCATGGAGCCTGCTTCTCCCTCTGCCTGTGTCTCTGCGCCTCTCTCTCTCTGTGACTATCATAAATAAATAAAAAAAAAAAATTAAAAAAAAAAAAAAAGAAAATGTGACTAGACCCATAACTAGCAAAGGAATTGAATCAGCAAGGCACCTGGGTGCCTCAGTGGTTGAGCATCTGCTTTGGCTCACGTCATGATCCCGTGGTCCTGGGGAATCATGTCCCACATCAGGCTCCCTGCATGGAGCCTCATTTTCCCCCTGCCTATACCCCTGCCTCTCTGTGTCTTGCATGAATACATAAATAAAATCTTTAAAAAAGAAAAAAGATAAAAAGATGAGAAAGGACCCAAATAAAATCACAAATGAGATAAGAGAAATAACAACCAACACTAGAGAAATACAAACGTTTATAAGAGAACATTACGAAAACTTATATGCCAGCAACCTAGAACCTGGAAGAAATAGATCAATTCCTGGAAATATATAACATAGCAAAAATGAAAAAGGAAGAAATAAGAAACTTGAACAGACAGATAACCAATAACGAAATTGAATCAGCAATCAAGAATCTCCCAACAGGAGACGCTTAGATCAATAGAATAGAATGGAATGCCAAAACAAGATACAAACCTGTAACTCTATGATCCATTAATCGACAACAAGGCAGCAAGGAATATCCAATGGCACAAAGACAGTCTCTTCAACAAACCCTAACCCTGACCCCAGGATAAGAACAAATGGTGTTGGGAAAACCAGGCAGCCACATGCAGAAGAATGAAACGGGACCACTTTCTTACACCATATATATAAAAAATAAATTCAAAATGGATGAAAGACCTAAATGTGAGACCTGAAACCATACAAAGAAGAAAAGATAGGCAGCAACGTCTTTGACGTTGGCCATTGGATGTTCTTTCTAGATATGCCTCTGAGTTGAGGGAAACAAAAGCAAAAATACTATTGGGACTTCATCAAATTCAAAAGCTTCTGCAAAGTGAAAGAAACAACCAATGCTAAAAGGCAACATACAAAATGAAAGGAGATATTTGTAAACAACACATCCAATAAACAGTATGCAAAATACGTAAAGCAAATATAAATCTCAGCATCCTAAACACAAATTATCCAACTGCAGATGGGCAGAAGACATGAATGGACTTTGTCTCTCACAAGACATCCAGATGGCCACCAGACACCGAAAGACACTCAGCGTCACCCATCGTCAGGGAAATGCAAATGAAAACCACAATAAGATGTCACCTGACAGCCGACAGAATGGCTAAAATTAACAACAGAAGAAACAACAGGTGTTGTTGAGTCTATAGAGAACAGGGAACCCCCTTACACTCCTGGTGGGCATGCGAACAGGTGCAGCCACTGTGGAAAACACTGTGGGGGGTCCTCGAGACGTTAAAAATAGGGGCTCCCTGGGTGGTGCAGCGGTTTGGCACCTGCCTTTGGCCCATATCACGATCCTGGCAACCCGGGATCGAATCCCACGTCGGACTCACAGTGCACGGAGCCTGCTTCTCCCTCTGCCTGTGTCTGCCTCTCTCTCTGTGACTATCATAAAAAAATTAAAAAAAGAAGTTAAAAATAGACCTACCCTACGATTCCAAAATTGTAGAGCTAGGTATTTACCCCGAGGATAGAAAAGTCGTTTAGTAGATTCCAAGTGGGACACGCAGCCCAGTGTTTGTAGCAGCGTTATCAACAACAGCCAAACTGTGGATACAGCCCAGATGTCCATTGACTGATGAATGGGCAGAGACGATGTGGTAAATATACCCACTGCGACATCACTCGGTCATCAGAAGCGATGAAATGAAGCCATTTACAATGACGTGGGAGAAGTGGAAAGGACTTATGCTCAATGAACTCAGTCAGTCAGAGAAAGATAGATACCAAATACCATACAATTGCATTCACATGTGAATTTTAAGAAACCAGACAAACTGGTAAAGGGGCAGAGGGGGGGATGAGAGAAGCAAACAAAAAAACACACTCTTAACCACAGAGAATCAACTAATAAATACCAGAGGAAGGTGAGGGGGATGGGGAATCAGGCGATGGGGATAGTGGAGGTCACCTGTGACCAGTACCAGGCGTTGTATCCAAGGGTTGAATCACTATGTGGTAAACCTGAAACTATATCATTCTGTGTATACAAAGAGGAATTCAAGTAAAACTTTAAAATAATAATAGGTAGTATTGATGAAACATGTACGCACTAGAGAAAAAATCAGAAAGGCAACTGACAATCCAAATAAAGAATCTTTAGAGCCATAAATCCCCTCCTTAGCTCAGCTCGGGAGAAGCCTGCCATGTCTATTCTGACCCCAGCAGAAGCCTGGATTTTGATTTTCTGGGGAGGCCACTGACTTGGTGGAGTCAGGCTATCTTTGAACCCAAAACCTAAATAGAGTGCAAAAAACTAAATGGCCCAAGATGCTAGGATTCCCAGTGCAGGCACAGGCCAAGACCCAAACTCTAACCATACACAGACATAACCCTAAACCTACACTTAATCCTAATGTTAACCTAACCATTAAACAAGACCCAACACTAATCGAAAACCAAACACAAACCCCAAGACCAAAACACATTCACTGAACCTTCCTGCCAACCCTCACCCTAACTCCTAAACATAGGTTCACCTAAACTTAGGTTTCCTTAACCCTGACCCCTAGCTTAAATCTAACCCAAACCCTAACCTCTAACCCTAACCTTAAAATAAGTTATTCAAATCCTATTCCTAACCCTAACCTGTACCCTAACCCTAACCCTCTAATACTAATCCTATCTCATACCCCAAACTGTACCCTAACCCGTACCCTAAAACCAACCCCTAACCCACTCCCTAACCCTATATCTTACTCTTTTCCAAAACCGTACCCTGACTCTGACCTGACCCTAACCCTAACCCCTAACCAAACACTAACCCTAACCCTAGCCCTAACCCCTATCTTAATCCTAACCCTTGCCCTAACCCTAAACCTAGCCCTAACTTTAACTCTAACCCTTAACTCTAACCCCTAACTCTAACCCTTAACCATAACTCACACCCTAACCCCTAACCCTAACTGCAAACCTAAGACCAACCCTAACTCTAACCATAACCCTAACCCCAACTCCTAACCTCCTGCCCTAATCCCTAGAGCCTAAACCCTAACCCTAACACTAAATCCTGTCCCTTACCCTAACCCCATCCTAACTCTTCACACTGACCAATACCCTTATGCCTCACCTAACCTCTAATTTGTAACCATAAGCATAATCACTAACCCCTAACATCTAACCTAAGGCTAACCACCAACTTCCTCCCCTCCCCTAACCCTACCATTCATTCTACACTTTCACTTACCCTGTGGTTAAGAGGAATCCTATCTGATGTGGACGTGACCCCAACAGCTCCTCCAGATTCCTCCAAGAGGTCCTGAGGAAGCCGGGCTCCTGTGAGTGCGGACGTTGTCCCACGTGTTCCTGAGGCATAGTCAGCGGGTCCTGAGGACGCTGGGTCTCCTGTCACTGTGGACTATGCCTCACATCCTCTGGAAGCCTCACAGCAGGTCCTCAGGAGGCCGGGGGCTCCTGTCAGCCTGGAGATGGCCCCACGTCCCCCAGAAAACTCACCGCAGGTCCTGAGGAGGCTGTGGGCTCCTCTCAGCATACACGCAGCCCCATATGTCCTGAAGCCAAAGTGCAGGTCCTGAGGAAGACAGGGTTCCTGTCAGCATTGACGTGGCCCCACATTTTCCTCAAGCCTCACCATAAGACCTGAGGAGGCTGGGGGCTCCTGTCAGCATGGATGTGGCCCCAAATCTTCCCAAAACTTCACAGTGGGTCCTGAGGAGGCTGGAGACTCCTGTCACTGTGGATGCGGCACCCACATTTTTCTTAGGCCTCACTACAGGCTCTGACAAGGCTGGGGTCTTCTGTCCACATGGACGTATCCACATATTTCCCCAAGTCTACACCAGGGGTCCTGAGGAAGTCAGCGTCCTGTTGTGTCCATGTGGCCCCAAGTCCTCCCAAAGTGTCACCGAGGGTTCTTAGGAGGCCGGGGTTCCGGTAACCATGAATGCGGCCCCCAGCTTCCAGAAGCCTCAACTTATGTCCTGAGGGGCCCGGGAGCTCCTGCCAGAGTGAACGCATCGCCGCATCTTCCTGAAGCCTCCCCGCGGGTCCTGAGGCGGCTCAGAGGCTCCTGTCAGCGTGGGTTCGGGCCCATATCTCCTGAAGTTTCCCCGCGGGTCATGAGGCTGCTCAGGGGCACCTGTCAGCATGGATGCGGGCCCACAATTTCCTGAAACCTCCCCACGGGTCCTGAGGTGCTAAGGGCTCCTGTCAGCGTAAATGTGGGCCCACTTCTTCCTGAAGCCTCCCCGCGGGTCCTGAGGAGGCTGCAGCTCATCAGCATAGATGCGTCCCCATGTCTTCCACAGGCCTCCCCAGCACAGGCTGGCTCCTGTTAGTGCAGGCAGAGGAGGCCTACTGCACATGCACGTGCCATGGGCGGGGCCTGGGCTCGGGCGCCCCCTGCAGGATGCTCAGGCGCTACAGGAGACTGTGCAGGAGGCAGCAGGTGCTCTAGGGGCCGCACCTGCCTCCTTTCAGGCTCCAGCTGGGGCCTGTTAGCTTCGGAAACATCTCACTGAAAAGGAGCCCAACACCCGGCTTCCCAGAAATACTTAAGGACAAGGAATTGGAGCCCACAGGACGTGAAATTAAATGTGGATCAGACTTTTACCACGTCCTGCAAAACTCACTCAACCCTCTTCCACTGTGTGCGGGACCGCGTGTTGGTCCAGCCGCCCTGGAAACAGTGTGGAGGCCCCTCAGGAAGTTACAAATAGAGCCGCCCTGCGACCAGCAGGTGAACGGCCTGGAGCTCACTCCGAAGATACAGATGCAGTGAAACTCGGGACACCTGCACCCCAATGTCCACAGCAGCCGGGTCCACAGTAGCCACACTGTGGGAGGAGCCTCGGTGCCCTCTGCCAGATGATGGATAAAGAGGATGGGAGATAGATGATGGTCATAGAGAGTGGAATGGTACTCAGCTATCAAAGAGAAGGAAATCTTGCCATTTGCAATGATGTGGATAGAACTAAAGGGATCATGTTAAGTGAAGTAAGTCACTCGGGAAAGAGAATGACCGTGTGGTTTCATTCATAGGTGGAATTAAAGAAGCAAAGCAGATGAACAACTGTGAAGGGAAGGAAAAACAAATAAGATGAAAACAGATACAGGAAATAGAGACTGTTAATGATAGGAAATAAACTGAGGGTAGCTGGAGGTGGCGGATAACAGGGGACCGGCATGAAGGAGGTCATGTGATGTCACGAGCACTGCTGTTGTCTCCAACTGGTGAATCTCTGAATTCTTCCTCTGAAAGTATAATACACTATACATTAATTAATTGGGTTTAAATTAAGTTAAAAAATCAGTTCTATCAGAGCACATTTCCTTCTGGACTCTCTGTTTTGCTCATTCAGCTTATGCCGGGACCACCCCCCGTGGGTCTGGATTGTCTAAGTAGGCTCCACGCCTCGTCCATGGCCTAGCACAGGGCTAGAACTCACAATCCCTGAGATCAGGACCGGAGGTGAGGTCAGGAGTTGGATGTTTAACCGACGGAGCCAGCGGGGGACCCGAGAACCACACTGCTTTATCCTGTGTCTCTGTGACATCTTTTGAAATAGGAAAGTGCTGCGTCCCATTCTGTCATGCTTCTCCAATACTGATTTGCTGTCCGGGGTCATTTGTTGTGGGGGTTGGATGTTCTGCGTTTTTTTTTTCCTATTTCTAAGATCTGCCACCATGATTTTGATAGGAATGACATTGAAACTGAGGGTGGCTTCAGGAACTGCGCACATTTTCACAAGATGAGGCTCCCACCCCACGAGCCCAGGACGGCCTCCCAGAGCCTGGTATGTCTCAGTACACAAGTCTTGTGCTCCTTTGGTTCAGTCTCATTATTTATTGTCCTTGATGCTCCTGAGAAGGGTGTCATGTCCTTCATTTCCTTCCTGACTCCTCATTGTCATGACACACCAAGGCTACTCTGATCTGTAGGGTCAGTTTGTGTCCCGTGACTTTACTGAACTCACTCCTTAATTCTAACAGGTTTTGGTGGAACGTATTGTTCAATATGTTGGCAATCGCTGTATTGTACTCAGATACACGTGAGTATAGTCCTGAAACTTCCACTTGCATTTCTCCAACCTCTGCCAGCACCTAACATAAGGAAGTTAGCAGCAACGACTACGGGCAGGCAGGATGTGGTAGGGTCCTGCCCTGAGCTCAGTTTTCAAAAGGAGGCATGCTTCGAAGCCAGCTTTCTACTAACTGTGTTCTGATGGCCATGAGAACATGGCAGCATTGTAATTCAGGATGTTCCATGAATACCGCTTTACTGCACCTGGAGACACAACCTTGAAGCCTGCAGCTTGCCCCTTGAGTCCCATGAGCTTCTGACAAACATGTCTAGTGAGGATGTTCATAACCGTATCTGCAGGCAGTGTGGAACAGGGGAGGACCACGTTTGAGCTCATCTCTGAGAGGGAAGTTCCCCAGTTCCCTGTTTCTAGTACCGTGTCTTCAGCAAATAGGGATAGTGTGACGTCCCCCTTCCAGGTGTGTAACCTTTGCTGTTTACAGCTTAATGTCCTAGAAAGACCCACAATTGAATCAAAACTGAGCCCAGGCCAAGGTCAGGAAGCCCCTATTAGAATGAGAACAGGGATCAATGCCCTTGAAGGCCCCATATCAAAATGTAAACAGAACTTGAGGAATTGCTCCAGCCCTTCTGGAGGTCCCCAGACCAGCCCTTAAAACTAAGCTAAAACCCACCTCGGGGTCCAAGTCCCTGCTCTGCTGTGTTGGGTATACTTGGACACAAGATCAAGCTTGTAAATAATCCCTCGTGTGTTTGCATCGGAATCAGCTTCTTGGTGGTATCTCATATTCGCTATCTTGGGCACAACAGTCTGAGATAAAAAACAAAACCAAAAGAAACTCGGACACGGGCAGAGTGAAAGCAGGGTTCTGAGAGAAGCGGCAGAGACCCGGGGGCTTGGCGGCTCTTCTGTGATGAGCGTGCAGACTAGGGGGCGGAATCCTCAGCACCAGAGCCAGAGGACCCAGCGTCCCCACCGGGCTCCCCCCGTCAGCCCCGAGTCTCAGGGAGCAGCACAGTACTGCCCACTGGAGGCCAGAGGTGCTGACGCCCACCCCGTCTCTGATCCCCGCAGGTGCACTTACCACGCAGATGTGCACCTGACAATCAACGCCACATCCCATTCCCAGACCTCACACAGACCACTCGCTGCCACCAATTTGTCAGACCACAGAGGCCCGGAGAGGAGGCCCGGAGACACATTTGCCTCTCGCAAAACTTGCGTCCCGTATCGAATGAAATCCTTTTCAAGCAAAGCGTACAGGCGGTCAGCATGTGGGATGTTCAAGTCCTAAGCTCAATCCAAAGGAGTGTGCATGCTTTGGAGGCAGCTGTCCGCTAGGAGCGAAATTGACAAGGCAGACACTTGGTTCTCACTCCGCTACACTCCCACATACAACGAAATGCTGTGGAAGCGGAAGGTACAGGCAGTCAGGACGGGGGAGGTACAGGCCGTAAGCTCAACTCTCAGAAGTGTGTGCTTTGCAGGCCGATGTCTGCTAGACACGTATCGAGGCTAGGTATACACAGCTACACTCTAAATGAACAAGGAAATTGACAATCGCTGTATTGTACTCAGACACACGTGAGTACAGTCCTGAAACTTCTACTTGCATTTCTCCAAACTTCCCAACACCTAACATAAGGATGATAGCAGCAACGACTATGGGCAGGCAGGATGCGGGAGGGTCCTGCCCTGAGCTCAGATTTCAAAAGGAGGCATACTTCGAAGCCAGCTTTCTACTAACTGCGTTCTGATGGTCATGAGAACGTGGCAGCATTGTAATTCAGGATGTTCCATGAATACCACTTTACTGCACCTGGAGACATAACTTTGAAGCCTGCAGCTGGCCCTTGCGTCCCATGTGCTTCTGACAAACATGTCTAGTGAGGGTGTTTGTAAATGCATCTGCAGTCAGTGTGAAACTGGGAAGGACCGCGTGTCAGCTCATCTCTGAGAGGGAAGTTCCCCAGAGAGAGAGCTTTCAGCTAGGTACTCAGGTTTGGAAGTTAGTATGGAGATCCCATCTGAGGGAGAAATTCCTCAGAGATTGATGGATTGAACTAGGACACATTTGCCTCTCGCAAAACATGCGTCCCATATCGAATGAAATCCTCTGGAAGCGAAGTGTACAGGCGGTCAGCATGTGGGAGGTTCAAGTCCTAAGCTCAATCCAAAGGAGTGTGCATGCCTTCGAGGTAGCTGTCCACTAGGCACGAAATTGACAAGGCAGACACTTGGTTCTCTCTCCGCTACTGTCCCGCATACAACGAAATGCTGTGGAAGCGGAACGTAAAGGCAGTCAGGATGGGGGAGGTACAGGCCATAAACTCAACTCTCAGAAGTGTGTATGCTTTGCAGGCCGATGTCTGCTAGACACTTATCGAGGCGAGGTATACCTGCAGGATAGAAAAGAATTGAAAAGAATCTTCAAGAATCAAATAGAAAAGAATCGAATCTAATAGAATTGAATTGAATCGAAAAGAATCGAATCGAAAAGAATTGAATCGCATCAAAAAGAAACGAATCGAACCAAATCAAAAAGAAAACAATCGAATCGAATCAAATACAAAAGAATCGCTTTCAATAGCATAGAATTGAAAAGAATTGAATCAATCGAATTGAAAAGAATCGAATCGAAAAGAATCGAATCAAAAAAGTCTAATCGAAACGAAAACAATCGAATCGAATCAAATCTAAAAGAATCGTATTGAATTGAATCGAGTCGAAAAGACTCGAAATGAAGACTCGAATCGAATTGAATCAAATTGAAAAGAATATAATAGAAACGACTCGAAAAGAATCAAATCGAAAAGATTCAAAATGAATCGAATAGAATAGAATTGAAAAAAATCGAATAGAATCGAATAGATTCGAAAAGAATCAAAACGAATTGAATCGAAGAAAATTGATTAGAATCGAAATGAAAAGAATCGTATTGAATCGAATCGAAAAGAATCAAATCAAATCGAATCGAAAGAATTGAATCAAATCGAAAAGAATCCAATCGAATCGAAAAGAATCGAATCAAATTTAATGGAATCGAAAAGAATCGAATTGAATAGAAAAGAATCAAAATGAAACAAATCAGATCAAATGGAAAAGAATCAAATCGAATTGAAAAGAATCGAATCGAATCGAAATGAATCGAATCAAAAAGAATCGAATTGAAAAGAATCGAATTGAAATGAAAAGAATCAAATCGAATAGAAAAGACTCAAATCGAATTAAAAAATCGAATCGAATCGAAAAGAATCGAATTGAAAAGACTCGATTTGAAACGAATCAATTTGAAACGAAAACAATCGAATCGAATCGAATTGAATTGAAAGAATCGAATTGAATAGAAAAAAATCGAATAGAAAAGAATCGAACTGAAAAGAAAAGAATCAAATTGAATCAGTCGATTAAATTCTAATCGAGGGATCCCTGGGTGGCGCAGCGGTTTGGCGCCTGCCTTTGGCCCAGGGCACGATCCTGGAGACCCGGGATCGAATCCCACGTCGGGCTCCCGGTGCATGGAGCCTGCTTCTCCCTCTGCCTGTGTCTCTGTCTCATTCTCTCTCTCTCTCTCTGTGACTATCATAAGAAAAAAGAATCGAATTGAATCGAATTGAAAAAAATCATAAAAAAAAAGAAAAAAATCATAAAGAATCAAATCGAAAAGAATCGAATTGAAACAAAAAGAATCAAATTCCATGTAATGAAAAGATTCGAATTGAAAAGAATCGAATCGAAACAAAAGAATCGGATCGAATCGACATGAATCAAAAAGAATCGAAAAGAAACAAATCAATAGAATCTAAAAGAATCGAATCGAATCAAATTGAAAAAATCGAATAGAATTGAATAGAATCGAAAAGAATCAAAATGAATCGAACTGAAGAGAATCGATTCGAATCAAAATAAAAAGAATCGTATCAAATCGAATCGAAAAGAATCAAATCAAATAGAATCGAAAGAATTGAATCAAATCTAAAACAATCGAATTGAATCGAAAAGAATCGAATTGAAAGGAATCGAATAGAAAAGAATAGAATAGAATCGAAAGAAATCGAATAGAATCAAATCAAATCAAAAAGAATCGAATCGAATTGATCCTAACCAAAATAATCTAATTGAATCGACTCGAATCGAAAAAAATCAAATCGAAAAGAATCTAATCTAAACGAAAATAATCGAAATGAATAGAATCGAAAAGAATCGAATTGAATCAATTCGAAAAGAATCGAATGGAATCCAATCGAAAAGAATCAAATTGATTCGAATCGAAAAAAATTGAATCTAATCGAAGAGAATCTAATTGAATCGAATCGAAAACAATCGAATTGAATCAAAACGAATCGATTCGAATGGAATAGAAAAGAATAGAATAGAATCGAAAAGAATCCAATCGAATCGAAAAGAATCGAATCGAAAAGAATCGAATCGAAATGAAAAACAGCGAATCGAATTGATTGCAAAGAATACAATCGAATCAAATCGAAAAGACTCAAATCCAATCGAATCGAAAAGAATCGAATCGAAACAAAAAGAATCGAATCAAATCAAATTGAAAAGAATCGATTGGAATTGAATCGAAAAGAATCGAATTGAATCGAAGACAATCGAATCTAATCGAATTGAAAAGAATCGAATTAAAACGAATCAATTTGAAATGAAAAGAATCGAATCGAATTGAATTGAAGGGAAAGAATCGAATCGATTCAAAAAGAATTTAATCGATAAGAATCGAACTGAAACAAAAAGAATCGAATCAAATCAAAAAGAATCGAATTGAATCGAATCGAAAAAAATGGAATCATATCGAATCGAATCGAAAAGGGTCTAATCGTATTAAATCGAATCGAAAAGAATCTAATTGAATAGAATAGTAAAGAATCGAATCGAATCGAAAACAATTGCATCGAGTCGAATCAAATTGAGAAGAATCGAATTGAAAAGAATTGAAACGAAATGAAAAGAATTGAATCGAATCGAAAAGAATCGAATGGAATCGAAAAGAATCGAATCGAATTGAAACGAAAAGAATCGAATCGAACTGAAAAGAATTGAAATGAATCGAATGAGATCGAATGGAAAAGAATTGAATCGAATCAAAAAGAATCGAATCGAATCGAATTGAAGAGAATCGATTTGAGTCGAAATGAAAAGAATCATATCGAATCGAATCGAATAGAAAGGAATCGAATCGAAACAAAACAATCGAATCGAATCGAAAAGAATCTAATTGAAAGGAATCGAATCGAAAAGAATCGAATCTAATCGACTAGAAAGCAATCAAATCGAATCGAATTGAATCGAAAAGAATCGAATCGAAAAGAATCGAAGCAAATCGAATAGAAAACAATCGAATCGAATCAAAAGAATTGAACAGATTTGAATCAAAAAGAATCGAATAGATTCGAATCAAAAAGAATCAAATCGAATCCAATTGAAAAGAATCATAAAGAATCGAATCGAAAAAAAAAGAATCAAATCGAAAGAGTCGAATCAAAAAGAATCAAAACGAATCGAATCAGGGAGGAGGGGCAAGATGGCGGAAGAGTAGGGTCTCCAAATCACTTGTCTCCACCAAATTACCTAGAAAACCTTCGAATCATCCTGAAAATCTATGAATTCGGCCTGAGAATTAAAGAGAGAACACCTGGAATGCAACAGTGAGAAGAGTTCGCGCTTCTATCAAGGTAGGAAGACGGGAAAAATAAATAAAGAAACAAAGGCCTCCAAGGGGGAGGGGCCCCGCGAGGAGCTGGGGTGAGGCCGGGGCGAGTGTCCCCAGGACAGGAGAGCCCCGTCCCGGAGGAGCAGGAGCTGCACCAACCTTCCCGGGGAAAAGGGGCTCGCAGGGAGTTGGAGCAGGACCCAGGAGGGCGAGGATGCCCTCGGGCTCCCGGGGACACTAACAGACACCTGCGCCACGGGAGAGTGCGCCGAGCTCCCTAAGGGCTGCAGCGCGCATGGCGGGACCCTGCGGGACCCGGAGCAGCTTGGAGCGGATCAGGCGGCGGCTCCGCGGAGGGGGCTGCGGGGCGGGAGCAGCTCGGAGGTGCTCGGGCAGAGGAAGAGGCTCCGTGCGGAGGGGGCTGCGCAGTTCCAGGAGCAGCTCGGGGTGCTCGGTCGGCGGCTCCACGGAGGGGGTTGCGCGGCCCGGGAGCGCGAATCCACCAGCGCAGGCTCCGGAGCACAGGGCACCGGGACACAGCCCAGGACCCGCCGTCCCCCGGAACAGGCAGAGGCCGGGAGGGCCCAGGACAGCAAGGACGCTCCTGCCCCGAGCTGAGCAGATCAGCGGCCCCGCCCAGGAGCCTCCAGGCCCTGCAGGCGGAGACCTCCGGAGTTCCTGCTGGAACTGAATCCAGGTTTCCAGAGCTGGCCCCGCCACTGGGGCTGTTCCTCCTGCGGCCTCACGGGGTAAACAACCCCCCAATGAGCCCTGCACCAGGCAGGGGCACAGCAACTCCCCCAAGTGCTAACACCTGAAAATCAGCACAGCAGGCCCCTCCCCCAGAAGACCAGCTAGACTGACTGACAACTTCCAGAGGAAGTCAAGGGACTTAAAGTACACAGAATCAGAAAATACTCCCCCGTGGTTCTTTTTTTTTTTGTTCTGTTTTGTTTTGCTTTTTGATTTGTTTCCTTCCCCCACCCCCCCTTTTTTCTCCTTTCTTTTTCTTTCTCTTCTTCTTCCCCTTTTTTTTCTTTTTCGTTTCTTTTCTTCCTTTTTTTCCTCTTTCTCTTTTCTTTCCTTCTTTCTCTCCTCTCTTTTTCTCCTTTTCCCAATACAACTTGTTTGTGGCCACTCTGCACTGAGCAAAATGACTAGAAGGAAAACCTCACCTCAAAAGAAAGAATCAGAAACAGTCCTCTGTCCCACAGAGTTACAAAATCTGGATTACAATTCAATGTCAGAAAGCTAATTCAGAAGCACTACTATACAGCTACTGGTGGCTCTAGAAAAAAGTATAAAGGACTCAAGAGACTTCATCACTGCAGAATATAGAGCTAATCAGGCAGAAATTAAAAATCAATTGAATGAGATGCAATTCAAACTAGAAGTCCTAACGACGAGGGTTAACGAGGTGGAAGAACGAGTGAGTGACATAGAAGACAAGTTGATAGCAAAGAGGGAAACTGAGGAAAAAAGAGACAAACAATTAAAAGAACATGAAGATAGATTAAGGGAAATAAACGACAACCTGAGGAAGAAAAACCTACGTTTAATTGGGGTTCCCGAGGGTGCCGAAAGGGACAGAGGGTCAGAATATGTATTTGAACAAATTCTAGTTGAAAACTTTCCTAATCTGGGAAGGGAAACAGGCATTCAGATCCAGGAAATAGAGAGATCCCCCCTAAAATCAATAAAAACCGTTCAACACCTCGACATTTAATAGTGAAGCTTGCAAATTCCAAAGATAAGGAGAAGATCCTTAAAGCAGCAAGAGACAAGAAATCCCTGACTTTTATGGGGAGGAGTATTAGGGTAACAGCAGACCTCTCCACAGAGACCTGGCAGGCCAGAAAGCGCTGGCAGGATATATTCAGGGTCCTAAATGAGAAGAACATGCAACCAAGAATACTTTATCCAGCAAGGCTCTCATTCAAAATGGAAGAAGAGATAAAGAGCTTCCAAGACAGGCAGCAACAAAAAGAATATGTGACCTCCAAACCAGCTCTGCAAGAAATTTTAAGGGGGACTCTTAAAATTCCCCTTTAAAAAGAAGTTCAGTGGAACATTCCACAAAAACAAGGAGTGAATAGATATCATGATGACACTAAACTCATATCTATCGATAGTAACTCTGAATGTGAACGGGCTTAATGACCCCATCAAAAGGCGCAGGGTTTCAGACTGGATAAAAAAACAGGACCCATCTATTTGCTGTCTACAATAGACTCATTTTAGACAGAAGGACACCTACAGCCTGAAAATAAAAGGTTGGAGAACCATTTACCATTCGAATGGTCCTCAAAAGAAAGCAGGGGTAGCCATCCTTATATCAGATAATCTAAAATTTACCCCAAAGACTGTAGTGAGAGAAGAAGAGGGACACTATATCATACTTAAAGGATCTATTCAAAAAGAGGACTTAACAATCCTCAATATATATGCCCCGAATGTGGGAGCTGCCAAATATATAAATCAATTATTAACTAAAGTGAAGAAATACTTAGATAATAATACACTTATACTTGGTGACTTCAATAGCTCTTTCTATACTCGATAGATCTTCTAAGCACAACATCACCAAAGAAACGAGAGCTTTAAATGATACACTGGACCAGATGGATTTCACAGATATCTACAGAACTTTACATCCAAACTCAACTGAATACACATTCTTCTCAAGTGCACATGGAACTTTCTCCAGAATAGGCCACATATTGGGTCACAAATCGGGTCTGAACCGATACCAAAAGATTGGGATCCTCCCTTGCATATTCTCAGACCATAATGCCTTGAAATTAGAACTAAATCACAACAAGAAGTTTGGAAGGACCTCAAACACGTGGAGGTTAAGGACCATCCTGCTAAAAGATGAAAGGGTCAACCAGGAAATTAAGGAAGAATTAAAAAGATTCATGGAAACTAATGAGAATGAAGATACAACAATCCAAAATTTTGGGATGCAGCAAAAGCAGTCCTAAGGGGGAAATACATCGCAATACAAGCATCCATTCAAAAACTGGAAAGAACTCAAATACAAAAGCTAACCTTACACATAAAGGAGCTAGAGAAAAAACAGCAAATAGATCCTACACCCAAGAGAAGAAGGGAGTTAATAAAGATTCGAGCAGAACTCAACGAAATCGAGACCAGAAGAACTGTGGAACAGATCAACAGAACCAGGAGTTGGTTCTTTGAAAGAATTATTAAGATAGATAAACCATTAGCCAGCCTTATTAAAAAGAAGAGAGAGAAGACTCAAATTAATAAAATCATGAATGAGAAAGGAGAGATCACTACCAACACCAAGGAAATAAAAACGATTTTAAAAACATATTATGAACAGCTATACGCCAATAAATTAGGCAATCTAGAAGAAATGGATGCATTCCTGAAAAGTCACAAACTACCAAGACTGGAACAGGAAGAAATAGAAAACCTGAACAGGCCAATAACCAGGGAGGAAATTGAAGCAATCATCAAAAACCTCCCAAGACACAAGAGTCCAGGGCCAGATGGCTTCCCAGGGGAATTCTATCAAACGTTTAAAGAAGAAACCATACCTATTCTCCTAAAGCTGTTTGGAAAGATAGAAAGAGATGGAGTACTTCCAAATTCGTTCTATGAGGCCAACATCACCTTAATTCCAAAACCAGACAAAGACCCCACCAAAAAGGAGAATTACAGACCAATATCCCTGATGAACATGGATGCAAAAATTCTCAACAAGATACTGGCCAGTAGGATCCAACAATACATTAAGAAAATTATTCACCATGACCAAGTAGGATTTATCCCTGGGACACAAGGCTGGTTCAACACCCGTAAAACAATCAATGTGATTCATCATATCAGCAAGAGAAAAACCAAGAACCATATGATCCTCTCATTGGTGCAGAGAAAGCATTTGACAAAATACAGCATCCATTCCTGATCAAAACTCTTCAGAGTGTAGGGATAGAGGGAACATTCCTCGACATCTTAAAAGCCATCTATGAAAAGCCCACAGCAAATATCATTCTCAATGGGGAAGCACTGGGAGCCTTTCCCCTAAGATCAGGAACAAGACAGGGATGTCCACTCTCACCACTGCCGTTCAACATAGTACTGGAAGTCCTAGCCTCAGCAATCAGACAACAAAAAGACATTAAAGGCATTCAAATTGTCAAAGAAGAAGTCAAACACTCCCTCTTCGCCGATGACATGATACTCCACATAGAAAACCCAAAAGTCTCCACCCCAAGATTGCTAGAACTCATACAGCAATTTGGTAGCATGGCAGGATACAAAATCAATGCCCAGAAATCAGTGGCATTTCTATACACTAACAATGAGACTGAAGAAAGAGAAATTAAGGAGTCAATCCCATTTACAATTGCACCCAAAAGCATAAGATACCTAGGAATAAACCTAACCAAAGATGTAAAGGATCTATACCCTCAAAACTATAGAACACTTCTGAAAGAAATTGAGGAAGACACAAAGAGATGGAAAAATATTCCATTCTCATGGATTGGCAGAATTAATATTGTGAAAATGTCAATGTTACCCAGGGCAATATACGCGTTTAATGCAATCCCTATCAAAATACCATGGACTTTCTTCAGAGAGTTAGAACAAATTATTTTAAGATTTGTGTGGAATCAGAAAAGACCCCGAATAGCCAGGGGAATTTTATTTTATTTTATTTTATTTTTTATTTTTTTTATATATATATTTTTAATTTTTATTTATTTATGATAGTCACACAGAGAGAGGGAGAGAGAGGCAGAGACACAGGCAGAGGGAGAAGCAGGCTCCATGCACCAGGAGCCCGACGTGAGATTCGATCCCGGGTCTCCTGGATCGTGCCCTGGGCCAAAGGCAGGTGCCAAACCGCTGCGCCATCCAGGGTTCCCGCCAGGGGAATTTTAAAAAAGAAAGCCATATCTGGGGGCATCACAATGCCAGATTTCAGGTTGTACTACAAAGCTGTGGCCATCAAGACAGTGTGGTACAGGCACAAAAACAGACACATAGATCAGTGGAACAGAATAGAGAATCCAGAAGTTGTCCCTGAACTTTATGGTCAACTAATATTCGATAAAGGAGGAAATAGTATGCATTGGAAGAAAGACAGTCTCTTCAATAAATGGTGCTGGGAAAATTGGACATCCACAGTCAGAAGAATGAAACTAGACCACTCTCTTTCACCATACACAAAGACAAACTCAAAATGGATGAAAGATCTAAATGTGAGACAAGATTCCATCAAAATCCTAGAGAAGAACACAGGCAACACCCTTTTTGAACTCGGCCACAGTAACTTCTTGCAAGATACATCCACGAAGGCAAAAGAAACAAAAGCAAAAATGAACTATTGGGACTTCATCAAGATAAGAAGCTTTTGCACAGCAAAGGATACAGTCAACAAAACTAAAAGATAACCTACAGAATGGGAGAAGATATTTGCAAATGACATATCAGATAAAGGGCTAGTTTCCAAGATCTATAAAGAACTTATTAAACTCAACACCAAAGAAACAAACAATCCAATCATGAAATGGGCAAAAGACATGAACAGAAATCTCACAGAGGAAGACATAGACATGGCCAACATGCATATGAGAAAATGCTCTGCATCACTTGCCATCAGGGAAATACAAATCAAAACCACAATGAGATACCACCTCACACCGGTGAGAATGGGGCAAATTAACAAGGCAGGAAACAACCAATGTTGGAGAGGATGCAGAGAAAAGTGAACCCTCTTACACTGTTGGTGGGAATGTGAACTGGTGCAGCCACTCTGGAAAACTGTGTGGAGGTTCCTCAAACAGTTAAAAATAGACCTGCCCTTCAACCCAGGAATTGCACTGTTGGGGATTTACCCCAAAGATACAAATGCAATGAAACGCCGGGACACCTGCACCCCGATGTTTATAGCAGCAATGGCCACGATAGCCAAACTGTGGAAGGAGCCTCGGTGTCCAACGAAAGATGAATGGATAAAGAAGATGTGGTTTATGTATACAATGAAATATTCCTCAGCTATTAGAAATGACAAATACCCACCATTTGCTTCAACGTGGATGGAACTGGAGGGTATTATGCTGAGTGAAGTAAGTCAGTCGGAGAAGGACAAACATTATATGTTCTCATTCATTTGGGGAATATAAATAATAGTGAAAGGGAATATAAGGAAGGGAGAAGAAATGTGTGGGAAATATCAGAAAGGGAGACAGAACGTAAAGACTGCTAACTCTGGGAAATGAACTAGGGGTGGTAGAAGGGGAGGAGGGCGGGGGTTGGGAGTGAATGTGTGACGGGCACTGGGGGTTATTCTGTATGTTAGTAAATTGAACACCAAGAAAAATTAAATTAAAAAAATAATCGAACGAATAGAATAGAAAAGAATCGAATTAAATTGAATGGAATCGAATTGAAAAGAATCAAAACGAAAAATTGAATCGACTGTAATCAAATCTAAAAGAATTGAATCGAAAAGAATTGAATCGAAACGAAAGGAATCAAATCAAATCGAATCAAATAAAAAAGAATCTAATCGATTCTAATCGAATCGAAAAGAATTGAATTAAAAAAATCGAATCGAATCGAATCGCTTCGAATCAAAAGAATCTAATCGAATGGAATTGAAAAAAATCGAATGAATCAAATCAAATCAAATCGAAAAGAATCGAATCGAATTGAAAAGAATCGAATCGAATTGAATCACAAACAATCGAATCGATGAAAAGAATGGAATGGAATCGAATCTAAAATAATCGAATAGAATCAAATCAAATCGATTCGAAAAGAATAAAAAAGAATCAAACCTAATCGAATCGAATAAAAAAGAATCGAATCTAATTGAATCTTCTTGAAAGGAATAGAATCGAAAGAATTGAATCCAATCAAAAAAATCGAATCGAATTGAACTGAATCGAATATAATCAAATCAAATCGAATCGAATCGAAGAGAATCGAAAATAGTCTAATCGAATTGAAACGAAAATAATTGAATGAAATCGAATCGAAAGAATCTAATCAAATTGAATAAAAAAGAATTGAATCGAATCGAAAAGAATGAAATAGATTCGAATAGAATCGAAAAGAATCAATCGAATCGAATGGAATCGCATTGAAAAGAATCGATTTGAATCGAATATTTTCGAATGGAAAAGAATCAAATTGAATCAAATTGAAAAGAATCGAAAAGAATCGAATCTATTCGAATCAAAAATAATCGAATCTAATCGAAAAGAATCATATCGAAGAATATCGAAAAGAATCAAATCGAATCGAAATGAAAATAATCGATTTGAATCGAATCGAAAGAATCGAATGGAATTGAATCAAAAAGAATGGAATCGAATCGAAAAGAATCGAATCGAATAGAATAGAATCGAATTGAATGGAATCGAATGGGAAAGAATCGATTTGAATCGAATAGATTCGAATCGAAAACAATCATATCGAAAGAATCGAATCGAATCAAATCGAAAAGAATCGAATCATTTTGAAAAAAATCGAATCGAATCAAATCAAAAGAATCGAATTAAATGGAAGTGAAAATAATTGAATCTAATCGCACCAGATCAAAAGAATTGAATTAAATGGAAGTGAAAGGAATCGAAACGAATCGCACCAAATCAAAAGAATCAAATTAAATGGAAGTGAAAAGAATCGAATCGAAAAAAATTGAATCGAATCAAATTGAAAAAAATTGAATCGAATAGCACCGAATCAAAAGATCAAATCGAATGCAATTGAAAAGAATTGAAATCAATCGAATATAATCGAATCGAAAAGAATTGAATTGAATCAAATCTAATCAAAAGGATCGAATCATATTTAAAAGAATTAAATCAAATAGAATTGAAAAGAATCGAATCGAATAAAATCGAATAGAAAAGAATGGAATTTAATCGAATCGAAAAAAATCGAATAGAATCGAATAGAATTGAAAAGCGAATCACATCGAATCAAAAAGAATCGATTCGAATCGAAATGAAAAGAACCATATTGAATCAAATCGAAAAGAATCAAATCGAATCGAAAAGAATCAAATCGAATAGAAAAGAATCGAATCGAAGTGACAAGAATCAAATCGAATAGAATCGAAAAGAATCGAATCGAATTGAAAAGAATCGAATTGCATGGAATCTAATCGAAAAGAATCAATTAGAATAGAAAAGTATCGAATCACATTTAATGGAATCGAAAGAATCGAATCGAATTGAAAAAATTCGAATCGAAAAGAATTGAAATGAATCGAATCAGGTCGAATGGAAAAGAATAGAATCGAATCAAAAAGATTCGAGTTGAATCGAATCGAAAGAATCGAATTGAATCGAAAAGAATCAAATTGAAAAGAGTGGAATCGAAATGAAAAGAATGAATCGAATCGAAAAGAATCGAATTGAATCGAATCAAAAAGAATCAAATCAAATAGAATAAAAAAAATCGAATCTTGGGGATCCCTGGGTGGCGCAGCGGTTTGGCGCCTGCCTTTGGCCCGGGGCGCGATCCTGGAGACCCGGGATCGAATCCCATGTCGGGCTCCCAGTGCATGGAGCCTGCTTCTCCCTCTGCCTATGTCTCTGCCTCTCTCTCTATCTCTGTGTGACTATCATAAAAAAAAAAAAAATCGAATCGAATCGAATCGAAAAATATCGAAATGAATCGAATTGAAAAAACCAAATAGATTCAAAAAGAATCGAAACGAATCCAATCGAAATAATCGAATTGAATCGAAAAGAATCGAATCGAAAAGAGTGGAATCGAAATGAAAAGAATGAATCGAATCTAAAAGAATCGAATTGAATCGAAAAGAATCGTAACAAATTGAATCAAATCGAATTGAATCGAATAGAAAAGAATTGAAGCGAATAAAATTGATAAGAATTGAATCAAATCGAATTGAAAAGAATCGAATCGAATAGAAAAGAATCGAATTGAAATGAAAAGAATCGAATTGAATCGAATAAAAAAATCGAATTGAATCGTATAAGAAGAATTAAATCAAATAGAATTGAAAAGAATCGAATCGAATAAAATCGAATAGAAATGAATGAAACTGAATCGAATCGAAAAAAATCGAATAGAATCGAAAAGCGAATCGAATCGAATCAAAAAGAATCGATTCGAATCAAATTGAAAAGAATCATATTGAATCAAATAGAAAAGATTCGAAAAGAATCAAATCAAATAGAATTGAAAAGAATCGAATCGAATTAAGTCGAATGGAATAGAATGGAATTGAATCAAATCGAAAAAATTCGAATAGAATCGAAAAGAAGTGAATCGAATCAAATCGAAAAGAATCGACTCGAATCGAAATGAAAGGAATCATATTGAATCAAATCGAAAAGAATCGAAAAAATCGAATGGAATCAAAAAGAATCGAATCGAATCAAAGCGAATCAAAAGAATTGAATCGAATCGAAAAGAATCGAATCGAAATAAAAGAATGGAATCGAATCGAAAAGAATAGAATAGAATCGATTCGAATTGAAAAGAATCGAATCGAAGAAAATAGAATAGAATAGAATAGAATCAAAAAGAATCGAATCGAATCGAGTAGAATAAAATCGATTCGAATTGAAAGTGTTAAATTGAATCGAAAAGAATCTAATCGAATCGAATCAAAAAGAATCAAATCGAATCAAATAAAAAAGAATCGAATCGAACAGAATCGAATCAAAACAAAAGAATCGAATCGAATCGCAAAGAATTGAAACGATTAGAATCAAATCGAATATAAAAGAATCAAATCGAATAAATTCGAAAAGAATCGAAGCGATTCAAAAAAAATCGAATTGAATCGAATCGAAAAGAATCGAATCGAATCTAAAGAATCGATTCAAATCGAAATGAAATGAATCATATTGAATCGAATAAAAAGGAACCAAATCGAATTGAAGAGAAAAGAATCGAAAAGAAATGAATCGAAAAGAATCGAATTGAATGGAATCAAATGGAAAATAAATGAATCGATTTGAATCAAATCGAATAAAAAAGAATCAAATCAAACCGAATAAAAAGCATTCGACTAATATAATCAGATTGAATGGAAAAGAATCTAATCGAATTGAAAACAATCAACCAAATCGAACTGAATCGAAAAGAATCAAATAGAATCAAATCGAATCGAATCGAAAGGAATCGAATCGAATCAAATCGAAAAGAATCGAATCAAAAGGAATAGAATCAAACCGAAATGAATCGAATCGAAAAGAATCAAATCAAATCGAAAAGAATCGAAATGATAAGATTGAATTGAATCGAAATGATTCTAATCGAATCGAATCGAAATGAATCAAATCATCAAAAGATTCGAATCGAATCGAATTGAAAAGAATCGAATCGAATCGGAAAGAATCGAATCGAATTGAAGATTAGAATCAAATTTAATGGAAATGAAAAGAATCCACACGAATCGAAAAGAATCATATCGAATCGAAAAGAATCGAATTGAAACGAAAAGAATCAATTTGCCTCAAAACGAAAATAATCGAATCGAATAGAATTGAAAAGACTTGAATCTAAACGAAAAGAATCGAATCGAATCGAATCAAGGGAATCGAAAAGAATCGAATTGTTACGAAAAGATTCGAATTGATTTGAAAAGAATCGAATTGAATCGAATAGAAAAGAATTGAATCGATAAGAATCGTACTGAAATGAAAAGAATAGAATCGAATACAAAAGAATTGAATCGAAAAGAATCGTATTGAATCGAATCGAATCGAATTGTATGGAAAAGAATCGAATCTAAACAAAAATAATCGAATTGAATCGTATCGAAAAGAATCGAATCGAATCGAACTGAAAAGAATCAAATCGAATAGACAAGAATCGAATCGAAAAAATCAAATAGAATCGAATAGAATGGAAATGAATCGAATTGCATCGAATCGATAAGAATCGAATTGAAAAGAATCGAATCTAAACGAAAAGAATCGAATTGAATCGAATTGAAAAGAATCAAATCGTATAGAAACAAAAAGAATCGAATTGAATTGAACCGAAAAATATCAAATTGAATCGAATAGAAAAAAACGAATAGAATCGAAAAGACTCCAAACGAATCGAAAAGAATCGACTTGAATCGAAAGGAAAAGAATCGGATCGAATCAAAGAGAAAAGAATCAAATGGAATCGAATCGAAAAAGAACGAATCGAATCAAAACAAAATGAATCAAATCGAATTGAAAAGATTCGAATTGCATGGAATCGAATTGAAAAGAATCGAATCGAATAGAAAAGAATCAAATCAAATTTAATGGAATCGAAAGAATCGAGTCGAAAAAAATCAAATCGAAAATAATCGAAACGAATCAAATCAGGTCAAATGGAAAACAATCAAATCGAATAGAAAAGAATCGAGTTGAATTGAATAGAAAAGAATTGAATCGAATAAAATCGATAAGAATTGAATCAAATCGAATAGAATCGAAAAGATTCGAATCGAATTGAAAAGAAACGAATCGAATTGAAAAGAATCGAATCGAATCAAAAAGAATCAAATCGAAAAAAATCGAATCGAAATTAAAAGAATCGAATCGAATCAAAGCATAAAGAATCGAATCTAATTGAATCGAAAAGAATCGAATTGAATCGAATAGAGAAGAATCTAATGGTAAGGAATCGAATCGAAAAGAATCCAATTGTATCGAATCGAATCGAAAAGAATCGAATTGAATAGAATATAAAAGATTCGAATCGAAAGGAATCGAATCAAAACGAAAAGAATCGAATCGAATCGAAAACAATCGAATCAAAAACAATTGAATTGAAACAAAAGAATCGAATCGTATTGAATCGAATCAAAAAAATCTAATTGAATCGAATCGAAAAGAATAGATTTGAAATGAAAAGAATCTAATCGAATTGATAGAAAATTGAATCGAATCGAAAACAATCTAATTGAATCGAATCGAAAAGTATCGAATTGAATGGAAACGAATCGAAAAGAATCTAATTGAGTCGAAAAGAATCAAATCAAATTTAATGGAATCGAAAAGAACCGAATAGAATCGAATTGAATCGAAAAGAATCGAATCGAAAAGAATCAAAATGAATTGAATCGAAAAGAATTGAATCGAAATGAATCGAATCGAAATGAAAAGATTCGAATCGTTTCGAATTGAAAAGAATCAAATCGAAAAGAATCGAAAGGATCCCTGGGTGGCGCAGCAGTTTAGCGCCTGCCTTTGGCCCAGGGCGCGATCCTAGAGACCCAGGATCTAGTCCCACATCGGGCACCCGGTGCATGGAGCCTGCTTCTCTCTCTGCCTGTGTCTCTGCCTCTCTCTCTGTGTGTGACTATCATAAATAAATTTAAAAAATTAAAAAAAAGAAAAGAATCGAATCGACACGAAAAGAATCAAATCGAATCGAAAGAATCGAATCGATTCAAAAAGAATCGAATCGAAATGAATCAAATCGAAATGAAAAGAATCGAATCGATTCGAATCGAAAAGAATCTAATTGAAACAAAAGAATCGAATCGAATCGAATCAAAAAGAATCGAATCGAATCGAATCCAAAAGAATTGAATCTAATGGAATCGAAAAGAAACACATTGAATTGAATCGAAAAGAATCGAATCGAATCGAAAAGAAACGGATCGAATCAAATCGGAAAAAATCGAATAGAATCGAATCGAATCAAAAAGAATTGAATAGATTCGAATCGAAAAGAATCGAATAGAATCGAATTGAAAAGAATCGTAACGAATTAAATCGAAAAGAATTTAATCGAAATGAATCGAATAGAATAGAATAGAATAGAATCGATCAATTGAAAAGAATCGAATCAAATTGAAAAGAATCGAATCGAAAGGAATCGAATCGAAACGAAAACAATTGAATCGAATCGAATAGAAAAGAATCAAATCGAAAAGAATAGAATCGAATCGATTCGAATTGAATCGAAAATAATCAAATCAAATAGAATCCAAAAGAATCGACATAAATCGAATCAAAAAGAATCGAATTGAATCGAAATGAAAAGAATCGAATCGAAAACAATCGAATTGAAACGAAAAGAATCGAATCGAATGTAACTAAAAAATCGAATCGAAAAGAATCGAATCAAAACAAAAGAATCGAATTGAATCGAATCAAATCGAAAAGAATCCATTCGAAACGAACTGAAAAGAATCAAAGTGAAACGAATTGAAAAGAATCAAGTAAAATCGAATCGAATCGAAAAGAATCGAATTGAATCAAATCGAATCGAAAAGATTCAAATAAAATAGAATAGAAAAGAATCGAATCGAATCGAAAAGAATCGAATTGAATCGAATCGAAAAAAATCGAATAGAATCGAATAGAATCGAAAAGAATCGAAACTAATCAAATCGAAGAGAATCGATTCAAATAGAAATGAAAAAATCGTATCGAATCGGAATGAAAAGAATCAAATCGAATCGAAAAGAATTGAATCGAATTGAAAACTACTGAATCGAATCGAAAAGAATAGAATTGAATGGAATCAAATCGAACAGAAAAAAATCGAATTGAAAATCGAATCAAATTTTTTTTTTTTTTTTTTTTTTTTTTAATTTTTATTTATTTATGATAGGCACACAGTGAGAGAGAGAGAGGCAGAGACACAGGCAGAGGGAGAAGCAGGCTCCATGCACCGGGAGCCCGACGTGGGAATCGATCCCGAGTCTCCAGGATCGCGCCCTGGGCCAAAGGCAGGCGCCAAACCGCTGCGCCACACAGGGATCCCAAAATCGAATCAAATTTAATGGGATCGAAAAGAATCGAGTCGAATCAAATTGAATAGAAAAGAGTCGAATCGAAGAGAATCAAAACGAATCCAATCAGATCGAATTTAAAAGAATCGAATTGAAAAGAATCGAATCGTATCGAATTGAAGATTCGAATTGAAATGAAAAGAATTGAATCGAATCGAATCAAAAGTATGCTAATCGAAAAGTATCGTATTGAAGCGATAAGAATCAATTCGAATTGAAAAGAATCGAATCGAATCGAAAAGAATTGAATCAAATCGAATCGATTTGAAATGAAAAGAATCGAATTAATCAAGTTAAATTGAATGAAAAGAATCGAATCGAATCGAAATGTATCAAATAGAAAAGAATCAAACAAAAATGAAAGAATCGATCGAATCAGTCAAATAAATTCTAATCGAATCAAATAAAAAACAATCAAATCGAACCGAATCGAAAAGAATCGAATTGATTCGAAACGAATCGAAAAGAAACAAATCAAATAGAATTGTAAAGAATCGAAATAAATAGAAAAGAATCGAATAGAAAAGAATCGAATCGAATCCAATCGAAAAGAATAGTATTGAACCAAATCGAACCGATAAGAATCGAATCGAAAAAAATCAAATAGAATCGAATAGAATTAAAAAGAGTCAAATCAAATCGAATCGAATCTAAACGAAAATAATCGAATTGAATCGAATCGCATCGATAAGAAATGAATCGAAAAAAATCGAATAGAATTGAATCAAATCCAAAAGAATTGAATTGATTCGAAAGAAATCGAATAGAATCGAATCAAATAAAAAATCGAATCGAATCGAATCTAAACGAAAATAATCGAATTGAATCGACTCAAATCGATAAAAATCGAATCGAAAAGAATCGAATCTAAATGAAAATAATCAAATTGAATCGAATCGAAAAGAATCGAATTGAATCAAATCGAAAAGAATTGAATCCAATCGAAAAGAATCGAATTGAATCGAATCAAAAAATCGAATCCAATCGAAAAGAATCTAATTGAATCGAATTGAAAATAAATGAATCGAATTGAAAAGAATCGAATAGAAAATAATCAAATCGAAACAAATTGAAAAGAATCGAAAAGAATCAAATCGAATTGAAAAGAATCGAATCGAATAAAAAAGAATCGTATCAAATCGAATCAAAAAGAATCGAATCGAATCAAACTGAAAAGAATCGAGTCGAAAAGAATAGTATAGAATCAATAGAATCGAATCAAATTGAAAAATCGAGTCGAATTGAGTCAAAAAGAAATGAATCAATAAGAATCGAATCGAATCGAAAAGACTTGAACCGAATCAAATAGAAAAGAATCGAATCGAATCAAAAACATTCGAATCGAATTGAATCAAAAATAATCGAATTGAAGCGAATCGAAGCGAATCGAAAGGATCAAATCGAAAAGAATCCAATCAAAAAGAATTGAAACGAATAGAATCAAGTCGAATCGCAAAGAATCAAATAAAATCATATCGAAAAGAATCGAATTGAATCGAAAAGAATCTATTTGAATTGAATCGAACCGAATGGAATCGAATCCCATTGAAAAGAATCGAATCAAATCGAATCGAAAGAATCAAATCGAATCGATTCGAATCGAAAAGAATCAAATCGAATCAAAGAATCGAATTGAATCAAATCAAAAAGAATCGAATCGAATCAAAGGGGTCGATCGAAAAGAATTGAATAGATTCAAAAAACGATTCGAATCGAATTGAATCGAATTTAAAAGAATCGAAAGAATCGATTCGAATTGAAACGAATCGAAAATAATCAAGAAGAATCGAATCGAATCGAAATGCAAAGAATCAAATCGAATCGAATCGAAAAGAATCGAATCAAAAAGAATCGAATCGAGTTGAAAAAATCAAATGGAATCGAATCGAAAAGAATCAAATCGAAAAAATCGAAACAAATCGAAAAGAATCAAATCGATTCGAAAAGAATCGAAGCGAAACGAATCGAAAAGAATCGAATCGAATTGAAAAGAATCGAATACAAAAGAATCGAATCGATGAATCGAAAAGAATCGAATCGAAAAGAATCGAATCGCAAGAATTTGAATAGAATAGAATAGAATAAAAAATAATCGAAGCAAATCGAATCAAAACGAATCGAATTGAAAATAATCTAATCGAATCTAATCAAAACGAATCAAATCGAAAATAATCGAATCGAAACGAATTGAGTCGAAAATAATTGAATCAAATCGAATCAAATCGATAGAAATTAATTGAATCGAAAAGAATCGAATCGAAATTAAATAAAAAAGAATCGAAAAGAATCGAATCGAATAGATTCGAAAAATAAGCGAATCGAAAACTATCGAATCAAATCGAATTAAATCGAAAAAAACGAATCGATTCGAAAAGAATCAAATCGAATCGAAAAAGATCGAATCAAATCGAATCAAATAACAAAATCGATTTGAAAGGAATTGAATCAAATGGAATCAAAAAGAATCGAAACGAATCAAATAAAGAAGAATCGAATGGCAAAAAATCGAATCGAATCGAATTGAATCGAAAAGAATCGAATCGAATTGAATAAAAAATAATCGAATGGAATCAAATCGAAATGAATCGAATCGAAAATAATCAAATCGAAACGAATCGACTCGAAAATGATTGAATCAAACGAATCGACTCGAAAATAATTGAATCGAATCGAATCGAATTGAATAGAAATTAATCGAATCGAATTGAATCAAAACGAATTGAAAATAATCGAATCAAAATGAATCGAATCAAAAATAATCGAATTGAATTGAATCGAAACGAATCGAATCGAAAATAATAAAATCGAAATGAATCGAATCGAATCGAAATGAATCGAATCGAAAATAATAGACTCGAAACTAATTGAATCGAAAAAAATCGAATCGTATCGAATCGAATCGAAATTAATCGAATCAAATCGAATCGAAAAGAATCGAATCAAATTGAATAAAAAAGATTCGAAACGGGATCCCTGGGTGGCGCAGCGGTTTGGCGCCTGCCTTTGGCCCAGGGCGCGATCCTGGAGATCCAGGAGCGAATCCCATGTGGGCTCCCGGTGCATGGAGCCTGCATCTCCCTCTGCCTGTGTCTCTGCCTCTCTCTCTCTCTCTGTGACTATCATAAATAAACAAAAATTTAAAAAAAGATTTGAAAAGAATCGAATCGAATCGAATCGAAAATAAACGAATCGAATAGAATCGAAAAGCAACGAATCAAAAACTTTCGAATTGAAATGAAAAATATCAAATCGAATCGAATCCAAGAAATCGAATCGATTGAATCGAATCAAAAAGACAGAATCAATCGAAAAAATGAAATCAAATCGAATCGAGTCGAAAAGAATCGAATAGATTCAAAAAGAATCTAATCAAATCGAATCGAATAGAATCAAAACAAATCAAATAAAGAAGAATCGAATCGAAAAAGTCGAATCAAATCGAATCGAATCAAAAAGAATCGAATCAAATTGAATCGAAAAGAATCGAATCGAAAGGAATTGAATCGAATCGAATCGAAAATAGTCGAATCGAAAAGAATTGAATCGAATAGATTCAAATTGAATCGAATCGAATGAAAAGAATCGAATCGAATCGAAAATAATCGATTCGAATCGAATCGAATCGAATTGAATATAATCGAATCAAATGGAATGGAAATGCATCAAATCGAAAATAATCAAATCGAATCGAATTGAAATTAATCGAATCGAATTGAATATAATCGAATCGAATCGAATGGAAATGCATCGAATCGAAAATAATCAAATCGAATCGAATTGAAATTAATCAAATCGAATTGAATCTAATCGAAACGAATCGAATCGAAAATATTTGAATCGAATCGAATCGAATAAAAATAATCAAATCGAAGTGAATCGAATAGAAAATAATCGAATAGAATCGAATAGAAAATCGGTTTGAATTGATTCAAAATGAATAGAATCGAAAATAATCGAATCGAATCAAATTGAAAACAATCGAATCGAATCGAAATTAATCGAATCGAAAATAATTGAATTGAAACGAAACGAATCGAAATGAATCGAATCAAATAAAAAATAATCGAACCGAAACGAATTGAATCGAAGATTATTGAATTGAATCAAAACTAATCGAACCGAAAATAATCGAATTGAAAGGAATTGAATCGAAAATAATTGAATCGAATCGAATCGAATCAAATAGAAATTAATAGAATCAAATTGAATCGAAACGAATCAAAACAAAAACAATCGAATCGATTCAAAAAGAAAGAAATTCGAATCAAAAAGACTCGAATCGAAAAGAATCAAACCGAATCGAATAAAAAAAATCGAATCGAATTGGACCGAATCAAAACAATCGAATCAAATGGAATTAAAAGAATTGAATCGAATTGAATCGAATAGAATAAAAAATAATCGAATCGAAATGAAACAGATCGAAAAAAATCGAATAGAAATGAATCGAATAGAAAATAATCGAATCGAGTTGAAATTAATCAAATCGAATCGAATGGAAACGAATTGAGTCGAAAATAATCGAATCAATTCGAATCGAATCGAATCAAATCAAAAATAATCGAATCGAATCGAATCGAACCAAATTGAATCGAATATAATCGAATTGAAATTAATCGAATCGAAATGAATCGAATCAAATCGAAAAAAATCGAATCGAAACAAATGGAATCGAAGATAATCTAATCGAATCGAAAATGAATCGAATCGAATCAAATTGAATCGAAACTAATCGAATCCAATTGAAAGTAATCGAAACGAAATGAATTGAATCAAAAATAATCGAATCGAACCAAATAGAAATTAAACAAATTGAATCAAAACGAAACGAATCGAATAGAATCAAATTGAAAATAATAGAATCGAATAGATTCAAATCAAATCGAATTGAATCAAAAAGAATCGAATCAAGTTGAATCGAAAAGAATCGAATCGAATCAAATCGAATCAAATAGATTCGAATTAAATCAAATCGAATGAAAAGAATCGAATTGAATCGTAAGGAATTTAATCGAATTGAAAAGAATCGAATTGAATCGAAAAGAATCGAATCGAAAAATATCGAATCGAATCGAAAAGGATCGAATTGACGAATGAAAAGAAAGGAATCGAAAAGAATCGAATGGGGTATCCCTGGGTGGCTCAGCGGTATGGCGCCTGCCTTTGGCCCAGGGCTCGATCGAGTCCCACGTCGGGCTCCCGGTGCATGGAGCCTGCTTCTCCCTCTGCCTGTGTCTCTGCGCCTCTCTCTCGCTGTGTGACTATCATAAATAAATAAAAATTAAAAAAAAAGAAAAGAATCGAATGGAATTGAAACAAAAACAATTGAATCCAATGAAAGAATTGAATTGAAAAGAATGCAAATGAAAGGAATCGAATTGTATCAATGAGAATAGAAACGAAGAGAATCTAGTTATATCGAAAAGAATCGAATGTAATGGAATCGAAAAAAATCGAATCGAAGACAATTGAAAAGAATCGAATGTAATTGAAATGAAAAGAATTGAATGGAATTGAATAAAAAAGAATCGAATCTAATCGAAAAAATCGAATTGAATCGAATCGAATTGAAAAGAATCGAACTGAATGGAATCGAATCCAATCAAAAAGAATTGAATCGAATCGAATCGAAAAGAATCGAATCGAATTGATTTGAATCGAAAAGAATCGAATTGACTCAAATCGAAAAGAATCGAATCGAATTGAAAAAATCGAATCGAATCAAAATGATTCGAATTGACTCGAAAGAAACGAATCGAATGGAAAAGATTCGAATCGAATCAAATCGAAAAAAATCGAATAGATAAGAATCGAATCAAATATTCAAATTGAATTGAATCGAAAAGAATCGATCGAATCAAATCGAATCGAAAAGAATCGAATTGAATCGAAAAGAATCGAATCGAAAAGAATTGAATCGAATTGTATCAAATCGAATTGAATCGAAAAGAATCGAATCGAAACCAATCGAATCGAATATAAACGAATCGAAAAGAATTGAATCGAATAGTTTCGAATCGAATTGAATCAAAAAGAATCGAATCGAATCGAATCGAAAAGAATCAAATCGATCGAATCGAAAATAATCGAATCGAATCAAAAAGAATCAAAACAAAAAGAATCGAATCTAATCAAATCGAAAATAATCGATCGAAAAGAATTGAATCGAATAGTTTCGAATCAAATCGAATTGAATTGAAAAGAATTGAATCGAATCGAAACAAATCGAATCAAAAAGAACCGAATCGAAAAGAATCGAATTGAAAAGAATTGAATCGAATAGTTTTGAATCGAATAGAAACAAATACAAAAGAATCGAATTGAATCATATCAAATCGAATTAAAAGAATCGAATCGATAGAATCAAAAAGAATCAAATCGAATCGAAAAGAATCGAATCAAAAAGAATCAAATCGATTTGATTTGAATTGAAAAGTATCGAATCAAATCGAATTGAAAAGATTTGAATGGAATCGACAAGAAACGAATCGAAAAGAATCGAATCGAATCGAAAAGAATCGAATATAAGTGAATCGAAAAGAATCGTATCAAATCGAACAAAATCGATTCGAATTGAATCAATTTGAAATGAATCAAACCGAATGGAATCGAATCCAAACGAAAAGAATCGAATTGAAAAGAATCGAATCGATTCAAATCAAAAAGTATTTCATCAAACCAAATCGAAAAGAATCTAATCAAATCAAAAAAATCAAATTGAATTGAAAAGAATAGAATCAAATCAAAAAGAATTGAATTGAACCGGGATCCCTGAGTGGCACAGAAGTTTGGCACTTGCCTTTGGCCCGGGGCGTGATCCTGGAGACCGGGGATCGAATACCACATCGGGCTCCCGGTGCATGGAGCCTGCTTCTCCCTCTGCCTGTGTCTCTGCCTCTCTCTCTCTCTCTTTGACTATCATAAATAAATAAAAATTAAAAAATAATCGAATCGCACCGAATCGAAAAGAATTGAATCGAATCAAATAAAAAAGAATCGAATTGAAAAGAATCAAATCGAATAGATTCAAATAGAATCTAATCGAATCGAAAAGAATCATATCGAATAGAATCAAATTGAATTGAATCAAAAAGAATCGAATTGAATCGAAAAAATCGAATAAAATCGAAAAGAATCGAATAAAAAAGATCGAATCGAATTGAAAAGAATTGAATTAAATCGAAAAGAATTGATTCCAATAGAAAAGAATCGAATCGAAAAAAGTCGAATAGAATCAAATCTAAAAGAACAGAATCGAATTGAAAAGATTCAAATCCAAAACAATCGAACTGAACAGTCGAATCGGAAAGAAACAAATCGATTCGAGTGAGGTGAGGCTCAGGTGTGGAACAAGTAACCAGGTCCCAATGATGCGAGGTGAGGACCAGAGTCACCAGATCTGGGTGAGGCCCAGATAGAATCAGAGACACCAGTTCCAGGTGAGGCCAAGAAGGAGTCCACAGCAATCAGGTCCAGGTGGGGAACAAAGACACCAGGACTGGGTGAGGCCTAAGTGGGCACCAGATTCACCAGCTCCAGGTGAGGCCCAGGTAGTGACCAGAGTCACCAGGTCCGGGTGAGGACCAGGTAAGGACCAGATTCACCAGGTCCAAGTGAGTTCCACATGGGGACCTGAGTCACCAGGTATGGATTAGGCCCAGGTGGCAACCCCACTCACCAGGTCCAGGTGAGGCCAACATGCAGGCCAGAGTCACCAGATCCATGTGAAGCCCTGGTGGGGACCGGAGTCACCAGGTAAATGTGAGGCTAGAAGGACACCACAGTCATCAGGTCCAGGTGTGGTTCATGTGGGAACGAGAGTCACCACGTCCAGGTGAGACCCAGGTGGGGACCACAGTCACCAGGTCCAGATTGAGGCCTTGGTGGGGCCCAGAGTCATCAGGGCCAGGTGAGGCCAATGTGTGGATCAAAGTTATCAGGGCCAGGGGAGTCCCAGGTGGGGAACAGAGTAACCATGTCCCATTGATGCCACGTGGGACACGAGTCACAAGGTCCAGACGAGGCCTAAGTGAGGAGTAGATTCACCAGGTCCTGTTGAGACCCAGTTGAGGACCAGAGTCCCCAGCTCCGGATGAGGCCCAGAGGGGGACCAAAGTGACCCGGTCCAGGTGATATCCAGGTGGGGACCAGAGTCACCACATCAGGGTGAGGCCCAGAGGGGGACGAGAGTCACTAGGTCCAGGTGAGGCTCTGATGTGGAACTGAGTAAGCAGGTCCCATGATGCCCATGTGAGGACAAGATTCACCAGGTCCAGGTGAGGTCCCTGTGGGAAGCAGTGACCTCATCTAGGTGAGGCCCAGATGGGACCACAGTCACCAGGTCAGGGTGAGGTCCAGAGGGTGACCAAAGTCACCAGGTCCAGGTGAGGCCCAGGTATAGAAGAGAGTAACCAGGTCCCAATGATTCCCAGGTAAGGACCAGAGTCACCAGGTCCATATGAGGCCCAGGTGGGGAGTACATTCACTAGGTCCAGGTGAGGTCCAGTTGAGGACCAGATTCTCCAGGTCTGGCTGAGACCTAGAGGAGTACCAGTCTCACATGGTCCAGGTGACATTCAGATGGGGATGAGAGTCACCAGGTCAGGGTGAGACCAAGATGGTTTCCAGAGTCATCATGTCCAGGTGAGACTCACTTGTGGAACAGAGTAACCAGGTCATAATGATGCCCATGTGAGGACCAGAGTCACCAGATCTGGGTGAGGCCCAGATAGGATCAGTGACACCAGTTCCAGGTGAAGCCAAGAAGTAGTCCACAGCAATCAGGTCCAGGTGGGGAACAAAGTCACCAGGACTGGGTGAGGCCCAGATGGGGACCAGATTCAGCAGGTCCAGGTGAGGACCAGGTGGTGACCAGAGTCACCAGGTCCGGGTGAGGACTAGGTAAGGACCAGATTCACCAGGTCCAAGTGAGGCCCACGTGGGGACCTGAGTCACCAGGTATGGGTGAGACCCAGGTGGCAACCCCACTCACCAGCTCCAGGTGAGGCCAACTTGCAGGCCAGAGCCACCAGATCCAGGTGAGGCCCTTGTGGGCACCAGAGTCACCAGGTAAATGTGAGGTTAGAAGGACACCACAGACCCCAGGTACAGGTGTGGCTCTTGTGGGAACGAGAGTCACCATGTCCAGGTGAGACCCAGGTGGGGACCACAGTCACTAGGTCCAGATTGAGGCCTAGGTGGGGGGCCCAGAGTCATCAGGGCCAGGTGAGGCCAAAGTGTGGAGCAAAGTTATCAGGGCCAGGTGAGTCCCAGGTGGGGAACAGAGTACATGTCCAATTATGCCCAGGTGGGACCCGTGTCAGAAGGTCCAGACGAGGCCTAAGTGAGGATTATATTCACCAGGTCCTGTTGAGGCCCAGTTGAGGACCAGAGTCCCCAGCTCCGGATGAGGCCCAAAGAGGGACCAGAGTCACCCGGTGCAGGTTATATCCAGGTGGGGACCAGAGTCACCACGTCAGGGTGAGGCCCAGAGGGGGATAAGAGTTACTAGGTCCAGGTGAGGTCCCGAAGTAGAACTGAGTAACCAGGTTTCATGATGCCCATGTGAGGACCAGATTTACCAGGTCCAGGTGAGGTCCCTGTGGGAAGCAGTGACCTCCTCCAGGTGAGGACCAGGTGGGACCACAGTCACCAAGACAGGGTGAGATTCCGAGGGTGACCAGAGTCACCAGGTCCAGAAGAGGCCCAGGTAGAGAAGAGAGTAACCAGTAACCAGTACCAGAAACCAATGATGCCCAGGTAAGGACCAGAGTCACCAGGTCCAGGTGAGGCCCAAATATAGATCATAGTCATTTGGTTCCAGGTGAGGCCAGAAGGAGACCACAGGATCCAGGTCCAGGAGAGCCCCATATGGGAACCAGAGCCACCAGAAACAGGTGAGGGCCAGGTGGGGATCACAGTCACAAGGTCCAGGTGAGGCCCAGGTGGCAACAAGTTTCGCCAAGTCCAGGTGAGACCCAGGTGTTGACCAGAGTCACCAGGTCCAGGTGAGGAACAGGTAAAGACAAGATTCACCAGGTCCAAGTGAAGCCCAGGGGGGGACCAGAGTCACCATGTAAGGGTGAGGCCCAGAGGGGGAACCAGAGTATCCAGTTTCGATTGAGGCCCAGAGTGGGACCAGAGGTCCCCAGTCAAAGTTAGGCCCAGGTGTGGAATAAAGTATCCAGGTCACAATGATGCCTAGCTGGAGACCAGAGTCACTAGGGCCATGCAAGGCCCAGATGGGGATCAGAATCACCAGGTCCCAGTGAGGCATAGAAGGAGACCACAGTCACCAGTATCAGGTGAGCCCCATGTGGGAACCAGAGCCACTATATCCAGCTGAGTCCCAGGTCCATGAGAGGCCCACGTGAGGACCAGATTCATGAGGTCGAATTGATGCATAGCTGAGGACAAGAGTCACCAGGTCTGGTTGAGTCTTAGGTGGGGACAAGATTCACCAGGTCTGAGTTAGGTCAAAGTCGGGACGAGAGTCACCAGGTCCAGTGAGGCCAAACTGAGGACCAAAGTCACCAGATCCAGGGGAGGTCCATGTTGGAAAGAGAGTCAGCAGGTCCAGGAGAGGTCCGGGTGGGAACCAGAGTCACCAGATCCAGGTGGAGCCCAGGTGCGGACCAGAGTCACCAGGTCCAGATGAGGCCAAGTTGTGGACCAGAGATACCAGGTACACGTGAGGCTCAGGGGGAACCAGAGGCAACAGGTCCATGTGAGGCCGGCTGGGGACCATGGTCAACAGGTCTACGTGAGACCCAGGTGTGGAACACAGTAACAAGGTCCAGGTGAGTCCCAGGTCGTGACAAGAGTCTCCAGGTCCAGGTGAGACCCAGATGGAAACCAGGATCACCAGGTACAGGGGAGGCACTTGAAAGAACCGGAGTCAACAGTTCGAGGGGAGGCGCAGGTGGCAACCAGAGTCAGCATGACAAATTCAGGCCAAAGTGGGGTTCACAGTCACCCGGGCAGGGTGAAACCCAGAGGGGGACCAGAGTCACCTCGTCCAGGTGAGGTCCAGTTGTGGAACACAGTAACTGGGTCCCAATTATGCCCAGTTGAGGACCATGGTCAACAGGGCCAGGTGAGACCCAGGTGGGGACCACAGTCACCAGGTCCAGATTGAGGCCTCAGTGAGGCCCAGAGTCATCAGGGCCAGGTGAGGCCAAAGTGTGGAGCAAAGTTATCAGGTCCAGGGGAGTCCTACGTGGGAACCAGTCACCTCGTCCAGGTGAGGTCCACAAGAGTAGTGCCTCCAAGCTCAATCCTGCGAATTCCTAGTAATTCCTGTCTTAAACTGGTGCTACATACTAAGTTCCATACCAGCTAATTGAACCCTGCATCCAATGGCAACTTACATCCGAGAGTTGGGCTCACACGCAGTCCCTCACAGTTCCACACTGCCTGCAGAATGTCTTTCCAACGTCTTCACCAGAGACGCTTGTCAGAAGCTTGTGAGACGCAAGTGGAATAATGCAGGCCTGGAAGGTGTCTCCAGGTGGAGTAGAGTGGTATTCTTGGAACCTCCTGAGTTAGAATACAGCTGCGTTCTCAGGGCCATCAGAATGCAGCTAGTTGAAAGCTGGCTTCTAGACATGCTTCCTTGTGAGAGTTGAGGTGAGGGCAGGACCCTCCCCCAACCTGACTGCCTGTAGACATAGGTCCTAACATCCTTATGTTAGGTCCTGGAAGACGTTGTGAAAAGCATGTAGACGTTTCAGGCTTGTAGTCACGTGTAACTGAGTTCAATACAATGATTTCCAACAGCCTTGTTCAATTAAAGTGTAGCTAGGTTCTAACTCCCATAAAAGAGTGGCTAGCAGACATCTGCCCTGCAAAGCATACACACTTCTCAGAGTTCAGCTTATGGCCTGTACCTCCCACAATCTGACGGCCTGTACGGGTCGCTTCCACAGCATTCCGTTCTATGCGGGACAGTAGCGGAGTGAGAACCAAGAGTCTGCATTGTCAATTGCGTGACTACCGGACACCTGCCTCCAAGTGATGCACACTCCTTTGGATGAGCTTATGGCTTGTTCCTCCCACATGCTGACCGCCTGTACCTTTCACTTCGAAAGGACGTCGTTCGATCCGGAACACAAGTTTTGTGAGAGGCAAGTGTCTCCTAGCCCAATCCAACGACTTCTGATTAATTCCTCCCTCAGAAGGGAGCTACATACTGACTTCCAAACCTGAGTACCTTGTTGAAAGCTGTCTCTCTGGGGAACTTCCTTCTGCGAGGTGAGCTGACACGCGGTCCTTCCCAGTTCCACACTGCCTGCAGATGGAGTTACGAACATCCTCACTAGACATGTTTGTCAGACGCTCATGGGACCCAAGGGGCAAGCTGCAGGCTTCAACGGTTGTGTCTCCAGGTGCAGTAGAGCTTTATTCATGGAAGGACCTGACTTCCGATGCTGTAAAGTTTGGGTTAGGTTACGGGTTAGGGTTAGGGTTAGGGTCCTGTTTAAGCTTAGAGTTGTTAGGGTTAGGGTTAGGGCTAGGGTTAGGGTTCAGGTTAGGGTTAGGGTTAGGTTCAGGGTTAGGGGTAGACTACGGGTTAGGGTTAGGTTTAGGGTTAGGTTACGGATTAGGGTATGGGTTAGTGTTAGTGTTAGGGTTAGGGTAGGGCTTAGGTTTCGGTTTCGGTTTATGGTTAAGGTTAGGGTTAGGGTATGGGTTAGGGTTAATGTTAGGGTACTGTTTAGGTTTAGGGATAGATTACGGGTTAGGTTTAGGGATAGGGTAAGGGTTAAGGTTAGGATTAGGTTAGGGTTAGGGTTAGGATTAGGGATTGGGTTTCGTTAGGTTTAGGGTTGGGGTAAGTTTAGGTTTAGGGTACAGGTTCGAGTTTGGGTTAGGGTACAATTGAGGGTTAGGGTAAGTGTTAGGGTTTGGGTTAGGAATAGGGTACGGGTTAAGGTTAGGTTTAGGGTTAGGTTAAGGGTTAGGTTAAGGGTTAGGGTATGGGATAGGGTTAGGTTTAGGGTACTGTTTAGCGTGAGGGTTAGGGTTAGGGTTAGGTTACAGGTTAGAGTTACGGTTAGGGTTAGGGTACAGGTTAGGGTTAGAGTTAGAGTTCGGGTTATGTTTAGGGTTCGGGTTACGGTTAGGCTACGGGTTAGGGTTAGTGTTATGATTAGGGTTCAGTTTAGGCTTAGGTTTAGGGTACAGATTTGGGTTAGGTTACGGATTAGGGTGAGGGTACGGTTTAGAGATATGGTATGGATTACGGTACGGGTTAATGTATGGGTTAGGGTACTAGTAACGGTTAGGGTTTGGGTTAGGGTACAGGATAGGGTTAGGTTTAGGGTTAGTGTTAGGGTTTGGATTAGGTTACGGATAGGGTTAGGTTTAGGGTACTGTTTAGGGTTAGGGTTAGGGTTAGGTTTAGGTTATGGGTTAGGGTTAGGATTAGGGTAGGTTAAGGTTAGGGTTAGTGTTAGGGTTAGGTTTCAGTTAGGGTTGGGGTTAGGGTTAGGGTTAGGGTTTAGGGTTAGGGTATGGGATACATTTAGGATTAGGGGTAGGGAAAGGGTTAGGGTTAGGGTTGGGGTTAGGGTTAGGTTTAGGGTACGGGTTCAGGTTAGGATTAGGGTTAGGGTATGGGTTTGTTTATGGGTTAAGGTACGGGTACGGTTAAGGGTTAGTGTACGGGTTAGTGTTAGGGTTCGGGTTAGGGAACGGGATAGGATTAGGGTTTTGGTACGGGTTAAGGTACAGGTTAGGGTTCAGGTGAGGTTACAGTTTAGGGTTAGGGTACGGGTTAGAGTTAGGGTTCAGGTTAGGTTTGGGTTTATGGTTAGGTTTAGGGTATGGGTTAGGTTTAGGGTTACGGTACGGGTTAGGGTACGGATTAGGGTTAGGGTTAGGGTACGGGTTAGGGTTAGGGTACGGGAGATTTAGTGTTAGAGGTAGGGTACGGGTTTGGGTTAGGGTTAGGGTTAGGGTACAGCTTAGGGTTAGGTTTAGGGTTAGGGTTAGGGTTAAGGTACATGTTAGGGTTAGGTTTAAGGTACTGTTTAGGGTTAGTTTATGGGTTAGGGTTAGGGTTAGGGTTAGTTTACGTGTTAGGGATAGGGTTAGGGTGAGGTTGAGGGTTTGGTTAGGGTTAGGGTTAGGGTTAGGGTTAGGGTTAGGGTTAGGGTTCGGTTTAGAGATAGGGTTAGGGTTATGATTAGTGTTAGGGTTAGGTTAGGGGTAGTTTTAGTTGAGGGTACGGGTAATGGTTAGGGTTAGGGTAGGGTACGGAGTAGGGTTAGGGTATGGGTTAGGGTAGTGTTAGGGTTAGGAGTTAGGGTTAGGGTTTTGGTTAGGGTTAGGGTTAGGTTTATGGTTAAGGGTTAGGGTTAAGGGTTAGGGTTAGGGTTAGGGGTTAGGGGTTCGGGTTCAGGTTAGGGTTAGGGGTTAGGGGTTAGGGTTAGTTTTAGGGTTAGGGTTACGGATAGGGTTAGGAGTTAGCGTTAGGGTTTGGGTTAGGTTTGGGGGGTTAGGGTACAGCTTAGGGTTAGTTTTAGGGTTAGGGTTAAGGTACACGTTAGGTTTAGGGTTACAGTACTGTTTAGGGTAGTGTTAGGATTAGGTTTAGTTTATGGGTTAGGGTTAGGGTTAGGGTTAGGGTTAGTTTACGTGTTAGGGATACGGTTAGGGTGAGGTTTAGGGTTAGGGTAGGGTCAGGTTTAGAGATAGGGTTAGGTTTATGATTAGATTTAGGGTTAGGTTTAGGGGTAGTTTTAGTGTTAGAGTACGGGATATGGTTAGGGTTTGGGTAGGGTACGGTATAGGGTAGGGTACGGGTTAGGGTTAGTTTTAGGGTTAGGATTAGGGTACGGGTTAGGGTTAGTGTTAGGGTACCATTTAGGGTTAGTGTACGGGTTACGTTAAGGTTGGGGTTAGCGTAAGGTTTAGGGCACGGGTTAGGATTAGGGTTAGGGTATTGTTTGAGTTAGGGTCAGGGTTAGATTTAGGTTCCGTGTTAGGGTTAGGGTAAGGGGTTAGGGTTAGGATACGGGTTAGGGTTAGTGTACGGGTAGGGTTGGGTTTAGGGTATGGTTAGGGTTAGGGTACCAGTTAGGGTTAGGGTACGGGTTACGGTTAGGGTTCGGTTAGGGTTAGGGTATGGGTTAGGGTTAGGGTTAGGTTTAGGGTTAAGTGTTGAGGTTAAGGTTATGGATAGAGTTAGGGGTTAGGGGTTAGAGTTTAGAGGTATTGTTAGGGTTAGGGTTAGGGTTAAGTTTTGGGGTTATGGTTAGGGTTAGCGGTTATCGTTAGGGTTAGGGTATTTTTTAATTTTTTTTATTTATTTATGTTAGTCACACACAGAGAGAGAGAGAGAGACTCAGAGACACAGGCAGAGGGAGAAGCTGGCTCCATGCAACGGGAGCCTGATGTGGGATTCGATCCCAGGTCTCCAGGATCGTGCCCCGGGCCAAAGGCAGGCGCCAAACCGCTGTGCCACCCAGGGATCCCTAGGGTTAGGGTTAAGGGTAGGGATAAGGTTTAGGGTTTGGGTTAGGGTTAGGTTTAAGGGTAGGGTTAAGGGTTAGGGTTAGGGTGAGGGTTAGGGGTTAGGGGTTTGGCTTAGGGTTAAGGGTTAGGTTTTGGGTTAGGGTTAGGGATAGGGTTAAGGGTTAGGGTTAGGTTTAGGGGTTATGGGTTAGGGGTTAGGGTTAGGGTTAGGGGTTAGGGTTAGGAATTAGGTTTAGGTTTTGGGTTAGGGTTAGGGTTAGCATTAGTGATAAGGGTTAGCGTTAAGGGTTAGGGTTAAGGGTAAGGGGTTTGGGTTATGGTTAGGGTTAGGGTTACGAGTTAGGGGTAAGGGTTATGTTTATGGTTGGAGTTGGGTTTGGTGTTGGGGTTGGTTTTAGGGTTAGGGTTAGGGTTAGAGTTAGGGGTTAGGGTTAGGTTTAGGGAAAGGGGTTTGGGTTAGTGCTAGGGTTAGGGGTTAGGGGTTAGCGTTAGGGTTAGGGTTATGGTTAGGGTACGGGTGAGGTTTATGGTTAGGATACGGGTTAGGGTACGGGTTAGGGTACGGGTACGGTTTACGGTTAGGGTAGGGGTTAGGGTTAGGGTATGGGTTAGGGTTAGGGTGCAGGTTAGCTTTAGGGTGCGTGTAAGATTAGGTTTAAGGTACAGGTTAGGGTTAGGGTATGGGTTAGGGTATGGGTTAGGGTTAGTGTTAGGGTTAGGCTACAGGTTAGGGTTAGGGTTAGGGTACAGGATAGGGTTATGGTTAGGGTACGGGTTAGGGTTAGGTTTAAGGTATAGTTTAGGGTTAGGGTATGGGTCAGGTTTAGGTTACAGGTTAAGGTTAGTGTATGGGTTAGGGTTAGGGTTAGGTTACAGGTTAGTGTGTGGGTTAGGTTTCGGGTTAGGTTTCGGGTTAAGGTTAGGGTTAGTGTTACGGTTAGTTTTAGGGTTAGTGTTAGGGTGAGGGGTTAGGGTTAGGGTTAGTGTTAGAGGTTAGGGTTAGGGTTAGGTTCAGGTTTAGGGTTAGGGTTAGGGTTAGGGTATGGGTTACGGTTAGAATACGGGTTGCTGTTAGAGTTAGGGAAAGGGTTAGGTTTAGGGTTAGGGTACTGGTTAGTGTACAGGTTAGGGTGTGTGTACGGGTTAGGGTACAGGTAGGGTTTGGGTATGGTTTAGGGTTAGGGTACGGGTTAGGGTTAGGGTGTTGGTACGGGTTAGGGTTAGGGTACGGGTTAGAGTTAGGGTACAGGTTAGGGTTCGGTTTAGGTTACGGGTGAGTGTTAGGGTTAGGGTACGGGTTAGTGTATGGGTTAGGTTTCAGGTTAGGTTTAGGGTTAGGTTTAGAGTTAGGGGTTAGGGTTAGTTTTAGGGTTAGTGTTAGGGTTAGGGTTAGGTTGAGGGGTTAGAGTTAGGGTTAGGTTTAGGTGTAAGGGTTTGATTTAGGGTTAGGGTTAGGGTTAAGTGTTAGGTTTAAGGGTTAGGGATAGGGTTAGGGTTAGGGTTAAGGGTTAGGGCTTAGGGGTAGGATTAGGGTTAAGGGTTACTGTTAAGGGTTAGGTGTTAGGTGTTAGGAGTTAGGGCTAGGGTTAGGGATTAGGTGTTAGGGTTAGTGTAAGTGTTAGTGTTAAGTTTAGGGGTTAAGGTTAGTGTTAGGGTTAGGGTTAGGGTTTGGGTTAGTGTTAGGATTAGGGTTAGTGTTAGGGTTAAGCGTTAGGGTTAAGGGTTAGGGTTAGGTTTAGGGTTAGTGGTTAGGGGTTCAGGTTAGGATTAGGGTTAGGGGTAGGGGTTAAGGTTAGGTTTAGGGGTTAGGGTTAGGTTTTGGTTTAGGGTTAAGGGTTAGGGTTTAGGGTTAGCGTTAGGTGTTAGGGTTAGGTTTCGGGTTAGGGGTGAGTATTAGGTTTATGGATAGGTACATGTTAGGGTTAGGGTTAGAATACGGGTTAGGGTACGGGTTAGGGTACGTGTTAGGGTACCAGTTTGTGTTAGAGTACTGGTTAGGTTTAGGGTTAGAGGACGCGTTAGTGTATGGGTTAGGGTACAGGCTTAGGGTTAGGGTACAGGTTAGGGTACGGGTTAGTGTACTGGTTAGATTTGGGGTACAGGTTAGTGTTAGGGTAACTGTTAGGGTACGGGTTAGGGTTAGGGTATGGTTTAACTTTAGGGTTAGTGTTCGGGTTAGGGTTAAGGGTTAGGGTTAGGATAGGTTTAGTGTTAGGGTTAGGGGTTAGGGTTAGGGATTTGATTCGATTCGTTTCTTTTCGATTTGAATCAATTCGATTCTATTCTTTCAATTCGATTCTTATCTATATGATTCTTTTCGATTTGATAGATTCTTTTCTATTCGATTCAATTTGATTCGATTCGATTCTTTTCGATTCGATCGATTCGAGTCTTTTTGATTTGATTCGATTCATTTCGATTCTATTCTATTCTTTTCGATTTGATTCTCTTCGATTCTATTTTATTCTTTTCGATTCGATTCGATTTTTTCGATTCGATTCGATTCCTTTCGATTTGATTCAATTCGATTCACATCTTTCATTTCGATTCTATTCCTTTCGATTCGATTCGATTTTTTCGATTAGATTCGATTATTTTCGATTTGATTCAATTCGATACGAATCTTTTCGAATCGATTCTATTCTTTTCGATTCGATTCGATTCTATTCTTTTCGATTCGATTCGATTCGATTCTTTTCGATTTGATACGATTCGATTCGATTCTTTTCGATTCGATTCAACTCAACTCGATTCTTTTCGATTCGATTTTTTCGATTTGATTCTTTTCAATTCGATTCGATTCTTTTCGATTTGATTCTTTTCGTTTCAATTCAATTCGATTCTTTTTAATGTGATTCGATTTGATTCTTTTCATTTCAATTAGATTCTTTTCGATTTTATTTGATTCTATTCTTTTCAATTCGATTCGGTACTGTTCGATTCGATTCTTTTCAATTCAATTCGATTGGAATCGATTCTTTTCTATTCAATTCGATTTGATTCGATACGATTCTTTTCGGTTGTGTTCGATTAAATTCTTTTCGGTTCGATTCGATATGATTCGATTCTTTTCGATTCCATTGATGCGATTTGATTCTTTTCAATTCAATTCGATTGGATTCTTTTCATTTTGATTCGATTCATTTCTATACTATTCAATTTGATTCTTTTCAATTCGTTTGATTCGTTTCGATGCTATTCAATTTGATTCTTTTCGATTCGATTCGATTCGTTTTGATTTGATACTTTTTGATTCGATTCGAATCGATTATTTTCGATTCGTTTTGATTCTTTTCGATGTATTTGATTCGATTCTTTTCGATTCAATTCGATACGATTCGATTCTTTTCGATTCGATTCGATTCGATTCTTTTCGGTTTTTTCTATTTGATTCTTTTCAATTCAATTCGATATGATGCGATTCTTTTCGATTCAATGATACCATCCGATTCTTTTCGATTCGATTCGATTCGATTCCTTTCTTTTCGTTTCCATTTGATTTTTTTTGATTCGATTCTTTTCAATTTGATTCGATTATGTTCGATTGGATTCTTTTCGATTCAGTTCGATTCGATTCTTTTCGATTCAAATAAATACGATTCTATTCTTTTCGATTCAATTCGATTTGATTGTTTTTGATTCGAAACGATTTGATTCGATTCTTTTCGTTTTGATTCGATTCAATTCGATTCTTTTCAATTTGATCTTTTCGATCGATTAGATTCGATTCTTTTCGTTTCGATTCGATTCTTTTCAATTCGTCAATTCTTTTCACTTCGATTCTACTCGATTCATTTCGAATCGATTCGGTTCTTTTTGATTTGATCTATTCGAGTCTTTTCGATTCAGCTCGAATCGATTTGATTCTTTTCGATTTGATTCGATTCTTTTCCACTCGATGTGATTCGATTCGTTTTTATTTTTTTGATTTGTTTCAATTCGAATCTATTCGATTCTTTTCAATTCAACTCGATTCAATTCGATTCTTTTTGATTCAATTCCACTCGATTCGATTCGATTCTTTTCGATTCGATACACTTCGACTCGATTCTTTTTGATGCGAATCAATACGATTCTTTTTGATTCGATTCGATTCTATTCTTTTAGATTTGATTCGATACAATTCTTTTCAATTCGATTCAATTCGATTCTTTTTGATTCAATTCTTTTCGATTCGATTTGATTCTTTTCTATTCGATTCTTTTCGATTCGATTTGATTCTTTTCAATTTGATTCGATTCCATTCTTTTCGTTTAGATTCGATTCGATTCGAATCTTTTCATTTCTATTAGATTCTCTACAATTCGATTCTGTGGATTCGATTCTTTTTGATTCGATTTGATTTGATTCTTTTCGATTCGATTCGATTCTTTTCAATTCAAATCAATTCAATACGATTCGATTCGATTACTTTTGATTCAATGCAATCTGATTTGATTTTTTTCGAATCGATTTGATTCGATTCGATTATTTTCAATTCGACTCGATTTGATACAATTCGATTACCTTTTCAATTCAATTCCAATTATTCTTGATTTGATTCGATTTGATTCGATTATTTTTTATTCAATTCGATTGAATTATTTTCGATTCGATGCGATTCGATTTGATTCTTTTCGATTCAATCAATTCGATATGATTCTTTTCTATTCGATTCAATTCTTTTCGATATAATTGCATTCGATTCAATTCTTTTCGATTCGATTCGATTCTTTTCAATTCAATTTGATTCTTTTCAATACAATTCTATTCTTTTCGATTCGATTCGATTTGATTCTTTTCGATTCGATATGATTCGATTTTTTTCAATTCGATTCTATTCAATACCATTCTTTGCACTTTGATCTTTTCGATTCGATTCAATTCTTTCTGTTTCGATTCGATTCTTTTCGATTCGATTCAATTCGATTCTTTTCAATTCAATTCGATTCGATTCTTCGTTTTGATTTGATTCTTTTCTATTTTATTTCATTCGATTCATTTCAATTAGATTCGATACTGTTTGATTCGATTCTTTTCGACTCAAGTCGATTGGAATCGATTTGATTATTTTCGATTCATTCGATTCTATTAGATACGATTCTTTTCAATTCGATTTTTTCGGTTGTGTTCGATTCGATTCTTTTCGATTCAGTTCGATTCGATTCTTTTTGATTCGATTCGATTCTTTTCGATTCGATATGATTCGATTCGTTTCGATTTTTTCAATTTGTTTCGATTTGAATCTATTCGATTCTTTTCTATTCAATTTGATTCGATTGATTCTTTTCGATACAATTCGATTCGATTCGATTCGATTCCATTCGATTCTTTTTGATTCTATTTGATTCTTTTAGATTTGAATCGATACAATTCTTTTCAATTCGATTCGATTCGATTCGTTTTGATTCGTTTCTATTCTCTTTGATTTTTTGATTCGATCTTTTCAATCGATTTGACTCGATTCGATTCTTTTCAATTCAATTCTTTTCAATTCGATTTGATTCTTTTCTATTCAATTCTTTTCTATTTGATTTGATTCATTTCTATTCGATTCGATTCTTTTCGTTTAGATTCGATTATTTTCGATTCGATTCGAATCTTTTCGTTTCGATTAGATTCTCTACAATTCGATTCTGTGGATTCAATTCTTTTTGATTCGATTCGATTTGATTCTTTTTGATTCGATTCGATTTGATTCTTTTCAATTCGAATCTATTCAATACGATTCGATTCTATTACTTTTATTCGATGCAATTTGATTCAATTTTTTTCGAATTGATTTGATTCGATTCGATTATTTTCGATTCGACTCGATTTGATTCGATTATCGATTCAATTCAATTCCAATTATTCTCAATTCGATTCGATTATTTTTTATTCAATTCAATTCAATTATTTTCGATTCGATGCGATTTGATTTGATTCGATTCTCTTCGATTCAATCAATTTGACTTGATTCTTTTCAATTCGATTCGATTCTTTTCGATTTGATTGCATTCGATTCAATTCTTTTCGATTCGATTTGATTCTTTTCGATTCGATTCGATTCTTTTCATTACTATTCAATTCGATTCGATTCTTTTCGATTCGATTTGATTCTTTTCGGTTCGATTCGATTTGATTATTTTCGATTCGATTCGATTCGACACTTTTCGTTTCGATTCGATTCTTTTTGATTCGATTTGATTCTTTTCCTTTCAATTAGATTCTCTTCGATTCGATTCTTTTCGATTCAATTCGATTTGATTCTTCTCCATTCGATTCTTTTCGATTTGATTCGATAAGATTCTTTTCGTTCCATTCAATTCCGTTCAATTCTATTCTATTTGATCCGATTCAATTCGATTACTTTCAATTCGTTTCTATTCGATTCTTTTCGTTTTGATTCGATTCTTTTCGATTTGATTTGATTCGATCATTTTGATTCGATTTGTTACATTTCGATTCGATTCTTTTCGATTCTGTTCGATTTGATTCTTTCGATTCAATTCAATTCGAATCTTTTTGATTCGATTCGATTCGTTTCCATTCGATGATTTGATTCGTTTCGATTTTTTCGTTCCGTTTCGATTCGAATCTATTCGATTCTTTTCGATTCGATTTCATTCTTTTTGATTCAATACGATTAGATTCGATCTTTTCAATTCGATTCAACTCAACTCGTTTCTTGTAGATTCGATATTTTGGATTCGATTCTTTTCAATTCGATTCAATTCTTTTCGATTTCATTCTTTTCATTTTAATTCGATTCGATTCTTTTCAATTTGATTCGATTCTATTCTTTTCGTTTCAATTAGATTCTTTTCGATATATTTGAATCTATTCTTTTCAATTCGATTCGGTACTGTTCGATTCGATTCTTTTCAATTCAATTCCATTGGAATCGATTCTTTTCGATTCGATTCGATACGATTCTTTTCGATTATATTCGATTCGATTCTTTTTGATTCAATTCGATATGATTCGATTCTTTTCGATTCCATTCGATACGATTTGATTCTTTTAGATTCAATTCGATTTGATTCTTTTCATTTTGATTCAATTCGTTTCGATGCTATTCAATTCTATTCTTTTTTTTTAACATTTTTTAAAATTTTTATTTATTTATGATAGTTACACACACAGAGAGAGAGAGAGGCGCAGAGACACAGGCAGAGGGAGAAGCAGGCTCCATGCACCAGGAGCCCGACGTGGGATTCGATCCCGGGTCTCCAGGATCACGCCCTGGGCCAAAGGCAGGCGCCAAACCGCTGCGCCACCCAGGGATCCCTATTCAATTCTATTCTTTTCGATTCGATTTGATTCGTTCCTATGCTATTCAGTTTGATTCTTTTCGATTTGATTTGATTCTTTTCGATTCGATTTGATACTTTTCGATTCGATTCGATTCTTTTCAATTCATTTTGATTCTTTTCGATGTATTCGATTCGATTCTTCGATTCGATTCGATTCAATTCTTTTCGATTCGATTCTATTATTTTCGGTTCTATTCTATTTGATTCTTTTCAATTCAATTCAATATGATTCGATTCTTTTCGATTCAATGATACCATTCGATTCTTTTCGTTTCGATATGATTCTTTTCGTTTTGATTAGATTCTCTTTGATTCGATTCTTTTCGATTCGATTCGATTTGATACTTCTCCATTCGATTAGCTTCGATTTTTTTCGATTCGATTCGATAAGATTCTTTTCGTTTGATTCAGTTCTGTTTGATTCTATTCTATTTTATTCGATTCAGTTCGATTATTTTCTATTTGATTCTATTCGATTCTTTTCGTTCGATTCGATTCTTTTCAATTTGATTCAATTCCATCATTTGGATTTGATTTTTTACATTTCTACTTGATTCTTTTCGATTCAGTTCGATTCGATTCTTTTTGATTCGATTCAATTCTTTTCCATTCGATATGATTCTTTTTGAGTTGATTCTTTTCGTTTCAATTCGATTCGATTCTTTTCAATTCGATTTGATTCGATTCGTTTCGATTTTTTCGATTTGTTTCGATTCGAATCTATTCGATTCTTTTCAATTCGATTTGATTCGATTCAATACTTTCGATTCAATTTGATTCTTTTCGATTCGTTTTAACTCAACTCGATTCTTTTCGATTCGATTTTTTCGATTCGCTTCTTTTCAATTCGATTCGATTCTTTTTGATTTGATTATTTTCGTTTCAATTCGATTCGATTCTTTTCAATTCGATTTGATTCGATTCTTTTCATTTCAATTAGATTCGATTTTATTTGATTCGATTCTTTTCAATTCGATTCGGTACTCTTCGATTCGATTCTTTTCAATTCAATTCGATTGGAATCGATTCTTTTCAATTGTATTCGATTCGATTCTTTTTGGTATATTTTATTCAATTCATTTCGATTCAATTCGATATGATTTGAATCTTTTCGATTCCATTTGATACGATTCGATTCTTTTCAATTCATTTTGATTCGATTCGTTTTGATGCTATTCAATTCGATTCTTTTCGATTCGATTTGATTCATTTCGATGCTATTCAATTTGATTCTTTTTGATTCGATTCGATTCTTTCCGATTCAATTCGATACTTTTCGATTCGATTCGATTCATTTTGTTCTTTTCAATGTATTTGATTCGATTCTTTTTGATTCGATTCCATACAATTTGGTTCTTTTCATTCGATTCGATTCGATTCTTTACGGTTCTATTCTATTTGATTCTTTTCAATTCAATTCGATATTGTTGATTCTTTTTGATTCAATGATACCATTCGATTCTTTTCGATTCGATTCCTTTCTTTTCTCTTCGATTTGATTCTTTTCGATTCGATTATTTTCAATTCGATTCGATTATGTTCGATTGGATTCTTTTCAATTCAATTCGATTCGATACGATTCTTTTTGATTCCATTCGATTCGTTTTGATTTGATTAGATTTTCGATTCAATTCGATTTGATTCTTTTCGATTCAATTAAATACGATTCTGTTCTTTTCGATCGATTCGATTCTTTTTGATTTGATTCGATTCTTTTCAATTCGATCTTTTTGATCGATTCGATTCGATTCTTTTCATTTCTATTTGATTCTTTTCGATTCGATTCGATTCTTTTCAATTCGATTCGATTCAATTCTTTTCACTTCGATTCGATTCTACTCGATTCATTTCAAATCGATTCGATTCTTTTTGATTTGATCTATTTGATTCTTTTCGATTCAGTTCGATACGGTTCGATTCTTTTCGATTCTTTTCCACTCGATGTGATTCGATTCGTTTTGATTTTTTTCAATTTGTTTCAATTCGAATCTATTCGATACTTTTCGATTCAATTCGATTCGATTCGATTCTTTTTGGTTCTATTCTATTTGATTCTTTTCAATTCAATTTGATTCGATTCGATTCTTTTCGATTCAATGATACCATTCAATTCTTTTTGATTCGATTTCATTCTTTTCTTTTCATTTCGATTTGATCTTTTCGATTCGATTCTTTTCAATTCGATTCGATTATGTTCGATTGGATTCTTTTCGATTCAATTAGATTCGATACGAAACTCTTCTATTAGATTTGATTCATTTCGATTCTCTTTGATATTTTTGATTCAATCTTTTCAATCGATTTGATTCGATTCGATTCTTTTCGATTCAATTCTATTCGATTCTTTACGATTCAATTAAGTACGATTCTTTTCATTTTGATTCGATTCGATTCGATTCTTTTTGATTCAATACGGTTCGATTCGATTCAATTCGATTCTTTTCAATTTGATCTTTTCGATCGATTCGATTCGATTCTTTTTGTTTCGATTAGATTCTTTTTGATTCGATTCGATTCTTTTCAATTCGATTCGATTCGATTCTTTTCACTTTGATTCGATTCTACACGATTCATTTCGAATCGATTCGATTCTTTTTGATCTCTTCGATTCTTTTCGATTCAGTTTGATTTGATTCGATTCTTTTTGATTTGATTCGATTCTTTTCCACTCGATGTGATTCGATTCGTTTTGATTTTTTTCAATTTGTTTCAATCCGAATCTATTCGATTCTTTTCGATTCAATTCGATTCGATTCTTTTTGATTCAAATCAATTCAATATGATTCGATTCGATGCAATCTGATTCGATTTTTTCGAATCGATTTGATTCTATTCGATTATTTTCGATTCGACTCGATTTGATTCGATTCGATTATCGATTCAATTCAATTCCAATTTTTCTCAATTTGATTCGATTTGATTATTTTTTACTCATTCTATTATTTTCGATTCGATGCGATTCGATTCGATTCTTTTCGATTCAATCAATTCGATTTGATTCTTTTCATTTCGATTCGATTCTTTTCGATTTGATTTCATTCGATTCAATTCTTTTCGATTCGATTTGATTCTTTCAATTCGATTCAATTCTTTTCATTACGATTCAATTCAATTCGATTCTTTTCGATTTGATTTGATTCTTTTCGTTTCGATTCGATTCTTTTTGATTCGATTCGATTCGAACTTTTCGTTTCGTTTCGATTCTTTTCAATTCGATTGATTCTTTTCGTTTCGATTAGATTCTCTTTGATTCGATTCTTTTCGATTCAATTCGATTTGATTCTTCTCCATTCGATTCGATTCGATTCTTTTCGAATCGATTCGATAAGATTCTTTGCATTCGATTCAATTCTGTTCGATTCTATTCTATTTGATTCGATTCAATTCGATCATTTTCAATTAGATTCTATTCGATTCTTTTCATTTTGATTCGATTCTTTTCGAATCAATTCTTTTCGATTTGGCTTGATTCGATCATTTGGATTCGATTTGTTACATTTCAATTCAATTCTTTTTGATTCTGTTCGATTCGATTCTTTCGATTCAGTTCGATTCGATTCTTTTTGATTCGATTTGATTATTTTCCATTCGATGATTCGATTAGTTTCGATTTTTCGAATCGTTTCAATTCGAATCTATTCAATTCTTTTCGATTCAATTTGATTCGTTTGATTCTTTTTGATTCAATTCAATTCGATTCGATTCGATTCTTTTCGATTCGATTCGATTCTTTTTGATTCGACACGATTCGATTCGAATCTTTTCGATTAGATTCAACTCAACTCAATTCTTTTCGATTCGATTTTTTCGATTCGATTCTTTACAATTCGATTCGATTCAATTCTTTTCATTTCAATTAGATTCTTTTCGATTTTATTTGATTCGATTCTTTTCAATTCGATTCGGTACTGTTCGATTCGATTCTTTTCATTTCAATTCGATTGGAATCGATTCTTTTCTATTCAATTCGATTCGATTCGATACGATTCTTTTCGACTGTATTCGATTCAATTCTTTTCGGTTCTATTCGATTCGATTCTTTTCGATTGTATTCGATATGATTCGATTCTTTTTGATTCCATTCGATACGATTTGATTCGATTCTTTTCATTTTGATTCGATTCGTTTCGATGCTACTCAATTCGATTATTTTCGATTCGATTTGATTCGTTTCGATGCTATTCAATTTGATTCTTTTCGATTCGATTTGATTCTTTTCGATTCGATTTGATACTTTTCGATTCGATTCGATTCATTTTGATTCTTTCGATGTATTCGATTTGATTCTTTTCGATTCGATTCAAACGATTAGATTCTTTTCGACTTGATTCGATTCTTTTCGGTTCTATTCTATTTGATTCTTTTCAATTCAATTCGATATGATTCGATTCTTTTCGATTCAATAATACCATTCGATTCTTTTCGATTCGATTCAATTCCTTTCTTTTTTTTATTTCTTTTCGATTCGATTCTTTTCAATTCGATTCGATTAAGTTTGATTGGATTGTTTTCGATTCAAATCGATTCGATATGATTCTTTTGGATTCGATTCAATTCATTTTGATTCGATTCGATTCTTTTCGATTCAATTCGATTCGATTCAATTAAATACGATTCTATTCTTTTGGATTCGATTCGATTTGATTCTTTTTGATTCGAAACGATTCAATTCGATTCTTTTCGATTTGATTCAATTTAATTCGATTCTTTACAATTCGATCTTTTCGATCGATTCGATTCGATTCGTTTCATTTCGATTCGATTTTTTGGATTCGTTTCGATTCTTTTCAATTCGATTCGATTCGATTCTTTTCAGTTCGATTCGATTCTACTCGATTCATTTCGAATCTATTCGATTCTTTTTGATTCTATCTATTCGATTCAGTTCGATTCAATTCGATTCTTTTCGATTTGATTCGATTCTATTCCACTCCTGATTCGATTCGTTTTGATTTTTTTCGATTTGTTTCAACTCAAATCTATTCGATTCTTTTCGATTCGATTCGATTCGATTCTTTTTTATTCAATTCCATTCGATTCGATTCGATTATTTTCGATTCGATATTATTCAATTCAATTCTTTTCGATTTGATACGATTCGATTCGATTCTTTTCGATGCGAATCAATTTGATTCGATTCTTTTTGATTCGATTCAATTCGATTCTCTTAGATTTGATTCGATATGATTCTTTTCAATTCGATTCGGTTCGTTTTGATTCGTTTCGATTCTCTTTGATTTTTTGATTCGATCTTTTCAATCGATTTGATTCAATTCGATTCTTTTTTTTTTTAAATATTATTTATTTATTCATGAGAGATACAGAGAGAGAGAGAGGCAGAGACACAGGCAGAGGGAGAAACAGGCTCCATGCACCGGGAGCCCGATGTGGGATTCGATCCCGGGTCTCCAGGATCGCACCCTGGGCTAAAGGCAGGCGCTAAACCGCTGCGCCACCCAGGGATCCCTCAATTCGATTCTTTTCGATTCTTTTCTATTCGATTCGTTTTGATTTGAATCTTTTCATTTCGATTAGATTCTCTACAATTCGATTCTTTGGATTCGATTCTTTTTGATTCGATTCGATTTGATTCTTTTCGTTTCGATTCGATTCAATTCGTTTCAATTCAAATCAATTCAATACGATTCGATTCGATTACATTTGATTCGATACAATTTGATTCGATTTTTTCGAATCGATTTGATTCGATTTGATTGTTTTCGATTCGACTCAATTTGATTCGATTCGATTATCGATTCAATTCAATTCCAATTATTCTCGATTCGATTCGATTTGATTCGATTATTTTTATTCAATTCGATTCGATTCGATTCTTTTCATTACGATTCAATTCGATTTGATTCTTTTCGGTTCGATTCGATTCAATTCTTTTCAATTCAATTCTATTAGACACTTTTTGTTTCGATTCGATTCTTTTCGAGTCGGTTCTATTCTTTTCGATTCCATTCGATTCTTTTCGATTCAATTCGATACGATTCGATTCGACTATTTTTAAATCAATTTGATTTGTTTCGATTGTTTTTGAATCTATTTGATTCGATTCGATTATTTTCGATTCGACTAGATTTGATTTGATTCGATTATCGATTCGATTCAATTTCAATAATATTCAATTCGATTCGATTAAATTCGATTATTTTTTATTCAATTCGATTAAATTATTTTCAATTCGGTGCAATTCGATTCTTTTCATTTCAATTCGATTTGATTCTTTTCAACTGGAATCGATTCAATTCATTTCGATTTGATTTCATTCGATTCGATTCTTTCGAATTGAATTGTTTCGGTTCTTTTCGATTCTTTTCGATTCTTTTTGATTTGATTCGAATCTTTTCGATTCTTTTCGAGTCGATTTGATTTGATTCTTTTCGTTTCGATGCGATTCTTTTCGATTCGATTCTTTACGATTTGATTTGTTTGGATTCGATTCTTTTCGATTCTATTCAATTCGATTATTTTCGAATCAATTCAATACGATTCGGTTCTTTTCAATTAGATTCTATACGATTCTATTCTTTTTGATTCGATTCGATTCTTTTCGATTCAATTTGATTAGATTCGATTATTTTCGATTCTATTCGATTCAATTCATTTGTTTTTTATTCGATTTGATTCGATCTTTCCGATTCGATTATTTTCGCTTCAATTCGATACCTTTCTTTTTTTAATTCGATACCTTTCAATTCAATTCTTTTTGATTCGATTCGATTCTTTTCAATTCGATTCGATTTAATTCTTTTTGTTTCTATTCGATTCTTCTCGATTTTATTTGATTCGATTCTTTTCAATTCGATTCTATTCGATTCTTTTCGTTTCGATTTGATTCTTTTCTATTTTATTTGATTCGATTCATTTCAATTAGATTCGGTACTGTTTGATTCGATTATTTTCGATTCAATTCGATTGGAATCGATTCGATTCTTTTCGATTCAATTCGATACGATTCTTTTCGAATCAATTAGATTCAATTCAATACGATTCTTTTCTCTTGTATTGGATTCGATTCTTTTCAGTTCTATTCGATTCGATTCAATTCAATATGATTCGATTCTTTTCAATTACATTCTATACGAGTCGATTCTTTTCGATTCGATTCGATTCATTTCGTTTTGATTCGATTCATTTCGATGCTATTCAATTCGATTCTTTTCAATTCGATTCGTTTCAATGCTTCAATTTGATTCTTTTCGATTTGATTCGATTTGATTCGATTCGATTCGATTCTTTTCTATTCATTTCGATTCTTTTCGGTTGTATTCGATTTGATTCTTTTCAATTCAATGAGATATAATTCGATTCTTTTCGATTTGATTCAATTTGATTCTTTGGATTTTATTCGGTACTGTTCGATTCGATTTAATTTTTTTGGATTCAATTCGATTCGTTTCGATTTTTTTTTAATTTTTATTTATTTATGATAGTCAAACAGAGAGAGAGAGAGGCAGAGACACAGGCAGAGGGAGAAGCAGGCTCCATGCACCGGGAGCCCGACGTGGGACTCGATCCCGGGTTTCCAGGATCGTGCCCTTGGCTAAAGGCAGGCGTCAAACCACTGCACCACCATGGGATCCCTGTTTCGATTCTTTTAAATTCGATTCAAATCTTTTCGCTTTGCTTTGATTAGGTTCTAATCCTTTCATTTCAAATCGATCGATTCTTTTTGATTTGATCTATTTGATAATTTTCGATTTTGTTCGATTCGATTCAATTCTTTTGGATTCAATTCGATTCGTTTTGATTCGAATCTTTTCGCTTCGCTTTGATTCGATTCTACTCTATTCATTTCAAATCGATTGGATTCTCTTCGATTCGATCTATTCGAATATTTTCGATTCAGATGGATTCAATTCAATTCTTTTCGATTCGATTCGATTCTTTTCCATTCGATCTGATTAGATTCGTTTCGAATTTTTTCGATACGATTCGATTCAAATCTATTCGATTCAATTCAATTCAATTCTTTTCGATTCAATTCAATTCGATTCTATTCCATTCGATTCGACTCTTTTCGGTTCAATTCGATTCTTTTCGATTCGATCCAATTCAATTCAATACTATTCTATTCGATTCAATTCTTTTTGATTCGATTCGATTCTTTTCGATTCTATTCGATTCGATTCTTTTTGATTCGATTCGATACAATTCGATTTGATTCGATTCGATTCTTTTCGGTTTTATTCGATTTGATTCTTTTATCAATTAGATATAATTCGATTCTTTTCGATTCAATTCAATACCATTCGATTCTTTTCGATTTGATTCAATTTGATTCTTTTCGATTCAATTCCATTTGATTGTTTACGATTTGATTCGATACAATTGGATTCTTTTCATTTTGATTCGATTCTTTTCGATTCTATTCTTTTCAATTTGATTCAATTCTTTGCATTTGAATCGATACTGTTCAATTCGATTCAATTCTTTTGGATTCAATTCGATTCATTTCGATTCTTTTCGATTCGATTCGAATGTTTTCACTTCGCTTCGATTCGATTCTACTCTATTCATTTCAATTCGATTTGATTCTTTTTGATTCAATCTATTCGATTATTTTCGATTCGGTTCTATTCGATTCAATTCTTTTCGATTTGATTCGGTTCTTTTCCATTCTATCTGATGAGATTCGTTTCGAATTTTTTCGATTCGAATCTATTCGATTTTTTTTGATTCATTTCGATTCGAATTCCTTTCTTTTCGAATCAATTTGATTCAATTCGATTCTTTTTGATTCCATTCAAATCGATTTTTTCGATTCAATTCTTTTAGATTCGAATCAATTCTATTTTTTTCGATTCGATTCGATTAATTCGATTCTTTTTGATTCGATTTGATTCGATTCAATTCGATTTGAATATATTTGATTAGATTCTTTTCAATTTGATTCTTGTCGATTTGATTCGATTTGGTTCTTTTTGATTCGATTCGATTCTTTTCGATTTGATTCTATTCCTTAAGGTTCAATTCGATTTTTTTGATTCAAATCGATTCTTTTCTATTCGATTCGAGTCGATTCTTTTCTATTCTAATCGATAGTTTTCTATTCTTTTCGATTCGATTCTTTTCGATTCGATTCTTTTCCACTCAATTCTTCTCGATTCGATTCAATTCTTTTCCATTCAATTCGATATTTTAGATTCGATTCGATTCTTTTTTATTAGATTTTTTCGATTCGATTCGATTCTATTCATTTTAATTTGATTCAATTCGATTGGATTATTTTCGATTCGAATCGATTTGATGCGAATCGATTATTTTCGATTCAATTTGATTTGATGCGATTATTTTCGATTCAATTCAAATCAATTTGACTATTTATGATTTAATTTGATTGGATTCGATTCGATTATTTTCGATTCGATTCAATTATTTTTGATTCGATTCGATTATTTTCGATTCAATTCCATTCGATTCGGTTTATTTTCGATTCAATTTGATTCGGTTTTTTTTCGAATCAATTCGATTCGAATTCGATTCGATTATTTTCGAGTAAATTCGGTTTGATTCGATTTGATTATTTTAGATTCAATTTGGTTTGATTCGGTTCGATTATTTTCTATTTGATTTGATTCGATTCGATTATTTTCGATTTGATTCAATTGGAAGAGTTTAGATTATTTTCGATTCGATTCGATTCTTTTCAATTCAATTCGATTATTTCCGATTTGATTCGATGCGAATTGATTTTCGATTCGATTACGTTTGATTCGATTCGATTATTTTCGATTCGATTCGGTTCAATTCGATTCTTTTCAATTCGATTAGATTCTTTTTGATTCGATTCAATATTTATGATTCGAATCAAATCGATTATTTTCAATTAGATTATTTTCGATTCGATTAGATTATTTTCAATTCTATTCGTATCCATTATTTTCGATTCGATTCGATGTGAATCGATTATTTTCGAATCGATTCTTTTTAATTCGATTTCATTCGATCCAATTCGATTTGATTATATTCGATTCGATACCATTATTTTTGATTCGATTCGATTTTTTTCTATTTGATTCGATTATTTTCGATTTGATTATATTCGGTCCTTTTCGATTCGATTATTTTCAATTCGATTCGATTATTTTCGATTCAATTCTATTCGATTATTTTCGATTCGATTCAATTAGATGCGAATCGAATATTTTCTATTAGATTCGATTCGATTCGGTTATTTTCAATTCGATTCGATTCAAATCTTTTCGATTGGATTATTATCGATTCGATTGAATTACTTTTGATTCGATTCGATTATTTTCGATTCGATTTGATGCGAATCGATTATTTTCGATTCAATTCGATTTGATGCGATTATTTTTTATTTGATTTGAGTATTTTCGATTCGATTCGATTTGATTTGATTTTATATATTTTGATTCGATTTGATTATTTTCGATTCAATTCAATTCAATTTGACTATTTTCGCTTTGATTTGATTGGATTTGATTCGATTATTTTTTATTCGATTCGATTATTTTTGATTCGATCGATTCTTTTCGATTCGATTCAATTATATTCGATTCAATTCGATTGGATTATTTTCGATTCAATTCGGTTCGATTCGATTCGATTATTTTCAATTCAATTTGATCGATTCGTTTCAATTATTTTCGATTTTATTCGATTCGATTTGATTATTTTCGATTGGATAAGATTACTTTCGACTCAATTATTTTCGATTTGATTTCATTATTTTCAATTCAATTCAATTCGATTATTTTCGATTCGATTCAATGTGATTCGATTCTTTTTGATTCGAGTATATAAATTCGATTCGATTAATTTCGATTCGGTTCTTTTTGATTCGATTCGATTCTTTCGATGAGTTTCAATTATTTTCTATTGGATTCGATTATTTTCGATTCGATTCGATTCGATTATTTTTATTCGATTCAATTCGATTAAATTCGATTCGATTGATTATTTTCGATTGAATTCGATTAAATTTGATTATATTCGATTCGATTCGATTGTATTCGATTCGATTATTTTCGATTCGATTCGATTATTTTTGAATCAATTCGATATTTTCGATTAGATTATTTTCTATTTCATTTGATTAGATTCTTTTTGATTCGATTATTTTCGATTGGATTTGATTCTTTTCGATGTGATTCATTCGATTCGATTATTTTCAATTCGATTTGATTATTTTCGATTTGTTTCTTTTCGATTCGATTCGATTCTTTTCTATTCGATTCGATTCTTTTTGATTCGATTCATTTCGATTATTTTCTATTCGTTTCAATTCTTTTCGATTCGATTCGATTATTTTCGATTCTATTCGTTTCCATTATTTTCGATTTGATTCGATGTGAATAGTTTATTTTCTTTTTTTAATCGATTATTTAATCGATTCATTTCAATTCAAATTGAAATGAAAAGAATCGAATCGAAAGTAATGAAAACAATAGAATCGAAAAGAAACAAATCGAAACAAAAGAATCGAATCAAAAAAAGAATCGAATCAAATGAAATAGAAAAGATTCAATTTGAAAGGAATTGAAAAGAATCGAATCGAAACGAATCGAAAAGAATCAAATTGAATCACATCGAAAAGAATCAATTTGAAACGAATTGAAAAGAATCGAATCGAAAAGAATCAAATTGAATCAAATCGAATTGAAAAGAATCAAATCAAATAGAATAGAAAAGAATCGAATTGAATCGAAAAGAATAGAAATGAATAGAATAAAAAAACGAATAGAATCGAATGAAATCGAAAAGAATCAAAACGAATCGAATCGAATCGAATCCATTCGAATTGAAATAAAAAATCATATGGAATCTAGACGAAAAGAATCAAATAGAATCGAATCGAATGGAAAAGAATTGAATCGAACCAAAAAGAATCGAATTGAATCGAATCAGAATCAAAAAGACTCGAATCCAACCAAATCGAATTGAAAAGAATCGAAACGAATTGAAAACAATTGAATCGAAAGGAAAAGAATCGAATCGAAAGAATCGAATTGAATCGATAGAAAAGAATCGAATCGATACGATTCGAATCGAAACAAAAAGAATCGAATCGAGTCGAGTCAAATCAAATTGAATCGAAAAGAATCGAATCAAAAAGGATCGATCTGAAACAAAAAGAAGCGAATCAAATCAAATGGAAAACATTCTAATCAAAAAAGAATCGAATCGAAATGAATCAAGAAGAATCGAATCGAATGAAATCGAATCGAAAATAATCGATTTGAATCGAATCAAAAAGAATCGAATCGTATCGAATCGTATCGAAAAGAATCGAATCGAATAGAATAGAAAAGAATCGAATCGAATTGAATCGAAAAGAACGAATCGAATAGAATAGAAAAGAATTGGAATGAATCGAATCGAAACGAATCAAAACGAATTGAATCGAAAAGAATAAAATAGAAAAGAATCGAATCGATACCACAGATTCAAATCCTATCAATTCGAAAAGAATCGAATGAATCGTATTGAAAAGAATCGAAAAGAAACGAATCGAATCAAAAAGAGTCGAATAGAAAAGAATCGACTCGAAACGAAAAGAATCAATTTGAATCGAAAGGAAAAGAATCGAATCGAATCAAATTGACTTGAAAATAATTGAATCAAAAAGAATCGAATCGAATCGAAAAGAATCGAATCGTATTGAAAAGAATCGAATCAAATCAAATCGAAAAGAATCGAATCTAAATGAAAAGAATCGAATCGAATCAAATCGAAAAGAATCGAAGCGATTCGGATCCAATCCAAAAGATTCAAATCAAATAGAATCAAAAAGAAATGAATCGAATCGAATCGAAATAAATCGAATTTAATCGAATCGAAAAGAATGGAATCGGAATGAAATGTATCGAATCTAATCGAAAAGAATCGAATTGAAACCTTTGAATCAAAACCAAAATAATCGAATCAAATCGAATCAAAAAAATCAAATCGAATCGAATAGAATCGAATTGAAAAGAATCAAATCGTATGGAATCAAATCAAATAGAAAAGAATCTAATAAATTTGAATCGAATCAAATCGAATCGAAAAGAACCAAATCGAATCAAATTGATTCGAAAAGAATCGAAAAGAAACTAATTTACTCAAATCGAATCGAAAAGAATTGAGTCTAATTGAATCTATTCGAAAAGTATGGAATCGAAAAGAATCAAATCCAATCGAAAACATTAAAACAAATCGAACGAATCGAATCGAAAATAATCGAAATCAAGTCAAAAGGAAATGAATCAATAAGAATCGAATCGAATCGAAAAGAATCGAACCGAATCAAATAGAAAAGAATCGAATCGAATCGAAAAGATTCGAATCGAATAAAAAATAATCGAATTGAAACGAATCAAAACGAATCGAAAGGATCAATTGAAAAGAATCCAATAGAAAAGAATTGAAACGAATAGAATCAAGTAGAATCTCAAAGAATCGAATATAATCAAATCGAAAAGAATCGAATCGAATCGAAAAGAATTGATTTGAATTGAATTGAACCGAATGAAATCGAATCCCATTGAAAAGAATTGAATCAAATCGAAAGAATCAAATTGAATCAAAGAATCGAATCAAATCAAATCGAAAAGAATCAAATCGAATCGAAGAGGTCGATTGAAAAGAATTGAATCGATAAGAAAAAAACGAATCGAATCGAATCGAATCGCATTGAAAAGAATCGAAAAATTAAATCGAATTGAAAGGAATCGAAAAGAATCGAGAAGAATCAAATCGAATCGAATTGAAAAGAATCAAATCGAATCGAATCGAATTGAAAAGAATCAAATCGAATCGAAAAAAATTGAATCAAGTTGAAAAAATCAAATCGAATCGAATCGAAAATCTAATCGAAACAAATCGAAAGAATCGAATCGATTCGAAAAGAATCGAATCGAAAAGAATCGAATCAGAACGAATCAAAAAGAATCGAATCGAATCAAAAAGAATCGAATAGAAAAGAATCGAATCGACGAATCGAAAAGAATCGAATCGCAAGGATTCGAATCAAATAGAATAGAATCAAAAATAATCGAAGTGAATAGAATCAAAACGAATCGAATTGAAAATAATGAAATCGAATCAAATCGAAAATAATCGAATCGATTCGAATCGAAGCGAAGTGAATCGAAAATAATCGAATCAAATTGAATCAAAACATATCAGCCGAAAATAATCGAATGAAATCGAATCAAAATTAATCTAATTGAATTGAATCGAAACGAATTGAATTGAAACGAATTCAATCGAAAATAATTGAATCAAAATGAATCGAATCGAAAATAAATGAATCGAATCAAATCGAAAATAATCGAATCGAAGTGAATCGAATCGAAAATAATCGAATCGAATCGAATCAAAAATAATCGATTCGAATCGAAGTGAATCAAATCGAAAATAATCGAATCGAAATGAATTGAATTGAAAATAAAGGAATCGGGGATTCCTGGGTGGCTCAGCGGTTTAGCGCCTGCCTATGGCCCAGGGCGCAGTCCTACAGACCTGGCATCGAATCCCACGTCAGGCTCCTGGTGCATGGAGCTTGCATCTCCTTCTGACTGTGTCTCTGCCTCTCTCTCTCTCTCTGTATGACATCATAAATTAAAAAAAAGAAAAGAAAAGAAAAGAAAAGAAAGGAATCGAATCAAAATGAACCGAATCGAATCGAACCTAATCGAAACTAATCGAATCGAAAATATTTGAATTGAATTGAGTCGAATCAAAACTAATCGAATCGTATAGAATCGAAATGAATCAAATAGAAAATAATCAAATCGAAATGAATCGAACCAAAAATAATTGAATCGAATCAAAACGGATCAAATCGAAAATAATCGAATCGAAACGAATGGAATCGAAAATAATCGAATCGAATAAAAAATAATCAAATCGAATCGAATCGAAACGAATAGAATGAAAAATAATCGAATCGAAACAAATAGACTCGAAAATAATAGAATCAAATTGAATCGAATCAAAATAATCGAATTGTATTGAATCGAAACGAATCGAATCGAAAATAATCGAATCAAAACCAATCGACTTGAAAATAATTGAATTGAATCGAAACGAATCGAATCGAAAATAATTGAATTGAAACGAATCGAATCGAAAATAATTGAATTGAAACGAATCGAATCGAAAATAATTGAATCGAATCGAATCGATAGAAATTAATTGAATCGGGGTGGCACAGCGGTTTGGCGCCTGCCTTTGGCCCAGGGCGCGATCCTGGAGACCCGGGATCGAATCCCACATCGGGCTCCCGGTGCTTGGAGCCTGCTTCTCCCTTCTTCCCATTCAATTCGAAATGAATTGAATCAAATTGAATCGAAAAGAATCGAATCGAATCCAATCCAATTGAAAAGAATCGAATTGAATTGAATCGAAAAGATTTGTATCAAAAGAATTGAATCTAAACAAAAATAATCGAATTGAATCGAATCGAATAGAATCGAATCGAAGAGAACTGAAAAGAATCTAATCGAATCGAATCGAAGAGAATCGAATCGAATAGTAAAGAATCGAATCGAATCGAATTGATATGAAACTAAAAGAATCGAAATGAAATGAATGAAAAGAATAGAATCGAATTGAAAAGAATTGAATCCCTCACCCCCCTTTTTTCTCCTTTCTTTCTTTTTCTTTCTCTTTTTCTTCTTTTTTCCGTTTTTTTCTTCCCTTTTTTTTCTCTTTCTCTTTTCTTTCCTTCTTTCTCTCCTCTCTTTTTCTCCTTTTCCCAATACAATTTGCTTTTGGCCACTCTGCACTGAGCAAAATGACTAGAAGGAAAACCTCACCTCAAAAGAAAGAATCAGAAACAGGCCTCTCTCCCACAGAGTTACAAAATCTGGATTACAATTCAATGTCAGAAAGCCAATTCAGAAGCACTATTATACAGCTACTGGTGGCTCTAGAAAAAAGCATAAAGGACTCAAGAGACTTCATGACTGCAGAATTTAGAGCTAATCAGGCAGAAATTAAAAATCAATTGAATGAGATGCAATCCACACTAGAAGTCCTAACGACGAGGGTTAACGAGGTGGAAGAACGAGTGAGTGACATAGAAGACAAGTTGATAGCAAAGAGGGAAACTGAGGAAAAAGACAAACAATTAAAAGACCATGAAGATAGATTAAGGGAAATAAACAACAGCCTATCGAATCAAATCTAAAAGAATCGAATCGAATCGAATAAAAAAGAATCGAATCGAATTGATTCGCATCGAAAAGAATCGAATCGAAAAGAATCGAATCTATTCGAATCGAATGGAATTGAATCAAAAAGAATTGAATCGAATCGAATTGAATCGAAAAGAACGAATAGATTCCAATTGAAATAAATCGAAAAAAATCAAAACGAATCAAATCACATCGAGTGGAAAAGAATCGAATCAAATAGAAAAGAATCGAATTGAATCGAACTGAATCGAAAAGAATCGAATAGATCAAATCAAAAAGAATCGAATCGATTCGAAATGAATCGAGTAGAATCGAGTCGAAGTGAAAAGAATTGAATCGAATCGAATTGAAAAGAATCGAATCGAATCGAAAAGAATCAAATCGAAACGAAAAGAATCGAATCGAAGAGAATCTAATCGAAATGAAAAGAATCAAATCGAATCGAAAAGAATCGAATTGAAACGAAAGTTTCGAATCGAATCGAATCGAAAAGAATCGAATCGAATTGAACGTAATGAAAAGAATCGAATCGAATCGAAAAGATCGAAATGAATCGAATCGAAAAGAATTGAATCAAATGCAATCAAATCGAAAGAATCGAATCAAATAGAAAAGAATCAAATCGATTTGATTGAATCGAAAAGAATCGAATCAAATCAAATCGCATCGAATCGAATTGAATCAAAAAGAATCAATTGAATCAAATTGAATAGAAAAGAATTGAATAGATTCGAATCGAAACGAATCGAAAAAAATCAAAACGAATCGAATCATATCGATTCGAAAAGAATCGAATTGACTGAATCGAAAAGAATCGAATCGGACAGAACCGAAAAGAATCGAATCGAAAGGAATCATATCGAATAGAATTGAATTGAATAAAAAATAATCGAAACGACCCAAGCGACTTGAGTCGAAAAGAATCGAATCGAACAGTATCGAATCTAATTGAAATGAATCAAATCAAATAAAATAGAAAAGAATCAAATCGAAACGAAAAGAATCGAATCGAATTGAATTGAAAAGAATCGAATTGAATCGAATCGAAAAGCAATGAATCGAAAAGAACCGAATCGAAATGGAAAGAATCGAATCGAATCGAAAAGATGAAATTGAAAAGAATGGAATTGAATTGAATCGAATCGAAAAAATCGAATCGTATCGAATCGAAAAGAATCAAATCGAATCGAATCAAAAAGAATAGAATTGTATTGAAAAGAATAGAATTGTATTGAAAAGAATCGAATCGAATCGAAAAGAATTGAATTGAATGCAATCAAATCAAAAAGAATTGAATCGAATAGAAAAGAATCAAATCGAATTGATTGAATCGAAAAGAATCGAATTGAATCGCATCGAATCGAAAATAATTCAATCGAATTGAATAAAAAATAATCAAATCAAATTGAATCGAAACAAGAATAATTGGAATTGAATTGAATCGATAATCGAATCGAATCAAAACAAGTCGAATCGGAAATAAATGAATTGAATCAAATCGATACGAAAAAAAATCGAATCAGATTGCATCGAATCAAAAGTAATTGAATCGAATCGTATTGAATTGATTCGAATTGAAAAGAATTGAATCGAATTGAATTGAATTGAAAAGAATCAAATCGAATCAAATAAAAAAGAATCGAATCCAAAGAATCGAATTTTAGAGAATCTAATCGAAACGAAAAGATTCAAATCGAAACGAATCGAATCGAAAAGAATCGAATCTAAAAGAAAAGAATCGAATCGAATCGAAAAGAATCGAATCAAAATGAATTGAATCGAAAAGAATCGAATCGAATAAAATCGATTGAAAAGATCGAATCAAAAAAATCAAAGAGAATCGAAATTAATCAAAACGAATCGAATCGAATCGAATTGAAAAGAATCGTATCGAATCAAATCTAAAAGAATCGAATCGAATCGAATCAAAAAGAATCAAATTGAATCGCATCGAAAAGAATTGAATCGAATCGTATCGAATCGAAAATAATCGAATTGAATCGAATGGAATTGAATCAAAAAGAATCGAATCGAATTGAATCGAAAAGAATCGAATAGATTCGATTTGAAACAAATCGAAAAAAATCAAAACGATTCGAATCACATCGAGTGGAAAAGAATCGAATCAAATCGAAAAGAATCAAATCGAATTGAATCGTAATGAAAAGAATCGAATCGAATCGAAAAGAATCGAATCGAACCGAATCAAAAAGAATTGAATCAAATGCAATAAAATCGAAAAGAATCGAATCGAATAGAAAAGAATCAAATCGAATTGATTGAATCGAAAAGAATCGAATCAAATTGAATCGCATCGAATCGAAAATAATTCGATAGAATTGAATAAAAATAATCGAATCAAATCGAATCGAATCGAGAATAATTGGAATTGAATTGAATCAATAATCGAATCGAATCAAATCAAGTCGAATCGAAAATAATCGAATCGAATCAAATCGATTTGAAAAAAATCAAATCAGATTGCATTGAATCAAAAGTAATCGAATCGAATCGTATTGAATTGATTTGAATTGAAAAGAATCGAATCGAAATGAAAAGAATCAAATCGAATCAAATAAAAAAGAATCGAATCCAAAGAATCGAATTGTAGAAAATCTAATCGAAACGAAAAGATTCAAATCGAAACGAATCGAATCTAAACGAAAAGAATCGAATCTAATCGAATCAAATCGAAAAGAATCGAATCGAATCGAATCAAATCGATTGAAAAGATCGAATCAAAAAATGAAAGAGAATCGAAATGAATCGAATCGAATCGAATAGAAAAGAATCATATCGAATCAAATCTAAAAGAATCGAATTGAATCGAATCAAAAAGAATTGAATAAAATTGATTCGCATTGAAAGGAATCGAATCGAATCATATTGAATCGAAAAGAATCGATTCGAATCGAATAAAAAAGTATCGAATCAAAATGATAGGCCTCACCCTGATGTGGTGACTCTGGTCCCCACCTGGATATCACCAGGACCGGGTCACTCTGTTCCCCCTCTGGGGCTCATCTGGAGCTGGGGACTCTGGTCCTCAACTGGGCCTCAACAGGACCTGGTGAATCTATTCCTCACTTAGGCCTTGTCTGGACCTTGTGACTCGTGTCCCACCTGGCATCAATGGGACATGGTTACTCTGTTCCCCACCTGGGACTCACCTGGCCCTGATAACTTTGCTCCACACTTTGGCTTCACCTGGCCCTGATGACTCTGGGCCCCACCAAGGCCTCAATCTTGACCTGGTGACTGTGGTCCCCACCTGGGTCTCACCTGGATGTGGTGACTCTCGTTCCCACATGAACCACACCTGGACCTGATGACTGTGGTGTCCTTCTAGCCTCACATTTACCTGGTGACTCCAGTCCCCACCAGGGCTTCACATGGATCTGGTGACTCTGGCCTGCAGGTTGGCCTCACCTGGACCTGGTGAGAGGGATTGCCACCTGGGTCTCACCCATACCTGGTGACTCAGGTTCCCACGTGGAACTCACTTGGACCTGGTGAATCTGGTCCTTACCTGGTCCTCACCCGGACCTGGTGACTCTGGTCACTACCTGGGCCTCACCTGGACCTGGTGAATCTGGTGCCCACTTAAGCCTCACCCAGTCCTGGTGACTTTGTTCCCCACCTGGACCTGATTGCTGTGGACTCCTTCTTGGCCTCACCTGGAACTGGTGTCTCTGATTCTATCTGGGCCTCACCCAGATCTGGTGACTCTGGTCCTCACCTCGCATCATTGGGACCTGGTTACTTGTTCCACACCTGAGCCTCACCTCACTCGAATCGATTTGTTTCTTTCCGATTCGACTGTTCAGTTCGATTATTTTGGATTTGAATCTTTTCAATTCGATTCTGTTCTTTTAGATTCGATTCTATTCGACTTTTTTCGATTCGATTCTTTTCTATTGGAATCGATTCTTTTCGATTTAATTCAATTCTTTTCAATTCGATTCGATTCTTTTTTATTCGATTCTTTTCGGTTTTATTCGATTTTTTTCGCTTCAATTCGATTCTTTTCGATTCAATTCAATTTGATTCTATTCGATATGATTCTTTTCGATTCAATTAGATTCGATTTGAATCTATTCGATTTGATTCTTTTCAATTCGATTCTTCTCGATTTGATTCGATTCAATTCTTTTCGATTCGGTGCGATTCGATTTTTTTTAATTTTTATTTATTTATGATAGTCACAGAGAGAGAGAGAGGCAGAGACACAGGCAGAGGGAGAAGCAGGCTCCATGCACCGGGAGCCCATGTGGTATTCGATCCCCGGTCTCCAGGATCACGCCCCGGGCCAAAGGCAAGTGCCAAACTTCTGTGCCACTCAGGGATCCCGGTTCAATTCGATTCTTTTTGATTTGATTCTATTCTTTTCAATTCAATTTGATTTTTTTGATTTGATTAGATTCTTTTTGATTTGGTTCGATGAAATACTTTTTGATTTGAATCGATTCGATTCTTTTCATTTGGATTCGATTCCATTCGGTTCGATTCATTTCAATTTGATTCGATTCGAATCGATTTTGTTCGATTTGATACGATTCTTTTCGATTCACTTATATTCGATTCTTTTTGATTTGATTCGATTCTTTTCGATTTGTTTCTTGATTCCATTCGAATCTTTTCAATTCGATTTGACTCGATACCTTTCAATTCAAATCAAATCGATTTGATTCTTTTTGATTCGATTCTTTTCGATTTGATTCTTTTTGATTCTATCAATTCTATTCTTTTAATTCGATTTGATATGATTCAATTCGATTCTTTTGTATTTGTTTTGATTCGATTCGAAACTATTCGATTCAGTTCTTTTCGATTCGATTCTTTTCAATTCGATTCTTTTCGATTCGATTCGATTCTTTTTGATTCGATTTGTTTCGATTCGATTCAATTCTTTTCAATTCAATTCGATTTGATTCGAAACTCTTCGATTCAATTCTTTTCGATCGATTATTTTCGATTCGATTAGATTCGATTCTTTTTGTTTCGATTCTTATCAATTCGATTCGATTATTTTCGATTCGATCGATTTGATTCTTTTCGATTCGATTCAATTCAAAACTTTTTGATTCAATTCGATTCGAAACTATTGTATTCAATTCTTTTCGACACGTTTATATTCGATTCGATTGGTTTCGATTCGATTCGATTTGATTCGATTCTTTTTGATTAGATTGGATCCTTTTCGATTCAATACGATTCGATTCAATTCTTTTCAATTTGATTCTTTTCGATTCAATTTGATTCTTTTCGATTCGATTTGATTCGATCGATTCTTTTTGATTCGATTTGATTTGAATCTATTTTATTCGATTCTTATCATTTCAATTTTTTTCGATTTGATTCGATTCGAATCATTTCCATTCGATTCGTTTCTTTCGAGTCAATTCAAATCTTTTCGATTCGATTTGATTTTTTCGATTCGATTCGATTCTTTTCGATTTGAGTCGATTTGATTCTTTTCGATTCAAATCAATTCGATTCGATTCTTTTCGATTCGATTCGATTCAATTCTTTTTGATTGGATTCAATTCCTTTCAGTTCGATTCATTTCAATTCGATTCGATTCGATTCGATTTTTTCGATTAGATTCGATTCTTTTTAATTCAATTCCATTCAATTCTTTTCATTTCAATTCCATTCGATTCTTTTTAATTGTCTTCGATTCGATTTTTTTCGATTCTTTTACATTCGATTCTTTTCGATACTAGATTCTCTTCGTTTCTATTCTCATTGATACAATTCGATTCCTTTCATTTGCATTCTTTTCAATTCGATTCTTTCAATTGGATTCAATTGTTTTTGTTTTGATTCCATTTGATTGTTTTCGATTCCTTTCTTTTCGATTCGTCAATTCGATCCTTTTCGATTCGATTCGATATTTTTCGATTCGATTCTTTTCGATTCAATTCGATTCTTTTCGATTCGATTAAATTCTTTACGATTCGATTCGATTCTTTTCACTCGATTTGATTTAATTCGACCTATTTGATTCAATTCGATTCGATTCTTTTCGATTCAATTTGATTCGATTCTTTTTGATTCAATTCGATTTGATTTGAATCTATTCGATGAGATTCTTTTCAATTCGATTCTTTTTGATTTGATTGGATTCGATTCTTTTCGATTCGATTCAATTGGATTTTTTTGATTCGATTCGATTCTTTTTATTCGATTTGTTTTGAATCTTTTCGATTTGATTCGATTCGATTCTTTTTGATTGGATTCGATTCGATTCTTTTCGATTAGAATTGATTCGATTCGATTCGGTTCTTTTCGATTGGATTCGATTCCTTTTGGTTCGACTCATTTCAATTCGATTCGATTCCAATCGATTGTTTTCGATTCGATTCGATTCTTCTTGCTCAATTAATTTGATTCTTTTTTTCGAATCGATTCGATTCTTTTCGATTCGATTACATTCGATTCTTTTCGATTCGACTTGATTCTATTCGTTTCAATTCTTTTTGAGTGGATTCTTTCGATTCGATTCTTTCTATTCGATTCAATTTGTTTTGATGCGATTATTTTTTATTCGATTCGATTTGATTCGAATCTTTTTGATTCGATTCAATTCTTTTCTATTTGATTCAGTTCAACTCTTTTTGATTCGATACGATTCTTATTGATTCAATTCTTTTCAATTCAATTCGATTCGATTTTTTCAATACGATTCGATCTTTTCAATTCCATTCTACTTGATTCAATTCAATTCTTTTAGATTCAATTTTATTCGATTCTTTTCGATTCGATTTGATTTGATTCTTTTTGATTCGATTCGATTATTTTCAATTCGATTCGATTGTTTTCGATTCTATTCGATTCGATTCGATTTGATTCAAATATTTTCGATTCAATTCGATCCAATTCGATTCAATTCTTTTATATCGAGTCTTTTCGATTCGATTCATTTGGATTTGATTCGTTTCGATTCGATTCCTTGTTTTTGATTCGATTCCATTCGATTCTATTCTTTTCGATTCATCGATTCGATCCCTTTCCATTCGATTCTTTTCGATTCAATTCGATTCTTTTCAATTCGATTCTTTTCGATTCGAATCTATTCTTTTCGATACGATTCTTTTCGATTCTTTTTGATTCGATTCTTTTCGATACGATTCAATTATTTTCGATTCGATTCATTTCGACTCGATTCGATTATTTTCGATTCGATTCAATTAGTTTTGAATCGATTCGATTATTTCGATTTTCTTCATCTCGAATCAATTCGAATCGATTATTTTCTATTTGATTCGATTATTTTCTATTCGATTCGTTTTGATTCAATTATTTTCAATTGATTTGTTTCAATTCGATTCAATTTGATTATTTTTGATTCGATTCGATTCTATTCGAATATTTTCAATTCAATTCGTTTCGATTCGGTTCGATTCGTTTCAATTAGTTTCGATTCAATTCGATTAATTTCGATTCGATTCAATTCAATTATTTTCGATTCGATCTCTTTTGATTGGATTATTTTCGATTCGATTCATTTCGATTTGATTCGATTATTTCGATTCGAATCGTTTCGATTCGATTATTTTCAGTTCGATTCATTTCGATTCGATTTGATTATTTTCAATTCGATTCGGTTCCATTCGATTTGATTACTTTCGATTCGATTCAATTCGATTCAATTCTTTCCGATTCGATCCTTTTATTCGATTCTTTTCGATTCGATTTGAAACTTTTCGATTTGATTCTATTCGATATTTTCAACTCGATTCGATTTTTTTGTCTCGATTTGATTCTTTTCGATTTGATTCAATTCGATTCTTTTCTCTTTGATTCAATTCAATTCGATTCTTTTGGTTTTGAATCGATTCGATTATTTTCGATTCGATTCATTTCGATTCGAATATTTTCGATTCGATTCATTTCGATTCGTTTCGATTCGATTATATTTGATTCGATTCATTTCGATTCGATTATTTTTTATTCTATTCATTTCAATTCGATTCGATTCGATCATTTCGATTCAATTCGAATTGATTCTGTTATTTTCGATTCGATTTGATTTGATTATTTTCGATTCGATTCGTTTCGATTCAATTTGTTTCGATTATTTTCGATTCGATTCGCTTCGATTAGATTCGATTCAATTCGAATAATTTTGATTTGATTATTTTCGATTTGATTCATTTCGATTCGATTATTTTCAATTCGATTCGATTATTTTCCATCCGATTCATTTCGATTCGATTATTTTCAATTCGCTTCTATTCGATTCGTTTTGTTTTGATTCAATTCGTTTAATTTCTATTCGATTCGATTTGATTCAATTCGATTATTTTCGATTCGATTCATTTCGATTCAATTAGTTTCAATTCGATTCGATTCGATTCATTTTCGATTCGATTAGATTATCTTCGTTTCGAATTTTTCGATTTGATTCGATTCATTTCGATTCGATTATATTCGATTATTTTTGATTCGATTCGATTTGATTCGATTCATTTCGATTCGATTCGATTCGATTAATTTCAACTCGATTCGATTATTTTTGATTCGATTCATTTCTATTCGATCCGTTTCGTTTCAATTCGATTCGATTCGATTATTTTTGATTCTATTCGATTCAATTCGATTCAATTCTTTTAATTCCATTTGATTCGATTGTTTTGATTTGGACCAATTCGATTCGATTTTTTTCAATTCGATTAGATTTTATTCTTTTCGAATCGAGTTTTTTGATTCGAATTTCTTTCTTTTTTGAATCGATTCGATTGTTTATGTTGTGATTCGTTTCGATTCTATTCGATTCTATTAATTTCTATTTGATTAGATTCGATTCGATTCAATTATTTTCGATTCAAATCCTTTCAATTCGATTATTTTCGGTTCGATTAGTTTTGATTCAATTCGATAATCTTCGATTCAATTCGTTTCGGTTCGATTATTTTTTATTTGATTCGATTCATTTCGATTAGTTTCGTTTCAATTCAATTATTTTCGATTCGATTCATTTCAATTCGATTTGATATTTTTCGATTTGATTCGATTCGATTATTTTCGATTCTATTCGTATTGAAACAATTCAAACCGATTATTTTCTATTCGATTCTATTCGATTATTTTCTATTCGATTCATTTCGATTTGATTATTTTTTATTCGATTCGATTCGATTCAAATATTTTCGATTCGTTTTGATTAGATTCAATTCGATTTGATTAATTTCAATTCGATTCGATTTGATTATTTTCGATTCGATGCGCTTCCATTCGATTCGATTCGATTATATTCAATTCGATTCGATTCGATTTGAATCGATTATTTTCGATTCGATTCGATTCTTTTCATTCAATTCGATTCAATTTGAATCTATTCGATTCAATTATTTTCGATTCAACTATTTTCGATTCGATTCGATTCGATTCCTTTCGATTCGATTCTTTTCGATTCAATTTGATTCGATTCTTTTTGATTCGATTCGATTTGATTTGATTTTTTTCGATTCGATTCTCCTTTATTTGATTTGTTTTGATTCTATTCGATTCGATTTGATTAGATACTTTTCGAATCTATTCAATTCTTTTCGACTCGATTCGATTTGATTTGATCTTTTTCGATTGATTCTGTCTTTTCGATTCGATTCGATTCAATTTCTTGGATTCAATTCGATTTTTCATTTCAATTCGAAAGTTTTTGATTCGTTACTTTTCGATTCTATTCGATTCGTTTATTTTCGATTCTATTCGATTCTTTTCAAATCTTTTTTTAATTTTTATTTATTTATGATAGTCACAGAGAGAGATAGAGAGAGGCAGAGACACAGGCAGAGGGAGATGCAGGCTCCATGCACCGGGAGCCCAACATGGGATTCGATCCTGGGTCTCCAGGATCGCGCCCTGGGCCAAAGGCAGGCGCCAAAACGCTGCGCCACCCAGGGATCCCTTTTCGAATCATTTTATTCAATTGGATTTGATTCTTTTCGATTCTATTCGATTATTTTTGATTCGATTCTATTCGATTCGATTTTTTTCGATTCGATTCCTTTTTGATTCGATTATTTTCGATTCGATTCGTTTCGATTCAATTCAATTATTTTTGATTCGATTCATTTAGATTAGATTATTTTCGATTCGATTAGTTTCATTCGATTCGCTGTTATTGATTAGATTCGTTTCTATTCGATTATTTTTGATTCGATTCTTTTCGATTCGATTCAATCATTTTCTAGTCGATTCGTTTCGATTTGATTATTTTCGATTTGATTCATTTCGATTTGATTCCATTCGATTATTTTTTATTCGATTTGATTCGATTCTTTTCTATTCAATTCGTTTCGATTCGATTTTTTGCCATTCGATTCTTATTTATTTGATTTGTTTCGATTCTTTTCGATTCAATTTGATTCATTTCAAATCGATTCTTTTTGATTTGATTCGATTCGATTTGATCTTTTTCGATTCGATTTGATCTTTTCGAATCGATTCGTATTTTTTCGATTTAATTCGATTCGATTCGATAGTTTTTGATTCACTTTTTTCGATTCTATTCGATTCGATTCTTTTTTATTTAATTTCGATTCGATTCTTTTTGATTCAATTAATTTCTATCGATTCGATTCGATTTGATTCAATTATTTTCGACTCAATTCGTTTCGATTCAATTATTTTCGATTTGATTCGTTTCGATTCGATTCATTTTCAAGTCATTTCGTTTCGATTCCATTATTTGCGATTCGATTCATTTCCATTCAATATGATTCGATTAGTTTTGATTCGATTCAATATGATGCTATTATTTTCGAGTCGATTTATTTCGATTCGATTATTTTTCATTCAATTCGTTTCGATTCGATTCGATTATTTTTGATTCAATTTGGTTCGATTTGATTATTTTTGATTCGATCCGTTTCGATTCAATTCAATTATTTTTGATTCGATTCGTTTCAATTCGATTATTGTCGATTCGATTCATTTTGATTCGATACGATTCGATTAGTTTTGATTCGATTCAAATATTTTCAATTCAATTCGTTTCGATTAGATTCGTTTCGATTCGGTTAATTTCGATTCGATTCGATTCCTTTCTTTTCTTTTCTTTTTTTTTTAATTTATGATGTCATACAGAGAGATAGAGAGAGGCAGAGACACAGGCAGAAAGAGAAGCAGGCTCCATGCACTGGGAGCCTGACGTGGGTTTGGATGCCGGGCCTGTCGGATTGCGCTCTGGGCCAAAGGCAGGCGCCAAACCGAGGCGCCACTCAGGGATCCCCGATTCCTTTATTTTCGATTCGATTCATTTCGATTCGATTATTTTCGATTCGATTCGGTTTGATTCGATTATTTTCGATTGGATTCGTTTCGATTCAATTCATTTCGATTCAATTCGATTAGATTAATTTTGATTCGATTTCATTCGATTATTTTTGGCTGATTTGTTTTGATTAGATTCGATTCGATTATTTTTGATTTGATTCGTTTTGATTAGCTTCGATTAGATTATTTTCAATTCGATTCGTTTTGATTCGATTCGCTTCGATTATTTTTTATTTTATTCTATTCTATTCAAATCCTTGCAATTCGATTCTTTTCGATGCATCTATTCGTTTCTTTTGTATTCGATTCTTTTCGATTCGATACTTTTCGATTCGATACTTTTCGATTCGTTTCGATTTGATTCTTTTCGATTTGTTTCGATTTGTTTCGATTTGATTCTTTTCGATTCGATTCCATTCGATTTTTTCAACTCAATTCGATTCTTTTCAATTCAATTTGATTCTTTTCTTTTATTTTTTTTATTTTATTTTATTTTATTTTATTTATTTATGATAGTCACAGAGAGAGAGAGAGAGAGGCAGAGACACAGGCAGAGGGAGAAGCAGGCTCCATGCACCGGGAGCCTGATGTGGGATTCGATCCCGGGTCTCCAGGATCGTACCCTGGGCCAAAGGCAGGCGCCAAACCACTGCGCCACCCAGGGATCCCCCAATTTGATTCTTTTCGATTCGATTGGATTCGATTCGATTCTTCTCGTTTATTTTCGATTCCTTTCAATTCGAAACGATTCTTTTAAATTCGATTCAATTCGATTCGAATTGTTTTTTTTAATCGATTCAATTCTTTTTGATCGACCCCTTCGATTCGATTCGATTCTTTTTGATTTGATTCAATTCGATTCTTTGATTCGATTTGATTCTTTTCGATTCGAATCGAATCGATTTGATTCTTTCAATTTGATTTGATTTGATTCTTTTCAATGGGATTCGATTCCATTCGGTTCGATTCAATTCAAATCGATTCTTTTCGATTCGATTCGATTCTTTTCGATATGATTTTATTTGATTCTTTGCGATTCGACTTGATTCTATTCGTTTCAATTCTTTTCGATTGGATTCTTTTCGATTTGATCCTTTCGATTCGCTTCAATTCGATTATTTTTGATTCAATTCGATTCGAATTGATTCTTTTCTATTTGATTCGTTTCGATTCTTTTCGAGTCGATTCGATTCTTATTGATTCATTTCTTTTCGACTATATTCGATTCGATTTTTTCAATTTGATTCGATTCTATTGATTCTATACTATTCTTTTCGATTCGATTCTTTTCAATTTGATTCGATTCGATTCTTTTTGATTCGATTTGATATGATTCCTTTTAATTCGATTCGATTCTTTTCAATTCGATTGGATTCTTTTCGATTCTTTTCAATTTGTTTCGATTCGATTATTTTCTATTCGATTCTTTTCAATTCGATTCATTTATTTTCGATTCGATTCAATTAGATTCTTTTCGATTGGATTCGATTTTTTGATTCGATTCAATTCGATTCTTTTCAATTGGATTCAATTCTTTTCGATTTGATTCAATTCAATTCTTTTCGATTCGATTCAATTTGATTATTTTCATTTAGATTCGATTCTTTTCGATTTGATTTTTATCGATTTGAGTCGATTCAATTCGATTATTTTCGTTTAGATTCGATTGGAGTAGATATTTTTATTCGATTCGATTCTATTCGATTTCTTTCGATTCAATTCAATTCTTTTGGATTTGATTCAATTCTATTCGAGTTTTTTCGATTCATTTCTTATCGATGCGATTCGATTCAATTCGATTACTTTCATTTAGATTTGATTCGATTTGATTTGATTCTTTTTAATTCAATTCGATTCGATTCGATTTTTTTCGATTCGATTCTTATCTGTTCGATTTGATTCAATACTATTCTTTTTGATTCGATTCGATTATTTTCAATGTATTTCGATTCTTTACAATTCTATTTGATTTGTTTCTTTTCTATTCGTTTCGAATCGATTCGATTCTTTTCAATTCGGTTCGATTTGATTCTTTTCGTTTAGATTCGATTCTTTTCGATTTGATTCATTCAATTCGATTCTTTTCCATTCGATTTGATTCTATTTGTTTTCTTTTGAATTTGATTTTTTTCGATTCGATGCTTTTCGATTCGATTTGATTCGATTCGTTTTCTTTTGAATTCGATTTTTTATTCGATGCAGTTCGATTCGATTCGACTCGATTCTTTTTGATTCGATTCGATTCTCTTCTATTCTTTTCATTTCGATTCTGTTTTTTGATTCAATTCGTTTCTTTTCAATTCAATTCGATTCCTTTCTTTTCTATTTTATTCATTTCTAATCTTTTTCATTCAATTCCATACGATCGATTCATTTCGATTCGATTGCATACGATTCGATTCTTTTCGATTCGATTCAATTAGATTATTTTTGAATCGATTCGATTCTTTTCGATTCGATACAATTGGATTCTTTTCGATTTGATTGTTTTTGATTTGATTCGATTAGAATTTATTCGACTGATTCGATCGATTCTTTTAGTTTTTGTTCGATTCTTTTCTATTTGATACTTTTCGATTCGATTCGATTCTTTTCATTCAATTCAATTTGATTAATTCGATTCTTTTCATTTCAAATCGATTCGATTTGTTTCGATTCTTTTTGATTCGATTCGATTCTTTTCGATTCGAATTGATTCTTATCGCTTCAATACGATACTTTTTGATTAGAATATTTTTGATTCGATTCGATTCAATTCTTTTCATTTAAATTTGAATCTTTTCGATTCGATACGATTCGATTCTTTTCAATTCGATTCTTTTAAATTTGATCTGATTGGATTCGTTTCGATTCTCTTCGATTCGACTCTTTTCTATTCAATTTGATTCGACTCGATTCTTTTCAATTCCATTAAATTTGATTCGATTTTCGATTCGATTATATTCTGTTCGATTCGATTCCATTCAATTCTATTATTTTCGATTCGATTCAGTTCTTTTCAATTCGATTCAGTTCTTTTCAATTCGATTCAATTCTTTTCGAATCGATTCGATTTGATTCTTTTCATTTCGATTCGATACAATTTTTTCCTTTCTATTTGAATCGATTCTCTTCGATTTGATTAGTTTCGATTCTTTTCGATTCTATTCGATTTTTTTCGATTCGATTCAATTCAATTCTTTTCGATTCGATTCGATTCTTTTCTATTCTATTTTATTTGATCCTTTTCGATTCGATTTGATTCAATTCGATTGTTTTCTATTCGATTCGGTTTTACTTGATTCTTTTCAATTCGTTTCACTTCGATTCTTTTCAGTTCGTTTCGAATTGATTCTTTTCGATTTGATTCGATTCAATTCGATTCTTTTGATTCGATTCTTTTTGATTCGATTTTTTAGTTACATTCAATTCGATTCTTTTCGTTTCAATTCGATTGTTTTCGATTCGATTCTTTTCATTTCGATTCAATTCGATTCTTTTCGATTCGATTTATTTCGATTCTTTTGGATTCTATTTGATTTGATTATTTTCGATTCAATTCGAATCGATTCGATTCTATTCTTTTCGATTTGATTCTTTTCTTTTCTTTTTTTTGTTTTTTTTTTATTTGATTCTTTTCTATGCGATTCGATTCAATTGTTTTCGTTTCGTTTCGATTCCTTTCGATTCGATTCTTTTCAATTTGATTCGATTCTTTTCAATTGATCAATTCGATTCTATTCTATTCGATTCGATTCATTTCGATTCAATTCTTTTCGATTTGATTCGTTACGATTCTTTTCAATTCGATTCAATTCGATTCTTTTCGATTCGAATCTATTCAATTCTTTTTGATTCAATTCGATTCTATTCGATTTTTTCCGTGTTGATTCGATCCGTTTCTTTTCGATTCGATTCGATTCTTTTCGATTCAATTCAATGTGTTTTCGATTCCATTAGAATCAATTCTTTTGGATTCGATTCGATTCGATTCTTTTTGATTCGATTCAATTCGATTCTTTTGTTTCAATTTGATTCTTTTCGATTCGAATCGATTCGATTCTTTTCATTTCGATTTGATTCATGTCGATTCGATTCTTTTTGAATCGATTCGATTCTTTCGATTCGATACGATTCTCTTTGTGTCGATTCGATTCTTTTCTTTTTTTTAAGTTTTTAAAATTTATTTATGATAGTCACACACAGAGAGAGAGGCAGAGACACAGGCAGACAGAGAAGCAGGCTCCATGCACCGGGAGCCCGATGTCGGACTCGATCCCGGGTCTCCAGGATCACGCCCTGGGCCAAAGGCTGGCGCTAAACTGCTGCACCACCCAGGGATCCCTTCGATTCTTTTCGATTTGATTCTTTTCAATTCGAAACGATTCGAATCTTTTCATTTTGATTCGATTCATTTCGATTCAATTCTTTTTCATTCGATTCGATTCAATTCGATTGTTTTCGATTTTATTCGATTCCTATCTTTTCCATTCTATTCAATTCGATTGTTTTCCTTTCGATTCGATACGATTGGATTCTTTTCGATTCTTTTCGATATGATTCGATTCTTTTCGATTAGATACAATTCTGTTGTTTTCGATTCGATTCGATTCTTTTCGATTCGATTAGACTCAATTTCATTCTTTTTGATTCAATTCGATTAGAATTTAATCGACTGATTCAATTCGATTCTTTTCGTTTCGGTTCAATTCTTTTCTATTCGATTTTTCTATTCGATTCGATTCTTTTCATTCAATTCGAATCGATTCGGTTCGATTCTTTTGTTTCGATTCGATTCTTTTCGATTCGATTCTTTTTGATTTGATTCGATTTGATTCTTTTGGATTCTATTCAATTTGATTCTTTTCAATTCTTTCGATTCGATTTGATTTGATTCTTCTCGATTCGATTCGATTCGATTCTTTTTGATTCCACTCGATTTTTTCGATTCTTTTCGATTTGATTCGATTCACTTCTTTTCGATTCTATTCGATTCTAATCGATTTTTTCGATTTGATTCAATTCCATTCTCTTCCATTCGATTTAATTCGATTCGATTCTTTTCAATTCTATTTGATTTGATTCTTTTCGATTCGATTCTTTTCGATTCTTTTCTATTTGATTCAATATGATTCTTTTCAATTTGATTCGAATCGATTCTTTTCGATTTGATTCGATTCGCTTTTCGATTCTATTCGATTTTTTTCGATTCGATTCAGTTTCATTCATTTCTATTCGATTTTATTCGATTCGATTCTTTTCAATTCTATTTGACTTAATTCTTTTCGATACAATTCGATTCGATTTTTTTATTCGATTCAATTCGATTCTTTTTCTTTCAATTCGATTATTTTCGATTCGATTCGATTCTTTTCAATTCGATTTGATTCAATTCTTATCAATTCTATTCGATTTAATTCTTTTCTATTCGATTCAATTCAATTTGATTGGATTTGTTACGATTCTTTTCGATTCAATTCAATTCTTTTAGATTCGATTCATTCTTTTCATTTCGATTCCACTTTTCGATTCGATTCGATTATTTCGATTGGATTCGTTTCGATTCTTTTCGAATCTATTCGGTTTTTTCAATTCAATTCATTTCGATATTTTTCGATTCGATTTGATTCGATTCTTTTTGATTCTATTTGATTTGATTCTTTTTGATTCGATTCAATTCGATTCTTTTCGATTCGATTGATTCTTTTCATTTTGATTCCACTGTTTTCAATTCGATTCTTTTCGATTCAGTTCGATTCTTTCGATTCGATTCAACTCGAATCTTTTTGATTCGATTCTATTCTTTTCCATTCGACCTGATTCGATTCATTTCAATTCTTTTCTATTCGAATTTTTTCGATTCGATTCGATTCTTTCGATTCCATTAAATTTGATTCGATTTTTTTCTATTCTAATCGATTCTTTTCGATTAGATTCCATGCAATTCGATTCTTTTCAATTCGATTCGATTCTTTTCGATTCTATTCGATTTGATTCTTGTCGCTTCGATTCGATTCTTTTCTATTCGATTTGATTCTTTTCTATTCGATTTGATTCTTTTCGATTTGATTCAATATGATTATTTTCATTTCGATCCGATTCGATTCTTTTTGATTCGATGTGATTCGCTTCTTTTCAATTCTATTCGATTCTATTCGATTTTTTTCGATTCGATTCAATTCCATTCTTTTCGATTAGATTTTATTTGATTCGATCTTTTCAATTCTATTTGATTTAATTCTTTTCAATACGATTCGATTTGATTCTTTTTTATTCAATAGATTCGATTATTTTCGTTTCAATTCGATTCTTTTTAATTCGATTCGATTCCCTTAATTTAATTTGATTGGATTCTTTTCAATTCTATTCGATTTGATTCGATTCTTATCGATTTTATTCGATTTGATTCTTTTCTATTCGATTCAATTCGATTCGATTCTTTTCTATTCGATTCAATTCAATTCGATTTGATTCATTACAATTCTTTTCGATTCGATTCATTCTTTTCTTTTCGATTCCATTCTTTTCGATTCGATTCTTTTCGATTCAATTGGATTCTTTTCGATTCGATTCAACTCGATTCTTTTCGATTCGATTCGATTGTTTTACATTCGACCTAATTTGATTCGTTTCGATTCTTTTCAATTTGATTTTTTTCTATTCGATTCTTTCGATTCCATTAAATTTGATTTGATTCTTTTCGATTCGATTCGATTCTTTTCTATTCGATTCCATGCAATTCGAATCTTTTCAATTCGATTTGATTCATTTCGTTTTGATTCGATTCGATCCTTTTCGATTCGATTCCATTTGATTCTTTTCGATTTGATTGGATTCTTTTCCTTTCGATTCGAATCGATTCTTTTCGATTCGTTTGGTGTCTTTTCGATTCTATTTGTTTTTTTCTATTCGATTCAATTCGATATTTTTCGGTTCGATTCGATTCGATTCTTTTGGTTTCTATTTGATTTGATTCTTTTCAATTCGATTCTTTTCGTTTAGATTCGATTCTATTCAATTCGAATCGATTCGATACGATTGTTTTCATTTTGATTCGATGCGATTCGATTCCTTTCCATTCTATTCGATTCTATATGATTTTTTGATTCGATTCTTATCGATTCGATTAGATTCTTTTTAGTTCGATTCGATTCGATTCTTTTCGATACGATTCATTTCGATTATTTTTGTTTAGATGCGATTCTTTTTGATACAATTCTTTTCGTTCCGATCTGATTCGATTCAATTATTTTCGATTCAATTCGATACGAATCGATTCTTTTCAATATGATTCAATTCGATTCTTTTCTATTCGATTTGATTCGATTCTTTCTATTCGATTCGATTCGATTCTTTTCGTTTCAATTCTATTCTTTTCGATTCGATTCTTTTCAATTCTCTTCGATTCCGTTCGATTTGATTATTTTCATTTCAATTAGATTCTTTTCGATTCGATTCCATACGATTCTTTTCATTTTGATTCGATTCGATTCTTATCGATTTGATTCGTTTCAATTCTTTTCGATTCTATTCGATTGTTTTCGTTTCGATTCAATGCGATTCTTTCAATTCGATTCGATTCTTTTCGATTGTTTTCGTTTCGATTCAAATCAATTCTTTTCAATTCGATTCCATTCTTTTCGATTTGATTCGATATGATTCTTTTCACTTTGATTCAGATCGATTCTTATCGATTTGATGCGATTGGATTCTTTTCCATTTTATTCGATTCTATTCAATTTTTTCTGATTCAGTTCAATTCGATTCTTATCGATTCGATTCGATTCTTTTCAGTTCGATTCGATTCGATTCTTTTCGATTCGATATTTTTGTTTATATTTAATTCTTTTGATACAATTCTTTTCCATTTGATTTGATTCAATTCAATTCTTTCGATTCGATTCAATTCGATTCTTTTCGTTTTGATTCGATTCATTTCTGTTTGATTCTTTTCGATTCGATTCGATTCTTTTCGATTCAATTCGATTCTATTTGATTCGATTCGATTCTTTTCGTTTCGTTTCGATTCTGTTCGATTCAATTCTTTTTGATTCAATTTGATTTCATTCTTTTTTATTCTATTCAATTTGATTCTATTTGATTTGATACGATTAGATTCTTTTTATTTGATTCGCTACATTTCGATTCCTTTTGATTCGATTCGATTCTTTTTTCTTTGATTCGATTCTATTTGATTCTTTTCGATTTGATTCGATTTGATTTGGTTCTTTTTGATTCGATACAATTCGATTCCATTTGATTCGATTCAAATCTATTGGATTCTTTTTTATTCGATTCGATTAGAATTTATTCGACTGATTCAATCGAGTGTTTTCGTTTATGTTCGATTCTTTTCTATTCGATACATTTTGATTCGATTCTTTTCATTCAATTCGATTCGATTAATTCGATTCTTTTCGTTTCAAATCGATTTGTTTCGATTCGGTTCTTTTTTATTTGATTCAATTCTTTTCGATTCAATTCGATTCTTTTCGATTTGCTTTGATTCTTTTTTCTTCGATTTGTTTCTATTCGATTTTTTCAAATCGATTCTTTTCTATTTGATTCGATTCGATTTGATTCTTTTTGATTCATTTCGATTCTTTTGTTTCGATTCGATTCTTTTCAATTCGTTTTGAATTGAGTCTTTTCAATTTGATTTGATTCGATTTGATTCTTTCCGAATCGATTTTTTTCGTTACTTTCGTTTCGATTCTTTTCGTTTCAATTCGATTCTTTTCGATTCGATTCTTTTCATTTCGATTCAATTCAATTCTTTTCATTTTGATTCATTTCGATTCTTTTTGATTCTATTTGATTTGATTCTTTTCGATTCAATTCGAATCAATTCGATTCTTTTCGATTCAATTCGATTCGATTCTTTTCGTTTAGGTTCGATTATTTTCAATTTGATTCGATTCTTTTGTTTCAATTAGATTCTTTTCGATTCGATTCTTTTCATTCGATTCGATTTGATTCCTTTCGTTTAGATTCGATTCATTTCATTTCAATTCTTTTCAATTCGATTCGATTTGATTCTTTTCGATTCGATTCTTTTCGTTTCGATTCAATTCTTTTCGATTCGTTTCTTTTCGATTTGATTCAATTTGATTCTTTTCTATTCTATTCAATTCGATTCTTTTCCATTCGATTCGATACGATTGGATTCGTTTCATTTCGATTCGATACGATTCGATTCTTTTCGATTTGATACAGTGTGATGCTTTTCGATTCGATTCTTTTCGATTCACTTCGACTCGATTTGATTCTTTTTTATTTGATTAGATTAGAATTTATTCGACTGATTTGATTTGATTCTTTTCGTTTCGGTTCGATTCTTTTCTATTTGATTTTTTTGATTTGATTCTTTTCATTCAATTCGATTCGATTTGATTCGATTCTTTTTGTTTCAAATCGATTTGTTTCAATTCGATTCTATTCGATTCGATTGGTTCAATTCAATCCATTTCCATTCGATTCGATTCTTTTCAATTCGATACGATTCGATTCTTTTCTATTCTATTCAATTTGATTCTTTTCCATTCGATTGTTTTCAATTTGATTCGATTCTTATCCATTCGATCTGATTCGATTCGTTTCGATTGTTATTGATTCGATTCTTTCCGATTCAATTCGATTCAATTCGAATCTTTTCGATTCCATTAAATTTGATTCGATACTTTTTGATTCGATTAGTCTTTTCGATTCGATTCCATTCAATTTGATTCTTTTTGATTCGATTCGATTCTTTTCCATTCGGTGATTCTATTAGTTTCGATTTTTTCGAATCGTTTCAATTCGAATCTATTCGATTCTTTTCGATTCAATTTGATTTGTTGGATTCTTTTCGATTCAATTTGATTCGATTCGATTCTTTTCGATTCGATTCTTTTTGATTCGACACGATTCGATTCGAATCTTTTCGATTCGATTCAACTCAACTCAATTCTTTTCGATTCGATTTTTTCGATTCGATTCCTTTCAATTCGATTCGATTCAATTCTTTTCATTTCAATTAGTTCTTTTGGATTTTATTTGATTCGATTCTTTTCAATTCGATTCGGTACTGTTCGATTCGATTCTTTTCATTTCAATTCGATTGGAATTGATTCTTTTCTATTCAATTCGATTCGATTCGATACGATTCTTTTCGATTGTATTCGATTCGATTCTTTTCGATTGTATTCGATATGATTAGATTCTTTTTGATTCCATTCGATACGATTCGATTCGTTTCTTTTCATTTTGATTGGATTCGTTTCGATGCTACTCAATTCGATTCTTTTTTATTCGATTTGATTCGTTTCGATACTATTCAATTTGACTCTTTTCGATTAGATTTGATTCTTTCGATTCGATTTGATACTTTTCGATTCGATTCGATTCGATTCTTTTCGATTCATTTTAATTCCTTTGATGTATTCGATTTGATTCTTTTCGATTCGATTCAATACGATTAGATTTTTTCGATTTGATTCGATTCTTTTCGGTTCTATTCTATTTGATTATTTTCAATTCAATTCGATATGATTCGATTTTTTTCGATTCAATAATACCATTCGATTCTTTTCAATTCCTTTCCTTTTTTTTCATTTCTTTCGATTCGATTCTTTTCAATTTGATTCGATTATGTTCGATTGGATTCTTTTCGATTCAATTCGATTCGATTCTTTTCGATTCAATTAAATACGATTCTTTTCTTTTGGATTCGATTCGATTTGATTCTTTTTGATTCGAAACGATTCAATTCGATTCTTTTCTATTTGATTCGATTTAATTCGATTCTTTTCAATTCGATCTTTTCGATCAATTCGATTCGATTCTTTTCATTTCGATTCGATTCTTTTGGATTCATTTCGATTCTTTCAATTCGATTCGATTCGATTCTTTTCACTTCAATTCGATTCTACTCGATTCATTTCGAATCTATTCGATTCTTTTTGATTCGATCTATTCGATTCAGTTCGATTCAATTCGATTCTTTTCGATTTGATTCGATTCTTTTCCACTCCATCTGATTCGACTCGTTTTGATTTTTTTCGATTTGTTTCAATTCGAATCTATTCGATTCGATTCGATTCTTTTTTATTCAATTCCATTCGATTCGATTCGATTATTATCGATTCGATATGATTCAATTCGATTCTTTTCGATTTGATACGATTCGATTCGATTCTTTTCGATGCGAATCAATTCGACTCGATTCTTTTTGATTCGATTCGATTCGATTCTTTTAGAATTGATTCGATACGATTCTTTTCAATTCGATTCGATTCGTTTTGATTCGTTTCGATTCTCTTTGATTTTTTGATTCGATCGTTTCAATAGATTTGATTCGATTCGATTCTTTTCGATTCGATTCATTTCGATTTGAATCTTTTCGTTTCGATTAGATTCTCTACAATTCGATTCTTTGGATTCGATTCTTTTTGATTTGATTCGATTTGATTCTTTTCGTTTCGATTCGATTCAATTCGTTTCAATTCAAATCAATTCAATACGATTCGATTCGATTACTTTTGACTTGATACAATTTGATTCGATTTTTTCGAATCGATTTGATTCGATTCGATTATTTTCGATTCGACTCGATTTGATTCGATTTAATTATCGATTCAATTCAATTCCAATTATTCTCGATTCGATTCGATTTGATTCGATTATTTTTATTTAATTCGATTCAATTCTTTTTGATTCGATTCGATTCGATTCTTTTTGATTCGATTCTTTTCATTACGATTCAATTCGATTTGATTCTTTTCGATTCGATTTGATACTTTTCGGTTCGATTTTATTCGATTCTTTTCAATTCGATTCGATTCGACACTTTTCGTTTCGATTCGATTCTTTTCGATTCGGTTCTATTCTTTTCGATTCAATTCGATTCTTTTCGATTCTTTTCGATACGATTCGATTCGACTATTTTTAAATCAATTTGATTTGTTTCAATTGTATTTGAATCTATTTGATTCGATTCGATTATTTTCGATTAGAGTAGATTTGATTTGATTCGATTTAATTATCGATTCGATTCAATTCCATTAATATTCAATTCGATTCGATTAAATTCGATTATTTTTTATTCAATTCGATTAAATTATTTTCGATTCGGTGCAATTCGATTCGATTCTTTTCATTTCAATTCGATTTGATTCTTTTCAATTCGAGTCGATTCAATTCATTTCGATTCGATTTCATTCGTTTCGAGTCTTTTCGATTCGATTCTTTTCATTTGATTCGATTCTTTTCAGTTCGATAGATTTGATTCTTTTCAATTCTATAGTATTCGAATCGATTCTCTTCTATTCGATTCGATTCTTTTCTATCCGTTACGATTCTTTCCAATTCGATTCTATTAGATTCTTTTCGATTCGAATCTATTTGATTCTTTTTGAATCGATTCAATTCTAATCGATTTTATTCAATTCAATTCTTTTCGATTTTATTTTATTCAATTGGATTCGATTCGATTGGATTCGAATCGATCCATTTCGATTTGATTAGATTCTTTTCGATTTGATACGATTCGATTCTTTTCTATTCAATTCAATTAGATTCTTTTCCATTCGATTCGATTCTTTTCAATTCAATTCGATTCTTTTCCATTCGATCTGATTCGATTCGTTTCGATTCTTTTCGATTCGATTCTTTTCGATTCTATTAAATTTGATTTGATTCTTTTCGATTTGATTAGATTCTTTTCGATTCGATTCCATTCAATTCCATTCTTTTTGATTCGATTGTTTTCGTTTCGATTCAATTCTTTCGATTCGATTCGATTTGATTCTTTTTGATTCGATTCGATTTTTTTCGATTCGTTTTGATTATTTTCATTTCGATTCGAGTTTTTGTTTCATTTCTTTTCTATTTGATTATTTTCTATTCGATTTCCTTTCCTTTAGATTCGATTATTTTTGATTCGATTCCTTTCAATTCGATTCGATTCTATTCAATTATTTTCGATTCGAGTCGATTCTATTCATTTCGATTCGATTTGATTCGATTTATTCTATTCTTTTTGCTTACATTCGATTCAATTCTTTTGATTCGATGCAATTCGATTCGATTTTTTTCGATTCAATTCTTTTCAATTCGTTTCGTTTCAATTCTATTAGATTCTTTTCTATTTGATTCGATTCGTTTCTTTTCGATTCTTTTCAATTCAATTCTTTTCAATTCGATTCGATTCGATTCATTCGATTCTTTTTGCTTCCATTCAATTCGATTCTTTTGATTTGATGCTATTAGATTCGATTTTTTTATTCGATTCTTTCCGATTCGATTTGATTAGAATCGATTAGATTCTTTTCTATTTGATTCATTTCAATTCGATTTAGATTAGATTCAATTCTTTTCAATTCGACTATTTTCGATTAGATTAATTTGGATTCGATTCTTTTCGATTTGATTTGTTTTGATTCTATTCAATTTTTTTGATTTGATTTGTTTTGAATCTTTTCGATTCGATTCGATTCGATGTTTTCTTTTCGATACTTTTCGTTTCGATTCGATTCAATTCGATCCTTTTTGATTTGATTCTTCTCTTCTCGAATCGATTCTTTTCGATTCGATTCTTTTTGATTCAATTTGATTCGATTCTTTTGTTTCAATTCGATTCGATTCTTTTCCATTCTCTTCGATTCAATCCTACTCTATTCGTTAGATTCGATTCTTTTCGATTCGATTAGATTCGATTCTTTCGATTCGATTACATTCGATTCTATTCTATTCGATTCAAATCTTTTCGATTCAAATCGATTCTTTTCAATTCGTTTCAATTCTTTTCGATTCTATTCAATACGATTTTATTTGATACTTTTTGATTCGATTCGATTCTTTTTGATTCAATTTTATGCGATTCTTTCAATTCGATTTGATTAGATTGTTTTCATTTCGATTCGAACCGAAGCTTTTAGATTCGATTTAATTCAATCTTTTCGTTTAGATTCTTTTAGATTCGATTCTATTCGATTCGATTCTTTTCATTTACATTTGATTCGATTCTTTCGATTCGATGCGATTCAATTATTTTCGTTTTGATTAGATTCGATTCTTTTCTATTCGATTCGTTTCTAATCGATTAGATTCTTTTCTATTTGATTAGATTTGATTCAATTTTTTTCAATTTGTTTCTTTTCGATTCAATTCTTTTCGAATTGATTCGATTCAATTCGATTGTTTCAATTAGATTCCATTCAATTATATTCGATTCAGTTTGATCCGATTCGATTTGATTTTTTTATTGTATTCGATTCTTTTCGATTCTATTCTTTTCTATTAGATTCAATTTGATTCGATTCTTTTCGATTCGATTCAATTCATTCAATTATTTTTGCTTCCATTCATTCAATTCTTTTGATTCGATGTGATTAGATTCGATTTTTTTCGATTTGATTCTTTTCGATTATTTCGATTCGAATCGATTAGATTCTTTTCTATTTGATTTGATTTGACTCGATTCTTTTCGATTCAATTTGATTCTTTTCGATTCAGTTCTCTTCGATTCTTTTTGATTTGATTCAATTTTTTCATTTCGATTCTTTTCGATTTGATTCAATTCGATTCGATTCTTTTCATTTCCATTCGATTCGATTCTTTTGATTCGGTGCGATTCGATTCGATTCTTTTCAATTTGATTACATTCGATTCCTTTCTTTTTGTGTCGAATAGAGTCGATTCTTTTCGATTCGATTTGATTCGATTCAATTCTTTTCGATTCGATTCGATTCTTTCAATTCAATTAGATTCTTTTCGATTCGATTCTTTTCAATTCAATTCTTTTCGATTCGATTTCATTCGATTTGATTTTTTCAATTCGAAATTTTTCGATTCCAATCTATTCCATTCAAATCGATTCTTTTAAATACGATTCCATTAATTCGATTCGATTCTTTTCGATTCAATTTGATTCTTTAAGATTCGATTCTTTTTGATTCAATTAGATTCGATTCTTTTGATTTGATTCGATTATTTTTGTTTCGATTCGATTCAATTCTTTTCAATTCGATTCGATTAGATTCTTTCCAATTCGATTAGATTCGATTCTATTCGATTCAATTAGATTGGATTCTTTTTAATTCTTTTCAATTCGATTCGATTCGATTCTTTTCAATTCATATCAATTTGATTCAAGTCGATTCTTTTCAATTTGATTCCATTCGATTCGATTCAATTCTTTTCAATTCTATTCAATACTATTTGATTAGGTTGTTTTTGGTTCGATTTGATTCTGTTTTATTCAATTCGATTCGATTTTTTGATTCAATTCGAGTAGACTATTTTCCTTTCGATTCGATTCGAAGCTTTTCGAATCTCTTCAATTCGATTCTTTTCGAATCAATTCAATTCGATCTTCACGTGTCCATTCTTTTCATTTCGATTCTATCTTTTTTGATTCGATTCTTTTTGATTTGATTCGATTTCATTTTTTCAATTCACTTCGATTCGATTATTTTCGTTCGATTCGATACTTTGATTTATTTCTTATCGATTCTTTACTTTTCGATTCGAATTCTATTCTTTTCTAATCGATTCGAGTCGATTTGATTCTTTTCGATTTGATTCGATTCAATTCTTTTCGATTAGATTATATTCGATTGATTTCAATTCTTTTCAATTGCATTCGATTTGATTCTTTTGATTCGGTGCTCTTCGATTCGATTTTTTTCAATTCGATTCGATTCGAATTTTTTTCGATTCGATTCTTTTCACTTCCATTTAATTTGATTCTTTTGATTTGGTGCGATTCGATTCGATTCTTTTCACTTCCATTTAATTCGATTCTTCTGATTTGTTGCGATTAGATTCAATTCTTTTCACTTCAATTTAATTCAATTCTTTTGATTTGATTCGATTCGATTTGATTTTTTTCGAAATGATTCGATTCTTTTCGATTTGACTCGTTTCGATTCTTTCGATATGATTGTTTTCGAATCGAATCTATTCGATTCAAATCGATTCTTTCCCATTCGATTCCTTTCAATTCGATTCTATTCGATTCGATTCTTTTCTATTCGATTCGATTCAATTCGTTTCTATTCGATTCCATTCTTTTTGATTCAATTCGATTTGATTCTTTCGATTCGATTCAATTCGATTATTTTCATTTCGATTCGATTTGATTCTTTTCGATATTCTTCGATTTGATTCTTTTCGATTCGATTTGATTCTTTCGATTCGATTAGATTCTTTTCATTATGATTCAATTCAATTCGATTTGATTCTTTTCGGTTCGATTCGATTCTTTTCGATTCGATTCGATTCGACACTTTTCATTTCGATTCGATTCTTTTCGATTCGATTGATTCTTTTCGTTTCAATTAGATTCTCTTTGATTCGATTCTTTTCTATTCAATTCGATTTGATTCTTCTCCATTCGATTCGATTCAATTCTTTTCGAATCGATTCGATAAGATTCTTTTCATTCTATTCAATTCTTTTCGATTCTGTTTGATTCGATTCTTTCGATTCAGTTCGATTCGATTCTTTTTGATTCGATTCGATTCTTTTCCATTCGATGATTCGATTAGTTTCGATTTTTTCGAATCGTTTCCATTCGAATCTATTCGATTCTTTTCGATTCAATTTGATTCGTTTGATTCTTTTCGATTCAATTCGATTCGATTCGATTCTTTTGGATTCGATTCTTTTTGATTCGACACGATTCGATTTGAATCTTTTCGATTCGATTCAACTCAACTCTATTCTTTTCGATTCGATTTTTTCGATTCGATTCTTTTCAATTCGATTCGATTCAATTCTTTTCATTTCAATTAGATTCTTTTCGATTTTATTTGATTCGATTCTTTTCAATTCGATTCGGTACTGTTCAATTCGATTCTTTTCATTTCAATTCGATTGGAATTGATTCATTTCTATTCAATTTGATTCGATTCGATACGATTCTTTTCTCTTGTATTCGATTCGATTCTTTTCAGTTCTATTCGATTCGATTCAATTCAATATGATTCGATTCTTTTCAATTCCATTCTATACGATTCGATTCTTTTCGATTCGATTCGATTCATTTCGTTTTGATTCGAATCGTTTCAATGCTATTCAATTCGATTCTTTTCAATTTGATTCGTTTCGATGCTATTCAATTTGATTCTTTTCGATTTGATTCGATTCGATTCTTTTCTATTCATTTTGATTCTTTTCGATGCTATTCGATTCGATTCTTTTTGATTCAATTCGATTCTTTTCGGTTTTATTCGATTTGATTCTTTTATCAATTAGATATAATTCGATTCTTTTCGATTCAATTCAATACCATTCGAATCTTTTCGATTCGATTAAATTTGATTCTTTTCAATTCAATTCGATTTGATTGTTTACGATTTGATTCGATACAATTGGATTCTTTTCACTTTGATTCAATTCTTTTCTATTCTATTCTTTTCGATTTGATTCTTTGGATTCGATTCGATACTGTTCAATTCGATTCAATTCTTTTGGATTCAATTCGATACATTTCGATTCGATTCGAATTTTTTCACTTCGCTTCGATTCGAATCTACTCTATTCATTTCAAATCGATTTGATTCTTTTAGATTCAATCTATTCGATTATTTTCGATTCGGTTCGATTCGATTCAATTCTTCTCGATTCGATTCCTTTCTTTTCCATTTTATCTGATGAAATTGGTTTCAAATTTTTTCGTTTCGATTAGAATCTTTTCGATTTTATCGATTCATTTCGATTCAAATACCTTTCTTTTCGAATAAATTTGATTCAATTCGATTCTTTTTGATTCCATTCAAATCGATTTTTTTGATTCAATTCTTTTAGATTCGAATCAATTCGATTTTTTTCGATTCGATTCTTTTCAATTCGATTCGATTCGATTCAATTCGATTTGAATATATTTGATTAGATTTTTTCAATTAGATTCTTTTCGATTTGATTCGATTCGGTTCTTTTTGATTCGATTCGATTCTTTTCAATTTGATTCTATTCCTTAAGGTTCAATTCGATTTTTTTGATTCAATTCGATTCTTTTCTATTCGATTCGAGTCGATTCTTTTCGATTCTAATCGATAGTTTTCCATTCTTTTCGATTCTTTTCGATTCGATTCTTTTCGATTCAATTCAATTCGATTCTTTTCCACTCAATTCTTCTTGATTCGATTCAATTCTTTTCCATTCAATTCGATATTTTCGTTTCGATTCGATTCTTTTTTATTAGATTTTTTCGATTCGATTCGATTCTATTCATTTTGATTTGATTCAATTCAATTGGATTATTTTCGATTCGATTCTATGCGAATCGATTATTTACGATTCAATTCGATTTGATGCGATTATTTTCTATTCAATTCAAATCAATTTGATTATTTATGATGTAATTTGATTGGATTCGATTCGATTATTTTCGATTCGATTCAATTATTTTTGATTCGATTTGATTCTTTTCGTTTCGATTCGATTATTTTCGATTCAATCCGATTTGATTCGGTTCAATTATTTTTGATTCGATTCCAATCGATTCGAAGATTTTCGATTCAATTCGATTTGATTATTTTCGATTCGATTTGATTAGATTTTTTTCGAATCAATTCGATTCGATTCGATTCGATTATTTTCGAGTAAATTCGGTTTGATTCGATTTGATTATTTTAGATTCAATTCGGTTTGATTCGGTTCGATTATTTTCTATTTGATTTGATTCGATTTGATTATTTTCGATTTGATTCAGTTGGATGAGTTTAGATTATTTTCGATTCGATTCGATTCTTTTCAATTCAATTCGATTATTTCCGATTTGATTCGATGCGAATTGATTATTTTCGATTCGATTACGTTTGATTCGATTCGATTATTTTCGATTCTTTTCAATTCGATTCGATTCTTTTCAATTAGATTCGATTCTTTTTGATTCGATTCAATATTTATGATTCGAATCGAATTGATTATTTTCGATTCGGTTATTTTCGATTTGATTAGATTATTTTCAATTCTATTCGTATCCATTATTTTCGATTCGATTCGATGTGAATCGATTATTTTCGAATCGATTCTTTTTAATTCGATTTCATTCGATTCAATTCGATTTGATTATACTAGATTCGATACCATTATTTTTGATTAGATTCTAATTTTTTCTATTTGATTCGATTATTTTAGATTCAATTTGATTCTTTTCGATTCTTTTCGATTTTCCATTCGAATCGATTCGGTTATTTTCGATTCGATTTTCTTCAATTTGAATCGGTTATTTTCGATTCAATTTGATTATTTTCAATTCAATTCAATTTGATTATTTTCGATTCGATATGAATCGATATTTTGATTCGATTCTATTCGATATTTCGATTCGATTTGTTTCGATTATTTTTTACTCAATTCGATTTGATTCGATTATTTTCGATTTGATTCGATTCTTTTCGTTTCGATTTGATTCTTTTCGTTTCCATTCTATTTGATTGTTTTCGATTTGATTGATTTAATTCGATTACTTTCGATTCTCATCGATTCTCTTCGATTACATTTGATTCGATACTTTTCGATTCAATTATTTTAGATTTGATTCGATTCTTTTGGATTCGATTTGATTTTTGATTCGAATCCATTCGATTCCTTTTGATTCGATTATTTTAGATTCGATTTGATTATTTTCGTTTCAGTTCGATTATTTTCGATTCAATTTGATTAGATTATTTTCGATTCGATTCGATTCGAGGATTCGATTTGATTATTATCGATTCGATTTGCTTCGATTCTTTTTGATTCGATTCTTTCCATTCGATCCATTATTTTCTATTCGTTTCAATGATTTTCATTTCAATTTGATTAGATTATTTTCGAATCGATTTGATTCGATACGAATTGATAATTTTCTATTCGATTCGATTCGAAGATACAATTCGATTATCGATTCGATTTGATTCGATATTTTTCAATTCGATTCAATTATTTTCTTTTTTTTTTTTTTTTTTTTTTAATTTTCTTTGTTTTTTTGTTTTTTTTTTAATTTTTATTTATTTATGATAGTCACACAGAGAGAGAGAGAGGCAGAGACACAGGCAGAGGGAGAAGCAGGCTCCATGCACCGGGAGCCCGACGTGGGATTCGATCCCTGGTCTCCAGGATCGCGCCCTGGGCCAAAGGCAGGCGCCAAACCGCTGCGCCACCCAGGGATCCCAAGATTCAATTATTTTCGATTCGATTCAATTGCATTCGATTCGATTATTTCTGATTCAATTCGATTCGATTATTTTTGATTTGATTCGATTATTTTCAATTCGATTCGATTATTTTTGATTTGATTATATTCGGTTCTTTTCGATTCGATTATTTTCAATTCGATTCGATTATTTTCGATTCAATTCTATTCGATTATTTTCGCATCAATTAGATGCGAATTGAATATTTTCGATTGGATTCGATTCGACTCGGTTATTTTCAATTCGAATCGATTCAAATCATTTCGATTGGATTATTATCGATTCGATTGAATTACTTTCGATTCGATTCCATTATTTTCGATTCAATTCGATTGGATTATTTTCGATTCGATTTGATGCGAATCGATTATTTTCGATTCAATTCGATTTGATGCGATTATTTTTTATTCGATTTGATTATTTTCGATTCGATTCGATGGATTGGATTCGATTCATTTTGATTCGATTCGATTATTTTCGATTCAATTCAATTCAATTTGATTATTTTCGCTTCGATTTTATTGGATTTGATTCGATTATTTTTTATTCGATTCGATTATTTTTGATTCGATCGATTCTTTTCGATTCGATTCAATTATATTCGATTCGATTCGATTGGATTATTTTCTATTCAATTCGATCGATTCGTTTCGATTATTTTTGATTATATTCGATTCGATTTGATTATTTTCGATTCAATAAGATTACTTTCGACTCAATTATTTTGGATTTGATTTCATTATTTTCAATTCAATTCAATTCGATTATTTTCGATTCGATTCATGTGATTCGATTCTTTTTGATTCGAGTATATAAATTTGATTCGATTAATTTCGGTTCGGTTCTTTTGGATTCGATTCGATTCTTTCGATGAGTTTCAATTATTTTCTATTGGATTCGATTATTTTCGATTCGATTCGATTCGATTATTTTTTATTCGATTCGATTCCATTAAATTCGATTTGATTGATTATTTTCGATTGAATTCGATTAAATTTGATTATGTTCGATTCAATTCGATTGTATTCGATTCGATTATTTTTTATTCGATTCGATTAGTTTTGAATCAATTCGATATTTTTGCTTAGATTATTTTCGATTTCATTCGATTTGATTCTTTTTGATTCGATTATTTTCGATTCGATTCGATTCTTTTCGATTCGATTCGATTATTTTCAATTCGATTCGATTATTTTCGATTTGTTTCTTTTCGATTCGATTCGATTATTTTCTATTCGATTCGATTCTTTTTGATTCGATTCATTTCGATTATTTTCTATTCGTTTCAATTCTTTTCGATTCGATTCGATTATTTTCGATTCTATTCGTTTCCATTATTTTCGATTTGATTCGATGTGAATCGATTATTTTCTTTTTTTAATCGATTATTTTTTAATCGATTCGTTTCGAATTGAAACGAAAAGAATCAAATCAAATGTAACGAAAACAATAGAATCGAAAAGAATCAAATCGAAACAAAAGAATCGAATCAGAAAAAGAATCGAATAAAATGAAATGGAAAAGAAACAATTTGAAAGGAATTGAAAAGAATCGAATCGAACGAATCGAAAAGAATCGAATTGAATCACATCGAAAAGAATCAATTTGAAACGAATTGAAAAGAATCGAATCGAAAAGACTCGAATTGAATCAAATCGAATTGAAAAGAATCAAATCAAATAGAATAGAAAAGAATCGAATTGAATCGAAAAGAATAGAAATGAATCAAATAAAATGAATAGAATCGAATGAAATCGAAAAGAAAACGAATCGAATCGAATAGAATCCATTCGAATTGAAATGAAAAAATCATATCGAATCTAGACGAAAAGAATCAAATAGAATCGAATCGAACCAAAAAGAATCGAATCGAATCGAACCAAAAAGAATCGAATTGAATCGAATCAGAATCAAAAAGACTCGAATCCAACCGAATCGAATTGAAAAGAATCGAAATGAATTGAAAACAATTGAATTGAAACGAAAAGAATCGAAACGAAAGAATCGAATCGAATCGATAGAAAATAATCGAATCGATACGAATCAAATCGAAACGAAAAGAATCGAATCGATCGAGGCGAATCGAATTGAATCGAAAAGAATCGAATCAAAAAGGATCGATCTGAAACGAAAAGAAGCGAATCGAATCAAATCGAAAACAATCTAATCAAAAAAGAATCGAATCGAAACGAATCAAGAAGAATCGAATCGAATGAAATCGAATCGAAAATAATCGATTTGAATCGAATCGAAAAGAATCATATCGTATCTAATCGATTCGGAAAGAATCGAATCGAATAGAATAGAAAAGAATCGAAAAGAACGAATCGAATAGAATAGAAAAGAATTGGAACGAATCGAATCGAAACGAATCAAAACGAATCGAATCGACAAGAATCAAATAGAAAAGAATCGAATCGATACCACAGAATCGAATCAAATCAATACGAAAAGAATCGAATGAATCGAATTGAAAAGAATCGAAAAGAAAAGAATCGAATCAAAAAGAGTCGAATAGAAAAGAATCGACTCGAAACAAAAAGAATCAATTTGAATCAAAAAGAAAAGAATCGAATCGAATCAAATTGAATCGAAAATAATTGAATCAAAAGAATAGAATCAAATCGAAAAGAATCGAATCGTATTGAAAAGAATCAAATCAAATCAAATCGAAAAGAATCGAATCTAAATGAAAAGAATCGAATCGAATCGAAAAGAATCGAAGCAATTCGAATCAAATCGAAGATTCAAATAAAATAGAATTGAAAAGAAATGAATCGAATCGAATCGAAATAAATCGAATTTAATCGAATCGAAAAGAATGGAATCGGAATGAAATGTATCGAATCCAATCGAAAAGAATCGAATTAAGGGATCCCTGGGTGGCGCAGCGGTTTGGCGCCTGCCTTTGGCCCAGGGCGCGATCCTGGAGACCCGGGATCGAATCCCACATCGGGCTCCCGGTGCATGGAACCTGCTTCTCCCTCTGCCTGTGTCTCTGCCTCTCTCTCTCTCTGTGACTATCATGAATAAATAAATAAAATCTTTAAAAAAAAAAGAAAAGAAAAGAATCGAATTGAATCGAATCAATAAGAATCGAATCGAATCAAAACAAATCGTTTCGAATAGAATACAAAAGAATAGAATAGAATCGAATAAAAAAGAATCGAATCGAATCGAAAAGAATCGTATTGAAACGAGAAAAAAGAATCGAATCAATCGCAAGGAATAGAATCGAATCAAATCAAAAAGACTCAAATCAAATCGAATCAAAGATAATCGAATCGAAAAGAATCAAATTGAAACAAAGTCGAATCGAATCAAATCGAAAAGAATAGATTGGAATCAAATGGAAAAGAATCGAATCGAATTGAATCGAAGACAATCGAATCGAAAAGAATCGAATCGAAACGAATGGATTTGAAATAAAAAGATTCGAATCGAATCGAATCAAAAGAATCGAAAAGATTTAAATCAAAAAGAATAGAATAGATTCGAATCAAAAAGAACCGAATCGAATCGAATTGAAAAGAATCTTAAAGAATCGTATAGAAAAGAATCGAATCTAATAGAATTGAATTGAATCGAAAAGAAACGAATCGAACCGAATCGAAAAGAAAACAATCGAATCGAATCAAATACAAAAGAATCGCTTTGAATAGCATAGAATTGAAAAGAATCGAATCAATCGAATCGAAAAGAATCGAATCAAAAAAAGTCGAATCGAAACGAAAACAATCGAATCGAATCGAATCTAAAAGAATCATATTGAATTGAATCGAGTCGAAAAGACTCGAATCGAATTGAATCAAATCGAAAATAATCTAATAGAAACGACTCGAGAAGAATCAAATCGAAATGATTCAAAATGAATCGAATAGAATAGAATCGAAAAAAATCGAATAGAATCGAAAAGAATCGAAACGAATTGAATCGAAGAGAATCGATTAGGATCGAAATGAAAAGAATCGTATTGAATCGAATCGAAAAGAATCAAATCAAATTGAATCGAAAGAATTGAATCAAATCAAAAAGAATCCAATCGAATCGAAAAGAATCGAACTGAATGGAATCAAATCGAAAATAATCTAATCGAATCGAAAAGAATCGAATCAAATTTAATGGAATCGAAAAGAATCGAATTGAATCGAAAAGAAACGAAATGAAACAAATCAGATCAAATGGAAAAGAATCAAATCGAATTGAAAAGAATCGAATTGAATCGAAATGAATTGAATCAAAAAGAATCGAATCGAAAAGAATCGAATTGAAATGAAAAGAATCGAATCGAATAGAAAAGACTCGAATCGAAATAAAAAAATCGAATCAAATCGAATCGAAAAGAATCGAATTGAAAAGACTCGAATTGAAACGAATCGATTTGAAACGAAAAGGATCGAATCGAATCGAATCGAATTGAATGAATCGAATTGAATAGAAAAAATCGAATAGAAAAGAATCGAACCGAAAAGTAAAGAATCAAATTGAATCAGTCGATTAAATTCTAATCGAATCGAATCAAAAAGAATGAAATCGAGTCGAATCGAATCGAAAAGAATCGAATTGTAACTAATCAAAAAGAATCGAATCGTGTCGAATCGAATCGAAAAGAATCCAATTGTATCATCGAATGGAAAATAATCGAATTGAATAGAATAGAAAAGAATCGATTCGAATCAAATCGAAAACAATCAAATTGAATTGATCGAAAAGAATCGAATTGAATCAAATCGAATCGAAATGAAAAGAATCGAATCGATTCAAATAGAAAAGAATCGAATCGGAAAGAATCAAACCGACATGAAAAGAATCGAATCGAATCAAAAAGAATCGAATTGATTCGACAATATTCGAATCGAAAAGAATCGAATCGAAATGAATCGAATCGACATGAAAAGAATCTACTCGATTCGAATCAAAAAGAATCGAATCGAAAAGAATCGAATCGAATCCAAAAGAATCGAATCCAAAACAATCGAATCGAATCAAAAGAAATGAATTGAATTGAATCAAAAAGAATCGAATCGAATTGAATCGAAAAGTTACTAATCGAATTAAATCGAAAAGGAACTAAACGAATCAAATCGAATCGAATCAAAAAGAATCGAATAGATTTAAATAAAAAAGAATCGAATTGAGGGTTCCCTGGGTGGCGCAGCGGTTTGGCGCCTACCTTTGGCCCAGGGCGCGATCCTGGAGACCCGGGATCGAATCCCACATCGGGCTCCCGGTGCATGGAGCCTGCTTCTCCCTCTGCCTGTGTCTCTGCCTCTCTCTCTCTCTCTGTGACTATCATAAAAAAAAGAATCGAATTTAAAAATATCATAATCAAATCGAAAAGAATCGAATTGAAACAAAAAAAGAATCGAATTCCATGTAATGAAAAGATTCGAATAGAAAAGAATAGAATCGAAACAAAAGAATCGGATCGAATCGACATGAATCAAAAAGAATCGAATCAAAACGAATCGAAAAGAAACAAATCAAAAAGAATCTAAAAGAATCGAATCGAATTAAATCGAAAAAAATCGAATAGAATTGAATAGAATCGAAAAGAATCGAAACGAATCGAACCGAAGAGAATCGATTCGAATCAAAATTAAAAGAATCGTATCACATCGAATCGAAAAGAATCAAATCAAATAGAATCGAAAGAATTGAATCAAACCTAAAACAATCGAATCGAATCGAAAAGAATCGAATTGAATGGAATCGAATCGAAAAGAATAGAATAGAATAGAATCAAAAGAAATCGAATAGAATCAAATCAAATAAAAAAGAATCGAATTGAAATGATCCTAACCAAAATAATCGAATTGAATCGACTCGAATCGAAAAAAAATAGAATAGAATGGAATCAAAAGAAATCGAATAGAATCAAATCAAATAAAAAAGAATAGAATCGAATTGATCCTAACCAAAATAATCGAATTGAATCGACTCGAATCGAAAAAAATCAAATCGAAAAGAATCTAATCTGAACGAAAATAATCGAAATGAATAGAATCGAAAAGAATCGAATTGAATCAAATCGGAAAGAATCGAATGGAAACAAAACGAATCGATTCGAATGGAATAGAAAAGAATAGAATAGAATAGAAAAGAATCCAATCGAATCGAAAAGAATCGAATCGAAAAGAATCGAATCGAAATGAAAAACAGCGAATCGAATTGATCGAAAAGAATACAATCGAATCAAATCGAAAAGACTCAAATCCAATCGAATCGAAAAGAATCGAATCGAAACAAAAAGAATCGAATCAAATCAAATTGAAAAGAATCGATTGGAATTGAATCGAAAAGAATCGAATTGAATCGAAGACAATCGAATCTAATCGAATCGAAAAGAATCGAATTAAAACGAATCGATTGAAATGAAAAGAATCGAATCGAATTGAATTGAAGGGAAAGAATCGAATCGATTCAAAAAGAATCGATCGAATTGAAAATCGAACCGAAACCAAAAGAATCGATCGAATCGAAAAGAATCGAATCGAAAAAAATCAAATTGAAACAAAAACAATCGAATCGAATCTAAAAGAATTGTATTGAATCAAATCGTATCGAAAAGAATCGAATCGAATCAAATCGAAAGAAAAGAATAGAATCGAATAGAAACGAATCGGAAAGAATAGAATTGAAACGAATCGAAAAGAATCGAATCAAATCGATCGAAAAAATCGAATAGTATCGAATCGAAAAAAATCGAATACAATCGAAAAGAATCTAAACGAATCAAATGAAGAGAATCGATTCGAGTCGAAATGAAAAGAATCGTATCGAATCGAATCGAAAATAATCAAATCGAATCGAATTGAAAACAATTAAATCGAATCGAAAAGAATCGAATTGAATGGAATCGAATAGAAAAGAATCTAATAGAAATGAAAAGCACCGAATCAAATTTAATGGAATCGAAAAGAATCGAATCGAACCATATTGAATCCAAAAGAATCGAATCGAAAAGAACCGAAACGAATCAAATCAGATCCAATGGAAAAGAATCGAATCAAATCGAAAAGATTAGAATCGAATCGAAAAGAATCCAATCGTATCGAATCGACTCGAAAAGAATCCAATCGTATCGAATCGAATGCAAAAGAATCAAATTGAATAGAATAGAAAAGAATCGAATCGAATGAAATCGAAAACAATCGAATTGAATCGCCTCGAAATGAATTGAATTGAATCCAATCAAAAAGAATCGAATTGAAATGAATCGAATCGAAATGAAAAGATTCGAATTGATTCGAATCGAAAAGAATCATCGAAAAGAATTGAATCGACACGAAAAGAATCGAATCGAACCGAAAAAATCGATAAGAATCGAATCAAAATGAATCGAATCGTAATGAAAAGAATGTAATCGATTAGAATCGAAAAGAATCGAATCGAAAGAATCGAATCGAAACAAAGCATCGAATCGAATCGAACTGAATCGAAAAGAATCAAATCGGGATCCCTGGGTGGCGCAGCGGTTTGGAGCCTGCCTTTGGCCCAGGGCGCGATCCTGGAGACCCGGGATCGAATCCCATGTCGGGCTCCCGGTGCATGGAGCCTGCTTCTCCCTCTGCCTGTGTCTCTGCCTCTCTCTCTCTCTCTCTCTCTCTCTGTGACTATCATAAATAAATAAAAATTAAAAAAAAAGAAAAGAATCAAATCCAAAAGAATCGAATCGAATCAAAAAGAAACAAATCAAATCTAATCGAAAAAAATCGAATAGAATCAAATCGAATCGAAAAGAATTGAATGATTCGAATCAAAAAGAATCGAATTGAAAAGAATCGTAACGAATCAAATAGAAAAGTATCGAATCGAAAAGAATCGAATCGAATAGAATAGAATTGAAAAGAATCGAATCGAAACGAAAACAATCGAATGAAATCGAATCAAAAAGAATCCAATTGAATTGAATCGAAAAAATCCAATAGAATCGAATAGAATCGAAAAGAATCGAAAAGAATCGAATCAAATAGAATCCATTCTAATCGAAATGAAAAAGTCGTATCGAAACCAAACGAAAAGCATCAAATCGAAACGAATCGAAAAGTATTGAATCAAATCGATTCGAAAACAATCGAATTGAATCGAATAGAAAAGAATCGACTTGAATGGAATTGAATCGAACAGAATCGAATCGAATTGAAAAGAATCGAATCAAATTTAATGGAATCGAAAAGAATCGAATCGAATCGAATTGAATAAAAAAGAGTCAAATCGAAGAGAATCTTAACAAATCAAATCAGATTGAATGGAAAAGAATCGAAACGAAAAGAATCGAATCGTATCAATTCGAAAAGATTCCAATCGAAATGAAAAGAATCGAATCGAATCGAAAAGAATCGAATCGAATCGAAAAAAATCAAATCGAATCAATTCGAGTCGATTTGAAACGAAAAGAATCGAATGAATCGAATAGAATTGAATGAAAAGAATCTAATCAAATTGAAAAGTATCGAATAGAAAAGAATCTAACAGAAATGAAAAGAATCGATCGAATCAGTCGAACAAATTCTAATCGAATCAAATCAAAAACATTCAAATCGAAATCAATCGAATAGAATCTAGAAGAATCGAATCGTATCGAATCGAAACAATCGAATCTTACGGAATTGAATCGGAAAGAATCAAATCGTATGGAATCGAATCGAAAAGAATCGAATAGAATAAAATAGAAAAGAAAGGAATCGAATTGAATCGAAAAGAATCGAATCGAATCAAAAAGAATCGAATTGAAATGAAAAGAATCGAAACGAATCCAAGAGAATCGAATCGAAACAAAAAGAATCGAGTCGAATCGAATTGAAAAGCATCGAATCGAAAAGAATCGAGTTCAAATGAAACCATCGAATCGAATCGAAAAGAATCGAATTGAAAAGAACCGAATCTAAATGAAAAGAATCGAATCGAATCAAAAGAATCGAATCAAATCGAATCTAAATGAAAAAAATCGAATTAATTGACTTGAATAAAAAAAATCGAATCGATAAGAATCGAATCTAAATGAAAAGAATCGAATCGAAAAGAATCGAATTGAATCAAATCGAAAAGAATCGAATCAAAACCAATCGAAAAGAATCGAATAAAATCGAATCGAATAAAATCGAATCCAATCGAAAAGAATCGAATTGAATCGAATCGATAAGAATTGAATCGAATCAAAACGAATCGTTTCGAATAGAATACAAAAGAATAGAATAGAATCGAATAAAAAAGAATCGAGTCGAATCGAAAAGAATCGTATTGAAACGAGAAAAAGAATCGAATCAATCGAAAAGAATAGAATCGAATCAAATAAAAAGACTCAAATCAAATCGAATCAAAATGAATCGAAAAGAATTAAATTGAAAGAAATAAAGTCGAATCGAATCAAATCGAAAAGAATCGATTGGAATCAAATCGAAAAGAATCGAATCGAATTGAATCGAAGACAATCGAATCGAAAAGAATCGAATTGAAACGAATGGATTTGAAATAAAAAGATTCGAATCGAATCGAATCAAAAGAATCGAAAAGATTTAAATCAAAAAGAATAGAATAGATTTGAATCAAAAAGAACCGAATCGAATCAAATTGAAAAGAATCTTAAAGAATCGAATCGAAAAGAATCGAATTGAATCGAAAACAATCGAATCGAAAAGCATTGAATCGAATCGAAAAGAAACGAATCGAACCGAATCGAAAAGAAAACAATCGAATCAAATCAAATACAAAAGAATCGCTTTGAATAGCATAGAATTGAAAAGAATCGAATCAATCAAATTGAAAAGAATCGAATCGAAAACAATCGAATCGAATCGAATCTAAAAGAATCATATTGAATTGAATCGAGTCAAAAAGACTCGAATCGAAAAAGACTCGAATCGAATTGAATCAAATCGAAAAGAATCTAATAGAAACGACTCGAAAAGAATCAAATCGAAATGATTCAAAATGAATCGAAGAGAATAGAATCGAAAAAAATCGAATAGAATCGAAAAGAATCGAAACGAATTGAATCGAAGGAGAATCGATTAGGATCGAAATGAAAAGAATCGTATTGAATCGAATCGAAAAGAATCAAATCAAATTGAATCGAAAGAATTGAATCAAATCAAAAAGAATCCAATCGAATTGAAAAGAATCGAACTGAATGGAATCAAATCGAAAAGAATCTAATCGAATCGAAAAGAATCGAATCAAATTTAATGGACTCGAAAAGAATCGAATTGAATCGAAAAGAAACGAAATGAAACAAATCAGATCAAATGGAAAAGAATCAAATCGAATTGAAAAGAATCGAATCGAATCGAAATGAATCAAATCAAAAAGAATCGAATCGAAAAGAATCGAATCGAATAGAAAAGAATCGAATCGAATTAAAAAAATCGAATCCAATCGAATCGAAATAATCGAATGTAATCGAATCGAAAAGAATCGAATCGATTCAAAAAAAGAATCAAATGAATTGAGCAAGAAGAATCGAATCGAATCGAAAACAATCGATTGGAATCGAATCGAATTGAAATGAGTCGAACCAAAAGGAATCGAATCCAATCGAAAAGAACCGAATGGGAGGGGAAGGAGCAAGATGGCGGAAGAGTAGGGTCTCCAAATCACCTGTCTCCACCAAACTACCTAGAAAACCTTCAAATTATCCTGAAAATCTATGAATTCGGCCTGAGATTTAAAGAGGAGAACAGCTGGAATGCTACAGTGAGAGGAGTTCGCGCTTCTATCAAGGTAGGAAGACGGGGAAAAAGAAATAAAGGAACAAAGGCCTCCAAGGGGGAGGGGCCCCGCAAGGAGCCGGGCTGAGGCCGGGGCGAGTGTCCCCAGGACAGGAGAGCCCCGTCCCGGGAGGAGCAGGAGCTGCACGGACCTTCCCGGGGGAAAGGGGCTCGCGGGGAGTTGGAGCAGGACCCAGGAGGGCGAGGATCTCCTCGGGTTCCCGGGGACAGTAACAGAGCAACTGCGCGCCCAGGAGAGTGCGCCGAGCTCCCTAAGGTGCTGCAGCGCGCACGGCGGGACCCGGAGCAGCTCGGAGGGGCTCGGGCGGCGGCTCCGCGGAGGGGGTTGCGCGGCCCGGGAGCGCGAATCCAACAGCACAGACGGAGCACAGGGCGCCTGGACACAGCCCAGGATTCCCGCCTCCCCGGGACAGGCAGACGGCCGGGAGGGCCAGGACAGCGAGGACGCCTCCTGCCCAGCTGAGCAGATCAGCGGCACCCGCCCGGAGCATCCAGGCCCTGCAGACGGAGTTCCTGCCGAGCTGAATCCAGGTTTCCAGAGCTGCCCCGCCACTGGGCTTGTTCCTCCTGCGGCCTCACGGGGTGTAAACAACCCCCACTGAGCCCTGCACCAGGCAGGGGCACAGCAGCTCCCCAACTGCTAACACCTAAAATCAGCACAACAGGCCCCTCCCCCAGAACACCAGCTAGACGGACAGTTCAAGGGGAAGTCAAGGGTCTTAAAGAACACAGAATCAGAAGATACCCCCTGTGCGTTCTTTTTTTGTGTTTTGTTTTGTGTTTTCTTTGTTTTGTTTTGTTTTTTTTGTTTGTTTTGCTTTTTGATTTGTTTCCTCTTCCCACCACCCATTTTTTTCTCCTTTTTCTTTCTCTTTTTCTTCTTTTTTTTGTTTTCCGTTTTTTTTTTTCTTATTTTTCTTCCCTTGTTTTTTCTATCTTTCTCTTTTCTTTGCTTCTTTCTCTCCTCTCTTTTTTCTCTTTTCCCAATACAATTTGCTTTTGGCCACTCTGCACTGAGCAAAATGACTAGAAGGAAAACCTCACCTCAAAAGAAAGAATCAGAAACAGTCCTCTCTCCCACAGAGTTACAAATCTGGATTACAATTCAATGTCAGAAAGCCAATTCAGAAGCACTATTATACAGCTACTGGTGGCTCTAGAAAAAAGTATAAAGGACTCAAGAGACTTCATGACTGCAGAATTTAGAGCTAATCAGGCAGAAAATTAAAAATCAATTGAATGAGATGCAATCCAAACTAGAAGTCCTAACGACGAGGGTTAACGAGGTGGAAGAAACGAGTGAGTGACATAGAAGACAAGTTGATAGCAAAGAGGGAAACTGAGGAAAAAAGAGGACAAACAATTAAAAGACCATGAAGATAGATTAAGGGAAATAACGACAGCCTGAGGAAGAAAAACCTACGTTTAATTGGGGTTCCCGAGGGCGCCGAAAGGGACAGAGGGCCAGAATATGTATTTGAACAAATTCTAGCTGAAAACTTTCCTAATCTGGGAAGGGAAACAGGCATTCAGATCCAGGAAATAGAGAGATCCCCCCCTAAAATCAATAAAAACCGTTCAACACCTCGACATTTAATTGTGAAGCTTGCAAATTCCAAAGATAAGGAGAAGATCCTTAAAGCAGCAAGAGACAAGAAATCCCTGACTTTTATGGGGAGGAGTATTAGGGTAACAGCAGACCTCTCCACAGAGACCTGGCAGGCCAGAAAGGGCTGGCAGGATATATTCAGGGTCCTAAATGAGAAGAACATGCAACCAAGAATACTTTATCCAGCAAGGCTCTCATTCAAAATGGAAGGAGAGATAAAGAGCTTCCAAGACAGGCAGCAACTAAAAGAATATGTGACCTCCAAACCAGCTCTGCAAGAATTTTAAGGGGGACTCTTAAAATTCCCCTTTAAGAAGAAGTTCAGTGGAACAGTCCACAAAAACAAAGGACTGAATAGATATCATGATGACACTAAACTCATATCTCTCAATAGTAACTCTGAATGTGAACGGGCTTAATGACCCCATCAAAAGGCGCAGGGTTTCAGACTGGATAAAAAAGCAGGACCCATCTATTTGCTGTCTACAAGAGACTCATTTTAGACAGAAGGACACCTACAGCCTGAAAATAAAAGGTTGGAGAACCATTTACCATTCGAATGGTCCTCAAAAGAAAGCAGGGTAGCCATCCTTATATCAGATAAACTAAAATTTACCCCAAAGACTGTAGTGAGAGATGAAGAGGGACACTATATCATACTTAAAGGATCTATTCAACAAGAGGACTTAACAATCCTCAATATATATGCTCCGAATGTGGGAGCTGCCAAATATATAAATCAATTATTAACCAAAGTGAAGAAATACTTAGATAATAATACACTTATACTTGGTGACTTCAATCTAGCTCTTTCTATACTCGATAGGTCTTCTAAGCAAAACATCTCCAAAGAAACGAGAGCTTTAAATGATACACTGGACCAGATGGATTTCACAGATATCTACAGAACTTTACATCCAACTCAACTGAATACACATTCTTCTCAAGCGCACATGGAACTTTCTCCAGAATAGACCACATATTGGGTCACAAATCGGGTCTGAACCGATACCAAAAGATTGGGATTGTCCCCTGCATATTCTCAGACCATAATGCCTTGAAATTAGAACTAAATCACAACAAGAAGTTTGGAAGGACCTCAAACACGTGGAGGTTAAGGACCATCCTGCTAAAAGATAAAAGGGTCAACCAGGAAATTAAGGAAGAATTAAAAAGATTCATGGAAACTAATGAGAATGAAGATACAACCGTTCAAATCTTTGGGATGCAGCAAAAGCAGTCCTAAGGGGGAAATACATCGCAATACAAGCATCCATTCAAAAACATGGAAAGAACTCAAATACAAAAGCTAACCTTACACATAAAGGAGCTAGAGAAAAAACAGCAAATAGATCCTACACCCAAGAGAAGAAGGGAGTTAATAAAGATTCGAGCAGAACTCAACGAAATCGAGACCAGAAGAACTGTGGAACAGATCAACAAAACCAGGAGTTGGTTCTTTGAAAGAATTAACAAGATAGATAAACCATTAGCCAGCCTTATTAAAAAGAAGAGAGAGAAGACTCAAATTAATAAAATCATGAATGAGAAAGGAGAGATCACTACCAACACCAAGGAAATACAAACGATTTAAAAACATATTATGAACAGCTATACGCCAATAAATTAGGCAATCTAGGAAGAAATGGACGCATTCCTGGAAAGCCACAAACTACCAAAACTGGAACAGGAAGAAATAGAAAACCTGAACAGACCAATAACCAGGGAGGAAATTGAAGCAGTCATCAAAAACCTCCCAAGACACAAGAGTCCAGGGCCAGATGGCTTCCCAGGGGAATTTTATCAAACGTTTAAAGAAGAAATCCATACCTATTCTCCTAAAGCTGTTTGGAAAGATAGAAAGAGATGGAGTACTTCCAAATTCGTTCTATGAAGCCAGCATCACCTTAATTCCAAAGCCAGACAAAGACCCCGCCAAAAAGGAGAATTACAGACCAATATCTCTGATGAACATGGATGCAAAAATTCTCAACAAGATACTGGCCAATAGGATCCAACAGTACATTAAGAAAATTATTCACCATGACCAAGTAGGATTTATCCCTGGGACACAAGGCTGGTTCAACACCCGTAAAACAATCAATGTGATTCATCATATCAGCAAGAGAAAAACCAAGAACCATATGATCCTCTCATTGGATGCAGAGAAAGCATTTGACAAAATACAGCATCCATTCCTGATCAAAACTCTTCAGAGTGTAGGGATAGAGGGAACATTCCTCGACATCTTAAAAGCCATCTACTGAAAAGCCCACAGCAAATATCATTCTCAATGGGGAAGCACTAGGGAGCCTTTCCCCTAAGATCAGGAACAAGACAGGGATGTCCACTCTCACCACTGCTAGTTCAACATAGTACTGGAAGTCCTAGCCTCAGCAATCAGACAACAAAAGACATTAAAAGGCATTCAAATTGGCAAAGAAGAAGTCAAACTCTCCCTCTTCGCCGATGACATGATACTCTACATAGAAAACCCAAAAGTCTCCACCCCAAGATTGCTAGAACTCATACAGCAATTCGGTAGCGTGGCAGGATACAAAATCAATGCCCAGAAGTCAGTGGCATTTCTATACACTAACAATGAGACTGAAGAAAGAGAAATTAAGGAGTCAATCCCATTTACAATTGCACCCAAAAGCATAAGATACCTAGGAATAAACCTCACCAAAGATGTAAAGGATCTATACCCTCAAAACTATAGAACACTTCTGAAAGAAATTGAGGAAGACACAAAGAGATGGAAAAATATTCCATGCTCATGGATTGGCAGAATTAATATTGTGAAAATGTCAATGTTACCCAGGGCAATATACACGTTTAATGCAATCCCTATCAAAATACCATGGACTTTCTTCAGAGAGTTAGAACAAATTATTTTAAGATTTGTGTGGAATCAGAAAAGACCCCGAATAGCCAGGGGAATTTTAAAAAGAAAACCATATCTGGGGGCATCACAATGCCAGATTTCAGGTTGTACTACAAAGCTGTGGTCATCAAGACAGTGTGGTACTGGCACAAAAACAGACACATAGATCAGTGGAACAGAATAGAGAATCCAGAAGTGGACCCTGAACTTTATGGGCAACTAATATTCGATAAAGGAGGAAAGACTATCCATTGGAAGAAAGACAGTCTCTTCAATAAATGGTGCTGGGAAAATTGGACATCCACATGCAGAAGAATGAAACTAGACCACTCTCTTTCACCATACACAAAGATAAACTCAAAATGGATGAAAGATCTAAATGTGAGACAAGATTCCATCAAAATCCTAGAGAAGAACCACAGGCAACACCCTTTTTGAACTCGGCCATAGTAACTTCTTGCAAGATACATCCACGAAGGCAAAAGAAACAAAAGCAAAAATGAACTATTGGGACTTCATCAAGATAAGAAGCTTTTGCACAGCAAAGGATACAGTCAACAAAACTCAAAGACAACCTACAGAATGGGAGAAGATATTTGCAAATGACATATCAGATAAAGGGCTAGTTTCCAAGATCTATAAAGAACTTATTAAACTCAACACCAAAGAAACAAACAATCCAATCATGAAATGGGCAAAAGACATGAACAGAAATCTCACAGAGGAAGACATAGACATGGCCAACATGCATATGAGAAAATGCTCTGCATCACTTGCCATCAGGGAAATACAAATGAAAACTACAATGAGATACCACCTCACACCAGTGAGAATGGGGAACATTAACAAGGCAGGAAACAACAAATGTTGGAGAGGATGCGGAGAAAAGGGAACCCTCTTACACTGTTGGTGGGACTGTGAACTGGTGCAGCCACTCTGGAAAACTGTGTGGAGGTTCCTCAAACAGTTAAAAATAGACCTGCCCTACGACCCAGCAATTGCACTGTTGGGGATTTACCCCAAAGATACAAATGCAATGAAACGCCGGGGACACCCTGCACCCCGATGTTTCTAGCCAGCAATGGCCACGATAGCCAAACTGTGGAAGGAGCCTCGGTGTCCAACGAAAGATGAATGGATAAAGAAGATGTGGTTTATGTATACAATGGAATATTACTCAGCTATTAGAAATGACAAATACCCACCATTTGCTTCAACGTGGATGGAAATGGAGGGTATTATGCTGAGTGAAGTAAGTCAGTCGGAGAAGGACAAACATTATATGTTCTCATTCATTTGGGGAATATAAATAATAGTGAAAGGGAAGGGAGAAGAATGTGTGGGAAATATCAGAAAGGGAGACAGAACGTAAAGACTGCTAACTCTGGGAAACGAACTAGGGGTGGGTAGAAGGGGAGGAGGGCGGGGTGTGGGAGTGGACTGGGTGACGGGCACTGGGTGTTATTCTGTATGTTAGTAAATTGGAAACACCATAACAAAAAATAACATAAAAAAAATATATATATATATATAGGAGAAAAAAAAAAAAAAAAGAACCGAATGGAATCGAATCAATTCTAATCGAAAAATCGAATCGAATCCAACCGAAAAGAATCGAATGGAATCAAATCAAAAGAATCAAAACAAATCGAATCAAAAGAATAGAATCGAATCAAAAAAATCCAATTGAATCGAATCGAAAAGAATTGAATCGAATCAATCAAAAAGAATTGAATTGAAAAGAATCTCATCGAATAGATTCAAATCACCTGGTCCAGGTGACATCCAGATGGGGACCAGAGTCACCATGTCAGGGTGAGACCAAGATGGTTTCTAGAGTCATCATGTCCAGGTGAGACTCACTTGTGGAACAGAGTATCCAGGTCATAATGATGCCCATGTCAGCACCAGAGTCACCAGATCTGGGTGAGGCCCAGATAGAATCAGAGACACCAGTTCCAGGTGAAGCCAAGTAGTAGTCCACAGCAAACAGGTCCAGGTGGGGAACAAAGTCACCAGGACTGGGTGAGGCCCAGATGGGAACCAGATTCAGCAGTCCGGGTGAGGACCAGGTAAGGACCAGATTCACCAGGTCCAAGTGAGGCCCACGTGGGGACCTGAGTCACCAGGTATGGGTGAGACCCAGGTGGCAACCCCACTCACCAGCTCCAGGTGAGGCCAACTTGCAGGCCAGAGCCACCAGATCCAGTGAGGCCCTTGTGGGCACCGGAGTCACCAGGTAAATGTGAGGCTAGAAGGACACCACAGGCCCCATGTACAGGTGTGGCTCTTGTGGGAACGAGAGTCACCATGTCCAGATGAGACCCAGGTGGGGACCACAGTCACTAGGTCCAGATTGAGGCCTAGGTGGGGGGCCCAGAGTCATCAGGGCCATGTGAGGCCAAAGTGTGGAGCAAAGTTATCAGGGCCAGGTGAGTCCCAGGTGGGGAACAGAGTTACATGTCCATTATGCCCAGGTGGGACCCGTGTCAGAAGGTCCAGACGAGGCCTAAGTGAGGATTATATTCACCAGGTCCTGTTGAGGCCCAGTTGAGGACCTGAGTCCCCAGGTCCGGGTGAGGTCCAAAGGGGGACCAGAGTCACCCGGTCAGTTTATCCAGGTGGGGACCAGAGTCACCACGTCAGGGTGTGAGGCCCAGAGGGGGATGAGAGTTACTAGGTCCAGGTGAGGCCCCGAGTAGAACTAAGTAACCAGGTTTCATGATGCCCATGTGAGGACCAGATTCACCTGGTCCAGGTGAGGTCCCTGTGGGAAGCAGTGACCTCGTCCAGATGAGGACCAGGTGGGACCACAGTCACCAAGACAGGGTGAGGTTCGGAGGGTGACCAGAGTCACCAGGTCCAGATGAGGCCCAGGTAGAGAAGAGTTAACCAGTAAACAGTACCAGAAACCAATGATGCCCAGGTAAGGACCAGAGTCACCAGGTCCAGGTGAGGCCCAAATATAGATCATAGTCCTTTGGTTCCCGGTGAGGCCAGAAGGAGACCACAGGATCCAGGTCCAGGAGAGCCCCATATGGGAACCAGAGCCACCAGAACCAGGTGAGGTCCAGGTGGGATCACAGTCACAAGGTCCAGGTGAGGCCCAGGTGGCAACAAGATTCACCAAGTCCAGGTGAGACCCAGGTGTTGACCAGAGTCACCAGGTCCAGGTGAGGAACAGGTAAGGACAAGATTCACCAGGTCCAAGTGAAGCCCAGGGGGGGACCAGAGTCACCATGTAAGGGTGAGGCCCAGAGGGGGAACCAGAGTATCCAGTTTCGATTGAGGCCCAGAGTGGGACCAGAGGTCCCCAGTCAAAGTTAGGCCCAGGTGTGGAATAAAGTATCCAGGTCACAATGATGCCTAGCTGGAGACCAGAGTCACTAGGGCCATGCAAGGCCCAGATGGGGATCAGAATCACCAGGTCCTGGTGAGGCATAGAAGGAGACCACAGTCACCAGTATCAGGTGAGCCCCATGTGGGAACCAGAGCCACTATATCCAGCTGAGTCCCAGGTCCATGAGGGCCCACGTGAGGACCAGATTCATCAGGTCGAATTGAGGCATAGCTGAGGACAAGAGTCACCAGGTCTGGGTGAGTCCTAGGTGGGGACAGATTTCACCAGGTCTGAGTTAGTCAAAGTCGGGACGAGAGTCACCAGGTCCAGTGAGGCCAAACTGAGGACCAGAGTCACCAGATCCAGGGGAGGTCCATGTTGGAAAGAGAGTCAGCAGGTCCAGGAGAGGTCCGGGTGGGAACCAGAGTCACCAGATCCAGGTGGAGCCCAGGTGCGGACCAGAGTCACCAGGTCAGATGAGGCCAAGTTGTGGACCAGAGATACCAGGTACACGTGAGGCTCAGGGGGAACCAGAGGCAACAGGTCCATGTGAGGCCGGCTGGGGACCATGGTCAACAGGTCTACGTGAGGCCCAGGTGGAACACAGTAACAAGGTCCAGGTGAGTCCCAGGTCGTGATAAGAGTCTCCAGGTCCAGGTGAGACCCAGATGGAAACCAGGATCACCAGGTACAGGGGAGGCCTTGAAAGAACCAGAGTCAACAGTTCGAGGGGAGGCGCAGGTGGAAACAGAGTCAGCACGACAAATTCAGGCCAAAGTGGGGTTCACAGTCACCCGGGCAGGGTGAAACCCAGAGGGGACCAGAGTCACCTCGTCCAGGTGAGGTCCAGTTGTGGAACACAGTAACTGGGTCCCAATTATGCCCAGTTGAGGACCATGGTCAACAGGGCCAGGTGAGCCCAGATGGGGATCAGAGTCACCAGGTCCAAGTGAGGCCAGGTGGGGACCACAGTCACCAGATCCAGGGTAGACTCAGGTGCAGACCAGAGTCACCAGGTCCAGGTGAGGTGCAGGTGGCAACCACACTCACCAGGTCCTGGTGAGGCCCTGGTGGGGACCAGAGTCACCAGGTCCATGAGAAGGTAGAAAACTGCAGCCACTATGTCCACATGAGGTCCATGTGGGAACGAGAATCACCAGTTAGAAGTGAGGCCCAGGTGGGGATCAGAATCACCAGGTCCAGATGAGACCCAGGTGGGAACCAGTGTCACCATGTCCAGTTGTGGCCCAGGTGTAGACCAGAGTTAACAGGTCCAGATGGGTCCCTGTTAGGGAAGTGAAACCATGTCCTGATGCTACCCAGGTGGGTACCAGAGACACCAGGTCTAGGTGAGGCCAGGTGGGGACCAGAGACATGAGGTCCAGGTGAGGTCCCGGTGGGAACCACAGTCACCAGGTCAGTGAGGCCATGCTGAGAATCAGAGTCACCAGTTCCAGGTGAGGCCCAGGTGGGGCCAGAGTCACCAGGTACAGAAGAGGCCAAAGTGAGGACCAGAGTTACCAGATCCAGGTGGTCCCAGTGGGGAATGGAGTAACCATGTCCTAATGATGCCCAAGTAGGGACCAGAGTCACCAGGTCCATATGAGGCCCAGGTGGGGAGCATATTCACTAGGTGCAGGTGAGGCCCAGTTGAGGACCAGAGTCACCAGGTCTGGTTGAGGCCTAGAGGTACCGGAATCACCTGGCCCAGGTGACATCAAGATGGGTTCCAGAGTCACCAGTTCAGAGTGAGGCCCAGAGGGTTTCCAGAGTCATCATGTCCAGGTGAGGGACAGGTGTGGAACAGATAACCAGGTCCCAATCATGCCCAGGTGAGGACCAGAGTCACCAGATCTGGGTGTGGCCCAGTTAGGATCAGAGTCACCTGTTCCAGGTGAGGCAAAGAGGAGTTCACAGTAATCAGGTCCAGGTGGGGAACAAAGTCACCAGGACTGGGTGAGGCCCAGATGGGGACAGGATTTACCAGGTCCAGGTGAGGCCCAGGTGGTGACCAGAGTCACCAGGTCTGGGTGAGGACCAGGCAGGTCCAGATTACCAGGTCCAAGTGAGCCCACGTGGGGACCTGAGTCACCAGGTATGGGTGAGGCCCAGGTGGCAACCCCACTCACCAGCTCCAGGTGAGGCCAACCTGCAGGCCAGAGTCACCAGATCCATGTGAGGCCCTGGTGAGGACCGGAGTCACCAGGTAAATGTGAGGCTAGAAGGACACCACAGTCACCAGGTCCAGGTGTGGTTCATGTGGGAACGAAGTCACCAGGTCCGGTGAGACCCAGGTGGGGACCACAGTCACCAGGTCCAGATTGAGGCCTCAGTGGGGCCCAGAGTCATCAGGCCAGGTGAGGCCAAAGTGTGGCAAAGTTATCAGGTCCAGGGGAGTCCTACGTGGGAACCAGTCACCTCGTCCAGGTGAGGTCCACAAGAGTAGTGCCTCCAAGCTCAATCCTGTATTTCCTAGTAATTCCTGTCTTAGACTGTGCTACATACTAAGTTCCATACTAGCTAATTGAACCCTGCATCCAACGGCAACTTACATCCGAGAGTTGGGCTCACACGCAGTCCCTCACAGTTCCACACTGCCTGCAGAATGTCTTTCCAACGTCTTCACCAGAGACGCTTGTCAGAAGCTTGTGAGACGCAAGTGGAATAATGCAGGCCTGGAAGCTGTCTCCAGGTGGAGTAGAGTGGTCTTCTTGGAACCTCCTGAGTTAGAATACAGCTGCGTTCTCAGGGCCAGAAGAATGCAGCTAGTTGAAAGCTGGCTTCTAGACATGCTTCCTTGTGAGAGTTGAGGTGAGGGCAGGACCCTCCCGCTACCTGACTGCCTGTAGACATAGGTCCTAACATCCTTATGTTAGGTGCTGGAAGAGGTTGTGAAAAGCATGTAGACGTTTCAGGCTTGTAGTCACGTGTAACTGAGTTCAATACAGCGATTTCCAACAGCCTTGTTCAATTAAAGTGTAGCTAGGTTCTAACTCCCATAAAAGTGGCTAGCAGACTGCCTGCAAAGCATACAGCTTCTCAGAGTTGAGCTTATGGCCTATACCCCACAATCTGATGGCCTGTACGATCGCTTCCACAGCATTCCGTTCTATGCGGGACAGTAGCGGAGTGAGAACCAAGAGTCTGCATTGTCAATTTCGCGACTACCGACACCTGCCTCCAAGTGATGCACACTCCTTTGGATGAGGTTATGGCTTGTTCCTCCCACATGCTGACCACCTGTACCTTTCACTTCGAAAGGACGTCGTTCGATCGGGACACAAGTTTGTGAGAGGCAAGTGTCTCCTAGCCCAATCCAACGACTTCTGAGTAATTCCTCCCTCAGAAGGGAGCTACATACTACTTCCAAACCTGAGTACCTTGTTGAAAGCTGTCTCTCTGGGGAACTTCCTTCTGCGAGGTGAGCTGACACGCGGTCCTTCCCAGTTCCACACTGCCTGCAGATAGTTACGAACATCCTCACTAGACATGTTTGTCAGACGCTCATGGGACGCAAGTGGCAAGCTGCAGGCTTCAACGGTTGTGTCTCCAGGTGCAGTAGAGCTTTATTCATGGAACGACCTGACTTCCAATGCTGTAAAGTTTGGGTTAGGTTACGGGTTAGGGTTAGGGTTAGTCCTGTTTAAGCTTAGAGTTAGGGTTAGGGTTAGGGTTAGGGTTCAGGTTAGGGTTAGGGTTAGGTTCAGGGTTAGGGTAGACTACGGGTTAGGGTTAGGTTTAGGGTTAGGTTACGGGTTAGGTTACGATTAGGGTATGGGTTAGTGTTAGTGTTAGGTTAGGGTAGGGCTTAGGTTTCGTTTAGGTTTATGGTTAAGGTTAGGGTTAGGGCATGGGTTAGGGTTAATGTTAGGGTACTGTTTAGGTTTAGGGTTAGGTTTAGGATAGATTACGGGTTAGGGTTAGGGATAGGGTAAGGTTAAGGTTAGGATTAGGTTAGGGTTAGGGTTAGGATTAGGGATTGGGTTTCGTTAGGTTTAGGGTTGGGGTAAGTTTAGGGTTAGGGTACGGTTCGAGTTTGGGTTAGGGTACAATTGAGGGTTAGGGTAAGCGTTAGGGTTTGGGTTAGGAATAGGGTACGGGTTAAGGTTAGGTTTAGGGTTAGGTTAAGGGTTAGGTTTAGGGTTAGGGTATGGGATAGGGTTAGGTTTAGGGTACTGTTTAGCGTTAGGTTAAGGTTAGGGTTAGGTTACAGGTTAGAGTTATGGTTAGGGTTAGAGTACAGGTTAGGGTTAGAGTTAGAGTTCGGTTATGTTTAGGGTTCGGGTTAGGTTAGGCTACGGGTTAGGGTTAGTGTTAGGGTTATGATTAGGGTTCAGTTTAGGCTTAGGTTTAGGGTACAGATTTGGGTTAGGTTACGGATTAGGGTGAGGGTATGGTTTAGAGATATGGTATGGATTACGGTACGGGTTAATGTATGGGTCAGGGTACTGGTAACGGTTAGGGTTTGGGTTAGGGTACAGGATAGGGTTAGGTTTAGGGTTAGTGTTAGGGTTTGGGTTAGGTTACGATTAGGGTTAGGTTTAGGGTACTGTTTAGGGTAGGGTTAGGGTTAGGATTAGGGTACGGGTTAGGGTTAGTGTTAGGATTAGGTTAGGTTAAGGTTAGGGTTAGTGTTAGGGTTAGGTTTCAGTTAGGGTTGGGGTTAGGGGGGGTAGTTAGGGTTAGGGTTAGGGTTAGGGTTAGGTGGGTTAGGGTAGGGGGTTCGGGTTAGGGTATGGGATACATTTAGGATTAGGGAGGGAAAGGGTTAGGGTTAGGGTTGGGTTAGGGTTAGGGTTAGGGTACGGGTTTAGGTTAGGGTTAGGGTTAGGGTTAGGTTTGTTTATGGGTTAGGGTACGGGTAAGGTTAAGGGTTAGTGTACGGGTTAGTGTTAGGGTTTGGGTTAGGGAACGGGATAGGATTAGGGTTTGGGTACGGGTTAGGGTACAGGTTAGGGTACAGGTGAGGTTACAGTTTAGGGTTAGGGTACGGGTTAGAGTTAGGGTTCAGGTTAGGTTTGGGTTTATGGTTAGGTTTAGGGTACGGGTTAGGTTTAGGGTTACGGTACGGGTTAGGTACGGATTAGGGTTAGGGTTAGGGTACGTGTTAGGGTTAGGATACGGGAGATTTCGTGTTAGAGTAAGGGTACGGGTTTTGGGTTAGGGTTAGGGTTAGGGTACAGCTTAGGTTTAGGTTTAGGGTTAGGGTTAGGGTTAAGGTACACGTAGGGTTTAGGGTTAAGGTACTGTTTAGGGTTAGGGTTAGGGTTAGTTTTACGGGGTTAGGGTTAGGGTTAGGGTTAGTTTACGTGTTAGGGATAGGGTTAGGTGTGAGTTTGAGGGTTAGGTTAGGGTTAGGGTTAGGGTTAGGGTTTAGAGATAGGGTTAGGGTATGATTAGTGTTAGGGTTAGGTAGGGGTAGTTTTAGTGTGAGGGTACAGGTAATGGTTAGGGTTAGGGTAGGGTACGGATTAGGGTTAGGGTATGGGTTAGGGTAGTGTTAGGGTTAGGGAGTTAGGGTTAGGGTTTGGGTTAGGGTTAGGGTTAGGTTTATGGTTAAGGGTTAGGGGGAAGGGTTAGGGTTAGGGTTAGGGTTATGTGTTAGTGGTTCGGGTTCAGGTTAGGGTTAGGGTTAGGGTTAGGGGTAAGGGGTTTGGGTTAGGGTTAGGGTTACGGTTACGGTTATGGTTTGGGTTAGGGTTGGGGGGTTAGGGTTAGGGTACGGCTTAGGGTTAGTTTTAGGGTTAGGGTTAAGGTACACGTTAGGTTTAGGGTTACGGTACTGTTTAGGGTAGTGTTAGGGTTAGGTTTAGTTTATGGGTTAGGGTTAGGGTTAGGGTTGGGGTTAGGGTTAGTTTACGTGTCAGGGATACGGTTAGGGTGAGGGTTAGGGTTAGGTTAGGGTAAGGTTTAGAGATAGGGTTAGGTTTATGATTAGATTTAGGGTTAGGTTTAGGGGTAGTTTTAGTGTTAGAGTACGGGTTATTCTTAGGGTTTGGGTAGGGTACGGTATAGGGTTAGGGTACAGGTTAGGGTTAGTTTTAGGTTTAGGATTAGGGTACCATTTAGGGTTAGTGTTAGGGTACCATTTAGGGTTAGTGTACCGGTTAGCGTTAAGGTTGGGGTTAGCGTAAGGTTTAGGGCACGAGTAAGGATTAGGGTTAGGGTATTATTTGAGTTAGGGTCAGTGTTAGATTTAGGTTCCGTGTTAGGGTTAGGGTAAGGGGTTAGGGTTAGGATACGGGTTAGGGCTAGTGTACGGGTTAGGGTTGGGGTTAGGGTATGGTTTAGGGTTAGGTTACGGGTTATGGTTAGGGTTCGGTTAGGGTTAGGGTATGGGTTAGGGTAAGGGTTAGGGTTAGGTTTAGGGTTAAGTGTTGGAGGTTAAGGTTATGGATAGCGTTAGGGGTTAGGGGTTAGGTTTTAGAGGTATTGTTAGGGTTAGGGTTAGGGTTAAGTTTTGGGGTTTCGGTTAGGGTTAGCGGTTATCGTTAGGGTTAGGGTATTTTTTAAATTTTTTTATTTATTTATGATAGTCACACACAGAGAGAGAGAAAAGAGAGAGAGGCAGAGACACAGGCAGAGGGGGAAGCAGGCTCCATGCAACGGGAGCCTGATGTGGTTTTCGATCCCAGGTCTCCAGGATCGAGCCCCAGGCCAAAGGCAGGCACCAAACCGCTGTGCCACCCAGGGATCCCTAGGGTTAGGGTTAAGGGTAGGGATAAGGGTTAGGGTTTGGGTTAGGGTTAGGGTTAGGGTTAGGGTTAGGGGTTAGGGTTTGGGTGAGGGTTAGGGGTTAGGGGTTTGGCTTAGGGTTAAGGGTTAGGTTTTGGGTTAGAGTTAGGGTTAGGGATAGGGTTAAGGGTTTAGGGTTTAGGGTTAGGGTTAGGTTTAGGGGTTATGGGTTAGTGGTTAGGGTTAGGGTTAGGGGTTAGGTGTTTAGGGTTAGGTTACAGTTAGGGTTAGGAATTAGGTTTAGGTTTTGGTTTAGGGTTAGGGTTAGCATTAGTGATATGGTTAGCGTTAAGGGTTAGGGTTAGGGTTAAGGGTAAGGGGTTTGGGTTATGGTCTAGGGTTATGGTTAGGAGTTAGGGGTAAGGTTATGTTTATGGTGGAGTGGGTTTTGGTGTTGGGGTTTGGTTTTAGGGTTTAGGGTTTAGGGTTAGTAGTTAGGGGTTAGGGTTAGGTTTAGGGATAGGGGTTTTGGGTTAGGTTAAGTGTTAGGGATTAAGGGTTAGCGTTAGGGTTAGGGTTTATGGTTAGGGTCGGGTGAGGTTTAGGGTTAGGATACGGGTTAGGGTACGGTTTAGGGTATGGGTACGGTTAGGATTAGGTATGGGTTTCTGGGTTAGGGCTGCAGATTAGCTTTTAGGGTGCGTGTGTAAGATTAGGTTTAAGGTACAGTTAGGGTTAGTGTATGGGTTAGGGTTTAGTGTTAGGGTTAGGCTACAGGTTAGGGTTAGGGTTAGGGTACAGGATAGGGTCTAGGGTTAGGGTACGGGTTAGGGTTAGGTTTTAAGGTATAGTTAGGATTTAGGGTACGGGTCAGGTTTAGGTTACGGGTTAAGGTTAGTGTATGGCGTTTAGGGTTAGGGTAGGTTACGGGTTAGTGTGTGGGTTAGGTTTTCGGGTTAGGTTAGGGTTAAGGTTTAGGGTTAGTGTTACGGTTAGTTTTAGGGTTCGTGTTTAGGGTGAGGGGTTAGGGTTAGGGTAGGTTAGGTAGGTTAGGGCTAGGGTTAGGTAGTTCAGGCTTAGGGTTAGGGTTATGGTCTAGGGTACGGTTGCGGTTAGAGTTAGGGAAAGGGTTTAGGTTAGGGTAGGGTACTGGTTAGTGTACGGGTTAGGGTTAGTGTACGGGTTAGGGTACAGGTAGGGTTTTGGGTATGGTTTAGGGTTAGGGTATGGGTCAGGTTTAGGTTATAGGGTATGGGTTAGGGTTAGGGTACGGGTTAGGGTTAGGGTAGGTAGGTTTAGGTTAGGGTTACTGTACGGGATAGGGTTTAGGGTTAGGGTTAGGTTCTATGGTACGGGTTATGAGTTAGGGTACAGGTTAGGGTTCAGTTTAGGTTACGGGTGAGTGTTAGGGTTAGGTATGGGTTAGTGTATGGGTTATGTTTCAGGTTAGGTTTAGGGTTAGGTTAGAGTTAGGGGTTAGGGTTAGTTTTAGGGTTAGTGTTAGGGTTAGGGTTAGGTTGCGGGGTTAGAGTTAGGGTTTGGTTTAGGTGTACAGGGTTTGATTTAGGGTTTAGGGTTAGGGTTGAGTGTTAGGTTTCAGGGTTAGGGATAGGTTAGGGTAGGGTTAGGGTTAGGGGTTAGGGTAGGATTAGGGTTAAGGGTTAGTGTTAAGGGTTAGGTGTTTCGTGTTAGGAGTTAGGGCTAGGGTTAGGGGTTAGGTGTTAGGGTTAGTGTAAGTGTTAGTGTTAAGTTTACGGGTTAAGGTTCGTGTTATGGGTTAGGGTTAGGGTTTGGGTTAGTGTTAGGATTAGGGTTAGTGTTTAGGGTTAGGGTTTAAGCGTTAGGGTTAAGGGTTAGGGTTAGGTTTCGGGTTAGTGGTTAGGGGTTCAGGTTAGGATTAGGGTTAGGGGTAGGGGTTAAGGTTAGGTTTAGGGGTTAGGGTTAGGTTTTGGTTTAGGGCTAGGGGTTAGGGTTTAGGGTTAGCGTTAGGTGTTAGGGTTAGGTTTCGGGTTAGGGGTTAGTATTAGGTTTATGGATAGGTACATGTTAGGGTCTAGGGTTAGGCTACGTGTTTAGGGTAACGGGTTAGGTATGAGTTAGCGGGTACCAGTTTGTGTTAGCGTACTGGTCTAGGGTTCGGGTTAGAGGACTGCGTTAGTGTATGGTTTTAGGGTACAGGCTTAGGGTTAGGATAGGGTTAGGGTACGGGTTAGTGTACTGGTTAGTTTTGGGTACAGGTTAGTGTTAGGGTAACTGTTAGGGTACGGGTAGGGTTAGGGTACGGTTTAACTTTAGGGTAAGTGTTCGTTTAGGGTTAAGGGTAGGGTTAAGGGTTAGGGTTAGGATAGGTTTAGTGTTAGGGTTAGGGGTTAGGGGTTAGGATTAGGGATTTTGATTCGATTCGATTCTTTTCGACTTGAATCAATTCGATTCTATTCTTTCAATTCGATTCTTATCTATATGATTCTTTTCGATTTGATAGATTCTTTGCTATTCGATTCAATTTGATTCGATTCGATTCTTTTTGATTCGATCGATTTGAGTCTTTTTGATTTGATTCGATTCAATTCGATTCTTTTCCATTTGAATTGATTCGATTCTTTTCTATACGATTCTATTCTATTCTTTTCGATTCGATTCTCTTCGATTCTATTCTTTTCAATTCGATTCGATTTTTTTCGATTAGATTCGATTATTTTCGATTTGATTCAATTCAATACGAATCTTTTCGAATCGATTCTATTCTTTTCGATTCGATTCGATTCTTTTCAATTCAATACGATTCGATTCGATTCTTTTCGATTCGATTCAACTCAACTCGATTCTTTTCGATTCGAATTTTTTCGATTCGATTCTTTTCAATTAGATTCGATTCTTTTCGATTTGATTCTTTTCGTTTCAATTCAATTCGATTCTTTTCAATGTGATTCGATTTGATTCTTTTCGTTTCAATTAGATTCTTTTCGATTTTATTTGATTCTATTCTTTTCAATTCGATTCGGTACTGTTTGATTCGATTCTTTTCAATTCAATTCGATTGGAATCGATTCTTTTCTATTCAATTCGATTTGATTTGATACGATTCTTTTCGATTGTGTTCGATTAAATTCTTTTCGGTTCGATTCGATATGATTCGATTCTTTTCGATTCCATCGATACGATTCGATTCTTTTCAATTCAATTCGATTTGATTCTTTTCATTTTGATTCGATTGATTTCTATGCTATTCAATTTGATTCTTTTCAATTCGTTTGATTTGTTTCGATGCTATTCAATTTGATTCTTTTTGATTCGATTCGATTCGTTTTGATTCGATACTTTTTGATTCCATTCGAATCGATTATTTTCGATTCGTTTTTGATTCTTTTCGATGTATTTGATTCGATTTTTTCGATTCAATTCGATACGATTCGATTCTTTTCGATTCGATTCGATTCGATTCTTTTCGTTTTTTCTATTTGATTCTTTTCAATTCAATTCGATATGATGCGATTCTTTTTGATTCAATGATACCATACGATTCTTTTCGATTCGATTCGATTCCTTTCTTTTCGTTTCCATTTGATTTTTTTTTATTCGATTCTTTTCAATTTTGATTCGATTATGTTCGATAGGATTCTTTTCGATTCAGTTCGATTCGATTTCTTTTCGATTCAATAAATACGATTCTATTCTTTTCGATTCAATTCGATTTGATTCTTTTTGATTCGAAATGATTTGATTCGATTCTTTTCGTTTTGATTCGATTCAATTCGATTCTTTTCAATTTGTTCTTTTCGATCCATAGATTCGATCTTTTCGTTTCGATTCGATTCTTTTCAATTCGATTTCAATTCTTTTCACTTCGATTCGATTCTACTCGATTCATTTCAAATCGATTCGATTATTTTTGATTTGATCTATTTGATTCTTTTCGATTCAGTTCGATGCGGTTCGATTCTTTTTCGATTTGATTCGATTCTTTTCCACTCGATGTGATTCGATTCGTTTTGATTTTTTCGATTTGTTTCAATTCGAATCTATTTCGATAGTTTTCGATTCGATTCGATTCGATTCGATTCTTTTTGGTTCTATTCTATTTGATTCTTTTCAATTCAATTTGATTTGATTCAATTCTTTTCGATTCAATGATACCATTCAATTCTTTTTGATTCGATTTGATTCTTTTCTTTTCATTTCGATTTGATTCTTTTCGATTCGATTCTTTTTCAATTCGATTCGATTATGTTCGATTGGATTCTTTTCGATTCAATTAGATTCGATACGAAACTTTTCTATTAGATTCTACTCATTTCGATTCTCTTTGATATTTTGATTCAATCTTTTCAATCGATTTGATTCGATTCGATTCTTTCAATTCAATTTCTATTCGATTCTTTACGATTCAATTAAGTACGATTCTTTTCTTTTTGATTCGATTCGATTCTTTTGATTCAATACGGTTCGATTCTATTCAATTCGATTCTTTTCAATTTGATCTTTTCGATCGATTCGATTCGATTCTTTTTGTTTCGATTAGATTCTTTTTGATTCGATTCGATTCTTTTCAATTCGATTAGATTCAATTCTTTTCACTTCGATTCGATTCTGTACGATTCATTTCGAATCGATTCGATTCTTTTTTATCTCTTCGATTCTTTTCGATTCAGTTCAATTTGATTCGATTCTTTTCGATTTGATTCGATTCTTTTCCACTCGATGTGATTTGATTCGTTTTGATTTTTTTCGATTTGTTTCAATTCGAATCTATTCGATTCTTTTCGATTCAATTCGATTCGATTCTTTTTGATTCAATACCATTCGATTCGAATAGATTCGATTCTTTTCGATTCGATACGATTCGATTCTTTTCGATGCGAATCAATTCGATTCGATTCTTTTTTATTCGATTCGATTCGATTCTTTTAGATTTGATTCGATAGGCTGTTGTTTATTTCCCTTAATCTATCTTCATGGTCTTTAAATTGTTTGTCTCTTATTTCCTCAGTTTCCCTCTTTGCTATCAACTTGTCTTCTATGTCACTCACTCGTTCTTCCACCTCGTTAACCCTCGTCGTTAGGACTTCTAGTTTGGGATTGCATCTCATTCAATTGATTTTTAATTTCTGCCTGATTAGCTCTAAATTCTGCTGTCATGAAGTCTCGTGAGTCCTTTATGCTTTTTTCTAGAGCCACCAGTAGCTGTATAATAGTGCTTCTGAATTGGCTTTCTGACATTGAATTGTAATCCAGATTTTGTAACTCTGTGGGAGAGAGGCCTGTTTCTGATTCTTTCTTTTGAGGTGAGGTTTTCCTTCTAGTCATTTTGCTCAGTGCAGAGTGGCCAAAAGCAAATTGTATTGGGAAAAGGAGGAAAAAGAGAGGAGAGAAAAGAAGGAAAGAAAAGAGAAAGAGAAAAAAGGAAGAAAAAAACGAAAAAAAAGAAGAAAAAGAGAAAGAAAAAGAAAAGAAGAAGGAGAAAAAGGGGGGGTGAGGGAAGGAACCCAATCAAAAAGAAAAAAAAAAGAACCACGGGGGAGTATCTTCTGATTCTGTGTACTTTAAGTCCCTTGGCTTCCCCTGGAAGTTGTCAGTCAGTCTAGCTGGTCTTCTGGGGGAGGGGCCTGCTGTGCTGATTTTCAGGTGTTAGCAGTTGGGGGAGCTGCTGTGCCCTTGCCTGGTGCAGGGCTCAGTGGGGGTTGTTTACCCCGTGAGGCCCCAGGAGCAATAGCCCTAGTGGCGGGGCCAGCTCTGGAAACCTGGATTCAGCTCTGGCAGGAACTCCGGAGCTCTCCGTCTGCAGGGCCTGGAGGCTCCGGGACGGGCTGCTGATCTGCTCAGCTGGGCAGGAGCGTCCTTGCTGTCCTGGGCCTCCCGGGCTCTGCCTGTCCCGGGGGGAGGCTGGATCCTGGGCTGTGTCCCGGCGCCGTGTGCACCGGGGCCTGCGCTGTTGGATTCACGCTCGATTAGATTCGATTCGATTCGATTCGATTCAATTCGATTCTTTTCGGTTCGATTCGATTTTTTTCTATTGGATTCGATTCTTTTCGATTCTATTGTTTTCTATTTGATTCGAATACATGATTTTCAATTCGATTCGATTCAATTCGGTTTTTTTTCTATTTGATTCGATACTTTTTGATTCGATTCTTTTTGTTTCGATTCAAATGGATTCGATTCTTTTCGATTCGATTCAATTCAATTCTGTTCGATTTGAATCGATTGATTTTATTCGTTAGATTCGAATATTTTCGATTTGAATTTTTCAATTCAATTCGATTCTTTTTGATTTGATTCAATTCGATTCTTTTCGATTCGATTCGGTTCGATTCGAATCTATTTGATTCAATTCTTTTCAATTCGATTTGATTTGATTATTTTTGATTTGATTCTTTTCGTTTCGATTCGAATCTTTTCTATTCGATTCTTTTCGATTTGATTCAATTTGATTCTATTCTTTTCATTTGATTCGATTCGATTCATTCGATTCTTTTCGCTTACATTCGATTCGATTCTTTTTATTCATTGCGATTCGATTCTTTTGATTCGATGCGATTCGATTCGATTTGATTCTTTTCGATTCGATTCGATTAGAATAGATTAGCCTCTTTTCTTTTTGATTCGATTTGATTCGATTCTTTTGGATTCTTTTTGATTCAATTCATTCGATTCTATTCGATTCGATATATTTTGATTCGATTCGATTCGATTTTTTCGATTTGATTCGATTCTTTTCGATTTGATTCTATTCGATCCTTTTCGATTTGATCCTTTTGATTCCTTTGGATTCTATTCGATTCAATTCTTTTCGATTCAATTCTTTTCAACTCAATTCAATTCGTTTATTTTCTATTCTCTTCGATTCGATTATTTTCGATCCCATTAGATTCCATTCTTTTCGATTCGATAAGATTCGATTCTTTTCAATTCGTTTCTTTTCAATTCGATTCAGTTCGATTGGAGTCTTTTCGATACTTTTTGATTCAAATCAATTCGATTCTTTTTGGTTCGATTCGATTCGATTCTTTTCCATTTGATTCGATTCGCATCGATTCTTTTGATTCGATTCGATTCTTTTTTTTATGATAGTCAGAGAGAGAGAGAGAGGCAGAGACACAGGCAGAGGGAGAAGCAGGCTCCATGTACCGGGAGCCCGATGTGGGATTCGATCCCGGGCCTCCAGGATCGCGCCCTGGGCCAAAGACAGGCGCTAAACCGCTGCACCACCCAGGGATCCCTCAATTCGATTCTTTTTTATTCGAATCTATTCGATTCTTTTTTATTTGATTTGATTCTATTCGATTTTTTTCGATTTGATTCGATTAGTTCCTTTTGATTCAATTCAATTCATTTCTTTTTGATTCAATTCAATTCGATTCTTTTGGATTCAATTCGATTCTTTTCGATTCGATTGTTTTTGATTCGAATCGAGTAGATTCTTCTCATTTCGATTCAATTCATTTCGATTCGATTCTTTTTGATTCGAATGTTTTCGAATCAATTCGATTCTTTTTGATTCGATTCGATTCTTTTCGTATCGATTTGATTCTTTTTTTAAAAAATGTTTATTTATTTATGATAATCACAGAGAGAGAGAGAGAGAGAGGCAGAGACACAGGCCGAGGGAGAAGCAGGCTCCATGCACCGGGAGCCCGATGTGGGATTCAATCACGGGTCTCCATGATCGCGCCCTGGGCCAAAGGCAGGCGCCAAACCGCTGCGCCACACAGGGATCCCGATTTGATTCTTTTCGATTTGAATCTTTTCTATTTGAATCGATTCGATTCTTTTCATTTCGATTCGATTTGATTCAATTCGATTCTTTTCGATCAATTCAATTTGATTGCTTTCGATTTGATTCGATTCGATTCTTTTCTATTCTATTCAGTTCAATTATTGTCCATTCGATGATACAATTGGATTCTTTTCGATTCGATTCGATACGATTCGATTCTTTTTGATTAGATACAATTCGATTCTTTTCGATTCGATTCGACTCGATTTCATTCTTTTTGATTCGATTCGATTAGAATTTAATCGACTGATTCAATTTGATTCTTTTCTTTTCGGTTCGATTCTTTTCTATTCGATTTTTTCTATTCAATTCGATTCTTTCAATTCGATTCGATTCGATTCGATTCCTTTCATTTCAAATCGATTCGTTTCAATTCGAGTCTTTTCAATTCGATTCTTTTCAATTCGATTCGATTCGATTTTTTAATTCGATTTGTGTCTTTTCTATTCGATTCGATTCTTTTTTTTACAATTCGATTCTTTTCGATTCGATTCTCTTTGATTCGATTCATTTCGATTCGATTCGATTCTTTTCAATTCGATTTGATGCTTTTCCATTTGATCTGATTTGTTTCATTTCGATTTTTTTCGATTCAATTAGATTCTTTTCGATTCCATTAAATTGGATTCGATTCTTTTCGATTCGATTAGATTCTTTTCGATTTGATTCCATTCAGTTCGATTCTTTCAATTCGATTGGATTCTTTTCGATTTGATTCAATTCTTTCGATTCGATTTGATTGGATTCTTTTCGATTCGATTCAATACGATTCCTTTCATTTCAATTCTAATCGATTCTCTTCGATTCAATTCGTTTCGATTCTTTTCGATTCTATTCGATTTTTTTCGATTCTATTCTATTTGATTCATTTTGAATCATTTCGATTTGATTCTTTTCGAGTCGTTTCTATTAGATTCTTTTCGATTTGATTCAATTGGATTTGAATCTTTTCGATTCGTGTGTTTTCGACTCGATTCAAATCAATACGATTCTTTTAGATTCGATTCGATTGTTTTTGTTTCAATTCGACTTTTTTGATTCGATTCTTTTCAATTCGATTCTTTTCAATTCGATTGATTCGATTCTTTTCAATTCTATGCTATTCAAAGCGATTCTTTTGTATTTGATTCGATTCAATTGTTTTCTTTTCGATTCGCTTCGATTCATTTCTTTTCGATTCGATTCTTTTCGATTCAATTCAATTCTATTAGATTTGATTCTTTTCGATTCGATTGTTTAAGATTCTTTTCAATTCGATTCGATTCGGTTCTTTTTGATTCGAATCTATTCTATTCTTTTTGATTTAAAATTTTTTGATTGTTTTGATTCGATTCGAATCGAATCTTTTTATTTTAAATCCATTCGTTTTGATTCGATTCTTTTCGATTCGATTCTTTTCGATTCGATTGTCTTCGATTCAATTCGATTCGATTCTTTTCGATTTGATTCGATTCGACTTTTTTGTTTCAATTTGATTCTTTTCGATTCGATTATTTTTGATTCGATTTATATTTGAGTCTTTTCGATTTGATTCGATTCTATTCTTTTCGATTGTTTCGATTCTTTTTTCTCGTTTCGATTCGATTCTTTTCAATTCGATTCTTTTTTATTCGATTCTATTCTATTCTTTTCTATTCTATTCGAAACGATTCGTTTTGATTCGATTCGATTCTTATCGATTCAATTCAATTCGATTCTTTCCGATTGGATTCGATTTTATTTGATTCGATTTTATTCGATTCTTTTTGATTGGTTTCGATTCGATTCTTTTCGATTTGATTCAATTCGATTCTTTTAGATTCAATTCAATTCGATTATTTTCATTTAGATTCGATTCTTATCGATTCGATATTTTTTATTCAAGTCAATTCAATTCGATTTTTTTCATTTAGATTCGATTTGATTCGATTCTTTTTTATTCTATTCGATTCTTTTCATTTAGATTCGATTCTTTTCAATTCGATTTGATTCTAATCGATTTTTTTCAATTCGATTCTTTTCGATTCAATTCGATTCGTTTCTTTTCGATTCAATTCGATTCTATTAGATTCTAATGTTTTCGATTCGAATAGATTCAATTCTTTTCGATTCAATTCAATTCTTTTCAATTCGATTCGATTCAAATTGAATCTTTCATTTCGATATGATTCTTTTCCATTCGATCTCATTCAATTCGTTTTGATTCTTTTTGATTCGATTCTTTTCGATTCGATTCTTTATGATTCTTTTCAATTGGATTCGATTCGATTCTTTTTGATTCGAATCTATTCGATTCTTTTTTTTTTAAGATTTTATTTATTATTTATTCATGATAGAGACAGAGAGAGAGAGAGAGAGAAAGACGGGCAGAAGGAGAAGCAGGCTCCGTGCAGGGAGCCCAACGTGGGACTCGATCCCGGGACTCCAGGATTGCGCCCTGGGCTGAAGGCAGGCGCCAAACCGCTGAGCCACCCAGGGATCCCCTATTCGATTCTTTTTGATTCAAATCTGTTCAATTCTTTTGATTCGATTCGATTGTTTTCTATTCGATTCGATTCGATTCTTTTCGATTCAATTCTTTTCAATTCAATTCGATTCGATTCGATTGCTTTCTAGTCGATTAGATTCGAATCTTTTCGATTCCAGTCCTTTCAATTCGATTCTTTTCTATTCGATTCGATTGTTTTGTTTCGATTAAATTCCTTTTGATTTGATTCGATTCGATATGATTCTTTTCATTTCGACTCAAATCGATTCTCTTCAATTCGATTCGATTTGATTCTTTTCGATTCGATTCAATTCTTTTCCATTTGATCTGATTCGATTCATTTCAATTCTCTTCAGTTCGATTTGATTCTTTTTGATTCAATTATATTGGATTCTTTTCGATTCCATTCGATTCTTTTCGATTCCATTCCATTCTTTTCATTTCGATTCGATTCTTTTCAATTCGATTCTTCTCAATTTGATTCGACTCGATGCAATTGTTTTCGATTCGATTCGATTCTTTACTATTCTATTCAATTAGATTCTTTTCGATTCGATTTAATACGATTAGACCCTTTTCCATTCAATTCGATATGATTCCATTGTTTTTTGATTCGATTCAATTCGATTAGTTTTTATTTGATTCGATTCTTTTTGTTTCGGTTCGATTCTTATCGATTAAATTCTTTTTGAATCGATTCTTTTCCTTCAATTCAATTAGATTCGATTCTTTTCATTTCTAATCGATTCGTTTTAATTCGATTCTTTTCGATTCGATTAGATTCGATTGTCTTCGATTCAATTCAATTCTTTTCGATTCAATTACAATCGATACTTTTCAATTTGATTGTATTCGATTCCTTTTGTTTCAATTCGATTCTTTTCTATTCGATTGTATTTGAGTCTTTTCAATTTGATTCGATTGTATTCATTTCGATCAATTTGATTCGCTGTTTTTCATTTCGATTCGATTCTTTTCAATTCGATTCTTTTCGATTCGATTTGATTCTTTTCGATTTGATTCGATTCGATTCTTTTCACTTAGATTCGATTCTTTTCTATTCGATTCATTTCGATTTGAATCTTTTCGTTTCGATTAGATTCTCTACAATTCGATTCTTTGGATTCGATTCTTTTTGATTCGATTCGATTTGATTCTTTTCGTTTCGATTCGATTCAATTCGTTTCAATTCAAATCAATTCAATACGATTCGATTCTATTACTTTTGATTCGATAAAATTTGATTCCATTTTTTTTAATCGATTTGATTCAATTTGATTATTTTCATTTCGACTCAATTTGATTCGATTCGATTATCGATTCAATTCAATTCCAATTATTCTAGATTTGATTCGATTTGATTCGATTATTTTTATTCAATTCGATTCAATTCTTTTTGATTCGATTCTTTTCGATTCGATTCGATTCTTTTCATTACGATTCAATTCGATTCGATTCTTTTCGATTCGATTTGATTCTTTTCGGTTCGATTCGATTCAATTCTTTTCAATTCAATTCGATTCGACACTTTTCGTTTCGATTCGATTCTTTTCGATTTGGTTCTATTCTTTTCGATTCCATTCGATTCTTTTTGATTCGATTCGATACGATTCGATTCGACTATTTTTAAATCAATTAGATTTGTTTCGATTGTTTTTGAATCTATTTGATTAGATTCGATTATTTTCGATTCGACTAGATTTGATTTGATTCAATTCAATTATCGATTCGATTCAATTCCAATAATATTCAATTCGATTCGATTAAATTCGATTATTTTTTATTAAATTTGATTAAATTATTTTCGATTCGGTGCAATTCGATTCGATTCTTTTCAATTCGATTCGATTAGAATCTTTTTGATTCGATTCATTTCAATTCTTTTCGATTCGATTCGATTCGAATCTTTTCGATTCAATTCGATCTTATCATTTCGATTCTTTTCGATTCGATTCGATTCCTTTTGATTCGATTCGATTTGATTCTATTTGATTCTTTTCGATTCAGTTCAATTCGGTTTGATTGTTTTCAATTCGATTCGATTCTTTTCCATTCAATCTGATTATATTAGTCGAATCTTTTCGATTCGGTTCGATTTGATTCTTTTTGATTCGATTTGATTCAAATCGATTCATTTATTTTCCATTTGATTCCATTCAATTCGATTCTTTTCGATTCATTTCTTTTCGATTCTTTTCTCTTCAATTCGATTTGGTTCATTTTTATTCGATTCAATACGATTCATTTCATTTCGATTTGAATCGATTCTTTAGACTCGATTCGATTCTTTTCGATTCGATTCGATTCTTTTCTAGTCGATTCGATTCTTTTCGAATTTATTCGATTTGATTCTTTTGTATTCGATGTGATTCTAATCAATTCGATTCTTTGCGATTCGATTCGATTATTTGTTTCGATTCGATTCTTTTCTAGTCGATTCTTTTTGATTTGATTCAATTCGATTCTTTTGGAATCTATTCAATTTGATTCTTTTCAATTCTTTCGATTCGATTCGATTCTTTTTTATTCAATTTAACACTTTCAATTCGAATCGATTTCTTTTTGATTCGATTCGATTAGATTCTTTTCGATTCAATTTAACACTTTCAATTCGAATCGATTTGATTCTTCTCGATTCGATTCGATTCGATTCTTTTTGATTCCATTCGATTTTTTCGATTCTTTTCGATTTGATTCAATATGATTCCTTTCATTTCGATTCGAGTCTATTCTTTTCGATTTGATTCGATTCACTTCTTTTCGATTCTATTCGATTCTATTCGATTTTTTTCGATTTGATTCATTTCCATTCTCTTCCATTTGATTTAATTTGATTCGATTCTTTTCAATTCTATTTGATTTGATTCTTTTCGATTCGATTCTTTTCGATTATTTTCTATTTGATTCAATATGATTCTTTTCAATTTGATTCGAATCGATTCTTTTTGATTCGATTCGATTCGCCTTTCGATTCTATTCGATTTTTTTCGATTCGATTCAGTTTCATTCATTTCTATTCGATTTTATTCGATTCGATTCTTTTCAATTCTATTTGACTTAATTCTTTTCGATACGATTCGATTCGATTTTTTTATTCGATTCAATTCGATTCTTTATGTTTCAATTCGATTCTTTTCGATTCGATTCTATTCTTTTCAATTCGATTTGATTCAATCCTTATCAATTCTATTCGATTCAATTCTTTTCTATTCGATTCAATTCGATTCGATTCGATTTGTTACGATTCTTTTCGATTCAATTCAATTCTTTTAGATTCGATTCATTCTTTTCATTTCGATTCCACTTTTCGATTCGATTCTTTTCGATTCAATTCTATTATTTCGAATGGATTCGTTTCGATTCTTTTCGAATCTATTCGTTTTTTTCAATTCGATTCATTTCGATATTTTTCGATTCGATTTGATTCGATTCTTTTTGATTCTATTTGATTTGATTCTTTTTGATTCGATTCAATTCGATTCTTTTCGATTCGATTCATTCTTTTCATTTTGATTCCACTCTTTTCAATTCGATTCTTTTCGATTCAATTCGATTCTTTCGATTCGATTCAACTCGAATCTTTTTGATTCGATTCTATTCTCTTCCATTCGACCTGATTCGATTCGTTTCAATTCTTTTCGATTCGAATTTTTTCGATTCGATTCGATTCTTTCGATTCCATTAAATTTGATTCGATTCTCTTCGATTCTAATCGATTCTTTTCGATTAGATTCCATGCAATTTGATTCTATTCAATTCGATTCGATTCTTTTCGATTCTATTCGATTTGATTCTTGTCGTTTCGATTCGATTCTTTTCTATTCGATTTGATTCTTTTCTATTCGATTTGATTCTTTTCGATTTGATTCAATATGATTATTTTCATTTCGATTCGATTCGATTCTTTTTGATTCCATGTGATTTGCTTCTTTTCAATTCTATTCGATTCTATTCGATTTTTTTCGATTCGATTCAATTTCATTATTTTCGATTAGATTTTATTCGATTCGATCTTTTCAATTCTATTTGATTTAATTATTTTCAATACGATTCGATTTGATTCTTTTTGATTCGATTATTTTCGTTTCAATTCGATTCTTTTTGATTCGATTCGATTCTCTTAATTTAATTTGATTGGATTCTTTTCTATTCTATTTGATTCGATTCTTATTGATTTTATTCGATTCGGTTCTTTTCTATTCGATTCGATTCGATTCTTTTCTATTCTATTCAATTCGATTCGATTTGATTCATTACAATTCTTTTCGATTCGATTCATTCTTTTCTTTTCGATTCCATTCTTTTCGATTCGATTCTTTTCGATTCAATTGGATTCTTTTCGATTCGATTCAACTCGATTCTTTTCGATTCGATTCGATTGTTTTACATTCGACCTAATTTGATTCGTTTCGATTCTTTTCAATTTGATTTTTTTCTATTCGATTCTTTCGATTCCATTAAATTTGATTTGATTCTTTTCGATTCGATTCGATTCTTTTCGATTCGATTCCATGCAATTCAAATCTTTTCAATTCGATTTGATTCATTTCGTTTTGATTCGATTCGATCCTTTTCGATTCGATTCCATTTGATTCTTTTCGATTCCATCTGATTCTTTTCCTTTCGATTCAAATCGATTCTTTTCGATTCGTTTGGTGTCTTTTCGATTCTATTTGTTTTTTTCTATTCGATTCAATTCGATATTTTTCGGTTCGATTCGATTCGATTCTTTTTGTTTCTATTTGATTTGATTCTTTTTAATTCGATTCTTTTCGTTTAGATTCGATTCTTTTCAATTCGAATCGATTCGATACGATTGTTTTCATTTTGATTTGATGCGATTCGACTCTTTTCCATTCTATTCGATTCTATTTGATTTTTTGATTCGATTCTTATCGATTCGATTAGATTCTTTTCAGTTCGATTCGATTTGATTCTTTTTGATACGATTCATTTCGATTATTTTTGTTTAGATTCGATTCTTTTTGATACAATTCTTTTCGTTCCGATCTGATTCGTTTCAATTCTTTTCGATTTGATTAGATACGAATCGATTCTTTTCAATATGATTCAATTCGATTCTTTTCTATTCGATTTGATTCGATTCTTTTCTATTCGATTCGATTCTTTTCATTTCAATTCTATTCTTTTCGATTCGATTCTTTTCAATTCGCTTCGATTCCATTCGATTTGATTCTTTTCATTTAAATTAGATTCTTTTCGATTCGATTCCATATGATTCTTTTCATTTTGATTCGATTCGATTCTTATCGATTTGATTCGTTTCAATTCTTTTCGATTCTATTCGATTGTTTTCATTTCGATTCAATTCGATTCTTTTCAATTCGATTCGATTCTTTTCGATTGTTTTCGTTTCGATTCAAATCGATTCTTTTCAATTCGATTCGATTCTTTTCGATTCGATTCGATACGATTCTTTTCACTTTGATTCAGATCAATTCTTATGATGCGATTGGATTCTTTTCCATTCTATTCGTTTCTATTCAATTTTTTCTGATTCGGTTCAATTCGATTCTTATCGATTCGATTCGATTCTTTTCAGTTCGATTCGATTCGATTCTTTTCGATTCGATTCAGTTCGATTATTTTTGTTTATATTCAATTCTTTTGATACAATTGTTTTCCATTTGATTTGATTCAATTCAATTCTTTCGATTCGATTCAATTCGATTCTTTTCGTTTTGATTCGATTCATTTCTGTTTGATTCTTTTCGATTCGATTCGATTCTTTTTGATTCCATTCGATTCAATTCGATTCGATTCGATTCTTTTCGTTTCGTTTCGATTCTGTTCGATTCGATTCAATTCTTTTTGATTCAATTTGATTTCATTCTTTTCTATTCTATTCAATTTGATTCTATTTGATTTGATACGATTAGATTCTTTTTATTTGATTCGCTACATTTCGATTCTTTTCGATTTGATTCGATTCTTTTTTCTTTGATTCGATTCTATTTGATTCTTTTCGATTTGATTCGATTTGATTTGGTTCTTTTTGATTCGATACAATTCGATTCCATTCGAATCGATTCAAATCTATTGGATTCTTTTTTATTCGATTCAATTAGAATTTATTCGACTGATTCAATTGAGTGTTTTCGTTTATGTTCGATTCTTTTCTATTCCATACATTTTTATTCGATTCTTTTCATTCAATTCGATTCAATTAATTCGATTCTTTTCGTTTCAAATCGATTTGTTTCGATTCGGTTCTTTTTGATTTGATTCAATTCTTTTCGATTCAATTCGATTCTTTTCGATTTGATTTGATTCTTTTTTCTTCGATTTGATTCTTTTTTCTTCGATTTGATTCTATTCGATTTTTTCAAATCGATTCTTTTCTATTTGATTTGATTCGATTGATTCTTTTTGATTCATTTCGATTGTTTTGTTTCGATTCGATTCTTTTCAATTCGTTTTGAATTGAGTCTTTTCGATTTGATTTGATTCGATTCGATTCTTTCCGAATCGATTTTTTTCGTTACTTTCGTTTCGATTCTTTTCGTTTCAATTCGATTCTTTTCGATTCGATTCTTTTCATTTCGATTCAATTCGATTCTTTTCATTTTGATTCATTTCGATTCTTTTCGATTCTATTTGATTTGATTCTTTTCGATTCAATTCGATTCTTTTCGATTCAATTCGATTCGATTCTTTTCGTTTAGGTTCGTTTCTTTTCAATTCGATTCGATTCTTTTGTTTCAATTAGATTCTTTTCGATTCGATTCTTTTCATTCGATTCGATTTGATTCTTTTCGTTTAGATTCGATTCATTTCATTTCAATTCTTTTCAATTCGATTCGATTTGATTCTTTTCGATTCGATTCGATTCTTTTCGTTTCGATTCAATTCTCTTCGATTTGATTCAATTCGATTCTTTTCTATTCTATTCAATTCGATTCTTTTCCATTCGATTCGATACGATTGGATTCGTTTCGTTTCGATTCGATTCTTTTCGTTTCAAATCGATTCGTTTCAATTCGAGTCTTTTCAATTCGATTCTTTTCGATTCGATTCGATTCTATCTTTTTAATTCGATTCGAGTCTTTTCTATTCGATTCGATTCTTTTCATTTCAATTCGATTCTTTTCGATTCGATTCTTTTTGATTCGATTCATTTCGATTCGATTCGATTCTTTTCAATTCGATTAGATTCTTTTCCATTTGATCTGATTTGTTTCATTTCGATTCTTTTCGATTCAATTCGATTCTTTTCGATTCAACTCGATTCCTTTCTTTTCTATTTTATTCTATTCGATTCTTTTCGATTCGATTCCATACGATTTGATTCTTTCCGATTCAATTCCATAAGATTCGATTCTTTTCGAGTCGATACGATTCGATTCTTTTAGATTCGATTGTTTTCGATTTGAATGTTTTTGATTTGATTCGATTAGAATTTGTTCGACTGATTCGATCGATTCTTTTCATTTCTGTTAGATTCCTTTCTATTCGATACTTTTCAATTTGATTAGATTCTTTTCATTCAATTCTTCGATTCATTCGATTCTTTTCGTTTCAAATCGATTCGAATTGATTCGATTCGATTTTTTTCAATTCGATTCGATTCTTTTCGATTCGATTCGATTCTTTTCATTTCGATTAGAATCTTTTCGAATTGAAACGATTCGATTCTTTTCATTTCGATTCGATTCGATTCTTTTCCATTCGATCTGATTGGATTTGTTTCGATTCCCTTCGATTTGACTCTTTTTCATTCGATTCGATTCGATTCTTTTCGATTCCATTAAATTTGATTCGATTCTTTTCAATTCGATTCAATTCTGTTCGATTCAATTCCATTCAAGTCGATTCTTTTCTATTCGATTCAATTCGATTGTTTTGCGAATCGATTTGATTCAATTCTTTTCGATTCGATTCGATTTGATGCTTTTCGTTTTGTTTCGATACTTTTTCATTTCGATTAGAATCGATTCTATTTGTTTCGATTCATTTCGATTCTTTTCGATTTTTTTGATTCAATTCAATTCGATTCTTTTCGATTCGATTTGATTCGATTGTTTTCATTTCTTTTTTTTTAAATCTTATTTTTTTTAATTTTTATTTATTTATGATAGTCACAGAGAGAGAGAGAGGCAGAGACAAAGGCAGAGGGAGAAGCAGGCTCCATGCACCGGGAGCCCGATGTGGGATTCGATCCCGGGTCTCCAGGATCGCGCCCTGGGCCAAAGGCAGGCGCCAAACCGCTGCGCCACCCAGGGATCCCGATTGTTTCCGTTTCAATTCGATTCTTTTCAATTCTATTTTATTCGATTCCATTCTTTTTGATTCGATACTTTTCTATTTGATTCGTTACGATTCTTTTCAATTTGATTCTTTTTGATTCGAATCATTCGTTTCTTTTTGATTCGATTTGATTCTATTCGATTTTTTTCGATTAGATTTGATTTGTTTCTTTTCGATTCGATTCGATTCTTTTGGATTTGATTCTTTTCGATTCGGTTCGATTCGATTCGATTCTTTGTTTCGATTCGATTCTTTCGATTCGATTCAAATCGAAAAGAATCGATCGATTTTAATCGAAAATTAGCGAATCGAATAAAGAAAGATTCGAATCGAATCGAATCGAAAACATCGAATTGAATCGAAAAGATTCAAATCGACTCGAATCGATTTGAAAATAATTGAATCGACTCAAATCGTTTCGAAAATAATAAAAACGAATTGAATAGAATCAAAATTAATCAAATCGAATAGAATCGAATAAATAATCAAATCGAATCGAATCGAAAATAATTGAATCAAATCGAATCGAATCAATTCTAATTGAAAATAATCAATCGAATCGAATTGAATACAAAATAATCGATTCGCATCGAATCGAATAGAAAATAATAGAATCAAATTAAATCGAAAATAATCTAATCGAATCGAAAATATTCGAATCTAATCGAAAATAATCGAGTACAACAGAATATAATTGATACGAAAAGAATCGAATCGAATCGAAAAGAATCGAATCTTTTCCGTTCGAATCAAATAGAAAATAAGCGAATCGAATTGAATCAATTTGAAAATAATCGATCGAATAGAACATAATCAAATCGAATTGAACCGAATCGAAAATAATCGAATCAAACGAATTCTACAAATTTCAAATCTATTCGAATCGAATCGAATTGAAAAAAATCCAATCAAATCAATTGAATCGAAAAAAATCACATAGAATGGAATCCAAAATAAACGAAAGGAAAAAAGAAAACAATCGTATCAAATCGAAAGAATCGAATTGCATCGAACATAATCGATTCATATCGAATCGAATCGAAAATATTCGAATCTAATTGAATCGAAAATACTTGAATCGAATCTAAAATAATTGAATTGGAAATAATTGAATCAAATCGAATCGAAAATAATCGATTCGAATCTAAAATAATCTTATTGAAAAGAATCGATTCGATTCGACTCGAAAAAAATCGAATAGAAAATAATTGAATCGACTCATAATTAATCGAACCAATTGGAAAATAATAGAATCTAATACATTCGAATCGAATTGAAAATAATCGAATCGAATCGAAATTAATCGAATTGAATCGAATCAATTTGAAAGCAATTGAATCGAAAATATGAATCGAATTGAAAACAATTGAAACGAATCGATTGAATTGAATGGAAAATAATCAAATTGAATCGAATCAAAATAAATCGAAAACAATCAAATCGAATTGAATCGAAAATAATCGAATGGTGGGATCCCTGCGTGGCGCAGTTGTTTAGCGCCTGCATTTGGCCCGGGGCGAGATCCTGGAGACCACGTCAGGCTCCCGGTGCATATAATCAAATAATAATCAAATAATAAATAATCAAAGCGAATTGAATCAAACCGAATCGAATCGAAAATAATCGAATCAATTCGAATCGAAAATAATTGAAACGAGTCGAATCGATTCGCATCGAATCGTATAGATAATATTCGAATTGAATTGAATTGAAAATATTCAAATCGAATGGAAAATAATCGAATCGAATCGAATTAAAATAATCGAACCAAATCAAAAATAATCGAACCGAATTGTAAAGAAAATAATCGCATCGAATCGAACCGAATTGAATCGAAAATAATGAATCGCATTGAAGTCAAAATAAACAAATCAAATTGAATCAAATACAAAATAATCTAATCAAATTGAATCGAAAATAATCGAATTGAGCAAAATAGAATCAATACTAAAAGAATCGAATCGAAATGAATAGAATCGAATCGAATCCATTCGAATCGAATCGAAAATAATCGAATTGAATTGAATCGTATCGAATACAATAAAAAATAAATGAATCAAATCACAAATAATCAAATAGAACCTAATCAAAAATAATCGAATCAAATCGACTTGAATCAAATCGAAATTAATCGAAAATAATCGAATCAAATCGAATCATATTGAATAGAAAATAATCGAATTGAATCAAATTGAAAATAATCGAATCGAATCGAATCAAATTGAATCGAAAATAATCGAATGGAATTGAATCGAAAATATTTAATCGAATTGAATCGAAAATAATGGAATGGAATAGAATCGAATAGAATAGAATCAAAAATGAATAAATCGAAAATAATCGAATCGAATAGAAAATAATCAAATCGAATAGAAAATAATCGAATCGAATCAAAAATAATTGAACCAAATCTAAAATCATTGAATCGGATTGAATCAAATTGAATTGAAAATAATTGAATCGCATCGAACTGAATTGCATCGAAAATACTCGAATCGAATTGAATCAAAAATAATCCAATCGAATCAAATCGAAAACAACTGAATCAAATAGAATCGAAAATAATCGAATTGAAAAGAATCGAATCGAAAAGAATCGAATTGAATTGAATCAAAAAGAATAGAATGGAATTGAAAATAATCTGATTAATTCTAAAATAATCAAAACGAAAAGAATCGAGTCAATTCGAATCGAAAATATTGAATCGAATCCAAAAGAATCGAATCGAAAAGAAAAGAATCCATTTGAATCTGAAATAATCGAATCAAATCGAAAGGATTCGAATCAAATTGAAAAAAATCGAACGAATCGAAAAGAATCGAATTGAATTGAATGGATTCGAAAATAATCGAAGTGAATCGAATCGAACCGAATCGAATTGAAAATAATCAAATCGAAACGAATAAAAAATAATCGAATAAAATCGAATCGAAAATAATCAAATCGCATCGAATTGAATGGAAAATAATGGATTCGCATCGAATCGAATCGAAAATAATCCAATCGAATTGAATAGAAAATAATCGAATCGAATCAAAAAGAATCGAATCGAAAAGAATCGAATCAATTTCAAATGAAAATAATCTAATCGAATCTAAAAAAATCGAATCAAAGCAAAAAGAATCGAATCGAATTGAATCAAAAATAATCGAATCTAATGCAATCGAATCGAATCGAAAATATTTGAATAGAATCGAATTGAATTGAAAATAATCGAATCAATTCGAAAAGAATCGAATAAAATCGAATCGAAAAAAATCGAATCAAACCATTGAATCAAGTTGAATCAAAAATAACCGAATCAAATCAAAAGGTATCAAATTGAATCAAATCGAATCGAATCGAATTGTAAAGAATCGATAAAATTGAAAAGAATCGAATCGAATCTAAAAGAATCGAATCGAAAACAATTGAATCGAATCGAAAAGTATCGAATCGAACAGAATTGAATCGAATCAAATAGAAAAGAATCTAATCGAATCGAAAAGAATCGAATCGAAAAGAATCGAATTGAATTGAATCGAAAAGAATAGAATCGATTCGAAAAGATTCGAATCGAATTGAATCAAATCAAAAGAATCGAATTTAATCGACAAAAATCGAATCGAATCAAAAGAATCGAATCGAAATGAAAGATTAGAATCCAATTGAATCGAATTGAAAGGAATCAAATCAAATAGAAAAAATCGAATCGAATTGAAGAGAATACAATCAAATTGAATCGAAGAGAATTGAATTGAAAAGAATCGAATCAAATCATATCAAAAAGAATCGAATCAAATCGAATGAAAATAATAGAAAAAAATCGAGTCGAATTGAAAAAAATTGAATCGAATCATAAAGAATCGAATTGAATTGCATCGAAAAGATTTGAATCGAATCGAACTGAAAAGAATCGAATCGAAACGAATCGAATCAAAAAGACTCGAATCGAATCGAAAAAAATCGAATCGAATCGAATAGAAAAGAATCTATAGAATCGAAAAGAATCGAATCGATAAGAATCGAATTGAAAAGAATTGAATTGAGTCAATTCGAATCGAAAAGAATTGAATTGAATCGAATCGAATCGAAAAGAATCAAATCAAATCAAATGCCTAACCATAACCCAAACCCCTAACCCCAAACACTAAACCTTTCCTAACCCTAACCCTTAACCCTAACCCTAACCGTAACCCTAACCCTATCCCAAACCCCTATTCCCTAACCCTAACCCTAACCCGAACACACACCCTAAACTTAAACCGTACCCTAACCCTAACCCATACCCTAATCCTAACAGGTACCCTAACACTAACCTGTACGCCAACCCTAACCTGTACCCTAACCCATACCCTAACCCATACCCTAACCCTAAACCCGTACCCTAATCCATACAGCAACCCATCCCCTAAACCTAACCATTACTCTAACACTAACCCGTACCCTACCCCATACCCTAACCCGTATCCTAACCCTTACCCTAACACGTACCTAACAATAACCCTAACCCTAAACCAAACCCTAACCCTAACACCTAACCCTAACCCAAAACCCTAACCCCTAACCCTAACCCTAAACCAAAACCTAAACATAAACCCTAACCCTAATATTAACCCCTAACCCTAAACCTAACCCTAACCTGAACCCCTAGCCACTAACCCTAAACCTAACCCTAACCCTTAACACTAACCCTAAAGCTACCCCTAACCCTAACCCTAATCCTAACACTAACCCAAACCCTAACCCTAACCCCTATCCCTAACCTGAACCCCTAACCTTAACCCTAACACTAACCCTAACACCTAACCCCTAAACCTAGCCCTAACCCCTAACCCCTAACCCTAAACCTAACCCTTAACACTAATGTTTAACCCTAACCCGACCCCTAACCCCTAAGCTCTAACCCTAACCCTATCCCTAATCCTTAAACTTAACACTTAACCCTAATCCTAACCCTTAACCTAACCCTAACCCCTAACCCTAACACTAACACTAACCCTAACCCCTAACTCTAAACCTAACCCTAAACCTAACCCGTACACTAACCCGTACCCTAACCCTAACACTCACCCGTAACCTAAACCTAACCCTAACCTGTACCCTAACTATAACCCATACCCTAAACCTAACCCTAAACCTAACCTGTATCCTAACCTTAACCCTATCCCGTACAGTAACCTTAACCCTAACACGTACCCTAACCCTAACCAGTACCCTAACCCGTACACTAACCAGTACCCTAACCCTAATCCTAACCCGTTCCCTAACCCTAACCGTAACCCGTACACTAAAGCTAACCCTAACCCTAAACCTAAACCTAACCCTAACCCTAACCCCTAACCCTAACCCTAACCCCTCACCCTAATGCTAAACCTAAACCTAACCCTAACACTTACCCTAACCTTAACCATAAACCTAACCCTAAACCTAACCCGAAACCTAACCCATACACTAACCATACCCTAACCCTAACACTCACCCGTACCCTAACCCTAACCCGTACCTAACCCTAACCCGTACCCTAACCCTAACCCATACCCTAAACCTTACCCTAACCTTTACCCGTAACCTAACCCTAACCATATCCCATTCCCTAACCCGTACCCTAACCCTAACCTGTACCGTAATGCGTACACTAACCCTAACACATACCTAATCCTAATCTTACCCGCACCCTAACACTACCCTGTACCCTAACCCTAACCCATACCCTAACGCTAAACCATACCCTAACCCTAAACCGAACCCTAACCTATACCCTAACCCGTATCCTAACCCTAACCCTAACCTGTACTCTAACCATAACCCTAACCCTAACCCCTAACATTAACACTATCCCAAACCTCTATCCCTAAGCCTAACCCTAACCCCTAACTCTAACCCTAACCCTAAAACCAACCCCAACCCCAAACTCAACCCCAACCCTAAACCTAACCCTTACCCCTAACCCCTAACACTAACCCTAACCCTAACCCTAACCCAAACCCTAAACCTAACTCATAACTTAATCGTAACCGTAACACCTAACCCCTAACCCTACCCCTAACGCCTCACCCATAACCCCTAAAGCTAACCCTAACCCTAACACTTAACCCTAACCCTAACCCTAACACTTAACCCTAACCCTAACCCTAACCCAAAACCTAACCCCTAACCCTAACCCAAAACCTAACCCCTAACCCTAACCCAAAACCCTAACCCCTAAACCTAACCCTAACCCTTAACCCTACCCTTAACCCTAAACAAACCAAACCCTTACCCTAAACCCTCACCCTAACCATAACCCCAAACCTTAACCCTAACCCTAAACCTAACACTACCTATAACCCCTAACCTCTAACTGCTAACCCTAACCACTAACGCTATCCGTAACCCTTAACCTCAAAACTTAACCCTACACCTAACCCGAACCCTTACCCTAACCCGTACCCTAAACCTAACCGAAACCTAACCGTACCCCAACCCTAACCCGTACACTAACCCTAACCCGTATCCTAACCATAACCCGTACCCTAACCCTAACACGTAACCTAAATCTAACCCTGACCCTAACCCAAACAATATCCTAACCCTAAACCAAACCCGTACACTAACCCTTACGCTAACCCCAACCCTAATGCTAAGCCGTACACTAAACCTAAATGGTACCGTAACACTAACCCTAACCCGGACCCTAATCATAACCTTAAAACTAACCTTAACCTGTACCCTAACCCTAAACCATACCCTACCATAACCCTAAACATAACCCGTACCATAACACTAAAACTACCCCTAAACCTAACCCTAACTCTAATCATAGCCCTAACCCTATCTCTAAACCTAACCCTAACACTAACCCATAAACTAAACCTAACCCTAACCCTAACCCTAAACAGTACCTTAAACCAAACCCTAACATGTACCTAAACCCTAACCGTAACCCTAAACCTAACCCTAAGCTGTACCCTAACCCTAACCCTAACCCAAACCCAAACCCTAACTCATGCCCCTAACCATAACCCTACCCTAACCCCTAACCCCTAACACTAACCCTAACCCGAACCTGAACCCCTAACCCCTAACCCTAACCCACACCTTTAAACCTAACCCTTAACCATAACCCTAACGCTAACCCTAATCCAAACCCTAACCCTAACTCCTAACCCTAAAACTAACCCTAACCCTAACCCTAACCAATACCCTAACCCTAAACCTCACCCTAACCCTATCCCTAACACGTAAAGTAACCCTAACCCTAACCCGTAAACTAAACCTAACCCTAACCCTAACCCTAAACAGTACCTTAACCCTTACCCTAACGTGTACCTTAACCCTAACCCTAACCCTAACCCTAAACCTAACCCTAAGCCGTACCCTAACCCTAACCCTAACCCAAAGCCGTACCCTAACTCTAACATTAACTCTCCCGTACCCACACCCTAACCCATTCCCTAACCCTAACCCTAACCCTAATCCGTACCCTAACCCATACCATAAATCTAAACCTAACCCGTACCCTAAACCTAACCCTATACCCAACCCTAACCAGAACCCTAACTCTAACCCGTACCCTAACCCTAAACCATATCCTAACCTGTACCCTAACCCGTACCCTAACCCATACCCAAACCCTAATACTATCCCGTTCCCTAACCCGAACCCTAACACTAACCGAACACTACCCGTAACCGTACCCGTACCCTAACCCATAAACAAACGAATACCCTACCCCTAACCCTAACCTGAACCCGTTCCCTAACACTAACTCTAAACGTATCCCATACCCTAACCCGAACCCTAACCCTAAACCTAACCCAAACCTAACCCTAAACCTAAACCTAAACCTAAACCTAACCTTAACCCGAAACCTAAACCTAACACTAAACCTAACCCTAAACAGTACCCTAACCCTAACCCTAACCCTAAACCCTAACCCTACCCCTACCCTAACCAAAACCGAAACCTAACCCTAACACTAACCCTAACCGTAACCTACCCTAACCCTAACCCTAACCCGTAACCTAAACCTAACCCTAAACCTAACCCAAACCCTAACTGTTACCAGTACCCTAACCCATACCTTAACCCGTACTGTAATCCATACCATATCTATAAACCGTACCCTAACCCTAAGCCTAACCTGTACCCTAACCCTAATCTGTACCCTAAACCTATGCTTACACCGAACCTTAACCATAACCCTAACACTAACCCTAACCCGTAGCCTAACCCTAACCCGAACCCTAAACATAACCCTAAACCTAACCTTAACCTGTAACCTAATCCTAACCCGTACCCTAACGCTTACCCTAACCCTCACCCGTACCCTACCCAAACAATAACCCGTACCCTACCCCTAACCTTACCTCAACCCTAAACCTAACGTAACCAAATCCCTAATCCTAACCCTAACCTAATCCTAACCTTAAACCTTACCCTATCCCTAAAACTAACTCGTAACCTAACCCTAACCCTAACCCTAACCCTATCCTTAACCCTAAACCAAAGCTTAAACAGGACCCTAACCCTAACCCATAAACTAACCCAAACTTTACAACATTGGAAGTCAGATCGTTCCATGTATAAAGCTCTACTGCACCTGGAGACACAACCATTGAAGCCTGCAGCTTGCCCCTTGCGTCCCAAGAGCTTCTGACAAACATGTCTAGTGAGGATGTTCGTAACCCCATGTGCAGGCAGTGTGGAACTAGGAGGGACCACGTGTCAGCTCATCTTGCAGAAGGAAGTTCCCCAGAGAGTCAGCTTTCAACTAGATACTCAGGTTTGGAAGTTAGTATGCAGCTTCCTTCTGAGGGAGGAATTACTCAGAAGTCACTGGATGGAGCTAAGAGACACTTGCCTCTCACAACACTTGTGTCCCGTATCGAACGACGTCCTTTCGAAGTGAAAGGTACAGGCGGTCAGCATGTGGGAGGAACAAGCCATAACCTCATCCAAAGGAGTGTGCATCACTTGGAGGCAGGTGTCCGGTAGTCACGAAATTGACAATGCAGACACTTGGTTCTCACTCCGCTACTGTCCCGCATAGAAGGGAATGCTGTGGAAGCGATCCGTACAGGCCATCAGATTGTGGGAGTTATAGGCCATAAGCTCAACTCTGAGAAGCGTGTATGCTTTGAAGGCAGATGTCTGCTAGCCACTCTTTTATGGGAGTTAGAACCTAGCTACACTTTAATTGAACAAGGCTGTTGGAAATCGCTGTATTGAACTCAGTTACACGTGACTACAAGCCTGAAACGTCTACATGCTTTTCACAACGTCTTCTAGCACCTAACATAAGGATGTTAGGACCTATGTCTACAGGCAGTCAGGTTGCGAGAGGGTCCTGCCCTCACCTCAACTCTCACAAGGAAGCATGTCTAGAAGCCAGCTTTCAACTAGCTGCATTCTTCTGGGCCTGAGAACGCACCTGTATTCTAACTCAGGACGTTCCAAGAATACCACTCTACCCTACCTGGAGACACCTTCCAGGCCTGCATCATTCCACTTGCGTCTCACAAGCTTCTGACAAACATCTCTGATGAAGACGTTGGAAACACATTCTGCAGGCAGTGTGGAACTGTGAGGGACTGCGTGTGAGCCCAACTCTAGGAAATAACTTGCCATTGGATGCAGGGTTCAATTAGCTACTATGGAACTTAGTATGTAGCACCAGTCTAAGACAGGAATTACTAGGAAATCGCGGAATTGTGCTTGGAGGCACTACTCTTGTGGGCCTCACCTGGACGAGGTGACTGGTTCCCATCTGGGACTCACCTGGACCTGATAACTTTGCTCCACACTTTGGCCTCACCTGGCCATCATGACTCTGGGCCCCCCAGCTAGGCCTCAATATGGACCTGGTGACTGTGGTCCCCACCTGGGTCTCACCTGGACCTGGTGACTCTCGTTCCCACATGAACACACCTGGACCTGGTGACTGTGGTGTCCTTCTAGCCTCACATTTACCTGGTGACTCCGGTGCCCACAAGGGCCTCACCTGGATCTGGTGACTCTGGCCTGAAGGTTGGCCTCACATGGACCTGGTCAGTGGGGTTGCCAACTGGGCCTCACCCATACCTGGTGACTCAGGTCTCCCAGTGGGCCTCACATGGACCTGGTGAATCTGGTCCTTACCTGGTCCTCACCCGGACCTGGTGACTCTGGTCACCACCTGGGCCTCACATGGACCTGGTAAATCTGGTCCCCATCTGGGCCTCAACCAGTCCTGGTGACTTTGTTCCCCACTTGGACCTGATTGCTGTGGACTCCTTCTTGGCTTCATCTGGAACTGGAGACTCTGATCCTATCTGGGCCTCACCCAGATCTAGTGACTCTGGTCCTCACCTGGGCATCATTGGGACCTGGTTACTCTATTCCACAAGTGAGCCTCACCTGGACATGATGACTCTGGAACCTCTCTGGGCCTCACCCTGACCTGGTGACTCTGGTCCCCATCTGGATGTCACCTGGACAAGGTGATTCTGGTACCCCTCTAGGGCTCAACCAGGCCTGGTGACTCTGACCTCAACTGGGTCTCACCTGGACCTAGTGAATATGCTCCCCACCTGGGCCTCATCTGGACCTGGTGACTCTGGTCCCTACCTGGGCATCATCGGGACCATGTTTACTCTATTCCCCACTGGGACTCACCTGGACCTGGTAACTCTGGCCCTCACTTTGGCCTCTTCTGTACCAGGTGACTCTGGCCCCACCTGGGCCTCACCTGGAACTGGTGACTCTGATCCTCAGCATGGCCTCCCCTGACCTGGTGACTGTGGTTCCCACCGGGACCTCACCTGGACCTCATGTCTCTGGTCCCCTCCTGGGCCTCACATCGTGTCTCTGCTACCCATCTGGGTAGCATCAGGACATGGTTACACTGCTCCCTAACAAGGACCCACCTGACCTGTTAACTCTGGTCTTCACCTGGGCCACTCCTGGACATGGTGACACTGGTTCCCACCTAGGTCTCACCTGGACCTGGTGAGTCTGATCCCCACCTGGGCCTCACCTCTAACTGGTGACTCTCGTGCCCACATGGACCTCATGTGGACCTGGTGGCTGCAGTGTTTCTAGCTTCTCATGTACCTCGTGACTCTGGTCCCCACCAGCGTCTCACCGGGACCTGGTGAGTGTGGTTGCCACCTGCACCTCACCTGGACCTGGTGACTCTGGTCTGCACCTGAGACTAACCTGGATCTGGTGACTGTGGTCCCCACTTGGGCCTCACTTGGACCTGGTAACTCTGATCCCAATCTGGGCCTCACCTGGCCCTGTTGACCATGGTCCTCAACTGGGCATAATTGAGATCCAGTTTTTGTGTTCGACAACTGGACCTCACATGGACAAGGTGACTCTGGTCCCCCTCGGGGTCTCACCCTGAACTGGTGACTGTGAAACCCACTTTGACATGACTTGGACCTGCTGACTCTGGTTGCCACCTGTGCCTCACCTCGAACTGTTGACTCTGGTTCTTTCAAGGGCCTCCCCTGTAGCTGGTGATCCTGGTCCCCACCTGGGCCTCACCTGGACGTGGTGACTGTTGTCACCACCTGGGACTCATCTGGACCTGGTTACTGTATTCCACACCTGGGCCTCATGTAGAACTGTTGACCATGGTCCACAGGTGGCCTCACATGGACCAGTTGCCTCTGGTCCCCACCTGGGTCTCACGTGTACCTGGTAACACTGGTCCTCACCTGGACCTCATCTGGACCTGGTGACTCTGATCCCCACCTGGGCTTTACCTGGATCTGGTGACTCTGGTCCCTACCTGGACCTCTCCTGGACCTGGTGACTCTCTTTTCCAACATGGACCTCACCTGGATCTGAGGAGTCTGGTCCTCAGTTTGACCTCACCTGGACCTGATGACTCTCATCCCAAATTTGAACTAACTCAGAATCTTATCCCCACCTAGGCATCACCCAGACCTGATGACTCTTGTGCCCAGCTATGCCTCAATTCGACCTGATGAATCTGGTCCACATGTGGGCCTCACATGGACCTGGGACTCAGCTGGATATAGTGGCTCTGGTTCCCACATGGGGATCACCTGATACTGGTGACTGTGGTCTCCTTCTATGCCTCACCAGGACCTGGTGATTCTGATCCCCATCAAGGCCTTGCACGGCCCTAGTGACTCTGGTCCTCACCCAGGCATCATTGGGACCTGGATACTCTATTCCACACCTGGGCCTCACTTTGACCGGGGACCTCTGACCACTCTGGGCCTCAAACTAAACTGGTTACTCTGGTTCCCCCTCTGGGCCTCACCCATACCTGGTGACTCTTGTCCCACCCTGGGCTTCACTTGGACCTGGTGAATCTGTTCCTTACCTGGTCCTCACCCGGACCTGGTGACTCTGGTCACCACCTGGGTCTCACCTGGATTTGGTGAATCTTGTTGCCACCTGGGCCTCACATGGACCATGTGACTGTGATCCCCACCTGGACCTCCCCTGGATCTGGTGGCTCTGGTTCCCACATGGGGCTCTCCTGGACCTGGTTCCTGTGGTCTCCTTCTGGCCTCACCTGGAACAAAATGACTCTGATCCATATTTCGGCCTCACCTGGACCTGGAGACTCTTGTCCTTACCTGGGCATCATGGGGACCTGGTTACTGTCTTCTATACCTGGGACTCACCTGGACTGGTGACACTGGTCACCCTCTGGAACTTACCCTGACCTGGTGACTGTGGTCCCACCAGGGCCTCACATGGACGAGGTGACTGGTTCCCACAGGGACCTCACCTGGACCTGGTGAATCTGGTACTCACATGGGCATCATGGGACCTGGTTACTCAGTTCCACATCGGGGCCTAAACTGGACCTAGTGACTCTCATCCTCCTTTCGGCCTCACCCGGACGTGGTGACTCTGGTCCCACCTGGATATCACCTGGACCAGATGACTCTGGTCCGCCTCTGAGCCTCACCCAGATCTGGGGACTCTGGTCCTCAACTGGGCCTCAACAGGACCTGGTGAATCTACTCCTCACTTAGGCCTCGTCTGGACCTTGTGACTCTGGTCCCACCTGGGCATCAATGAGACATGGTTACTGTGTTCCCCAACTGGGACTCACCTGGACCTGATAAGTTTGATCCACACTTTGGCCTCACTTGGCCCTGATGACTCTGGGCCCCACACCTAGGAATCAATCTGGACCTGGTGACTGTGGTCCCCACCTGAGTCTCACCTGGACCTGGTGACTCTCATTCCCACATGAACCACACCTGGACCTGGTGACTGTGGTGTCCTTCTAGCCTCACATTTACCTGGTGTCTCAGGTCCCCACCAGGGCCTCACCTGGATCTGGTGACTCTGGCCTGCAGTTTGATCTCAAATGGACCTGGTGAGTGGGGTTGCCACCTGGGCCCCACCCATACCTGATGACTCAGGTCCCCACGTGGGCCTCACTTGGACCTGGTGAATCTAGTCCTTACCTGGTACTCACCCAGACCCGGTGACTCTGGTCCTCACCTTTGCCTCACGTATACCTGGTAACACTTGTCCTCACCTGGGCCTCATCTGGACCTGGTGACTCTGGTCCCCACCTGGGCTTCACCTGGACCTGGCGACTCTCTTTCCAACATGGACCTCACCTGGATCTGGTGACTGTGGTCCTCAGTTTAGCCTCACCTGAACCTGGTGACTCTCGTCCCCACTTTGACCTAACTCAGACCTGGTGAATCTTGTCTCCACCTAGGCCTCTCCCCGACCTGGAGACTCTTGTCCCCAGCTATGCCTCAATTCGACCGATGAATCTGTCCCAATTGGGCCTCACATGGACCTGGGACTCAGCTGGATATAGTGGCTCTGGTTCCCACATGGGACTCACCTCATACTGGTGACTGTGGTCTCCTTCTATGCCTCACCAGGACCTGGTGATTCTGATCCCCATCTGAGCCTTGCATGGCCCTAGTGACTCTGGTCCTCAACTAGGCATCATTGGGACCTGGATACTCTATTCCACAACTGGGCCTCACTTTAACCGGGGACCTCTGGTCCCACTCTGGGCCTCAAACTAAACTGGTTACTCTAATTTCCCCTCTAGGCCTCGCCCTTACCAGGTGACTCTGGTCCCCCCCTGGGCTTCACTTGGACCTGGTGAATCAGGTCATAACCTGGTCCTCACCTGGACATGGTGACTCTGGTCACCACCTGGTCTCACTTGGACATGGTGAATCTTTTTGCCACCTGGGCCTCACCTGGACCTTGTGACTGTGGTCCCGACCTGGAACTCATCTGGATATGGTGCCTCTGGTTCACATATGGGGCTCTCCTGGACCTGGTTCCTGTGGTCTGCCTCTGGCCTCACCTGGAACAAAACGACTCTGATCCATATTTGGGCCTCACCTGGACCTGGTTACTCTGGTCCTCACCTGGGCATCATTGGGACCTGGTTACTCTCTTCTATACCTGGGTCTCACCTGAACATAGTGACTCTGGAAACCCTCTGGACCTCACCCTGACCTGGTGACTGTGGTCCCACCTGGGCCTCACCTGGACGAGGTGACTGGTTCCCACAGGGACCTCACCTAGACCTGGTGAATCTGGTCCTCACATGGGCATCATGGGACCTGGTTACTCAGTTCGACATTGGGGCCTAAACTGGACCTAGTGACCCTCGTCCCCCTCTGGGCCTCACGCTGACGTGGTGACTCTGGTCGCCACCTGGATATCCCCTGGACCTGGTGGCTCTGGGCCCCCTCTGGGCCTCACCCAGAGCTGGGGGCACTGGTCCTCAACTTGGCATCTACAGGACCTGGTGAATCTACTCCGCACTTAGGCCTCGTCTGGATCTTGTGACTCTGGACCCACCTGGGGATCAATGAGACATGGTTACTCTATTCCCCAACTGGGACTCACCTGGAACTGATAACTTTGCTCCACACTTTGGCCTCACCTGGCCCTCATGACTCTGGGCCCCCACCTAGGCCTCATCTGGACCTGGTGACTGTGGTCCCCACCTGGGTCTCACCTGGACATGGTGACTCTCGTTCCCACATGAACCACACCTGGACCTGGTGACTGTGGTGTCATTCTAGCCTCACTTTTACCTGGTGACTGCGGTCCCACCAGGGCCTCACCTGGATCTGGTGACTCTGGCCTGCAGGTGGCCTGACCTGGACCTGGTGAGTGGGGTTGCCACCTGGGCCTCACCCATACCTGGTGACTCAGGTCCCCACGTCGGCCTCACTTGGACATGGTGAATCTGGTCCTTACCTGGTCCTCACCCAGACCTGGTGACTCTGGTCAACACCTGGGCCTCACCTGGACCTGGTAAATCTGGTCCCCATCTGGGCCTCACCCAGTCCTGGTGACTCTTGTCCCCAGCTATGCATCAATTCGACCTGGTGAATCTGCTCCTTACCTGGTCTTCACCCGGAACTGGTGACTCTGGTCACCACCTGGGCCTCACCTGGACCTGGTGAATCTGGTCCCCATTTGGGCTTCACCCAGTCCTGGTGACTTTGTTCCCCTCCTGGAGCTGATTGCTGTGGACTCCTTCTTGGCCTCACCTGGAACTGGTGACTCTGATCCGATCTGGGCTTCACCCAGATCTGGTGACTCTGGTCCTCACCTGGGCATCATTGGGACCTGGTTACTCTGTTCCACACCTGAGCCTCACCTCAATCGAATTGATTTGTTTCTTTCTGAATCGACTGTTCAGTTCGATTACTTTGGATTTGAATCATTTCGATTTGATTCTATTCTTTTGATTCGATTTGATTCGTCTTTTTTCTATTCGATTCGATTCTTTCGATTCCATTCTATCTTTTCGATTCGATTCTTTTCTATTCGAATCGATTCTTTTCGATTTGATTCGATTCTTTTCAATTTGATTTGATTCAATTAGATTCGATTCTTTTTGATTCGATTCAATTTGATTCGATTCGATACGATTCTTTTCGATTCGATTTGATTCGATTTGAATCTATTCGATTTGATTCTTTTCAATTCGAATCTTCTTGATTTGATTCGATTCATTTGTTTTCGATTCGGTTTGATTCGTTTCTTTTCGATTCGATTCTATTCTTTTCAATTCAATTCGATTTTTTTGATTCGATTCGATTCTTTTTGATTTGATTCGATTCGATTCTTTTTTATTCAAATCAATTCGATTCTTTTCGATTCGATTCGATTTGATTCTTTTCGTTTGGATTCGATTCCATTCGGTTCAATTCATTTCAATTCGATTCGATTCGAATCGATTCTGTTCGATTCGATTCAATTCTTTTCGATTCAATTATGTTAGATTCCTTTTGATTCGATTCGATTCATTTCGATTCCTTTCTTTTAGATTCGATTCAATTCGATACCTTTAAATTGGATTCGAATCGATTTGATTATTTTTGATTAGATTATTTTTGATTCGATTTGATTCTTTCGATTCGATTGATTCGATTCTTTTTGATTCGATTTGATACGATTCAATTCAATTCTTTTGTATTTGTTTCGATTCAATTCAAAAGTATTTGATTCAATTCTTTTCGATTCTATTCTTTTTGATTCGATTTGATTCTTTTCGATTCGATTTGATTTAATTATTTTCAATTCGATTCTATTCGATTATTTTCATTTCAATTCGATTCGATTCGATTCGATTCAATTCGATTATAATGAATTCTTTTCGATTCGATTCGATTACTTTTGATTCGATTCAATTCGATTATTTTTTATTCGATTTTATTTTTTCAATTTGATTATATTCGATACGATTCAATTTATTCGGTTATTATCGAATCAATTCGATTCGATCATTTTCGATTCGATTCTTTTAGATTCAATTCGATTCTTTTCTATTCGCATCGCATCGATTCTTTTTGATTCGATTTTTTCTATTCGATTTGATTCAATTTGATTACTTTTGATCCGGTTGAATTCGATTCGATTATTTTTGATTCGATTCGAATATTTTTGATTCGATTCGATTCGAGTCGATTCGAGTCGATTCTTTTCATTTCCAATCGATTCGATTCTTTTCGATTCGATTATTTTAGATTCGATTCAGTTACTTTCGATTAGATTCGATTCAAAGCGAATCGTATATTTTTGATTCGATTCGATTTGATCATTATAGATTCGATTCGATTCTTTTCAAATAGATTATTTTCATTTCGATTCGATTATTTTAGATTCGATTCTATCATTTTCGATTCAATTCTATTGGATTATTTTGATTCGATTTGATGCGAATGGATTATTTTCGATTCAATTCAATTATATTCGATTCGAATCGATTCGATTGTTTTGGATTCGATTATTTTCGATTCAATTCGATTTGATTATATTCGATTTGATTTGATTATATTCGATTCGATTCGATTCAATTATTTTCGATTCCTTTTGATTCAGTTATATTCAATTTGATTCAATTCGATTATTTTCAATTTGATTCGATTCGATTATTTTTGATTTGATTCAATTCGATTCTATTCGAATCATTTTGATTCGATTCGATTATTTTCGATTCAAAGAGATTCTTTTCTTTTCGATTCGATTCTTTTCATTTCGGTTCGATATTTTCCATTCGAATTGACTCGATTCTTTTCAATTGATTATATTAGTTTCGATTGGATTAATTTCGATGCGATTCTTTTCGATTCGATTCGATTCGATTCTTTTCGATTCAATTCGTTTCGCTTATTTCAATTCAATTCAATTCGATTCGATTATTTCCATTTTGATTCGATTCGATTATTTTTGATTCTTTTCGTTTCGAATCGATTAGATTATTTTCGATTCCATTTGATTCTTTTCGTTCGATTATTTTCGATTTGAATCGATTTGCTTCTTTTCGATTCCATTATTTTTGATTCGATTCGATTCGATTACTTTTGATTCGACTCGATTATTTTCGATTCGATTTGATTCTTTTCGTTCGATTTTCATTTCAATTCGATTAGATTCGATACGATTATTTTCGATTCGATTCGATCATGTTTGATTTGTTTCGATTCGATTCGATAATTTTCGATTCGATACGATTCGATTTGATTATTTTCGATCTGATTCGCTTATTTTTGATTCGATTCGATTCTTTTTGATTCGGTTTGAATCGATTAATTTCGATTCCATGTGATTATTTTCGTCTGATTTGATTCAACTCGATGATTTTTGATTCAATTCGATTCGATTGGATTATTTTCGATTCGATTCGAATAGTTTCAATTCAATTCGATTTTTTTGATTTGATTAGATTATTGTAGATTCGATTTGATCCTTTTCTTTTCGATTTGATTTTTTTCAATTCGAGTCGATTCACTTCTTTTCGAATCCATTATTTTTGATTAGATTAGATTATTTTCGATTCGTTCGATAATTTTGGATTTGATTCGATTCTATTATTTTCGATTCGATTCGATGATTTTCTATTCGATTCAATTCGATTAGATCGATTATTTTCGATTCATTTGATTCGTTTTGATTATTTTCGATTCTATTCGAATCGATTATTTTTTATTCAATTCGGTTCGATTCGATTCAATTATTTTAGATACGAATTGATTCGATTCGATTTTCGATTTGGTTCGATTATTTTCGATTCGATTGTTGTCGAATCGATTTGATTTGAATCCATTTGATTCCATCCCATTCGATTATTTTCCATTCGATTCGATTCGATTATTTTCGATTCTTTTCGATTCAAATCGATTCGATTTTTTCATTTTGATTCCTTTCAATTTGATTCGATTATTTTTGATTCGATCAAGTCATTTCTATTCGATGCGACTATTTTCGATTCGATTCGATTCCATTATTTTCTATTCAATTGGATCGATTCTTTTCAATTTGATTCAATTCCATTTGATTCGAATCTTTTCGATTCAGTTCGATTCAATTCGATTATTTTCGTTTCAATTCCATTCTATTCGATTCGTTTATTTTCGATTTAATTCTATTCGATTCCATTCTATTCGATTAATTCTTTTCGATTCGATTTAATTCTTTTCGATTCGATTCGCTTCTTTTGATTAGATTATTTTCTATTCGATTCGATTATTTTCGATTCAATTCCATAATTTTGGATTTGATTCGATTCGATTATTTTCAATTCGATTCGATTCAATTATTTTCTATTCAATTCTATTCGATTTGGTTATTTTTGATTGTATTCCATTCGATTTGATTATTTTCGATTCGATTCGTTTGGATTCGATTCGATTATTTTCGATTCGATTCGATTCAATTATTTTCTATTCAGTTCTATTCGATTTGATTATTTTCATTTCGATTCGATTCGATTCGATTATTTTCGATTCGATTCGATTCAATTATTTTCTATTCAATTCTATACGATTTGATTATTTTCGATTCTATTCCATTCGATTTGATTATTTTCGATTCGATTCGATTAGATTCGATTCAATTATTTTCAATTCAATTCAATTATTTTCAATTCTAATCGATTCTTTTCATTTCAATTCGATTCGATTATATTCGATTCTATTCCTTTCCAATATTTTCGATTCGATTCGTTGTGAATCGGTTATTTTTGAATCGATTAGTTTCTATTCGATTCCTTTCAATTCGATTCGATTCGATTATTTCCGATTTGATTCGATTAATTTCTATTCGATTCGATTATTTTTCATTCAATTCAATTCGATTATATTTTATTTGATTCGATTGGATTCGATTCGTATATTTTTGATGCGATTCTTTTCGATTCGATTCTTTTCCATTTGATCCGATTCTTTTCGATTCGATTGTATTCAATTCAATACGATTAGCTTATATTCGATTTGATTCGATTGGAATAGATTTTTTCTATTTGATTCGATGCAATTTGTTTCTTTTCGATTCAATTCGATTTTTTTCTTTATTTCGATTCGATTTTATTCTATTCTATTCGATTCGATTCTTTTCGATTCGATTTTTTTCAATTCGATTTTATTCTTTTCGATTCAATTCGATTATATTTGATTCCATACGATTGGCTTACTTTCGATTCGATTGGATTGGAATAGATTTTTTTCTATTTGATTCGATGCGATTTGTTTCTTTTCGATTCAATTCGATTCTTTTCGATTCGAATCGATTCGATTCTTTTCAATTCGATTCTTTTCTTTTTTTTTTTTTTTAGTCTTTTTTTTCAATTTTCACTTATTTATGATAGAGAGAGAGAGAGAGGCAGAGACACAGGCAGAGGGATAAGCAGGCTCCATGCACCGGGATGCCCGATGTGGGACTCGATCCCGGGTCTCCAGGATCGCGCCCTGGGCCAAGGCAGGCGCCAAACCGCTGCGCCACCCAGGGATCCCTCAATTCGATTCTTTTCAATTCGATTCGATTCTTTTCGATTCTATTAGATTATTTTCATTTCGATTCATTTCAATTATTTTCGATTTGATATGATTCAATTCTTTTCGATTCGATTAGGTTGTTTTCGATTCCATTCTATTTGTTTTCGATTAGATTGATTCGATTAGATTATTTTCAATTCAATTCGAATCGATTCGATTTGGATTTTTTGGATTTGATTCGATTCGATTCGATCATTTTCGAATCGATTCGATTCGATTATTTTCAATTCGATTGTATTCGATTATTTTTGTTTCACTTCGATTCGATTAAATTCGATTATAATGAATTCTTTTCAATTCAATTCGATTACTTTTGATTCGATTCAATTCGATTATTTTTTTCGATTATATTTAAATGATTCGATTATTTTTGATTCAATTCGATTCTTTTCGATTCAAATCAATTCGATTCTTTTCTATTCGATTCTTTTCGATTTGATTCATTTCTTTCGATTCGATTCTTTTCGATTCGATTCTTTTCGATTTGATTCCATACTTTTCTATTCGTATCGCATCGATTCTTTTTTTTGCATCGATTTTTTGATTCGATTATTTTTATTTCAATTTGATTCAATTTAATTATTTTCGATTGGATTCTATTGGATTCGATCGATTATTTTCGTTTCAATTTGAATATTTTTGATTCGATTGGATTCTTTTCAATTAGATTCGATTATTTTCGATTCCAATCGATTTGATTCTTTTCGATTCGATTATTTTAGATTCGATTCAATTATTTTCGATTCAATTCGATTCGAAGCGAATCGTATATTTTCGATTCGATCATTATAGATTCGATTCGATTATTTTCATTTCGATTCGATTATTTTAGATTCGATTCTATCATTTTCGATTCAATTGAATTCGATTATTTTCGATTAGATTCTATTAGATGCGAATCGATTATTTTCGATTCGATTCGATTCGTTTTGATTGGATTATTTTTTTTTAATTATTTTTTTTAATTTTTTTTTAATTTTTATTTATTTATGATAGTCACACACACAGAGAGAGAGAGGCAGAGACACAGGCAGAGGGAGAAGCAGGCTCCATGCACCGGAGCCTGATGTGGGACTCGATCCCGGGATCTCCAGGTTCGCGCCCTGGGCCAAAGGCAGGCGCCAAACCGCTGCGCCACCCAGGGATCCCGATTGGATTATTTTCGATTCGATTAGATTATTTTCGATTCAATGCAATTCGTTTATTTTTTATTCAATTCATGTGAATCAATTATTTTCAATTTGATTAGATTGGATTCGATTCGATTGGATTCAATTTGTTTATTTTCCATTTGATTCGAATCTTTTCGTTTCGATTCTTTTCAATTTGATTCGATTATTTTCTATTAGAATCAATTCGATTCTTTTCGATTTGATTCTTTTCGATTCGATTCCATTATTTTCGAATTGATTGAGGCTTTTCCATTTGATTCGATTTTCTCGATTCAATTAGTTTCGATTCCGTTCTATTCCATTCGATTCGATTCCACTATACTCTACTCAATTCGTTTTGATTCTTTTCGATTCAATTCGATTCCATTTGATCGAATCGAATAGAAATTAATCGAATCAAATTGAATGGAAACGACTCGAATCGAAAATATTCGAATTGAAACGAATCGAATCCAAAATAATTGAATCAAATCGAATCGAAATGAATAGAATATAAAATAATAGAATCGAAACTAATCGAATTGAATTGAGTCTTATCGACTTGAAATTAATCAAATCGAATCGAAAAGAATCAAATCGAACTTGTATTAAAAAGAATCGAGGGATCCCTGGGTGGCGCAGCGGTTTGGCGCCTGCCTTTGGCCCGGGGCGTGATTCTGGAGACCCGGGATCGAATCCCACGTCGGGCTCCCGGTGCATGGAGCCTGCTTCTCCTTCTGCCTATGTCTCTGCCTCTCTCTCTCTCTCTCTCTGTGACTATCATAAAATAAATAAAAAAAAATAAAAAGAAAATAAAAAATAAAAAAAAAATAAAAAGAATCGAAAAGAATCAAATCGAAGAGAATCGAAAGAAAGGAATCGAATACTATCGAATCAAAATGGAAACAATCGAGTCGAATCGAATCGAAAAAACGAATCGAATCGAAAAATATAGAATCGAATCGAATCGAATTTAAAAAATTGATTCGAAAAGAATCGAATCAAATTGAATCGTAAAGAATCGAGATGAATTAAAGAAGAATCGAATAGAAAAAACTGAATCGAATCAAATGGAATCGAAAAGAATAGAATTAAAACGAATCGAATCGAAATGAATCGAAATGAATCGAAGAGAAAAGAATCGAACCGAATTGAATCGAAAAGAATCGAATCGAATCGAAAAAAACGAATCGAGTTGAAAATATCGAATTGAAACGAAGAGTCAAATCGAATCAAAAAGAATCGAATCGAAAAGAATCGAATCGAAAGAATTGAATAGAAAAGAATCGAATCGAATTGAACAGATTGAATCGAATCGAATCGAATCAACAAGAATCGATTCGAAATGAATCGAAAGATTGAATCGAAAAAATCGAAACGAATCAAATAAAGAAGAATCGAATCGAAAAAAATCGAAACGAATCAAAAAGTATACACTCGAATCGAATCGAATCGAAAATAATCAAATACAAAAGAATTGAATCGAATCGATTCGAATTGAATCAAATTGAATGAAAAGAATCGAATCGAATCGAAAATAATCGATTCAGGATCCCTGGGTGGCGCAGTGGTTTGGCGCCTGCCTTTGGCCCAGGGCGCGATCCTGGAGACCCGGGATCAAATCCCACATCGGGCTCCCAGTGCATGGAGCCTGCTTCTCCCTCTGCCTGTGTCTCTGCCTCTCTCTATCTCTCTGTAACTATCATAAATAAATAAAAATTTAAAAAAAAGAAAATAATCCATTCGAAAGAATCGATCCGAAATCGAAAATAATCTAATCGAATCGAATAAATCGAATCGAAATGAATCGAAAATACTCGGGTTGAATCGTATTGAAATGAATTGAATCGAAAATAATCGAATCTAAATGAATCAAATAGAAAATAATCGAAACGAATCGAATCCAAATTAATTGAATCAAAACGAATCGAATCGAAAATAGTCGAATCGATCGAATCAAATGAAAAATTCGAATCGAATCGAAAGGAATCAAATGGAAAAGAATCGAATTGAATCAAGTAGAATCAAATCCAAAAGAATCGAATCGAATTGAAAAAACCGAATCGAATTGAATCAAAAAGATATGAATCAATAAGAATCGAACCGAATCAAATAGAAAAGAATCGAATAAAATCGAAAAGATTCGAAACGAATCGATTCGCATCAAAAATAATCGAATCGAAACGAATCAAATCGAATCGAAAAGAATCCAATCGAAAAGAATTGAAACGAATAGAATCAAGTCGAATCGCAAAGAATCGAATATAATCGAATCGAAAAGAATCGAAGAGATTCGAAAAGAATCCAATCGAATCAAAACAAAAAGAATAGAATCTTCTAGATCAAAAAGAATCGAATCAAATCGAAAAAAGTCGACTTGAATAGAATCGAACCGAATGGAATCGAATCCCATCGAAAAGAATCGAATCAAATCGAATCGAAAGAATTGAATCGAACCGATGTAATCGAAAAGAATGGAATCGAATCAAATTGAAAAGAATCAAATCGAATCGAAAAGAATCGAAACAAATCAAATCAATAATTATCAAATCAAATAGAAAAAACTCAAATCGAAAAGAATCGAATCGAATCATTTGAAAAGACTGAAATCAAATCGAAGGGGTCGAATGAAAAGAATCGAATCGATTCGAAAAAAACTAATCGAATCGAATAGAATTGAATTGAAAAAATCGAATCGAAAGGAATCAAATCGAATAGAATCAAATAAAAAAGAATCAAATTGACTCGTTCAAAACGAATCAAACTGAAAATAATCGAATCGAATCGAATCGAAAATAATCTAATCGAATCTAATCTAAACGAATCGAAATGAAAATAATCGAATCGAATCGAATTGAAAGAAATCAGCCGAAAATAACCGAATCAAATCGAATCAAAATTAAATCGAAAAGAATCGAATTGAAAGAATCTAATCGAATGGATTTAAATCAAATTGAATCGAATCAAATCGAATTGAATCAAAATGAATGAATCAAATCAAATCAAATAGATTAAAAAAGAAAGGAATTCAAATCAAAAAGATTCGAATCTAAAAGTATCGCTTCGAATTGAATCAAATAGAAAAGAATCGAATTGAATCGAAAAGAATCAAATCATATGAATCGAATCAAAAAGAATCGAATCAAAACGAATGGAATCGAAAGAATTCAATTGAAAAGAATAAAATAAAAAAGAATCTAATCGAATCAAATCGAAAAGAATCAAATTGAACCAAAAAAATCGAATTGAATTGAAAAGAATAGAATCGAATCGAAAAGAATCAAATCGAACCGATTTGAAAACAACTGAATCGAATCAAATCGAAAAGAATCGAATTGAAAAGCATCAAATCGAATAGAATCAAATCGAAAAAATCGTATCGAATTGAAACAAATTGAATCGAATCGAAAAGAATCTAATCAAATAGAAAAAATCGAATAAAAAAGAATCGAATCGAATTGAATCAAATCGAAAAGAAAAGAATCGAATCAAATCGAAAAGAATTAAGTCGAATAGAAAAGAATCGAATCGAATCGAATCTAAAAGAATAGAATCGAATCGTAAAGATTCAAATCCAAAATAATCGAACCGAACAGTCGAATTGGAAAAAACAAATCGATTCGAGTGAGGTGAGGCTCAGGTGTGGAACAGAGTAACTAGGTACCAATGATGCCCAGGTGAGGACCAGAGTCACCAGATCTGGGTGAGGCCCAGAAAGGATGAGAGTCACCAGTTCCAGGTGAGGCCAAGAAGGAGTCAAAGGAATCAGCTCCAGGTGGGGAACAAAGTCACCAGGACTGGGTGAGGCCCAGATGGGGACCAGATTCACCAGGTCCAGGTGAGGCCCAGGTGGTGACCAGAGTCACCGGGTTCCGGCTGAAGACAAGGTAAGGACCAGATTCACCAGGTTCAAGTGAAGGCCCATATGGGGACCTGCGTCACCAGGTATGGGTGAGGCCCAGGTGGCAACCCAACTGACCATGTGCAGATGAGGCCAACCTGCAGGCCAGAGTCACCAGATCCAAGTGAGGGACTGGTGGGGACCAGATTCACGAGGTAAATGTGTGGCTAGAAGGACACCACAGTCACCAGGTCCAGGTGTGGTTCATGTGAGAATGAGAGTCACCAGGTCCAGGTGAGACCCAGGTGGGGACCACAGTCACAAGGTCCAGATTGAGGCCTAGGTGCGGGGACCAGAGACATCAGGGCCAGGTGAGGCCAAAGTGTGGATCAAAGCTATCAGGCCCAGGTGAGTACCAGGAGGGAAACAGAGTAACCATGTCCCATTGATGCCCAGGTGGGACCAGAGCCACATGGTCCAGACAAAGCCTAAGTGAGGAGAAGATTCACCAGCTCATTTTGAGGCCCAGCTGAGGACCAGAGTCCTCAGCTCCGGGTGACGCCCAGAGGGGGACCAGAGTCACCCGGTCCAGGTGATATCCAAGTGGGGACCAGAGTCACCACGTCAGGGTGAGACCCAGAGTGGGATGAGAGTCACTAGGTACAGGTGAGACCCCGATGTGGAACTGAGTAAGCAGGTCCCATGATGCCCATGTGAGGACCAGATTCACCAGGTCCAGGTGAGGTCCCTGTGGGAACCAATCAACTACTACAGGTGAGGCCCAGGTGGGACCACAGTCACCAGGTCAGGGTGAGGTCCAGAGGGTGACCAGAGTCACGAGGTCCAGGTGAGGCCCAGGTATAGAAGAGAGTAACCAGGTCCCAATCATGCCCAGGTAAGGATCAGAGTCACCAAGTATGGTGAGGCCCAAATATGGATCAGAGTCATTTTGTTCCAGGTGAGGCCAGAAGGAGACCACAGGAACCAGGTCCAGGAGAGACCCATATGGGAACCAGAGCCAGCAGATTCAGGTGAGGTCCAGATGGGGACCACAGTCACAAGTTCCAGGTGAGGCCCAGGTGGCAACAAGTTTCACCAAGTCCAGGTGAGACTCAGGTGGTGACCAGAGTAACCAGGTCCAGGTGAGGACCAATTAGGGACCAGATTTCATCAGGTCCAAGTGAAGCCCAGGGGGGGACCAGAGTCACCAAGTAAGAGGGAGGCCCAGAGTAACCAGCTTAGTTGGAGGCCCAGAGTGGGACCAGAGGTTCCCAGTCAAAGTGAGGCCCAGGTGTGGAATAGAGTATCCAGGTCCCAATGATAAGGACCAGAGTCACTAGGGCCATGCAAGCCCAGATGGGGATCAGAATCACCAGGTCCTGGTGAGGCAGAGAAGGGGAGCACAGTCACCAGTATCAGGTGAGCCCCATGTGGGAACCAGAGCCACTATATCCAGCTGAGTTCCAGGTCCCCGTGAGGTCCACATGAGGACCAGATTCATCAGGTCGAATTGAGGCATAGCTGGGGACAAGAGTCACCAGGTCTGCATGAGGCCTAGGTGGGGACAAGATTCACCAGTTCTGAGTTAGGTCAAAGTGCAGACAAGAGTCATCAGGTCCAGGTAGGCCAAACTGAGGACCAGAGTCACCAGATCCCGGTGAGGTCCATGTTGGAAAGAGAGTCACCAGGTTAGGAGAGTTCCACTGGGGACCAGAGTCTCCACATCCAGGTGCAGCCCAGGTGGGGACCAGAGTCACCAGGTCCAGATGAGGCCTAAGTGAGGACCAGAGTTAGCAGGTACACGTGAGGCCCAGGTGGGAAACAGAGGCAACAGGTCCATGTGAGGCCACCTGGGGACCATGGTCAACAGGTCTACGTGAGGCCCAGGTGTGGAACACAGTAACCAGGTCCAGGTGAGTCCCAGGTGGTGACAACAGTCACCACTCCAAGTGAGGCCCAGGTGGGGACCAGGATCACCAGTTACAGGGGAGGCCCTTGAAAGAACCAGAGTCAACAGTTCAAGGTGAGGCGCAGGAGGCAACCAGAGTCAGCTGGTCCAAGTCAGGCCAAAGTGGGGTTCACAGTCACCAGGTCAGAGTGAGACCCAGAAGGGAACCAGTGTCACCTGGTCCAGGTGAGGTCCAGTTGTGGAACACAGTAACCGGGTCGCAATTATGCCCAGTTGAGGACCATGATCAACAAGGCCAGGTGAGGCCCAGATGGGGATCAGAGTCACAATGTCCAGGTGAGGCCCAGGTGGGGATCACAGCCACCAGATCCAGGGTAGTCTCAGGTACGACCACAGTCAACAGGTGCAGGTGAGGTGCAAGTGGCAACCACACTCACCAGGTCCCGGTGAGGCCCTGGTGGGGACCAGAGTCACGAGGTACATGAGAAGCTAGAAACACTGCAGCCACCAGGTCCACATGAGGTCCATGTAGGAACGAGAGTCACTAGTTACAGTTCAGGCCCAGGTGGGAATCAGACTCACCAGGTCCAGGTGAGACACAGGTGGGAACCAGTTTCACCATGTCCATGTGTGGCCCAGGTGATGACCAGAGTTAACAATCCAGGTGGGCCCCTGTTAGGGAACAGTGTAACCATGTCCTGATGCTACCCAGGTTGGTACCAGAGACACCAGGTCCAGGTGAGGCCCCGGTGGGGACCAGAGACATGAGGTCCAGGTGAGGTCTCAGTGGGAACCACAGTCACCAGGTCAGGTGAGGCCATGCTGAGGATCCGAGTCACCAGTTCAGGTGAGGCCAACGTGGGGCCAGAGTCACCTGGTTCAGAAGAGTCCAAAGGGAAACCAGAGTTACCAGGTCCAGGAAGGTCACAGTGGGAAATAGAGTAACCATAACCGATGATGCCCAGGTAGGGACCAGAGTCACCAGGTCCAATTGAGGCCCTGGTGGGGAGCATATTCACTAGCTCCAGGTGAGGCCCAGGTGAGGACCAGAGTCACCAGGTCTGCTTGAGGCCTAGAGGCGTACCAGAATCAGCTGGACCAGGTGAGATCCAGATGGGGACCAGAGTCACCAGGTCAGGGTGAGTGCCAGAGGGGTTCCAGAGTCATCATGTCCAGGTGAGGCTCAGGTGTGGAACAGAGTAGAGTAACCAGGACCCAATTATGCCCAGGTGAAGACCAGAGTCACCAGATCTGGGCGAGTCCCAGATAAGATCAGAGTCACCAGTTCCAAGTGAGGCCAAGAAGGAGTCCACAGCAATCAGGTCCAGTTGAGGAAGAAAGTCACCAGGACTGGGTGAGGCCCAGATGGGGACCAGATTCACCAGGTCCGTGTGAGGCCCAGGTGGTGACCAGAGTCACCAGGTCCGGGTGAGGACCAGGTTAGGACCAGATTCACCAGGTCGAATTGATGCATAGCTTGGGACAAGAGTCACCAGGACTGGGTGTGGCCCAGATGGGGACCAGATTCAAGGTCAATGTAACGCCCAGGTGTTCACCAGAGTCAGCAGGTCTGGGTAAGGATCAAGTAAGGACCAGATTCAGCAGGTCCATGTGAGGCCCACATGGAAACCTGAGTCACCAGGTATGGGTGAGGCCCAGGTGGCAACCCCAATCACCGGTTCCAGGTGAGGCAACCTGCAGGCCACAGTCACGAGAACCAGGGTAGTCTCAGGTGCAGACCAGAATCACCAGGTCCAGGTGAGGTGCAGGTGGCAACCACACCCACCGGTCCAGAGGAGGCCATGGTGGGGACCACAGTCATCAGGTCAGGTGAGGCTATGCTGAGGATGACTCACCAGTTCCAGGTGATGCCCAGGTGGGGCCAGAGTCACCTGGTACAGAAGAGCCCAAAGTGAGGACCAGAGTTACCAGGTCCAGGTGAGTCCCAGTGGGGAATAGAGTAACCCTGTCCCGATGATGCCCAGGTAGGGACCAGAGTCACCAAGACCAGATGAGGCCCAGGTGGGGAGTATATTCACTAGCTCCAGGAGAGGCCCAGTTGAGGACCAGAGTCACCAGGTCTGGTGGAGTTCTAGAGGGGTACCATAGCCACCTGGTCCAGGTGACATCCTGATGTGGACCAGAGTCACCAGGTCAGGGTGTGGCCCAGAGGGGTTCCAGAGTCATCATGTCAGGGTGAGTCTCAGTTGTGGAACAGAGTAACCAGGTCCCAATTATGCCCAAGTGAAACCAGAGTCACCAGATCTGGGTGAGTCCCAGATAAGATCAGAGTCACCAGTTCCAGGTGAGGCCAAGAAGGAGTCCACAGCAATCAGGTCTCTGTGAGGAAGAAAGTCACCAGGACTAGGTGAGGCCCAGATGGGGACCATATTCACCAGGGCCAGGTGAGGCCCAGGTGTTGACCAGAGTCACCAGGTCCAAGTGAGGCCCATGTTTGGACCACAGTTTGCAAAACCAGGATAGTCTAAGGTGCAGACCAGAATCAGCAGGTCTAGGTGAGGTACAGTTGGCAACCACACTCACCAGGACCCGGTGAGACCCGGGTGGCGACCAGAGTCACCAGGTACATGAGAATCTAGAAACACTGCAGCCACCAGGTCCACATGAGTTCCATGTGGGAAGGAGAGTCACCAGTTACAGGTGAGGCGCAGGTGGGGATCAGACTCACCAGGTCCAGGTGAGACCCAGGTGGGAACCAATGTCACCATGTCCAGGTGTGGCCCAGTTGAAGATCAGAATGAACAGGTCCAGGTGGGTCCCTGTTATGAAACAGTGTAACCATTTCCTGATGCTACCCAGGTGGGTACCATAGACATCAGGTCCAGGAGAGGCCCAGGTGGGGACCAGAGACATGAGGTCCAGGTGAGGTCCCGGTGGGAACCACAGACACCAGTACAGGTGAGGCCATGCTGAGGATCAGAGTCACCAGTTCCAGGTGAGGCCCAGGTAGGGCCAGAGTCACTTGGTACAGAAGAGCCCAAAGTGAGGACCATAGTTACCAGGTCCAGGTGAGTCCCAGTGGGGAATAGAGTAACCATGTCCCGATGATTCACAGGTAGGGACCAGTGTCACCAGGTCCAGATGAGGCCCAGGTGGGGAGAATATTCACTAGCTCCAGGTGAGGCCCAGTTGAGGACCAGAGTCAGCAGGTCTGGTGGAGTTCTAGAGGGGTACCAGAGTCACCTGGTCCAGGTGACATCTTGATGGGGACCAGAGTCACCAGGTCAGGGTGAGGCCCAGAGGGGTTCCAGAGTCATCATGTCAGGGTGAGTCTCAGTTGTGGAACAGAGTAACCAGGTCCCAATTATGCACAGGTGAAGACCAGAGTCACCAGATCTGGGTGAGTCCCAGATAAGATCAGAGTCACCAGTTCCAGGTGAGGCCAAGAAGGAGTCCACAGCAATCAGGTCCAGGTGAGGAAGAAAGTCACCAGGACTGGGTGAGGCCCAGATGGGGACCAGATTCACCAGGTCCAGGTGAGGCCCAGGTGGTGACCAGAGTCACCAGGTCCAAGTGAGGTCCATGTTTGGACCACAGTCCGCAAAAGCAGGGTAGTCTAAGGTGCAGACCAGAATCACCAGGTCCAGATGAGGCCCAGGTGGGGAGCATATTCTCTAGGTACTGGTGAGGCCTAGTTGAGGACCAGAGTCACCGGGTGTTTGAGACCTAGAGGGGTACCAGAATCACCTGGACCAGGTGACCTCCAGATGGGGACCAGAGTCACCAGGTCAGGGTGAGTCCCAGAGGGTTTCCAGAGTCAATATGTCCAGGTGTGGCTCAGGTGTGGAACAGAGTAACCAGGTCCCAATGATGCCCAGGTGAGGACCAGAGGCACCAGATCTGGGTGAGGCCCAGATAGGATCAGAGTCACCAGTTCCAGGTGAGGCCAAGAAGGAGTCCACAGCAATCAGGTCCAGGTGGGGAACAAATTCACCAGGACTGGGTGAGGCCCAATTGGGTACCAGATTCACCAGGTCCAGGTGAGGCCCAGGTGTTGACCAGAGTCACCAGGTCCGGGTGAGGACCAGGTAAGGACCAGGTTCACCAGGTTCAAGTAAGTCCCACGTGGGGACCCGAGTCACCAGGTATGGGTGAGGCCCAGGTGGGCACCCCACTCACCAGGTCCAGGTGAGACCAACCTGCAGGCCAGAGTCACCAGATCCATGTGAGGCCCTGGTGGGGACCAGAGTCACCAGGTAATTGTGAGGCTAGAAGGACACCACAGTCACCAGGTCCAGGTGTGGTTCATGTGAGAACGAGAGTCACCAGGTCCAGGTGAGACCCAGGTGGCGACCACAGTCACCAGGTCCAAATTGAGGCCTTGTGGGGACCAGAGTGATCAGGGCCAGGTAAGGCCAAAGTGTGGCCAAAGTTATCAGGTCCAGGTGATTCCCAGGTGGGAAACAGAGAAACCATGTCCCATTGATGCCCAGGTGGGTCCAGAGTCACAAGGTCCAGACGAGGCCGAAGTGAGGAGTAGATTCACCAGATCCTGTTGAGGCCCAGTTGAGCACTAGAGTCCCCAGCATGGGGTGAGGCCCAGAGGGGGACGATAGTCACCCGGTGCACATGATATCCAGGTGGGGACCAGAGTCATCATGTCAGGGTGAGGCCCAGAGCAGGACGAGAGTCACTAGGTCCAGGTTAGGCCCCAATGTGGAACTGAGTAACCAGGTCCCATGATGCCCATGTGAGGACCAGATTCACCAGGTCCAGGTGAGGTCCCTGTGGGAACCAGTCACTTCCTCCAGGTGAGGCCCAGGTGGGACCACAGTCACCAGGTCAGGGTGAGGTCCAGAGGGTGCCCAGAGTCACCAGGTCCAGGTGAGGCCCAGGTATAGAAGAGAATAACAAGGTCCCAGTGATGCCCAGGTAAGGACTAGAGTCATCAGGTCCAGTAGAGGCTCAAATATGGATCAGATTCGTTTTGTTCCAGGTGAGGCCAGAAGGAGACCACAGGAACCAGGTCCCGCAGAGCACCATTTGGGAACCAGAGCCACCCTATCCAGGTGAGGTCCAGGTGGGGACCATAGTCTCAAGTTCCAGGTGAGGTCCAGGTGGCAACAAGATTCACCACGTCCAGGTGAGACCCATGTGGTGACCAGAGTCACCATGGCCAGGTGAGGACCAGGTAGGGTTCCGATTCACCAGGTCCAAGAGAAGCCCAGGGGGGGACCAGAGTCACCAGGTAAGGGTGAGGCCCAGAGGGGGAACCAGAGTAACCACTTTAGTTTGAGGCCCAGAGTGGGACCAGAGCTCCCCTGTCAAAGTGAGGCCCAGGTTTGGAATAGAGTAACCAGGTCCCAAAGATGCCTAGGTGAGGACCAGAGTCACTAGGGCCATGCAAGGCCCAGATGGGGATCAGAATCACCAGGTCTTGGTGAGGCAAAGAAGGAGAATACAGTCACCAATGTCATGTGAGCCCCATGTGGGAACCAGAGGAACTATATCCAGCTGAGTCCTAGGTCCATATGATGCCCACGTGAGGACCAGCTTCATCAGGTCGAATTGGGGCATAGCTGGGGACAAGAGTCACCCGGTCTGGGTGAGGCCAAGTTTGGGACAAGATTCACCAATTCTGAGTTAGGTGAAAGTGGGGATGAGAGTCACCGGGTCCAGGGGAGGCCAAACTGAGAACCAGAGTCACCAGAACCAGATGAGTTCCATGTTGGAACGAGAGTCACCAGGTACAGTTGAGGCCCAGGTGGTAACCAGAGTTACCAGTTACATGTAAGGCCATGTGAGGACCAAATTCATCAGGTCGAATTGAGGCATAGCTGGGGACAAGATTCACCAGATCTGAGTTAGTCCAAAGTGGGGACGAGAGTCACCACATCCAAGTGAGGCCAAAATGAGGAACACAGTCACCAGATCCAGGTGAGGTCCATGTTGGAAAGAGAGTCCCCAGGACCAGGAGAGGTCCAGGTGGAGACCAGAGTCACAGATACAGTTGTACCCAGGTGGGGACCAGAGTCACGAGGTCAAGATGAGGACCGGGTGAGGACCAGAATTACCAGGTACACGTGAGGCCCAGGTGGGGACCAGAGGCAACAGGTTCATGTGAGGCCGGCTGGAGACCATGATCAACAGGTCTACATGAGGCCCAGTTGTAGAACACAGTAACCAGGTCCAGGTGAGTCCCAGGTGGTGACAACAGTCACAACTCCAGGTGAGGCCCAGGTGGGGACCAGGATCACCAGGTGCAGGAGAAGCACATGAAAGAACCTGAGTCAACAGTACAAGGTGAGGCGCAGGTGGCAACAAGAGTCAGCAGGTCCAAGTCAGGCCAAAGTGGGGTTCACAGTCACAAGGGCAGGGTGAGACCCAGATGGGGACCAGAGTCACCTGGTCAGGGGGGGTCCAGTTGTGGAACACAGTAACTGGGTCCAATTATGCCCAGTTGAGGACCATGGTCAACAGGGACAGGTGAGGCCCAGATGGGGATCAGAGTCACCAGGTCCAAGGGAAGCCCAGGTGGGACCACAGTCACCAGATCCAGGGCAGTCTCAGGTACAGACCAGAGTCACCAGGTCCAAGAGAAGTTAGAAAAACTGCAGCGACCAGGTCCACATGAGGTCCATGTGGGAACGAGAGTCACCAGTTACAGGTGAAGCCCAGGTGGGGATCAGACTCACCAGGTCCAGGTGAGACCCAGGTGGGAACCAGTGTCACCATGTCCAGGAGTCGACCAGGTGAAAACCAGAGTTAAGAGGTCCAGGTGGGTCCCTGTTAGGGAAAAGTGTAACCATGGCCTGATGCTACCCAAGTGGATACCACAGACACCAGGTCCAGGTGAGGCCCAGGTGGGGACCAGAGACATGAAGACCAGGAGAGGTCCCGGAGGGAACCACAGACACCAAGTCAGGTGAGGCCATGGTGAGGATCAGAGTCACAAGTTCCTGGCGAGGCCCAGCTTGGGCCATAGTCACCTGGTACAGAAGAGGCCAAAGTAAGGACCAGAATTACCAGGTCCAGGTGATTCCCAGTGGGGAATAGAGTAACCATGTCCCGATGATGCCCAAGTAGGGACCAGAGTCACCAGGTCCAGATTAGTCCCAGGTGGGGAGCATATTCACTAGGTCCAGGTGAGGCCCGGTTGAGGACCAGAGCCCCCACCTCCGGGTGAGGCCCAGAGGGGGACCAGAGTCACCCAGTCCTGGTGATATCCAGGTAGGGACCAGAGTCACCAGGTCCACATGAGGCCCAGGTGGGGAGCAAATTCACTTCATCCAGGTGAGGCCCAGTTGAAGACCAGAGTCACCAGGTCTGGTTGAGGCCTTGAGGGTTACCAGAATCACCTGGTCCAGGTGACATCCAGATGGGGACCAGAGTCACCAGGTCAGGGTGAGGCCCAGAGGGGTTCCAGAGTCATCATGTCCAGGTGAGGCTCAGGTGTGGAACAGAGTAACCAGGTCCCAATGATGCCCAGGTTAGGACCAATGTCACCAGATATGGTTGAGGTCCAGATAGGATCAGAGTCACAAGTTCCAGGTGTGGCCAAGAAGGAGTCAAGAGCAATCAGGTCCAGGTGGGGAACAAAGTCACCAGGACTGGGTGAGGCCCAGATGGTGACCAGATTCACCAGGTCCAAGTGAGGCCCAGGAGGGGACCACAGTCACCAGATCCAGGGTATTCTCAGGTGCAGACCAGAGTCACCAGGTCCAGGTGAGTTTCAGGTGGCAACCTCACTCACTAGGTCCTGGTGAGGCCCAGGTGGGGACCAGAATCACCAGGTACATGAAAAGCTGGAAACACTGCTGCCACCAGGTCCACATGAAGTCCATGTGGGAACGAGAGTCACCAGTTACAGGTGGGGATCAGACTCACCAGGTCCAGTTGAGACCCAGGTGAGGACCAGAGTTACCAGGTACACGTGAGGCCCAGGTGGGGACCAGAGGCAACAGGTCCATGTGAGGCCGGCTGGGGACCATGGTCAACAGGTCTACATGAGGCCCAGGTGTGGAACACAGTAACCAGGTCCAGGTGAGTCCCAGATGGTGACAACAGTCAGCAAGTCCCGGTGAGGCCCAGGTGGGGACCAAAATCACCAGGTACAGGGGAGGCACTTGAAAGAACCAGAGTCAACAGTTCGAGATGAGGCACAGGTGGCAACCAGAGTCAGCAGGTCCAAGTCAGGACAAAGTGGGGTTCACAGTCACCAGGTCATGGTGGGACCCAGAGGGGGACCAGAGTCACCTGTTCACGTGAGATCCAGTTGTGGAACACAGTAACCAGGTCGCAATTATGCCCAGTTGAGGACCGTGGTCAACAGGGCCAGGTGAGGCCCAGATGGGGATCAGAGTCACCAGGTCCAAGTGAGGCCCAGGTGGGGACCACAGTCACCAGATCCAGGGTAGTCTCTGGTGCACACGAGAGTCACCAGGTGCAGGTGACTCCCAGGTATAGAAGAGATAACCAGGTCCCAATGATACCCAGGTAAGGACCAGAGTCACCAGGTCCAGGTGAGGCCCAAATATGGATCAGAGTCATTTTTTTCCAAGTGAGGCCAGAAGGCGACCATAGGAACCAGGTCCAGGAGATCCCCATAAAGGAACCAGAGCCACCAGATGCAGGTGAAGTCCAGGTGGGGACCACAGTCACAAAGTCAAGGTGAGGCCCAGGTAGCAACAAGTTTCACCAAGTCCAGGTGAGACCCAGGTGGTGACCAGACTCACCAGGTTCAGGTGAGGACCAGCTAAGGACCAGATTCACCAGGTTGAAGTGAAGCCCAGGGGGGACCAGAGTCACCAAGTAAGGGGGAGGCCCAGAGGGGGAACCAGAGTAACCAGTTTAGTTTGAGTCCAGAGTGGGACCAGAGGTCCCCGGTCAAAGTGAGGCCCAGGTGTGGGATATAGTATCCAAGTCCCAATGATGCCTAGATGAGGACCAGAGTCACTAGGGCCATGCAAGGCCCAGATGGGGATCAGAATCACCAGGTCCTGGTGAGGCATAGAAGGAGACCATGGTCACCAGTATCAAGTGAGCCCCATGTGGGAACCAGAGTCACTATATCCAGCTGAGTCCCAGGTGCATGTGAGGCCCACGTGTGGACCAGATTCATCAGGTCGAATTGAGGCATAGCTGGGGACAAGAGTCACCAGGTTTGGGCGAGGCCTAGGTGGGGACAAGATTCAGTAGGTCTGAGTTAGTTGAAAATGGGGACGAGAGTCACGAGGTCCAGGTGAGGCACAGGTGTGTAACAGAGTAACCAGGTCCCAATAATGCCCAGGTGAGGACCAGAGTCACCAGATCTGGGTGAGGCCCAGATAGGATCAGAGTCACCTGTTCCAGGTGAGGCCAAGAAGGAGTCCACAGCAATCAGGTCCAGGTGGGGAACAAATTCACCAGGACTGGGCGAGGCCCAGATGGGGACCAGATTCACCAGGTCCAAGTGAGGCCCACATGGGTACCTGGGATACCAGGTATGGGTGAGGCCCAGGTGGCAACCCCACTCACCAGTTCCAGGTGAGGCCAACCTGCAGGCCAGAGTCACCAGATCCAGGTGAGTTCCTGGTGGGGACAGGAGTCACCACGTAAATGTGAGGCTAAGACACCACAGTTAACAGATCCAGGTGTGGTTCATGTGGGAACGAGAGTCACCAGATCCAGGTGAGTTCCTGGTGGGGACTGGAGTCACCAGGTAAATGTGAGGCTAAGACACCACAGTCAACAGATCCAGGTGTGGTTCATGTGGGAACGAGAGTCACCAGGTCCAGGTGAGACCCAGATGGGGACCAGAGTCACCAGGTCCATATTGAGGCCTAGGTGGGGCCCAGAGTCATCAGGGCCAGGTGAGACCAAAGTGTGGAGCAATGTTATCAGGTCCAGGTGAGTCCCAGGTGGGAACCCGTCACCTCGTCCAGGTGAGGCCCACAAGAGTAGTGCCTCCAAGCTCAATCCCGCGATTTCCTAGTAATTCCTGTCTTAGACTGGTGCTACATACTAAGTTCCATACTAGCTAATTGAACCCTGCATCCAATGGCAACTTACATCCGAGAGTTGGGCTCACACGCAGTCCCTCACAGTTCCACACTGCCAGAAGAATGTGTTTCCAACGTCTGCACTAGAGACGTTTGTCAGAAGCTTGTGAGATGCAAGTGGAATAATGCAGGCCTGGAAGGTGTCTCCAGGTGGAGTAGAGTGGTATTCTTGGAACCTCTTTAGTTAGAATACTGCTGCGTTCTCAGTGCCATAAGAATGTAGCTAGTTGAAAGCTGGGTTCTAGACATGCTTCCTTGTGAGAGTTGAGGTGAGGGCAGGACCCTTCCGCAACCTGCCTGCTTGTAGACATTGGTCCTAACATCCTTATGTTAGGTGCTGGAAGACGTTGTGAAAAGCATGTAGACATTTCAGGCTTGTAGTCACATGTAACTGAGTTCAATACAGCGATATCCAACAGCCTTGTTCAATTAAAGTGTAGCTAGGTTCTAACTCCCATAAAAGAGTGGCTAGCAGACATCTGCCTGCAAAGCATACACGCTTCTCAGAGTTCAGCTTATGGCCTGTACCTCCCACAATCTGACGGCCTGTGCGAATCGCTTCCACAGCATTCCGTTCTATGCGGGACAGTAGCGGAGTGAGAACCAAGTGTCTGCATTGTCAATTGCGTGACTACCGGACACCTGCCTCCAAGTTATGCACACTCCTTTGGATGAGCTTATGGCTTGTTCCTCCCACATGCTGACCCCCTGTACCTTTCATTTCGAAAGGACGTCGTTCGATACGGGACACAAGTTTTGTGAGAGGCAAGTGTCTCCTAGCCCAATCCAACGACTTCTGAGTAATTCCTCCCTCAGAAGGGAGCTACATACTAACTTCCAAACCTGAGTACCTTGTTGAAAGCTGTCTCTCTGGGGAACTACTTCCTTCTGCAAGATGAGCTGACACGCGGTCCTTCCCAGTTCCATACTGCCTGCAGATGGAGTTACGAACATCCTCACTAGACATGTTTGTCAGAAGCTCATGGGACGCAAGGGGCAAGCTGCAGTCTTCAATGGTTGTGTCTCCAGGTGTAGTAGAGCTTTATTCATGGAACGACCTGACTTCCAATGCTGTAGAGTTTGGGTTAGGTTATGGGTTAGGGGTAGGGTTAGGGTCCTGTTTAAGGTTAGGGTTAGTGTTAAGGTTAGGGTTAGTGTAAGGGTTCAGGTTAGGGGTAGGGGTAGGTTCAGGGTTAGGGGTAGGCTGCGGGTTAGGGTTAGGGTTAGGTTACGGGTTAGGGTACGGGTTAGTGTTAAGGTTAGGGTACGGTTTAGGGTACAGGTTAGGGATAGGGAACAGCTTAGGGTTCAGTTTAGGTTTACGTTTAGGGTTAGTGTTAGGGTATGGGTTAGGGTTAAAGTTAGGGTATTGTTTAGGGTCAGGGTTAGGGTTAGGGTTAGGTTATGGGTTAGGGTTAGGGATAGGGTAAGCGTTAGAGTTAGGATTAGGTTAGGGTTAGGCTTAGGTTTAGTTTACGGGTTAGGGTTAGGGTTAGGGTTAGTTTACGTGTTAGGGATAGGGTTAGGGTGAGGTTTAGGGTTAGGTTAGGGTTAGGGTTAGGTTTAGAGATAGTGTTAGGGTTATGATTAGTGTTAGGGTTAGTTTAGGGGTATTTTTAGTTTGAAAGTATGGGTTATTGTTAGGGTAGGGTACGGTTTAGGGTTAGGGTATGGGTTAGGGTTAGTGTTAGGGTTAGGAATTAGGGTTAGGGTTTGGGTTATGGTTAGGGTTAGTGTATGGTTAAGGGTTAGGGTTAGGGTTAGGGGTTAAGGGTTCGGGTTTGGGTCTGGTTAGCGTTAGGGGTTAAGGGTTAGGAGTTAGGGGTTAGGGTTAGGTTTAGGGTTGGGGTTGGGTTTGGGGTTGGGGTGGTTTTTGGGTTAGGGTTAGAATTAGGGTTAGGGTTAGTTTTAGGGATAGGGGTTTGTGTTAGGGTTAGAGTTAGGGGTTATGGGTTAGGGTTAGGGTTATGGTTAGTGTACAGGTTAGGGTTAGGATTAGGATACGGGTTAGGTTACGGGTTAGGATTACAGGTATGGGTTAGGGTTAGGGTACGGTTTAGGGTTAGGGTATGGGTTAGGTTTAGGGTACGGGTTAGGATAAGGGTACAGGTTATTGTTAGGTGCGGGTAAGATTAGGGTTAAGGTACGGGTTAGGGTACGGGTTAGGGTACGGGTTAGGGTTAGGGTACGGGTTAGGGTTAGGTTTAGGGTATGTATTAGGGTTAGGATACGGGTTAGGGTATGGGTTAGGTTATGGGTTAGGTTACGGATGAGTGTTATGGATAGGGTACGGGTTAGTGTATGGGTTAGGTTTTGGGTTAGGTTTATGGTTAAGGTTAAGGTTAGTGTTAGGGTTAGGTTTAGGGTTATGTTTAGGGTGAGGGGTTAGGGTTAGGGTTAGGGTTAGGTTTAGGTTTAGTGTTAGGGTTAGGGTTAAGTGTTAGGTTTAAGGGTTAGGGATAGGGTTAGGGTTAGGGTTAGGGGTTAGGGGAAGGGTTAGGGTTAACGGTTAGTGTTAAGGGTTAGGGTTAGGGTTAGGCTTTAGGGGTTAGAGGTTAGGGCTAGGGTTAGGGGTGAGGTGTTAGGGTTAGTGTTAGTGTTAGGGTTAAGGTTTGCGGTTAAGGTTAGGGTTAGGGGTTAGGGTTAGGGTTTGGGTTGGTGTTAGGATTAGGGTTAGGTTTAGGGTTAGGTTTAAGAGTTAGGGTTAAGGGTTAGGGTTAGGTTTAGGGTTATTGGTTAGGGATTCAGTTTAGGGTTAGAGTTATGGTTAGGGGTTAAGTTTATGGTTTGGTTTAGGGTTAGGGGTTAGGGTTTAGGGTTAGGGTTAGGATTAGGTGTTAGGGTTAGTGTTACGGTTAGGGGTTATTGTTAGGGTTATGGTTAGTTACATATTCGGGTTAGGGTTAGGATACGGGTTAGGGTACATGTTAGGGTACAGGTTAGTGTTAGAGTACTGTTTAGGGTTAGGGTTAGCGGCCGGGTTAGTGTACGGGTTAGGGAACAGGCTTAGGGTTATGGTACGGGTTAGGGTACGGGTTACGGTTAGTGTACGGGTTAGAGTTGCAGTACAGGTTAGTGTTAGGATACCTGTTAAGTTTAGGGTACGGGTTAGGGTTAGGTTACGGCTTAAGTTTAGGGTTAGTGTTCGGGTTAGGGTTAGGGGTAGGGTTAGGGGTTAGAGGTTAGGGTTAATGTTAGTGTTACGATTAGGGTAAGAGTTAGGGTTAAGGGTTAGGGTTAAGGGTTAGGGTTAGGATAGGTTAAGTGTTAGGGGTTAGGGTTTAGGGGTTAGGGTTAGGGATTTGATTCGATTCGATTCTTTTTGATTTGATTCGATTCAATTATTTTCGATTCGAATCGATTAGATTCAATTCTTTTCAATTCGATTCTTATCGATTCAATTCTTTTCGATTCTTTAGATTCTTTTCTATTCGATTCAATTTGATTCGATTCGATTGTTTTCGATTCGATTCGATTCGAGTCTTTTTGATTCGATTCGTTTCGATTCAATTCTTTTCAGTTCGATTCAATTCAAATCTTTTCAATGCGATTCAATTCGAATCTTTATGATTCAATTCGAAACTTTTCAATTCGACTCGATTTTTTTCGATTCGATTAGATTATTTTCGATTTGATTCAATTGGATTAGTTTAGATTATTTTCGTTTCGATTCGATTCTTTTCAATTCAATTCGATTATTTTCATTTTCAATTCAGTTCTATTATTTCCGATTCGATTCGATGCGAATTGATTATTTTTGATTCGATTCAATTCGATTCAGTTCGATTCAATTCTTTTCAATTCGATTAGATTCTTTTCGGTTCGATTCAATATTTATGATTCGAATCGACTCGATTTTTTTCGATTCGATTCTTTTCGATTCGATTCATTTATTTTAGATTTGATTTGATTCGGTTCGATTCTTTTCGATTCGATTCTATTCGTTTCTATTATTTCGATTCAATTCGATGTGAATCGATTATTTTCGAATCGATTCCTTTTTAATTCGATTCGATTTGATTGAATTCGATTTGATAATTTTCGATTCGATTCAATTATTTTCGATTAGTTTTGATTCTTTTCGATTCGATTCAATTACATTCGATTCTTTTCAATTCGATTCTGTTCGATTCTTTCAATTTGATTAGATTTGATTCTTTTCGATTCGAATCAATTCGATTTGATTCCTTTCGATTTGATTCATTTCAATTGTTTTCAATTCGATTCGATTCTCCTTGATTCAGTTCGATTCTTTTCATTTCGATTTGATTCTATTCTTTTCGATTCTCTTCGATTCGATTTGTTTCGATTCAGTTACAATCCATTTTTTTCAATTCGATTGGATTCTATTTTTTCGATTCTTTTCTATTTGATTCGACTCTTTAAGATTGAATCCTTTTCGTTTTGATTCTATTGATTCGATTCGATTCGTTTCGATTCAATTATTTTGTATTCTATTCGATTCTCTTCTTATTTTTGTGATAGTCACAGAGAGAGAGAGAGGCAGAGACACAGGCAGAGGGAGAAGCAGGCTCCATGCACTGGGAGCCCGATGTGGGATTCGATCCCGGGTCTCCAGGATCATTCCCTGGGCCAAAGGCAGGCGTCAAACTGCTGCGCCACCCAGGGATACCAGATTAGATTCTTTTTTTTTTAGATTCTTTTCGATTCCATTCAATTGGATTCGATTCTTTTCGATTAGATTCAGTTCGATTCTGTTCGTTTCGATTCAATTCTTTTCGATTCGGTTCGATTCGATTATTTCCATTGCGATTCGATAGTTTTCTATTCGTTTCTTTTCAATTCAATTCTTTTTGTTTCTAATTGCTTTCTTTTCGAATCTATTCGAGTCGATTCAATTCTTTCCATTCGATTTGATGCGGTTCAATTCGATCCGATTCAATTTGATTCTTTTCGATTCGAATCGATTTGATTCTACTCAATTCAATTGGATTCTTTTCAGTTCCATTCGATTCTATTCTTTCGATTCGATGTGATTCTATTATTTTCGTTTCGATTTGATAGGATTCTTTCCGATTCTCTTCGATTCGATTTGACTCGATTCTTTTCGATTCGATTCGATTCGATTCTTTTCGATTGAATTAATTTCGATTCTTTTCGACTCGATTTCATTCAATTATATTCGATTCTATTCGATTCGATTTGATTTTTTTCAATTGGATTTGATTCTTTTCGATTCTATTCTTTTCCATTAGATTCAATTAGATTCAATTCTTTTCGATTCAATTCGATTTGATTAGATTCTTTTCGATTCTTTTGGAATCGATTTCATTCGATTCATTCGAATCTTTTCACTTCCATTCGATTCGATTCTTTTCGATTCAATTCAATTCCTTTCGATTCGATTTGATTCCATTCATTCGAATCTTTTCACTTCCATTCGATTCAATTCTTTTGATTTGATGCTATTAGATGGCATTTTTTCGATTCGATTCTTTTTGACTTTAGTCGATTCGAATTCATTAGATTCTTTTCTATTTGATTCGATTCGATTCTTTTCATTTCAATTCGATTCTTTTCGATTCAATTCGATTTTTTCGATTGGATTCGATTCGTTTATTTTTGATTCGATTCGATTCGGTTCGATTTGATTTTTTTCTATTCATTTTGCATCCTTTCAATTCGATTCTTTTCTATTCGAGTCAATTTGATTCGATTTGATTTTTTACGATTCATTTCGATCCGATTCAATTCGATTCTTTTCGATTAGATTCAATTCTTTTTGATTCTATTCGATTGGATTACATGATTTTCTTTTTAATTTTTTTTTATTTATTTATGATAGAGAGAGAGAGAGGCAGAGACACAGGCAGAGGGAGAAGCAGGCTCCATGCACCGGGAGCCCGACGTGGGATTCGATACCGGGTCTCCAGGATTACGCCCTGGGCCAGAGGCAGGCGCCAAACCGCTGCGCTACCCAGGGATCCCAGATTACATGATTTTCAATTGGATTTGATTTGATTTGATTTTTTCAATTCAATTTGATTCTTTTCGATTCTATTCTTTTCAATTCGATTCAATTGGATTTGATTCTTTTCAATTCGATTTGATTCCATTCTGTTCGATTCAATTCGATTCTTTTTGATTCGATTCAATTCTTTCGATTTAATTAGATTCGATGCTTTTTGATTTGAATCGATTCCATTCGATTCTTTTCGATTTGATTCAATTCTTTTCAATTTGATTCTTTTCGATTTGATTCGATTCTTTTCTATCGACTCTTTTCGATACGATTCGATTCGTTTTGATTTGATTCGATTTGATTCTTTCGATTCAATTATTTCTATTCGATCGTTACGATTCGATTCTTTTCGATTCTATCGATTCTATTCTTTTCTATTTGATTCGATTCGATTTGATTCTTTTCGAATCTATTCGATGCTTTTCGATTCATTTCTTTTCGATTTCATTCGATTCGATTCGATTTTTTCAATTCGATTCTATTCTTTACGATTCGATTCAATTTGATTCTTTTCGATTCGACTCGATTTGAATCGATTCGATTCTTTTCGATTTGATTCGATTCGATTATTTTCGATTCGATTCGATTTTTTTGAATGGATTCGATTCTTTTCAATCAACTCTTTTCTATTCGATTCAATTCATTTCTATTCGATTCAATTTGATTCTGTTCGATTCGATTTGTTTCGATTTGATTCGATTCTTTTTGTTTTTTTTTAATTTTTTTTTATTTATTTACTTATGATAGTCACAGAGAGAGAGAGAGAGGCAGAGACACAGGCAGAGGGAGAAGCAGGCTCCATGCACCGGGAGCCTGACGTGGGATTCGATCCCGGGTCTCCAGGATCGCGCCCTGGGCCAAAGGCAGGCGCCAAACCGCTGCGCCACCCAGGGATCCCTGATTCGATTCTTTTTGATTGACACTTTTTATTCGATTCGTTTCATTTGATTCGATTTGATTATTTTCGATTCGAATCTTTTCGATTCGATTTGATTCTTTTTGATTTGGTTATTTTCGTTCGTCGATTCGATCCTTTTCGATTCTTTTCGATTCGATCCTTTTCGATTCAATTCTTTTTGATTATATTTGATTCTTTTCGATTCGATTCGATTCTTTTCGTTCAATTCGATTCAATTCAAATCTATTCGATTCAATTCTTTTCGATTGGATTCTTTCTTTTTGATTTGATTATTTTCGATTCGTCAATTTGATCCTTTTCAATTCGATTCTTTTCGATTCGATTCATTTTGATTCGATTCGATTTGATTTTTTCGATTTGATTCGATTTTTTTATTCGAATCTCTTCATTTGATTTTTTTCGATTCTTTTCTGTTCAATTTGATTCGATTTGTTTCAAATTGATTCGATTCTTTTCGATTCGATTCGATTCCATTTGATCTTTTTCGATTCTATTCTTTTCGATTCGATTCGATTCGAATTTTTTCGTTTCGATTCGATAGTTTTCGATTCTATTCGATTCGATTCTTTTCTATTCGATTCGATTGTTTTCGATTCAATTTCAATTCTATTCTTTTCGATTTGATTCGAGTATTTTCGATTCGATTAGATTCGATTCTATTTTTTTCGATACGATTCGATTCTTTATTTGATTTGATTCTATTCTTTTTGATTTGATTCGATTTGATTCTTTTCGAATCGATTCGATTCTTTTTGATTCGATTCGATTTGATTCTTTTCTATTTAATTTGATTTGTTACGATTCTTCTCGATTCCTTACAATTTGATTAGATTCCTTTCGATTCTTTTCAATTCGATTCGATTCGATTCGATTCATTTTTTCAAATTGATTCGATTCTTTTCGATCGACCCCTTCGATTCGATTCAATTCTTTTCGATTTGATGCGATTCGATTCTTTTCAATTTGAGTCTTCTCGATTTCATTCGATTTGTTTTGATTCGATTCCTTTCGATTCGATTCTTTTCGATTTGATCGATACGATTCGATTCTTTTTTATTCTTTTCAATTCAATTCGATTAGATTCGATTTTTTCGATTTGAATCGATTCTTTTCGATCGACTCATCGATTCCATTTGATTCTTTTCAATTTTATTCGATTCGATTCTTTTCGATTGGAGTCTTTTTGATTTGATTTGATTATTTTCGATCGACTCTTTTCTATTTGATTCGATTCGTTTCGATTCGATTTGAAACTTTCATTACAATTCTTTCTATTCGATCGATATGATTCGATTCTTTTCGATTCTATCTATTCGATTCTTTTCTATTTGATTCGATTCGATTTGATTCTTTTTGAATCGATACGATGCTTTTTGATTTCTTTTCAATTCATTCGATTCGATTCGATTTTTTCAATTCGATTCGATTCTTTACGATTCGATTTTATTTGATTCTTTTCGATTCAATTCGATTTGAATCGATTCGATTCTTTTGATTCGATTCGATTCGATTAGTTTCGATTCGATTATTTTCGATTAGTTTTGATTCTATTATATTATTTTTAATTCGATTATTTTCGATTCGATTCGTTTCGATTAGATTCAATTCGATTCGGTTAATTTCGATTCGATTCTATTCGATTATTTTCGATTCGATTCATTTCGATTCGATTATTTTTTATTCGATTCGCTTGAATTCAATTCGATTCGATTATTTTCGATTCGATTTGATTCGATTCTTTTCATTCGATTCGATTCAATTCGAATCAATTCGATTCGATATTTTTCGATTGGATTCTTTTCGATTCGATTATTTTCGATTCGTCGATTCGATCCTTTTCAATTTGATTCTTTCGATTCGATTCAATACTTTTCGATTCTTTTCGATTCAATTCAATTCCATTCATTTCGATTCGATTAGATTTGATTTTTTCGATTCAATCCGAATCTTCTTTATTTGATTTGTTTCGATTCTTTTCGATTCGATTTGATTCGATTATTTTCGAATCGATTCGATTATTTTCTATTCGTTTCGATCTTTTCTGATTCGATTCTCTTCTTTTCGATTCGATTTGATTTTTCTCGTTTCGATTCGATAGTTTTCGATTCGTTTCTATTCTATTCGATTCGATTCTTTTCTATTCGATTCGATTAGATTCGATATTTGATTATTTTAGATTCGATTCGATTTGATTCTTTTTGATACTATTCGATTCCTCTTTATTTGATTTGATTCTATTCTTTTTGATTCAATTTATTTTTTTCAATTCGATTCGATTCTTTACAATTCAATTCGATTCGATTCTTTTAGATTCGATTCGATTTGAATTGATTCGATTCTTTGATTCGATTCGATTCGAATCGAAATGAATCGAATCGAAAATATTTGAATCGAAACGAATCGAATAGATAATCGAAACGGATCAAATTAAAAGAATCGATTCAAATCGATTCAAAATGAGAATTGAAGTAATCGAATTGATTCAAATCTAATCGAATCGAAATGAAACGAATCGAATAGAAAATAACCGATTCGAATCGAATCAAATCTAAAATAATCAAACGAATCGAAACGAATCATTCGATTCAATTCTTTTCAATTCGATTCGATTCTTTTCTATTTGATTCAATATTTATGATTCGAATCGACTAGATTCTTTTCGATTCGATTATTTTAGGTTCGATTCGATTATTTTCGATTCTATTCGTTTCCATTATTTTGGATTCGATTCGATATTAATCGATTATTTTCGAATCGATTCATTTTAATTCGATTCGATTCGATTCAATTCGATTTGATTCGATTATTTTCAATTCGATTCGATTCGATTAGATTATTTTCGATTTTATTCGATTATTTTCGATTCGATTCAATTCTTTTCGATTCATTTCGATTATTTTCCATTCAAATCGATATGATTATTTTCGATTCGATTATTTTCAATTCGATTCGATTATTTTCGATTTGATTTGATTATTTTCAATTCAACTCAGTTCGATTAATTTTGATTCGATTCTTTTCGATTCGATTCGATTCTTTTCGATGATATTTGATTATTTTCGATTTGATTCTTTTCGATTCAATCTGTTTCGATAATTTTTGATTTGGTTCAATTCAATTATTTTCGTGTCGATTCTATTTGATTATTTTCGATTCAATTCGATTCGAATAGATTCGATTGTTTTCAATTTGATTTGATTCTTTTCGATTTTATTTGATTATTTTTGATTCGAATCGATTCACTTTTTTTGATTCCATTATTTTTGATTTGATTCGAATATTTTCTATTTCATTCAATAATTTGGGATTTGATTCGATTCGATTATTTTCGATTCGATTCGATTCTTGCATTTCCGATTCGATTCGATTCAATTCGATTATTTTCGATTCAATTCATTTCGTTTCCATGCGAATTTCGATTCAATTCGATCCTCTTCGATTCGATTAGAGTTGATTTGATCATTTGCAAGTCGATTTGATTCGATTATTTTTAATTGGATTCGATTCGAATATTTTCGATTCAATTCGGTTCGATTCCATTCGATTATTTTTGATTCTATTCGATTAAATTCGATTATTTTCGATTCGATTCGTTTATTTTCGATTTGATTCGATTCGATTCGATTACTTTTGATTCGATTCGATTACCTTCGATTCAATTCAAATAAATTTGATTATTTTCTATTCAATTCAATTGGTTTCAAATAGATTATTTTCTATTCGATTTGATTATTTTTGAATCGATTCGATTCTTTTCCATTTGATTCAATTATTTTCGATTCGATCAATTCGTATCGATTCGTTTCAATTCGATTTGATTTTTCTCGATTCAATTCAAATCCTTTCGATTTGATTCAATTAGTTTCAATTCGAATTGATTCTTTTCTTTTCGATTCGATTCTTTTCGATTCGATTCAATATTTTCGATTCGAATCGACACGATTCTTTTAGATTCAATTATTTTCGATTTGATTCGATTATTTTCGATTTGATTCAATTATTTTCGATTCAATTCGATTCTATTCAATTCGATTCGATTCTTTTCGATTCTATTCGTTTCCTTTATTTTGGATTCGAAACAATGTGAATCGATTATATTCGGATCGATTCGTTACAATTCGATTTGATTCTATTCAATTCGATTCGATTCGATTATTTTCGATTTGATCTATTATTTTCTATTCGAATCGATTCGATTCGATTAATTTCGATTGGATTAGTTTATTTTCGATTCAATTCGATTCAATTTGATTATTTTTGATTAAATCGATTGTATTCGATTCGATTATTTCAATTCGATTCGATGATTTTTTCGATTCGATTATTTTTTATTTGATTTGATTATTTTCTATTCGAATCAATTTGATTCTTTTCGATTTATTTATATTTGATTTGATTTGATTATTTTTGATTCGATTCAATTTATTTTGATTCAATTTGATTATTTTCGATTGAATTCGGTTTGATTCGAATATTTTCTATTCGATTCGATTGGATTCGATTCGATTATATTCGATTCGATTCTTTTTGATTCGTATCAAATCCTTTCGATTCGATTCGATTATTTTCAATTCAATTTGATTCGATTATTTTCGATTCGATTCGACTCGATTATTTTCGATTTGATTGATTCCATTCCATTCCATTCCACTCCTTTCTATTCAATTCGATTCGATTCATTTTGATTCGATTCAAATCGTTTCGATTTGATTTGATTTTTTTGATTCGATTCAATTCGATCTTTTTCGATTCGATTCTTTTCAATTCGATTCAATATTTTCGATTCGAATCGACTCGATTCTTTTAGATTTGATTATTTTAGATTCGATTTGATTCTTTTCGAATCGATTCTATTATTTTCGATTCGATTCGATTCTTTTCGATTCTATTCGTTTCCATAATTTTTGTTTTGATTTGAAGTGAATCGATTATATTCCAATCGATTTGTTTCAATTGGATTCGATTTGTTTATTTTCTATTCAATTGGATTATTTTCGATTCAATTCGATTCGATTATTTTCGATTCGGTTAATTTGATTCGATTCGTTTCAATTCGATTCGATTTATTTTGATTCGATTCAAATCCTTTCGATTCATTCGATTATTTTCAATTCGAATCGATTCTTTTCTTTTCTATTTGATTCTTTTCGATTCGATTCAATATTTTCGATTTGAATCGACTCGATTCTTTTAGATTCGATTATTTTCGATTCGCTTCGGTTATTTTCAATTCAATTCGATTCGATTATTTTCTATTTGATTCGATGCGAATCGATTGTTTTCGATTCTATTTGATTCGATTCGATTATTTTTGATTCAATTTGATTCGATTATTTTCAATTCGATTCGATTCAATTATTTTCGATTTCATCGATTCGATTCGATTATTTTCAATTCGATTAGATTCTTTTCGATTTGATTCGAATCGTTTTGTTTTGATTCGATTATTTTCTATTCGAATCGATTCTATTCTATTGGATTCTTTTCAATTCGATACAATATTTTCACTTCGAATCGAGTGGATTCTTTTAGATTTGATTGTTTTAGATTCAATTCTATTATTTTCAATTCGATTAGATTATTTTCGATTCGATTTGATTATTTTCGATTCTATTCGTTTCCATAATTTTTTATTCGATTTGATGTGAATCGATTATATTCCAATTGATTCGTTTCTATTGATTTCGATTTGTTTATTTTTGATTCAATTCGATTATTTTCAATTCAATTCGATTCAATTCAATTCTTTTCGATTTGGTCAATTCGACTCGATTCGTTTAAATTCGATTCGATTGTTTTCGATTTGATTGAAATCCTTTCGATTCAATTCGATTATTTTCAATTCGAATCGATTCTTTACAATTCGATTGTTTTCGATTCGATTGAATATTTTCTATTTGAATCGACTCGATTCTTTTAGATTCAATTATTTTCGATTCTATTCGATTATTTTCGATTCTATTAGATTATTTTTGATTCGATTCGAGTATTTTCAATTCGATTCCATTATTTTCGATTATATTCATTTCCATTATTTTGGATTCGAATTGATATGATTCGATTATTTTCGAATCGATTCATTTCAATTAGATTTGATTCAATTTGATTCGATTATTTTCGATTTGATCTATTATTTTCTATTCGTTTCGATTTAAATAATTTCGATTGAATTCGTTTTTTATTCAATTTGATTCAATTTCATTATTTTTGATTCGAATCGATGGATTCGATTTGACTATTTCGATTAGATTCGATGATTTTTAATTCAATTCGATTATTTTTGATTCGATTTGATTATTTCTATTCGAATTGATTCAATTCTTTTCGATTCGATTATATTCAATTCGATTTGATTATTTTTTATTCAATTCGCTTTATTTCGATTCGATTCGATTATTTTGGATTCAATTCGGTTCAATTCGATTATTTTCGATTCAATTCGATTGGATTTGATTCTATTATATTTGATTCAATTCGATTATTTTTTATTCGATTCTATTCTTTTCGATTCGATTCGATTATTATTGATTCAATTATTTTCTATTCAATTCATTTCAATTATTTTCGTTTCGAGTCCATTCGATTATTTAGATTCAATAGATTTGAATCGATTTGATTATTTTTGATTGGATTTGAATCTTTTACATTGGATTCGATTATTTTCGAATCAAATCGATTCGCTTCTTTTTGATTCCATTATTTTCAATTCGATTCGAATATTTTCGATTGGAATCGATTATTTTCTATTCGATTCGATTTGATAATTTTTGATTCGATTCGATTCGATTATTTTCGATTCAATTCGGTTCGATTCGATTCGATTATTTTCGATTCAATTCGATTCGATTCGATTATTTTCGATTCAATTCGGTTCGATTTGATTCGATTCCATTATTTTCGATTTGAATCGATTCGATTCTTTTTTTTTCGATTCGATTCTTTTGATTAGGTTATTTTTTATTAGATTTGAGTATTTTCGATTCACTTTGATGATTTTCAATTCAATTCAATTCGATTATTTTCTATTCGATTCGATGCGAATCAATTAATTTCGATTGAATTCGATTCAATTCCTTTCGATTATTTTCGATTCGATTTGATTATTTTCGATTCAATTCGATAGGATTCATTTCGATTATTTTCAATTCGATTCGATTCTTTTCGATTCGATTCGATCATTTTCGATTCGATTTGATTATTTTCAATTTGAATTCATTAGATTATTTTCGATTCGATTAGAATATTTTCGATTCGATTCGATTATTTTCAATTCAATTCAATTCGATCGTTTTCGATTCAATGCAAATGAATTATTTTCGATTATATTCGATTCGATTCGATTTTAACGATTGATTCGGTTTCATTCGATTCGATTCGATTATTTTCGTTGCGATTCTATTCGATTCGATTCTTTTCCATTCGAATCGAATCCTTTTTATTCGATTCAATTATTTTCGATTCAAATCAATTTTCTTTTCGATTCGATTATTTCCGATTGGATTCAATATTTCGATTCGAATTGACTCAATTCTTTTCGATTTGATTATTTTCGATTAGATTCTATTATTTTCTATTCGATTCGATTATTTTTGACTTGATTCGATTCTTTTCGATTCTATTCGTTTCTATTATTTTCTGTTCGATTCGATGTGAATTGAATATTTACGAATTGATTCGTTTCAATTTGATTTGATTTGATTCGAATCGATTCAATTAATTTTGAATCTATTTGATTTTTTCTATTCGATTCAATTCGAATAATTTTGATTCGTTTCGATTATTTTCGATTCGATTCGCTTCGATTCTTTTCGATTCAATTTGATTGGATTCGATCAATTATTTTCGATTTGTTTCGATTTTTTTAAAATTTTATTTATTTATGATAGTCATCAGAGAGAGAGAGAGAGAGGCAGGGACACAGGCAGAGAGAGAAGCAGGCTCCACGCCCCTGGAGCCCGACGTGGGATTCGATCCCGGGTCTCCAGGATCGCGCCCTGGGCCAAAGGCAGGCGCCAAAACGCTGCGCCACCCAGGGATTCCCTGTTTCGATTATTTTTTATTCGATTCGATTCTTTTCAATTAGATTCGATTATTTTAGATTCGAATCTATTCAATTTTTTCGATTCAATTATTTTAGATTCGATTCGATTATATTCGATTAGATTCAATTATTTTGGATTCAATTCGATTGGATTATTTTCTATTCCATTCGATTATTTACGATTAAATTCGTTTCGATTATTTTCAATTCAATTCGATGCAAATCAATTCTTATTGATTCAATTCAATTCGATTTATTCGTTTCGATTCAATTCTTTTATATTCTATTTGATTCGATTCTTTTCATTTGGATATGATTCAATTGTTTTCGATTCGATTGAAATTGATTTTTTCGATTCGATTTCATTCTATTTGAATCTTTTAGATTCGATTTGATTCAATTATTTTTTATTAGAATATTTTCGATTCGATTAGATTCTTTTTGTTTCAGTTCGATTCCTTGTGATTTGATTCTTTTTGATTCGATTTGATTCGATTCTTTTCGTTCAATTCCATTCATTTTGATTCGATCTCGTCGATCAATTCGATTCGATTCTTTTCGATACCATTTGATACGATTCGATTATTTTCTATTAGATTCGATTTTTTTGTTTCGATTCGATTCTTTTTGAATCGATTATTTCGATTCGATTCGATTTTTTTCATATCAATTCGATTCGAGTCTTTTCGATTCTTTTCGATTCGATTCAATTCGAGTCTTTTCGATTTGATTCAATTCGATTCTTTCGATTCGAGTCTTTTCGATTCAATTCAATTCTATTCTTTTCGATTCTATTCTTTTCGATTTGATTCGATTCTTTTCGATTCAATTCTTTTGGTTTCGATTCGATTCGATTTTTTCGTTTCAATTCTTTTCGATTCTATTCTATTCGACTCAATTCGATTCTTTTCGATTCCATTCCATTATATTCAATTCGATTATTTTTGATTTTATTCTATTCAATTCTATTCGATTCTTTTAGAATCGATTTGATTCTTTTCGATTCAATTCGATTCGATTCTTTTCAATTCAATTCGATTCGATTCTTTTCGATTCTATTCTTTTTGATTCGATTGGATGTGATTCGATATTTTCGATTCGATTCTATTCGATTCTTTTCGATTCTATTCGATTTGATTCTATTCATTTTGAATCGATTTAATTATTTTTGATTCAATTCATTTCGATTCTTTTTGATTCAATTCGATTTGATTCTTTTCGATTCGATTCTAGTTTATTATATTCCTTTCGATTTTTTCTATACGATTCTTTTTCTTTCGATTTGATTGCATTCGATCGTTTTTGATTCAATCCTTTTTGATTCGATTCAGTTAGATGTTTTCAATTTGTTTCGATTCGATTACTTTCGTTTCGTTTCAATAGTTTTTGATTCAAATCTTATCGATTTTTTCCTTTTTGATTCGAATTCCATTCTTTTCGAATCAAGTCGATTAGATTCTTTTTGATTCTGTTCTCTTCTTTTCAATTCTATTCGATTCGATTTGATTCGATTCTTTTCACCTTCATTGATTCGATTCTTTTGATTCAGGGTGATTCGATTCGATTTTTTTCGATTTGATTTGATTCTTTTCAATTCGATTAAATTCGATTCAATACTTTTCTATTCGATTCAACTTGATTCTTTTCGATTCGATTCTTTTCAACTCGATTCATTTCTTTTCGAATCGATTTGATTCGATTCTTTTTGATATGATCGATTCTATTCTTTTCGCTTCCATTGTATTCGATTCTTTTGATTCGATTTGACTCAATTAGATTTTTTTAAATTTTTTTATTTATTTATGATAGTCACACAGAGAGAGAGAGAGAGGCAGAGACATAGGCAGAGGGAGAAGCAGGCTCCATGCACCGGGAGCCCGACGTGGGATTCGATCCCATATCTCCAGGATCGCGCCCTGGGCCAAAGGCAGGCGCTAAACCGCTGCGCCACACAGGGATCCCTCAATTAGATTTTTATCGATACAATTTCGATTAGATTCAATTCGATTCTTTCAATTCGATTTGAATCATTTCGATTTGATTCTTTTCAATTCGAGTCAATTTGATTCGATTCTTTATGATTCGATTCAATTATTTATGACTCATTTCGATCCGATTCAATTCAATTCTTTTCGATTCTTTTAGATTGGATTACATGATTTTCGGACTGATTCGATTCGACTGGATTTGATCTTTTCAATTCGTTTCTTTTTGATTCCATTTAATTGGATTCAATTCTTTTCCATTTGATTCAATTCGATTCTGTTCGTTTCAATTCGATTCTTTGTGATTCGCTTCGATTCAATTCCTTTTGATTTGATTTGTTTTGATTCTTTTCGATTCGTTCTATTTGATTAGATTCGATTCTTTTCGATTCGAAACTATTCGATTAGATTCTTTCGAAACGATTCGATAATTTCCGTTTCGATTTGATAGTTTTCGTTTCATTTCTTTTCAATTCAATACTTTTTGTTTCATATTACTTTATTTTCGAATCGATTCGAGTCGATTCGATTCTTTTCGATTCTCTTGATTCAATTCGAGTCGATTATTTCAATTCGATTCGATTCTTTTCGATTTGATTAGAATCTTTTCGATTCTTTTCAATTCGATTCGATTAGATTCTTTTCGATTGAATTCATTTTGATTTTTTTCGATTAAATTCGATTTGATTTTTTTCGATGGATTTGATTCTTTTCGATTCTATTCTTTTCTCTTTTTTTGATTCTATTCTTTTCGATTAGATTCAATCAGATTCGATTTTTTTATTTGATTCGATTCTTTCAATTTGATTTGATTTGATTCTTTTCAATTCGATTCGAATCGATTCTTTTCGATTGGATTTGATTCGACTATCTTCTTTTCAATTCCTTTCAATTCTTTTCGATTCTCTTCGATTCAATTCTTTTTTTTAAAATTTATTTATGATAGTCACACAGAGAGAGAGAGGCAGAGACACAGGCAGAGGGAGAAGCAGGCTCCATGCACCGGGAGCCCGATGTGGGATTCGATCCCGGGTCTCCAGGATCGCGCCCTGGGCTAAAGGCAGGCGCCAAACCGCTGCGCCACCCAGGGATCCCCGATTCAATTCTTTCAATTCACATAGATTTGATTCTTTTTTTTAAATTTTTTTTTATTTATTTATGATAGGCACACAGTGAGAGAGAGAGAGGCAGAGACACAGGCAGAGGGAGAAGCAGGCTCCATGCACCAGGAGCCCGATGTGGGATTCGATCCCGTGTCTCCAGGATCGCGCCCTGGGCCAAAGGCAGGCGCCAAACCACTGCGCCACCCAGGGATCCCCATAGATTTGATTCTTTTCGATACTATTCAATTCAATGTGATTCATTTCTTTTCGATTCTATTCTTTGCGATTCCATTCGATTTGATTCAAAATTTTTGATTCAATATTTTGATTCGATATTCTATTCATATCAATTCAATTCTTTTAATTTGATTATATTCGATTCAATTCAATTCGATTCTTTTCGATTCTATTCAATTTGATTCGATTCGATTCTTATTTATTCTATTCGATTTTTTTGATTTAATTCGATTCGATTCTTTTCGATTCGATTTCATTTGATTATTTTCGTTTCGATTCAATTCGATTCTTTTCGATTCTCTTTGATTCGATTCTTTTCGATTCGATTAGATTTAATTCTTTTCTTTTCTTTTTTTTGATTCAATTCTTTTCGATTCGATTAGATTCGAATCTTTTCGATTGTTTTCAATTCGATTCGATTGTATTCTTTTCCATTCAATTGTTTTGAATTCGATTCGATTCGATTTTTTCGATTCGATTTTTTTCGATTCAATTCTATTCGATTCATTCGATTCCTTTTGATTGTATTCTATTCAATTCGATTCCTTTCGATTCTATTCAATTCTATTCGATTTGATTCTTTTCTATTTGATCGATTCCATTCTTTTCGATTCGATTCGGTTTTTTTGTTTCGATTCTTTTAGATTCGATTCAATTAGATTCGATGCCATTCGATTCTATTTGATGCTTTTCGATTCTATTCTATTCTATTCTATTTGATTCGATTCTTTTCGATTGGATTCTTTTCGATTCAATTCGATTCGATTCTTTTCAATTCGATTCGATTCCTTTCGATTCGATTCCATTCCATTAGATTCGATTCTTTTTGATTCTATTCGATTCGATCATTTCCGTTTCGATTGGATAGTTTTTGATTCGTTTCTTTTAAATTCAATTCTTTTTATTTCGAATTGCTTTCTTTTCAAATTGATTTGAATTGATTCAATTCTTTTTGATTCGATTCGATTTGGTTCAATTTGATTTGATTCGATTCAATTCTTTTCGATTCGATTCTTTTCGATTCGATTCTTTTCGATTCGATTAGATTCTTTTCACTTCCATTCGATTCGATTCTCTTGATTCGGTGCGATTCGATTCGATTGTTTTCGATTCGATTCGATTCCTTTGTTTTGATTCGATTCGATTCAATTGAATTCTTTTTGATTCAATTCGTTTCTTTTCGATTCGACTCAATTCTTTTCTATTCAATTCTTTTCGATTCGATTTTCAATTCGAGTCTTCAATTCCAATCTATTCCATTCAAATTGAATCTTTCCAATTCGATTCCATTCCATTCGATTCGATTCTTTTCGATTCAATTCGATTTTTTTATTCAATTCGATTCGATTCGATTTGATTCAATTGTTTTCATTTCAATTCGATTCGATTCTTTTCAATTCGATTCTGTTCGATTCGATTACATTCGATTGCATTTGATTCGATTAGATTCGATTCTTTTCGATTCGATTACATTAGATTCTATTCGATTCAAATCTATACGATTCCAATCGATTCTTTTCAGCGATTCCATTCGATTCGATTCAATTCTTTTTGATTCTATTCAATATGATTCGATTCGATACTTTTTGATTCCATGCGATTCTTCCGATTCGATTCTATTCGAATCGGTTAGATTCTTTTCTATTTGTTTCAATTCGATTTGATTCTTTTCGATTCAATTCTTCTCGATTCGATTCAATTCGATTCGATTTTTTCGTTTCGATTCTATTTGGTTCAATTCGATTCTTTTCAATTCGATTCCATTCGAATCGATTTGATTCTTTTTGTTTCTATTCTATTCTATTCGATTCTTTTTGATTCAATTCATTTCTTTTCGATTCACATCAATTCGATTATTTTCAATTAGATTTGATTCGATTCGATTATTAGCTTTTCAATTCTATTCTATACATTTAGATTCTCTTCGATTTGATTCGCTTAGATTTGGTTATTTTCTATTTTTTCAATTCATTTCAATTCGATTCTTTTCAATTAGATTCTTTTCGAATTGATTCAATTCGATATTTTTGATTTGATTCTTTTCAATTCGATTCTATTTGATTCAATTCGATTCTTTTCCATTCGATTCCATTTGATTCGATTCAATTCCATTCTTTTTTATTCTATTCATTTCTATTCAATTTGATTCTTTTTGATTCGACCCAATTCTTTTGATTCAATTCAATTCGATTCTTTTCGAATCCATTCCTTTCTTTTCAAATCGATTCGATTGGATTCTTTTCAATTCGATTAGATTCGATTCGATTATTTCGACTTGATTATTTTCGTTTGATTCAATTCGTTTCTTTTCATTTCGATTTGATTCAATTCAATCCTTTTTTTCTTTTTTTTCAATTCGATCCTTTTTGATTCAATTCTTTTCGATTCTATTTGATTCAATTTAATTCTTTTTGATTCAATTCTTTAGTTTCGATTCCTTTCTATTCGATTCGATTCGAGTCGATTCTTTTCTATTCAATTTGATTCAGTTCGAATCTTTTCTATCCAATTAGATTCGATTCGATTCTTTTCTATTCGATTGGGGTCGATTCTTTTCTTTTCGATTCTGCTCGATTCAATTGGATTCTTTTCTTTTCAATTCGATTCGATTCGATTTTTTTGTTTCTATTCTATTCTATTCTTTTCTATTCGATTTGAATCGATTTGATTCTTTTCTTTGGATTCTATTTTATTCGATTCAATTCGATTCTTTTCTACTTGATTCGATTCAAATCTTTTCTTATGGATTAGATTCGATTCATTTCGATTCAATTAGATTTGATTCAATTCGATTCTTTTCTATTCTATTTGATTCAATTCTATTCAATTCGATTAGATTATTTTCTATTCGAATTGATTCAATTCGATTCTTTTCTATTAGATTCGATTAGATACTTTTCTATTCACCTCTATCCTATTTGATTTGATTCGATTCTTTTCTATTCTATTCATTTCGATTAGATTCAATTTGATTCGATTTTTTTCTATTCGATTATATTCAATTCTATTCTTTTTGATTCGATTTGAGTTGAATCTTTTCTGTTCCATTCTATTCGAATCGATTCGATTCTTTTCTATTTGATCCGATTCGTTTTGATTCGATTCAATTCTTTTCAATTCGATTCAGTTCGATTCGATTATTTTGAATTCGATAAGATTTTATTCGATTCGACTCAATTGTTTTCAATTAAATTCTTTTCGATTTGATTCAATTCTTTTGATTTCGGTTCGATTCGATTCTTTTCGATTTGATTTGATTCGATTCTTTTGTTTTCGGTTCGATTCAATTCTTTTAGATTTGATTTGATTCGATTCTTTTCAATTAGATTCGATTCAGTTAGATTCTTTCGATTCTTTTCATTTCATTTCGATTTAAATCTTTTAGATTCAATTTGATTATATTCTTTTCGATTACATTCGAATCGATTCGATTTTTTCGATTGGATTCGATTCTTTTTGATTCGATTCAATTCGATTTGATTTTTTTCGATTCAATTTTATTTTTTCTAATAATTTTTAAAATTTTTATTTATTTATGATACTCATAGAGTGAGGGAGAGAGGCGCAGAGACACAGGCAGAGGAAGAAGCAGGCTCCATGCACCGGGAGCCCGATGTGGGATTCGATCCCGGGTCTCCAGGATCATGCCCTGGGCCAAAGGCAGGCGCCAAACCGCTGCGCCACCCAGGCACCCTCGATTCAATTTTCGATTCAATAGGATTCGTATTTATTCTTTTCCATTTGAATCGATTCAATTCCTTTCAATTCGATTCGTTCTTTTTCGATCGAACCTTTCTATTTGATTCGATTTGATTCTTTTCAACTTGATTCTTTTCTTTTTGATTCGATTAGATAATTTTCTTCAATTCTATTCATTTCTTTTCGATTCGATTGTTTTCGATTTGATTTGATTCGATTCATTTCGATTCGATTCTTTTCTTTTGGATTTGGTTCGATTATTTCCATTCGATTCGATTTGATTCTTTTTGATTCGATTCGATCCGTTTTGATTCTCTTCAATTCGATTCGATTCTTTTCGATTTGATTCAATTCAATTCTTTTTGATTCGATTGATACGATTCAAATCGATACGTTTCTTTTGGTTTCGATTCGATTATTTTCCATTCAATTCGATTCTTGATTCGATTCGATTCTTTTCAATTCTATTCGATTATTTAAATTCGGTTCGATTCAATCGATCCAACTCAATTGTTTTCGATTCAATTGTAATCGATTCGATACGATTCTTTTGATTTGATATGATTCGATTTGAATCTTTGCGATTCAGTTCAATTCGATTCATTTTGATTCGATTCACTTCTTTCGATTCGATTCGATTCTTTTTTATTTGATTCGATTCGATTCGATTCATTTCATTTCTTTTCGATTCAAATCTTTTAGAGTCATTCAATTGTATTCTTTTCGATTCCATTCGATTCTTTCAAATTTTTCAATTGGATTCGATTCTTTTCGATTCGATTCGATTCTTTCGATTCAATTCATCTATGCAATACGATTCATTTCAATTCTTTCCATTTGATTTGATTCGATTCTTTTCGATTCGTTTGAATTCGAATCTTTTCGATTCAATTCGATTCGATTCACTTGTTTTCGATTCAATTCGTTTCTTTCCGATTCGATTATTTTCTATTTGATTTGATTCGATTCTTTTCGATTCGATTCTTTTCTTTTTGATTCGATTCACTTCTTTTCATTCGATTCGATTCAATTCTTTTCGATTTGATTCGATACTTTTTCATTCTATTCGATTCGATTTGATTCTTATCGATTCGATTCGATTATTTTCAATTTGATTTGACACGATTCAATTCGATTCTTTTCTTTTGAGTCGTTTGGATTCAATTCTTTAGATTCGATTCGATTGAATTCGATGCGATTCTTTTCGATTTGATTCGATTCGAATATTTTCAATCTTATTCGTTTCGATTCAATTCTGTTCAATTCTTTTCGATTCGATTCAATTCGATTTTATTCGATTCGATTCTTTTCAATTAGATTTGATTCGAAAGATTCTTTTGATTCAATTCATTTCTTTTCAATTCGATTCTTTTCTATTCAATTCGAATCTATTCTTTTAGATTCCTTTCAATTTGATTAGATTTTTTCAATTGGATTCGATTCTTTTCTATTCGATTCAATTCGATTTGATTATTTTCGATTCTTTTCGATTCGATTCTTTTTGATTCGATTAGATCCGTTTTGATTCTTTTCGATTCCATTCGATTCTTTTCAATTTGATTCAATTCGATTCTTTTCGATTTGATTTGATTCGATTCTTTTTTATTCGATTCGATTCTTTTCGACTCCATTCAATTCATTTCGTTTTTTTCGATTGGATTCGATTCTTTGTTATTCAATTGGATTCGACTATTTTCGATTCGATTCGTTTCTTTTCGATTTGATTCAATTTGATTAGATTCTTTTCAATTAGATTTGACTCTATTCTATTCTTTCGTTTCCATTCGTTTCTTTTCGATTCGATTCTTTTCGATTCAATTTGATTCTATTTTTTTCGATTCCTTTCCATTCGATTGTATTTTTTCGATTGGATTCGATTCTTTTCGGATCGATTCAATTCTATTCATTCGAATCAAATTGATTAGAAAAGAATCTAAGAGAATCTAATCTAATCAAATCTAGTCGAAAAGAATCGAATCGAATTGAATCTAATGGAAAATAATAGAATCGAAAAGAATCGATCCAATCAAAAAAATCAAATCGAATCAAATCAAAATGAATCAAATATAATCGAATCAATCAAACTGAAAAGAATCGAATCGAGTCGAATCGAAAAGAATCGAAACGAGTCGAATCGAAAGGAATTGAATCGAAAACAAAGTGAATAGAAAGGAACTCGAATCAAAAAGAATCAAATCGAAATAAATGAATCAGGGATCCCTGGGTGGTGCAGCTGTTTGGCGCTTGCCTTTGGCCCAGGGCGCGATCCTGGAGACCCAGGATCTAATCCCACATCGGGCTCCCAGTGGATAGAGCCTGCTTCTCCCTCTGCCTATGTCTCTGCCCCCCTCTCTCTCTGTGTGTGTGTGTGTGACTATCAAAAATAAAAAAAGATGGGATCCCTGGGTGGCGCAGCGGTTTGGCGCCTGCCTTTGGCCCACGGCGCGATCCTGGAGACCCGGGATCGAGTCCCACGTCGGGCTCCCAGTGCATGGATCCTGCTTCTCCCTCTGCCTGTGTCTCTGCCTCTCTCTCTCTCACTGTGTGCCTATCATAAATAAAGTAAAAAAATTATTAAAAAAAAGAAAAGAAATAAATGAATCAAAAGGTCGAATCGAAACGAAAATAATCAAATCGAATCGAATAAACCGAATCGAATCCAATCGAATAGAATCGACTCTAATCGAAAAGAATCGAATTGAATCACATCAAAAAGAATCGAATCCAATTGAATGGAATCGAACAGAATCGAATCGAAAAGAAACGAATTGAATCAAAAAAATCAAATCGAATCGAATCCAATACAATCAAAAATCATGTAATACAATTGAATCGAATTGAAAAGAATCGAATTGCATCGGATCGAATTGAATCGTAAATAATCGAATCAATCTAAAAGAATAGAATTGAATAGAAAAGAATCAAATCGAAAAGATTAGAATCGAATCGATAAGAATCGGATCAAATCGAATCTAATCAAATAAAATCGAAAATAATCGAATCGATGCGAATCGAATTGAAAAGAATCGAATCTAATTGAATAGAAAAGAATCAAATGAATAGAAAGGAATCGAAAAGAAACTAATCTAATCGAATTTAAAAGAACCTAATCTAATCGAATCGAAAAGAATCAATCGAATCGAATCGAATCGTAAATTATCGAATCGAATAAAAAATCGAGTCGAATCGAAAGAATCGAATCGAATGAAAAGAATTCAATCTTATCGAATCAAATAGAAAAGAATCGAATCGAAAAAAATTGAATCGAAAAAATTGAATCGAATCGCATCCAATCAAAAAATGAATCAAATGGAAGCAAAAAGAATCGAATCGAATCTAAGGATCAAATCAAATTGATTCTAAAAGAATCGAATCGATCGAAAATAATAACAATGAATCAAATAGAATCAAAAAGAATCGAACAAATTGAATGGAATCAAATCGAAAAGAATCGATTTGAATCGAATAGATTTTAATCGAAAAGAATCGAATCGAAAAAATCGACTCGAATCGAATCGAATCAAAAGAAACGAATCGAATGGAATCAAATCAAAAAGAATCAAATTGAATTGAATATAATCAAACCGAAAAGAATCGAATCGAAAAAATCGAATCGAAAAAATCGAATCTAAAAAATCGAATCGAATCGAATCGAAAGTAATCGAATCGAAAAGAATCGAATAGAATCAAATAAAATCAAAAAGAATCAAATCGACTCGAATCGATTAATAAGAAAGAAATTCGTATCGAAAAGAGTCGAAAAGAAGTGAATCAAAAAGTAGCAAATCGAAAATAAAATAATGGAATCAAATCGAAAAAATCGATTTGAATCGAAACGAATCAAAATGAATCGAATCGAAAAGAATCAAATTGAATAGAATGACATAGAAAAGAGCCTAATCGATTCAAATCTTATCGAATAGAATAGAAAAGAATTGAATAAAAAAATCGAATCTAATTGCATCGAATGAAAAGATTCGAATCAAATGCAAGCGAAAAGAATCGAATGAATCAAATCGAATCGAATCAAAAAGAATCGAATCCAATCAAAGAAATCAAATCAAATCGAATCGAACTGAATCGAATATAATTGAATCAAATCGAAACAAAGAGAATCGAGAGGAATCGAATCGAAACGAAGAGAATTGAGAGGAATCGAATGGAATTGAAACGAAAATAATCGAATCAAATCGAATCAAAAGAATCGAAAAGAATCAAAATGAATCGAATCGAATCGAAAAGAATGGAATCGAATCAAATCAAATAGAATCGAAAAGAATCGAATCGAATCGAATGGAATCACATCAAAGAGAATCGATTTGAATTGAATAGATTCGAATCGAAAAGAATCAAATCGAATCGAATTGAAAAGAATCGAAAAGAATTGAATCAAATCGAATAGAATCGAAAAGAATCAAATTGAATTGAATGGAATCAAATGGAAAATATCGCTTTGAATCGAATAGATACGAATCAAAAGAATCGAAGTGAAAAAATCGAATCGAATCGTATCAAATAGAAAAGAATCCAATCGATTCGAATCAAATCGAATCGAAAAGAATCGTCCCGAAAAAATTGAATCGACTTGCATTGAATCAAAAGAATCGAATCAAATGGAAGCAAAAAGAATCGAATGAATCGAATCAAATCGAATCAAAACAATCGAATCGAATCGAGTTGAAAAGAAAGGAATCAAATCAAAAAGAATAGAATCTAAAATACTTAAATTGAATCTAATAGAAAAGTATTGAATCAAATCGAATCGAATCAGAAAGAATCGAATCGAATCGAATTGAATTGAAAAAATCAAATCGAATAGCACCAACTCAAAAAATCGAATCAAATGCAAGTGAAAATAATCGAATCCAATCAAATTGAATCGAATCAAAAACAATTGAATCAAATTGAAAGAATTCAATCGACTTGAATCGACTCGAGTCGATTCAAAAAATAATGGAATTTGAATCAAAAAGAAAAGAATTGATAAGAAATGAATGAAACTATTGAATCGAAAGGAAAATAATCGAATCAAAATGAATTGAAAAAATCGAATCCAATCGAATTGAAAAGAATCGAATCAAAAAGGATTGAATCGAATTAAATCGAAACGAAAAGAATCGAATCGAATTGAAGTGAAAATAATCAGATCGAATCGAAACGAATTGAATCAAAATAATCAAATGGAATCAAAAAGAATCGAATTGAATACAATTGAACAGAATCAAAAAGAATTGAATCGAATCGAATCAAATCGAATGGAATTGAATGGAAAAGAATCGAATTGAATGTAATAGAGTCGAATCGAAAAGAATCGAATCAAAAATATCGAATCCAATCGAATCGAAAAGAATAGAATCAAATTGAATTGAAAAGAATCGAAAAGAACCAAATCTAAGCGAATCGAAAAGAATCGAATCAAACAGAATCGAAAAGTATTTAATCGAATTGAAAATAAAATAATCGAATCGAGGGATCCATGGGTGACGCAGCGGTTTAGCGCCTGCCTTTGGCCCAGGGCGTGATCCTGGAGACCCGGGATCGAATTCAACGTCGGGCTCCCGGTGCATGGAGCCTGCTTCTCCCTCTGCCTATGTCTCTGCCTCTCTCTCTCTCTATGACTCATAAATTCAATTCGAATTTAAATCGAATCGCATTGAAACGAATTGATTCGAATCAAAAAAATCAAATCCAATCGAATCAAATATAAAAGAATGGAATCGAATCGACTCGAAAAAAATTGAATTGAAAAGAATCGAATCGAATCGAAAAAATCATATCCAATCGAAACAAATAGAAAAGAATGGAATCGAATCAACTCGAAAAAAATCGAATCGAAAAAAATCGAATCGAATCGCATCATATAAATAAATCAAATCGAATGGAAGCGAAAAAATCAAATCTTATCGAATCGAATCAAAAAGAATCGAATAGAATCTAATCGAAAAATATCTAATCCAATCGAATTGATACGAAAAGAAAGGAATCAAATAGTAAAGAATCGAATCGAATTGAAAAGTATCAAATCGAAACAAATCGAAAAGCATCGAATTGAAAAATATCGAATCAAAATGAAAAAATCGAATCCAATTGAATTGAAAAAGATCGAATCGATTCGAAAAGAAGCAAATCGAACAAAAAGGATCAAATCGAATCCAATTGAATCGAAAAGAATCGAATAGAATTGAATCGAAAAGAATCAAATCAAATTGAATCGAATAGAAAAGAAACTATTCGATAAGATTCGAATCTAATCGAAAAACTCAAATCGAATCGAATCGAATTGAAAATATTCGAATCGAAGCGAATCAAATTGAAAAAATCGAGTCGAATTGAATTGAAAAGAATCGTAAAGAATCTAATGTAATCGAATTGAAAAGAATCGAATCTAATAGAATAGAAAACAATCGAATTAAAGAGAATCCAAAAGAAATGAATCAAATCGAATCAAATCAATTCGAAAAGAATTGAAAAGAATCAAATCGAATCAAATCGCAAAAAATTGAATCAAATTGAATCTAAGAAAAGAATACAATCGAAAAGATTCGAATCCAATGAAAAAAATCAAATCGAATTGAATCGATTCAAAAAGAATAACATCGAATCGAATCGAATCAAATCAATTTGAAAAAAATCGAAAAAAATCGAAACGAATAGAATCAAATCGAAGAGAATGGAATCAAATTGAATCTAATCGAAAAGAAAAGAATCGAAAAGAATCGAATCAAATTGAAAAAAATCAAATCGAATCGAATCGAATCGACTTGAATTGAATCGAAAAGAATAGAATAGAATAGAATTGAAAAGAATTGAAAAGAATCGTATCGAATCGAAAAGAATATAATCTAAAAAAATCGAAAAGAGTCGATTTGAAGAGAATCGAAATGAATTGAATCGATTCGAAACGAAAATATTCGAATCGAATCTAAAAGAATCGAATAGAATTGAATTCAAAAGAATTGAATCAAAAAGAATCGAAACGAATCGAATACAATCCAAAGGAATCGAATCGAATCAAATCTAATCAATTTGAAAAGAATTTAAATGAATCGAATAGAATCGAATCGAAAAGAATCAAATCGAATGAAAAAAATCGAATGGAATCGAAGACAAAAATATCGAATCAAATCGATTTGAAAAGAAAGGAATCAAATCAAAAAAATCGAATCGAATCGAAAACTATCGTATCAAAACAAAAAAATCGAATCAAATCGAAAAACATCGTATCGAATCAAATCGAAAAGAATTGAATAGAATCGAATTGAAAAGGATCGAATCAAATCCAATCGAAAGGGAAAGAATCGAATCGAATTGAATCGAAAATAATCGAATCAAATGGATCGATTCGAAAAGATTCGATTCGAATAAAAAAATCTCTAATCAAATTGAATCGAATCGAATAGAAAATAATCGAATCGAATCGAATCGAATTGAAAAGAATTGAATCGAATAGATTCGAGAGAAAGGAATTGATTCGAAAAGAATCAAATAGAAAAGAATCGAATCAAATCGAATCGAATTGAAAAGAATCGAATCGTATCGAAAGGAATCAAATCGAAAAGAATCGAATCGAATCGAAAAGAATTGAATCAAACAGAATCTAATCGAAACGAATTGAATCGAACAGAATCGAAGTGAATCGAATTGAAAAGAATGGATTCTATTTGAATCGAATCGAAAAGAATCAAATCAAAAAGAATACAATCGAATAAAAAAATCAAATCGAATTGAATCGAATCCAAAATCATGTAATCCAATCAAATAGAAGAGAATAGAATCGAAAAGTATCGAATCCAATAGAAAGGAATCGAATTGAAAAGAATCTAATCGAATCAAACAGAATCAAATTGGATCAAATCAAATTGAATAGTAAATAATTGAATCGCATCAAAATAAACGAATTGCATTAAAAAGAATCGAATCGAATAAAAAAGAATCAAATCTTCGAATAAAATATAAAAGTATTGAGCGAATCGAAAAAATCGAATTGAATAAAACCGAATCGAATCGCATCGAATCAAAAAATTGTATCGAATGGAAGCCAAAAGAATCGAATCAAATAGAATCGAACCGAAAATTATCAAATCGAATCGAATCGATTTTAAAAGAAAGGAATCAAATCGAAAAGAATCCAAACGAAAAGAATCGAATCGAAAAGAATCAAATCGAATCGAATTGAAAAGCATCGAATCGAAAACTATCAAATCAAAACGAAAAAAATCAAATCGAATCGAATCAAAAAAGATCGAATAGAATCGAAAAGAATCGAATCGAATCGAAAAGATTCAAAATGAATCCAATCGAATCGAAAAGAATCGAATCGAATTGAATAAAAAAGAATTGTATCAAATTGAATCAAATCGAAAAGAATCGATTCGAAAAGATTCGAATCGAATCGAAAAAACTCAAATCAAATAGAATTGAATTGAGTCAAAAATATCAAATCGAAGCGAATCAAATCGAAAATAATCGAGTCGAATTGAATAGAATTGCTAAGAATCGAACCGAAAGGAAAAGAATCGAACTGAAACGAAAAGAATTGAATCGAAAAGAATCAAATCGAATCAAAAAGAATCGAATAGAATTAAACCGAAAAGAATTGTATCGAGAAGAATCGAAACTTAACAAAAATAATCGAATTGAATCGAATCGAAAAGAATCTAATTGAATCGAACTGAAAAAAATCGAATCGATAAGAATCGAATTGAATCGAATCGAAAAAATAAAATAGAATCGAATAGAATTGAAAAGAATCCAATCGCATCAAATCAATAAGAATCAGTTCGAAACAAAATGAAAAGAATCGCATCGAATCGAATTGAAAAGAATCGAATCAAATCGAAATGAAAAGAATCGTATCGTATCGAATCAAAGTGAGAAGAATCAAATCAAATCGAATTGAAAAGATTCGAATCGAATCGAATAGAAAAGAATCGAATTGCATGGAATCTAATCGAAAATAATCGAAAAGAATAGAATCAAATTTAATGGAATCGAAAGAATCGAATTGAAATGAAAAGAAAAAATCCAATTGAAAAGAATCGATACGAATTGGATCAGGTCGAATGGAAAAGAATCGAATTGAAACAAATTGAATCGAAAAGATAGGAATCAAAAAGAATCGATATGAAAAGAATGAATCGAATCAAAAAGAATCGAATAAATCGAAAAGAATTGTAAAGAATCGAATCGAATCGAATTGAATCAACAAGAAAAAAATTGAATTGAATAAATTCGATAAGAATAGAATCACATCAATTAGAATTGAAAAGAATCGAATCAAATCGAATTGAAAGATTCGAATTGAATTGAAATGAAATGAATTGAATCGAATCAAAAAGAATCGAATCGTATCGAAAAGAATTAAATCAAATAGAATTGAAAACAATCGAATCGAAAAGAATGGAATTGAATCGAATCGAAAAAAATCAAAGAGAATCGAATAGAATCAAAAAGAAGCAAATCGAATCAAATCGAAAAGAATTGAATTGAATCGAATGGAAAAGAATCGAATTGAATGGAAAAGAATCGAATCAAATCGACTTGAATCAAAATCAATCGAATCGAATCAAATCGAATCAATAAGAATCGAATCAAATTGAAAAGAACCGAATCGAATCAAATCGGAACGAAAAGGATCGAATTGAATCGAATAGAATGGAATCGAATCAAAAAGAATCGAATCGGATAGAATAGAAAAGAATCGAATCGAATCTCGAATCAAAGAATCAAGTCGAATCGAATTGAAAAGTATCAAATTAAATAGAATCAAAAAGAATCAAATCTAAACGAATCGAAAAGAATAAAATTGAATCGAATCGAAAAGAATCGAATTGAAGTGAATCGAATCCAAAAGAATCGAATTGAATTGAAAAGAATCAAATAGAAATGAATAGAAACGAATCGAATCAGACCGAATGGAAGAGAATCGAATCGAATCAAATTGAATCGTAAAGAATTGAATCGAATAGAATTGAATTGAATCGAAAAGAATCGAAACGAAAAGAATCGAATCAAAAAGAAACGAATCAAATTGAATCGAAAAGAATCGAATAGAAAAGGATTGAATTGAAAAAACAATTAGAATCGAATCGATTCAAAAAGAATCGAATAGATTCGAATCGAAAAGAATCGGATCGAATGGAATTGAAAAGAATCGTAACGAATCGAATTGAAAAGAATCGAATCGAATGGAATAGAAAGAATGGATTTGAATAGAATAGAAAAGAATCGAATCGATTGAATTGAAAAGAATCGAATCGAAAGGAATCGAATGAAAAAGAATTGATTTGAAACAAAAAACAATCGAATTCAATAGAATCTAAAGGAATCGAAAAGAATCGAATCGAATCGAAAAGAATCAAATCGAATCAAATCTAAACAAAAAGAATCGAATCGAAAAGAATCTAATCAAATAGAATCGACAAGAATCGAAATGAATCGAATAGAAAAGAATAGAATTGAATCGAATTGAAAAGAATCAAATCAAAAAGAATCGTATTGAAACAAAAAGAATCGAATCGAATGTAACAAAAAGAATCGAATCGAAAAGAATCTTATCAAAACAAAAGAATCGAATCGAATAGAATCAAATAAAAAAATCGAATCTACACGAATCGAAAAGAATCTAATTGAAACGAATCAAAAAGAATTAAATCAAATAGAATCGAAAAGAATCGGTATCCCTGGGTGGCGCAGCGGTTTGGTGCCTGCCTTTGACCCGGGGCACGATCTTGGAGACCCGGGATCGAATCCCACGTCGGGCTCCCAGTGCATGGAGCCTGCTTCTCCCTCTGCCTGTGTCTCTGCCTCTCTCTTTCTCACTGTGTGCCTATCATAAATAAAAAAAATTAAAAAAAAGAATCGAAAAGAATCTAATCGAATTGAAAAAATCGAGTAGAATCTAATATAATCGAAAAGATTCGAAACGAATTGAATCGAAGAGAATTGATTCAAATTGAAATGAAAATAATCGTATCGAATCGATTTGAAAAGAATCAAATTGAATCGAATCGAAAGAAATGAATCGAATCGAAAACAATCGAATCGAACCGAATCGAAAAGAATCAAACGGAATGGAAACGAATCGAAAAGAATATAATCGAATCAAAAAGAATCAAATCAAATTTAATGGAATCAAAAAAATCGAATCGAATAGAAAAGAATCGAATTGAAACAAATAGATTTGAAACGAAAGAATCAAATCGAATCGAATTGAATCGAATAGAATCAAATCGAAAAGAATCGAATCGAATCGAAATAATCAGAATCGAATCCAAATACATCGAATTGAATCGAATCGAATCAAAAGAATTGAATCGAAAATAATCGGAAATAATCGAATTTAATCAAATCAAATAGAAGAGTCTAATCTATTTGAATCGAATCATATCGAAAAAAATCGAATCAAATAGAATCAGATTGAATCGCATCAAATTAAAAGAATTGAATCGCATCAATCAAAAAGAATCGAATTGAATGGAAGCGAAAAGAATCGAATGAATCAAATCGAATCAAACGAAAAGAATCTAATCTAATTGAATCAACTTAAAAAGAATCGAATCGAATCGAAAAGAAAGGAATCGAATCGAATCGAATTGAATCAAATCTAATCGAATTGAAAGGAATCAATTCGAAAATAGTCGATTCACATCGAATCGAATCTAAAATAATGGAAAAGAATAGAATCGAAAAGAATAGAATCGAAAAGAATTGAAGTGAATCGAATAGAAAATAATTGAAATGAATCGAATCAAAAAGAATCTAATCGAATCGAAACGAATCAAATACATTCAAAAAGAATTGAATCGAATCGAAAAGAAACAAATTGAAAAAATCGAATTGAATTGAAAATAACTGAATCAAAACGAATCGCATCGAAAATATTTGAACCGAATCGAAAATAATCGAATCAATTTGAAAATAATCGAATCAAAAAGATTCTAATTGAATCAAATCGAAAATAATCTCATCGAAAATAATTGAATTGATTTAAAAATAATCGAATCGAAAATAATCAAATTTAATCGAATTGAATCGAATCGAATCGAAAGAATTGAATCGAAAAGAATAAAAAATAATCGGAAAGAATCGAATTGAATCAAATCAAATAGAAAATAGTCTAATCTATTCGAATCGAAGCTAAACAAAAAGAATCAAATCGAATAGAATCAAATCGAAACGCATCAAATCAAAAGAATTGAATTGCATCAAAAAAAAGAATCGAATCGAATGGAAGCGAAAAAAATCTAATGAATCGAATCGAATCAAATGAAAAGAATCGAATCAAATTGAATCAAATCAAAAAGAATCGAATCAAATAGAATTGAAAAGAAAGGAATCGAATCAAATTGAATCGAATTGAATGGAATCTAATCTAATTGAAACAAATCGATTTGAAAATAATCGATTCACATCGAATCGAATCGAAAATAATGGACACGAATAGAATCGAAAATAATCAAATCGAAACGAAAAGAATTGAATCGAATCGAATAGAAAATAATCGAAATGAATCGAATCGAAAATAATCTAATCGAATCAAAAACATTCGAATCAAATCGAAAAAAACATCGAAAATAATCGAATAGAATTGAAAATAATCGAATTGAATGCATCGAAAATACTCGAATCGCATCGAAAATAATCGAATCGCATCGAAAATAATCGAATCAAAAAGAATCTAATCGAATCAAATCAAAAAGAATCTAATCGAAAAGAATCGAATCAAATCAAAAATAATCGAATCGAATCAAAAATAATCGAATCGAACCCAATCGTATCAAAGTGAAAATAATCAAATTTAATCGAATTGAATTGAAAATAATCGCTCGAATCGAATTTAATTGAATCGAATCGAAAATAATCGAATCGAATCGAATCGAAAATAATCAAAACAAATCGAATCGAAAATAATCGAATTGAATCGAAAATAATTGAAACTCATCGAAAAGAATCGAATCGAATCAAAAAGAACCAAATTGAAATTAATCGAATCGAATCTTATATACTCGAATCAAAAAGAATCGAGTCGGGATCCCTGGGTGGCGCAGCAGTTTGGCGCCTGCCTTTGGCCCAGGGGGTGATCCTGGAGATCCGGGATCGAATCCCACGTCAGGCTCCCGGTGCATGGAGCCTGCTTCTCCCTCTGCCTGTGTCTCTGCCTCTCTCTTTCTCACTGTGTGCCTATCATGAATAAATAAAAATTAAAAAAAATAATGCAAATTATTGGTGTTAAAAAAAAAGGAATACAGTCGATTCGAATCGAAAATATCAAATCGGGATCCCTGGGTGGCGCAGCAGTTTAGCGCCTGCCTTTGGCCCAGGGCGTGATCCTGGAGACCTGGGATCGAATCCCACATCAGGCTTCCGGTGCATGGAGCCTGCTTCTACCTCAGCCTATGTCTCTGCCTCTCTCTCTCTCTCTCTCTGTGTGACTATCAAAATAAATTTAAAAACAAAATATCAACCCGAATCGAAAAGAATCGAATTGAAAAGTATCGATTCAAATAGAAAATAATCGAATTGAATCAAAACAATTTGAATTGATATGAAACGAGTCGAATCGAAAATAATAGAATCGAATCAAACCGAATCGAAATGAAAATAGTCAAATTGAATCGAATTGAAAATAATCGAATCAAATCAAACCGAAAATAATCGAATCGAATCTAATAAAAAATAATTGATTCTAATTGAATCGAATCGAAAATAATCGAATTGAATTGAATTGAAAATAATCAAATCGAATCGTAAATAATCGAGTCAAAAGTAATCTTATTGAATCGAAAATAATCGAATCGAATAAAAAATAATCCAATCGAATCGAAAATAATCCAATCGAAAAGAATCAAATCGAATCGAAAATAATCGAATCGAATCGAATCGAAAATAATTGATTTGCATCTAATCGAATCGAATTGAAAATAATCGAATCAAATTGAATCGAAAATAATCAAATAAAAAAGAAAATAATCAAATCAAATAAAAAATAATCGAATCGAACCCAAAATAATCGAATCGAAAAGAATCGAATCGATTCAAATCGAAAATAATCTAATCGATTCGAAAAGAATCGAATCAAATAAAAAATAAACGAATCAAATTAAATCGAAAATAATCGAATCAAATGCAATTGAATCGAATCGAAAATAATCGAATCAAATAGAAAAGAATTGAATTAAATCGAATCAATATAATCAAATAGACTCATCGAATCGAATCGAATAGAAAATAATTAATCAAATTGAATCGAAAATAATCAAATCGAATTGAAACAATTGAATCGAATCGAAAATAATCGAATCGAAAAGAATCGAATCGGGGATCCCTGGGTGGCGCAGCGGTTTAGCGCCTGCCTTTGGCCCAGGGCGCGATCCTGGAGACCCGGGATCGAATCCCACGTCGGGCTTCCGGGGCATGGAGCCTGCTTCTCCCTCTGCCTATGTCTCTGCCTCTCTCTTTCTCTCTCTCTATGTGACTATCATAAATAAATAAAAATTAAAAAAAAATTAAAAAAAAGAAAGAATCGAATCGAATCGAAAAGAATCGAATCAAATTGATTGATAATCGAATCAAATTATCCAATTGAATCGAATAGAAAATTATCGATTTGCATCGAATCGAATCGAATAAAAAATAATCTAATCAAATTGAATTGAAAATAATCGAATCGAATCGAAAATAATCGAATTGAAAGTAATCTTATCGAATCAAAAGTAATCTTATCGAATCAAAAATAATCGAATCGAATAAAAAATAATCCAATCGAAAAGAATCGAATCGAATCGAATCGAAAATAATCGAATCAAATCGAATAGAAAATAATTGATTCGCATCTAATCGAATCGAATTGAAAATAATCGAATCAAATTGAATCAAAAATAATCAAATCGAATAAAAAATAATCGAATCGAAACCCAAATAAACGAATTGATTCAAAATTAATCGAATCGAATAAAATCATTTTCAATTCATTTCAATTCTTTTTGATTTGATTCAATTCTTTTCGATTTGATTCAATTCGATTCGATTCTTTTCAACTGGATTCAATTCTTTTCGATTCGCTTCTTTTCGATGTCATTCGATTCGATTCTGTTCGATTCGAGTTAATTCTATTCGATTTTTATCGATTTGATTATATTCTTTTCGAATTGATTCGATTTTATTCTTTTCGATTTGATTCGATTTTTTTTCAATTCGTTTTGAATCTTTTTGATTCGATTCGATTCTTTTCAATTTCATTCGACACGATTCGATTCTTTTCGATTTGATTCGACACGATTCGATTCTTTTCGATTCGATTCAAATCAAATCTTTTCGTTTCGATTCGATTCGATTTGATTATTCAAATGAATCAAATCTAATAGAAAAGAATCGAATTGAATCGAATCGAAAAGAATCAAATCGAATCGAAAAATATCGAGTCGAATCGAAAAGAATCAAATCAAAAAGAGTCAAATAGCATCAAATCGTATCAAAAATAATCGATTCCAATGGAATAGAATTGAATATAAACCAATCGAATTGAATTGAATATAGTCGAATCGAATCGAAACGAATCAAATCAAAAATAATAGAATCGAATCAAACCGAATCGAAATGAAAATAGTCAAATTGAATCGAATTGAAAATAATCGAATCAAATCAAACCGAAAATAATCGAGTCGAATCTAATCAAAAATAATCGATTCGAATTGAATCGAATAAAAAATAATTGAATTGAATTGAATTGAAAATAATCAAATCGAATCGAAAATAATAGAATCGAAAGTAATCTTATCGAATCGAAAATAATCGAATCAAATAAAAATAATCCAATCGAATCGAAAATAATCCAATCGAAAAGAATCGAATCAAATAAAAAATAATCGAATCGAATTGAATCGAAAATAATTGATTCGAATCTAATCGAATCTAATTGAAAACAATCGAATCAAATTGAATCGAAAATAATCAAATCGAATCAAAAATAATCGAATCAAATCCCAAATAATCGAATGGAAAAGAATCGAATCAAATAAAAAATAAACTAATCTAATTAAATCGAAAATAATTGAATCGAATGCAATTGAATCGAATCGAAAATAATCGAATCAAAACGAAAAGAATTGAATTAAATCGAATCAATATAATCGAATAGAATCATCGAATCGAATCGAATAGAAAATAATCTAATAAAATTGAATCGAAAATAATCAAATCGAATTGAAAACAATCGAATCGAATCGAAAATAATCGAATCGATTCGAAAAGAATAGAATCAAATTTAATCGATAATCGAATCGAATCATCAAATCGAATCGAATCGAAAATTATCGATTTGCATCGAATCGAATCGAATAAAAAATAATCTAATCAAATTGAATCGAAAAAGAAAAAAAAACAAATTGAATCGAAAGTTCTTATCGAATCGAAAATAATCGAATTGAATAAAAAATAATCCAATCGAATCGAAAATAATCCAATCGAAAAGAAACGAATCGAATCAAATCGAAAAGAATCAAATCGAATTGAATCGAAAATAATTGATTCGCATCTAATCGAATCGAATTGAAAATAATCGAATCAAATTGAATCGAAAATAATCAAATCGAATCAAAAATAATCGAATCGAATCCCAAATAAACGAATTGAATCAAAATTAATCGAAACGAATAAAATCATTTTCAATTCATTTAAATTCTTTTTGATTTGATTCAATTCTTTTCGATTTGATTCAATTCGATTCGATTCTTTTCAACTGGATTCAATTCTTTTCGATTCGCTTCTTTTCAATGTCATTCGATTCGATTCAGTTCGATTCGATTCAATTCGATTCGATTTTTATCGATTTGATTATATTCTTTCAAATTGATTCGATTTTATTCTTTTCAATTCTATTCTATTCGATTCAATTTTTTTTCAATTCGTTTTGAATCTTTTTGATTCGATTCTATTCTTTTCGATTTCATTCGACACGATTCGATTCTTTTCTATTTGATTCGATTTGATTATTTTCTATTCAATTCGAATCAATTTTGTTTCGATTCGATTCGATTATTTGAATGAATCAAATCGAATAGAAAAGAATCAAATCGAATCGAATCAAAAAGAATCGAATCGAAAAGAATCAAATCAAATCGAAAAATATAGAGTCGAATCGAAAAATATCAAATCGAAAAGTGTCAAATAGCATCAAATCGAATCGAAAATAATCGATTCCAATGGAATCAATTTGAATATAAATCAATCGAATTGAATTGAATATAGTCGAATCAAAGCGAAAAGAATCAAATCGAAAAGAATCGAATCGAATCGAAAATATACGAATCAATCCAATCGAATCGCATCGAAAAGAATCGAATTGAATCGAAATGAATCGATACAAAAATAATCGATTCACATGGAATCAAATCGAAAATAATGGAAAATAATAGAATCGAAAATAATCGAATTGAAAAAATCGAATTGAATCGAAAAGAACCGAATCGCATCGAAAATAATTGAATCGAATCTACAATAATTGTATCGAAAAGAATGGAGTTGATACGAATAGAAAAGAATCGAATAGAATAGAATCAAATCGAAAATAATTGAATCGAATCGAATCAAAAATAAATGAATCAAATAGAATCTAATCGAAAATAATCGAATCAAAAAAAAGAATCGAATCAAAAATAATCGAATTGAATCGAATTAAAAGTATTCAAATCGAATCGAAAAAATTCATTATAATCGAATTGAATCGAATAGAATAGAAATGAAAATAATCAAATCGAATCGAATTGAAAATAATCGAATCAAATCTAATCGAATCAAATAGCAAATAATCAAATCGAATTGAAACGAATCGAATTGAATTGATACGAATTTATTCAAAAATAATCGATTCACATTAAATCGATCAAAAATAATGGAAACAAATAGAATCGAAAATAATCGAATTGAATCAAATTGAAAATAATCGAATCGAATAAAAAATAATCGAATCGAAAATAATCAAAACTAATCGAACCGAATTGAATCGAAAACAATCGATTTGAATAGAACCGAACTGAATAGAAAATAATCTAATCAAATCGAAAAGAATTGAATCGAATCTAAAATAATCGAATCGAATCAAAAATAATTTATTCGAATCGAAAGAAATCGAATCGAATCCAATCAAATCGAATAAAAAATAATCAATTGATTTGAATTGAATCGAAAATAATTGCATCGAATCGAAAATAATTGATTCCCATTGAATTGAATCGAAAATAATCTAATCGAATTGAATCGCAAATAATCGAATCGAATCAAAAATAATCAAATGGAATCAAATCAAATCGAATCGAATTGAAAAGAATCGATCAAATAGAAAAGAATCGAATCAAATCGAAAAGAATCGAATTGAAAAGAATTAAATCGAATTGAAAAGTATCGAATCAAATCGAATTGAATCGAATCGAATCGAACAGAATTGAATCAAATCAAATCGAAAAGAATTGAATCGAATCGAAAAGAATCGAATCGAAAAAAATCGAGTCAAATTGAAAAGAATTGAATCAAATCGTAAATAATCGAATAGAATCACATCGAAAATATTTGAATCGAATCGAACTGAAAAGAATCGAATCGAAACGAATCCATCAAAAAGACTCAAATCGAATCGAATCGAATCAAATTGAATAGAATAGAAAAGAATCTATCGAATCGAAAAGAATTGAATCGATAATAATCGATTTGAAAAGAATGGAATCGAATCGATTCAAATCGAAAAGAATTGAATTGAATTGAATCAAATCCCTAACCCTAACCCCTAACACCTAACCCCTAACAATAAACCTATTCTGACCCTAACACTTAACCCTAACCTTTTTTTTTAATTTATTTTTTATTGGTGTTCAATTTACTAACATACAGAATAACACCCATTGCCCGTCACCCATTCACTCCCACCCCCCGCCCTCCTCCCCTTCCATCACCCCTAGTTCATTTCCCAGAGTTAGGAGTCTTCATGTTCTGTCTCCCTTTCTGATATTTCCCACACATTTCTTCTCCCTTCCCTTCTATTCCCTTTCACTATTATTTATATTCCCCAAATGAATGAAACCATACAATGTTTGTCCTCTGATTGACTTACTTCAATACCCTCCAGTTCCATCCACGTCGAAGCAAATGGTGGGTATTTGTCGTTTCTAATGGCTGAGGAATATTCCATTGTATACATAGACCACAGCTTCTTTATCCATCATCTTTCGATGGACACCGAGGCTCCTTCCACAGTTTGGCTATTGTGGACATTGCTGCTATGAACATCGGGGTGCAGGTGTCCTGGCGTTTCACTGCATCTGAATCTCTGGAGTAAATCCCCAGCAGTGCAATTGCTGGGTCGTAGGACAGGTCTATTTTTAACTCTTTGAGGAACCTCCACACAGTCCTAACCCGATTTATTCACTCACAAGTCCAGGACCTCCTGGCTTCCAGGCTTAGGTTGGTGGCTGTCCGATAGTGAGGTTAGTAGCAAGACCTCTGAATTGGAGACAGAAGCTCTGAGGACTGTTTCTGATTCTTTCTTTTGAGGTGAGGTTTTCCTTCTAGTCATTTTGCTCAGTGCAGAGTGGCCAAAAGCAAGTTGTATTGGGAAAAAGAGAAAAAGAGAGGAGAGAAAGAAGGAAAGAAAAGAGAAAGAGAAAAAAAAGGGAAGAGAAAAAAAAAACTAAAGAAGAAAAAAAAGAAGAAAAAGAGAAAGAAAAAGAAAGGAGAAAAAAAGGGGGGGTGGGGGAAGGAAACAAATCAAAAAGCAAAACAAAACAAAAAACAAAAAAAACAAACAAACAAACAAAAAAAATCCAAAAAAAAAAAAAAGGAACCACCGGGGAGTATCTTCTGATTCTGTGTACTTTAAGTCCTTTGACTTCCCCTGGAATTTGTCCGTCTAGCTGGTGTTCTGGGGGAGGGGCCTGTTGTGCTGATTTTCAGGTGTTAGCAGTTGGGGGAGCTGCTGTGCCCCTGCCTGGTGCAGGGCTCAGTGGGGGTTGTTTACCCCGTGAGGCGGCAGGAGGAACAGCCCCAGTGGCGGGGCCGCTCTGGAAACCTGGATTCAGCTCCGGCAGGAACTCCGTCTGCAGGGCCTGGAGGCTCCGGGCGGGGCCGCTGATCTGCTCAGCTGGGGCAGGAGCGTCTTCGCTGTCCTGGGCCCTCCCGGCCTCTGCCTGTTCCGGGGGAGGCGGGATCCTGGGCTGTGTCCCGGCGCCCTGTGCTCCGGGGCCTGTGCTGGTGGAATCGCGCTCCCGGGCCGCGCAGCCCCCTCCGCGGAGCCGCCGCCCGAGCCCCTCCAAGCTGCTCCTGGAACCGCGCAGGCCCCTCTGCACGGAGCCTCTTCCTCTGCCCGAGCCCGGCCGAGCTGCTCCCGGGGCCGCGCAGCCCCCTCCGCGCAGTCCCCTCCGCGGAGCCGCCGCCCGAGCCCCCCCCCCCCCCCCCCCCCCCGAGCTGCGCTGCAGCCCTTGGGGAGCTCGGCGCACTCTCCTGGGCGCGCAGTTGCTCTGTTACTGTCCCAGGGAACCCGAGGGCATCCCCGCCCTCCTGGGTCCTGCTCCAACTCCCCGCGAGCCCCTTTCCGCCCGGGAAGGTCGGTGCAGCTCCTGCTCCTCCGGGACAGGGCTCTCCTGTCCTGGGGACACTCGCCCCGGCCTCAGCCCGGCCCCTTGCGGGGCCCCTCCCCCTTGGAGACCTTTGTTTCTTTATTTCTTTTTCCCCGTCTTCCTACCTTGATAGAAGCGCGAACTCTTCTCACTGTTGCATTCCAGGTGTTCTCTCTTTAAATCTCAGGCCGAATTCATAGATTTTCAGGATAATTTGAAGGTTTTCTAGGTAGTTTGGTGGAGACAGGTGATTTGGAGACCCTACTCTTCAACCATCTTGCTCCTCCCCCAACCCTAACCCTTAAACCTAACCCTAAACCTAACCGTAACCCTAACCCTAACACCTAACACCTAAAACTAACCGTAACCTGAACACTAACCCTAAACTTAACCCGTACCCTAACCAAAACCCATACCCTAACCCTAACAGGTACCCTAACACTAACCTGTACCCCAACAATAACCCGTACACTAACACGTACCCTAAACCGTACTCTAACCCATACGCTAACCCGTACCCTAAGCGTAAGCCCGTACTCTAACCCGTACACTAACCCGTCCCCTAACACAAACCCTGACCAGTACACTAACACTACCCGTACCCTAACCAATTCCCTAACCCGTATCCTAACCCTAACCCTAACACGTACCTAACCATAACACTAACGCTAACCCCTAACCCTAACCCTAACCCTAACCCTAACACCTAACTCTAACCCTAACACTAAACCCTAACCACTAACGTTAACCCTAAACCAAAACCTAACCCTAACCCCTAACCCTAACCTTAACCCCTAAACCTATCCCTAACCTGAACCCCTAACCAATAACCCTAAACCTAACACTAATCCTTAACCCTAACCCTTACAATTACCCTAACCCTAACCCTAATCCTAACACTAACCCAAACCCTAAACCTAACTCCTAACCCTAACCATAAACCCTACCTTAACCCTAACACTAACACTAAACCTAATACCTAAACCCTAACCCTAGCCCTAACCATTAACCCCTAACCCATAACCCTAATCCTAACCCGTAACACTAACCCTTAACCCTAACCCTAACCCTAACCCAAACCCTAACCCCTAACCCTAACCCTAACCCTTAACCCTAATCCTTAACTCTAACCCTAACTTTAACCCTAATCCAAACCCTAAACCTAACTCCTAACCCTAACCGTAACCCTAACCCTAACCCTAATCCCTAACACCTAACCCTAACCCTACACCCTAACCCATAACCCCTAAACCTAACCCTAACCCTAACACTTAACCCTAACCCTTAACGCTAACCCTAACCCTAACCCCAAACCTAACCCCTAACCCTAACCAAAACCCCTAACCCCTAACCCTAAACCTAACCCTAACCCTAAACCTAACCCTTAACCCTACCCTTAATCCTAACCCTAATAAAACCCTAAACCTAACCCCTAACCCTAACCGTAACCCCAAACCTTAACCCTAACCCTAATCCTAACACGACCCTTACCCCTTAACCCCTAACCCCTAACCCTAAAACCTAATGCTATCCGTAACCCTTAACCTCAACACTTAACCCTAAACCTAAACCTAACCCTTACCCTAACCCGTACCCTAACCCTAAACCATCCCTAACCCCAACCCTAACCCGTACACTAACCCTAACCCGTATCTTAACCCTAACCCGTACACTAACCCTAACACGAAACCTAAATCTAACCCTGAACCTAAACCAAACAATACCCTAACCCTAACCCTAACCCGCACCCTAACCCTTACACTAACACCAACCCTAACACTAACCCGTATACTAAACCTAAATAGTACCCTAACACTAACCCTAACCCATACCCTAATCCTAACCCTAAAACTAACCCTAACCCGTACCCTAACCATATACCGTACCCTACCCAAACCCTAACCATAACCAGTACCCTAACACTAAAACTACCCCTAAACCTAACCCTAACTCAAATCATAACCCTAACCCTATCTATAAACCTAACCCTAACCCTAACCTAACCCTAACCCTCACCCTAAACCTATCGCTAACACGTAAACTAACCCTAACCCTAACCCTAAACTGTAAACTAAACCAACCTTAACCCTAACCCTAAACAGTACCCTAACCCTAACCCTAACATGTACCTGAACCCTAACCCTAACCCTAAACCTAATCCTAAGCCGAACCCTAACCCTAACTCTAACCCAAACCCATACCCTAAGTCTAACACTAACTCTCCCGTACCCTAACCCTAACCTGTACCCTAACCCTAAAACATATCCTATCCTGCACCCTAACCCGTACCCTAACCTGTACCCAAACCCTAATCCTATACCGTTCCGTAACCCGAACCCTAAAATAGACCATACACTAACCCGTAACCGTACCCGTACCCTAACCCATAAACAAACCCATACCCTACACCTAACCCTAACCTAAACCCGAACCTGTAAGCCTAACCCTAACCACAACCCTAACCCTAACCCGTACCCTAACCCTAACCCTAAATGTATCCCATACCCTTACCCGAACCCTAAACCTAACCCATAACCTAACCCTACCCCTAACCCTAACCCGTAACCCAAACCTAACACTAAACCTAATCCTAAACAGTACCCTAACCCTGACGCTAACACTAAACCCTAACCCTAACCCTACCCCTAACCCTAACCCTAACCGAAAACTAACCCTAACACTAACCATAACCATAACCTATCCTAACCCTAACACTAACCCTAACCCATAACCTAAACCTAACCCTAACCCTAAAGATAAACAGTACCCTAAACCTAACCCTAACCTGTACCCTAAACCAAACACTAACACTAACCCTAAACCTAACCCTAACCCGTACCCTAACCCGTACCCTAACCCGTACCCTAAAACTAACCCAAACCCTAACCGTTACCAGTACCCTAACCCATACCTTAACCCGTACCGTAATCCATTCCATATGTCTAAACCGTACCCTAACCCTAACCCTAACCCGTATCCTAACCCTAATCTGTACCCTAAACCTAAGCCTAAACCGAACCCTAACCATAAACCTAACTAACCCTAACCCGTAGCCTAAGCCTAACCTGAACCCTAAACATAACCCGAACTCTAACTCTAGCCCTAAACCGTACTCTAACCCTAACCGTAACCCTAACCTGTAACCTAACCCTAACCCTAACCCTAACGCTAAACAGTACCCTAAACCTAACCCTATCCCATACCCTAACACTATCCCTAACCCTACCCTAAACCTAACCCTAAAGCTAACCTTAAACGGTACCCTAATCCTAACCCGTACCCTAACGCTTACCCTAACCCTCACCTGTACCCTAACCCAAACTCTAACCCGTACCCTAACCCTAACCTTACCCCAACCCTAAACCTAACGAAACCCAATCCCTAATCCTAACCCTAACCCTAACCCTAACCTAATCCTAACCCTAACCCTTCTCCTATCCCTAACCCTTAACCCGTAACCTAACCCTAACCTTAAACCTAACAATAAAGAGTACCCTAACGTTAAACCTAACCCGTACCCTAACCCTAACCCTAACCCTAACCTGTACCCTAGCCCTAACACATACACTAACCCGTACACTTATCCGTAACCTAACCCGTACCCTAACCCGTAACCTAACCCATAAACTAACCCTAACACTTACCCATACCCTAACCCATAAAGTAACCCGTAACCTAACCCTAACCCTAACCCGTACACTAACCATAACCCTAACCCTAACCCGTAACTCCTAACCCTAACCTTAACCCAAACCCATATCCCTAAACCTAACCCTAACCCTAACTCTAACCCTAACCCTAAACCTAACATCAAACCCAACCCCAAACCCAACCCCGAACCTAAACCTAACCCTAACTCCTAACCCCTAACCCTAACCCTTAACCCCTAATCCTAACCCTAACCCAAACCCGAACCCTTAACCCTATCCCTAACCCTAACCCTTAACCCTAACCCTTAACCATAACGCTAACCCTAACCCTAACCATAACCCAAACCCTAACCCTAACTCCTAACCCTAACACTAACCCTAACCCGTACCCTAAACCTAAACCGTACATACCCTAACCCTAACCATAACCTAAACCATCACACTAAAACTACCCCTAACCTAACCCTAACACTAATCATAACCCTAACCCTATATCTAAACCTAACCCTAACCCTAACCCTAAACCTAACCTAAACCTAAACCTCACCCTAACCCTAACCCTAACCCTAACCCTAACCCTAACACGTAAACTAACCCTAACCCTAACCCTAACCCTAACCCATAAACTAAACCTAACCTTAACCCTAACCTAATCCTAACCCTAATGCTTACCCTATCCCTAACCATAACCCATAACCTAACCCTAACCCTAAACAGTACCCTAACTTTAACCCTAACCCATACCCTAACGCTAACCCTAACCTTAAACCTAAACCGAAACCTAAGCCGATCCCTAACTCTAACCCGTACCCTAAACTGTACCCTAACCCTAACACTAACCCGTAACCTAATCCATAACCTAACCCTAACCCTAACCCGGAGCCTACCCCTAACCCTGAACCTACCCCTAACCATAACCTGAACCCTTACCATAACCCTAACCGTAACCCTAACCCTAAGCTTAAACAGGACCCTAACCCTAACCCTAACCCTAACCCTAACCCTAACCCTAACCCATAACCTAACCCAAACTTTACAGCATTGGAAGTCAGGTCGTTCCATGAATAAAGCTCTACTGCACCTGGAGACACAACCATTGAAGCCTGCAGCTTGCCCCTTGCGTCCCATGAGCTTCTGACAAACATGTCTAGTGAGGATGTTCGAAACTCCATCTGCAGGCAGTGTGGAACTGGGAAGGACGGCGTGTCAGCTCATCTTGCAGAAGGAAGTTCCCCAGAGAGACAGCTTTCAACTAGGTACTCAGGTTTGGAAGTTGGTATGTAGCTCCCTTCTGAGGGAGGAATTACTCAGAAGTTGTTGGATTGGGCTAGGGGACACTTGCCTGTCACAAAACTTGTGTCCCATATCGAACGACGTCCTTTTGAAGTGAAAGGTATAGGCGGTCAGCATGTGGGAGGAACAAGCCATAAGCTTATCCAAAGGGGTGTGCATCACTTGGAGGCAAGTGTCCGGTAGTCGCGCAATTGACAATGCAGACATTTGGTTCTCACTCCGCTACTGTCCCGCATAGAACGGAATGCTGTGGAAGCGATCCGTACAGGCCGTCAGATTGTGGGAGGTACAGGCCATAAGCTCAACTCAGAGAAGCGTGTATGCTTTGCAGGCAGATGTCTGCTAGCCACTCTTTTATGGGAGTTAGAACCTAGCTACACTTTAATTGAACAAGGCTGTTGGAAATCATTGTATTGAACTCAGTTATACGGACTACAAGCCTGAAACGTCTAAATGCTTTTCACAACCTCATCCAGCACCTAACATAAGGATGTTAGGACCAATGTCTACAAGCAGGAGGGTTGCAGGAGGGTCCTGCCCTCACCTCAACTCTCACAAGGAAGCATGTCTAGAAGCCAGCTTTCAACTAGCTGCATTCTGATGGCCCTGAGAACGCAGCAGTATTCTAACTCAGGAGGTTCCAAGAATACCACTCTACACCACCTGGAGACACCTTCCAGGCCTGCATTATTCCACTTGCATCTCACAAGCTTCTGACAAACGTCTCTGGTGAAGACGTTGGAAACATATTCCGCAGGCAGTGTGGAACTGTGAGGGACTGCGTGTGAGCCCAACTCTCGGATGTAAGTTGCCGTTGGATGCAGGGTTCAATTAGCTAGTATGGAACTTAGTATGTAGCACCAGTCTAAGACAGGAATTACTAGGAAATCGTGGGATTGAGCTTGGAGGCATTCTCTTGTGGGCCTCACCTGGACAGGCGACTGGTTCCCACCTGGGACTCACCTGGACCTGATAACGTTGCTCTACACTTTGGACTCACCTGGCCCTGATGACTCTGAGCCACACCTAGGCCTCAATCTGGACCTGGTGACTGTGGTCCCCACCTGGGTCTCACCTGGACCTGGTGAATCTGGTCCTCACATGGGCATCAAGGGACCTGGTTACTCAGTTCCACATCGAGGCCTCACCTCATACCCCTCGGTGCCTCACCCTGACTTGGTGACTCTGGTCCCCACCTGGATATCACCTGGACCGGGTGACTCTGGTCCTCATCTGGGCCTAACCCGGAACTGGGAACTCTGGTCCTCAACTGGGCCTCAACAGGACCTGGTGAATCTACTCCTCACTTTGGCATCGTCTGGACCTTGTGACTCTGGTCCCACCTGGGCATCAATGGGACATGGGTACACTGTTCTCCACCTGGGACTCACCTGGACCTGATAACTTTGCTCCACACTTTGGCCTCACCTGGTCCTGATGACTATGAGCCCCACCTAGGCCTCAATCTGGACCTGGTGACTGTGGTCCCCACCTGGTTCTCACCTGGACCTGGTGACTCTCGTAACCACATGAACCACACCTGGACGTGGTGAGTGTGGCGTCCTTCTAGCCTCACATTTACCTGGTGATTCCGATCCCCACCAGGGCATCACCAGGATCTGGTGACACATGGACCTGGAGAGTGGGGTTGCCACCTGGGCTTCACCCATACCTGGTGACTCAGGTCCCCACGTGGGCCTCACCTGAACCTGGTGAATCTGGTCCTTACCTGGTCCTCACCTGGACCTGGTGACTCTGGTCACCACCTGGGCCTCAGCTGGACCTGGTGAATCTGGTCCCCATCTGGGCCTCACCCAGTCCTGGTGACTTTGTTTCCCACCTGGACTGGATTACTGTGGACTCCTAATTGGCCTCACCTGGAACTGGTGACTCTGATCCTATCTTGGCCTCAGCCAGATATGGTGACTCTGGTGCTCACCTGGGCATCATTGGGACCTGGATACTCTGTTCCACACCTGTGCCTCACCTGGACATGATGACTCTGGAACCCCTCTGGGCCTCACCCTGACATGGTGACTCTGGTCCCCATCTGGATGTAACCTGGACCAGGTGATTCTGGTACCCCTCTAGGCCTCAACCAGACCTGGTGACTCTGGTCCTCAAATGGGCCTCACCTACACCTAGCTAATATGCTCCCCACTGGGCCTCATCTGGACCTGGTGACTCTGGTCCCTACCTGAATATCACTTGGAACGGGTGTCTCTGGTCCTCCTGTGGGCCTCACCCGGAGCTGCGGACTCTGGTCCTCAACTGGGCCTCAACGGGACCTGGTGAATCTACTCCTCACTTAGTCCTCATTTAGACATTGTGACTCTGGTCCCACCCGGGCATCAATGGGACATGGTTACTCTGTTCCCCACCTGGGATTCAACTGGACCTGATAACTTTGCTCCGTACTTTGGCCTAACATGGCACAGATGACTCTGGGGCCTCCACCTAGGCCTCTGTATGGACCTGGTGATGGTGGTCCCCACCTGGGTCTCACCTAGACCTGGTGACTCTCGTTCCCACATGAACACCACCTGGACCTGGTGACTGTGGTGACCTTCTAGCCTCATATTTACCTGGTGACTCTGGTCCCCACCAGAGCTTCATCTGGATCTGGTGACTCTGGTCCCAACCTGGGCATCATTGGGACATGGTTCCTCTATTTCCCACTGAGACTCACCTGGACCTGGTAACTCTGGTCTTCACTTTGGCCTCTACTGGACCAGGTAACTCTGGACCCAACTGGTCCTCACCTGGAACTGGTGACTCTGATCCTTAGCATGGTCTTACCTGACCTGGTTACTGTGGTTCCCACCGGGACTCACCTGGACCTCATGTCTCTGATCCCGACCTGGGCCTCACCTGGACATGGTGTGTCTGGTACCCACCTGAGTACCATCGGAACATGGTTACACTACTCCCTAACAGGGACCTACCTAGACCTGATAACTCTGGTCTTCACCTGGACCACACCTGGACATGGTGACACTGGTACACACCTGGGTCTCACCTGGAACTGGTGAGTCTGATCCCCACCTGGTCCTCACCTGTAACTGGTGACTCTCATTCCCAATGGAACTCATGTGGACCTGGTGGCTGCAGTGTTTCTAGCTTCTCATGGACCTGGTGACTCTGGTCCCCACCAGGGCCTCACCGGGACCTGGTGAGTGTGGTTAACACCTGCACCTCACCTGGAACTGGTGACTCTGGTCTGCACCTGACACTACCCTGGATTTGGTGACTGTGGTCCACACCTGGGCCTCACTTGGACCTGGTGACTCTGATCCCCATCTGGGCCTCACCTGGCCTTGTTGACCATGGTCCACAACTGGGCATATTTGGGACCCCTTTACTGTGTTCCACAACTGGACCTCACCTGGACCAGGTGACTCTGGTCCCCCTCTGGGTCTCACCCTGACCTGGTGACTGTGAACCCCACTTTGGCCTGACTTGGACTTGCTGACTCTGGTTGCCACATGCGCCTCACCTCGAACTGTTGACTCTGGTTCTTTCAAGGGCCTCCCTTGTACCTGGTGATCCTGGTCCCCACCTGAGCTTAACATGGACATGGTGGCTGTTGTCACCACCTGGGACTCACCTGGACCTGGTCACTGTGTTCCACACCTGGACCTCACGTAGACCTGTTGAGCATTATCCCCAGCCGGGCTCACATGGACCTGTTGCCTCTGGTCACCACCTGGGCCTCACGTGTACCAGGTAACTCTGGTCCTCACCTGGGCCTCAACTGGCCCTGGTGACTCTGGTCCCCACCTGGGCTGCACCTGGATCTGGTGACTCTGGTACCACCTGTACCTCTCCTGGACCTGGTGACTCTCTTTCCAACATGGACCTCACCTGGATCTGTTGACTCTGGTCCTCAGATTGGCCTCACGTGGACCTGATGACTCTCGTCCCCACATTGACCTACCTCAGACCTGGTGAATCTTGTCCCCACCTAGGCCTCATCCAGACCTGGTGACCCTTGTCCTCAGCTATGCCTCAATTCGACCTGATGAATCTGGTCCTCACGTGTACCTCACATGAACCTGAGACTCTGCTGGATATAGTGGCACTGGTTCCCACATGGGGCTCACGTGATACTGGTAACTGTGGTCTCCTTCTTTGCCTCACCAGGACCTGGTGATTCTGATCCGCATCTGGGCCTTGCATGGCCCTAGTGACTCTGGTCCTCACCTAGGCATCAATGGGACCTGGATACTCTATTCCACACCTGGGCCTCACTTTGACCGGGGACCTCTGGTCCCACTCTGGGCCTCCAACTAAACTGGTTACTCTGGTTCCCCCTCTGGGCCTCACCCTTACCTGGTGACTCTGGTCCCCCGCTGGGCTTCACTTGGACATGGTGAATCTGGTCCTTACGTGGTCCTCAACTGGAACTGGTGACTCTGGTCACCACCTGGGTCTCACCTGGACTTGGTGTATCCTGTTGCCACCTGGGCCTCACCTGGGCCTTGTGACTGTGGTCCCCTCCTGGTCCTCACCTGGATCTGGTGCCTCTGGTTCCCATATGTGGCTCTCTTGGACCTGGTTCCTGTGGTCTCCTTGCCTCACCTGGAACAAAATGACTCTGATCCATATTTGGGCCTCACCTGGACCTGGTGACTCTGGTCCTTACCTGGGCATCATTGGGACCTGGTTACTCTCTTCTATACCTGGGCCTCACCTGGACCTGGTGACTCTGGTCACCCTGTGGACCTCACCCTGACCTGGTGACTGTGGTCCCACCTGGGCCTCACATTGAAGAGGTGACTTGTCCCACAGGGACCTCACATGGACCTGGTGAATCTCTCCTCACATGGGCATCATGGGACCTGGTTACTCAGTTCCACATTGGGGCCTCACCTGTACCTAGTGACTCTCATCCCCCTCTGGGCCTCACCCTGACGTGGTGACTCTGGTCCCCCCCTGGATATCACCTGGACCGGGAGACTCGGGTCCCCCTCTGGGCGTCACCCGGAGCTGGGGACTCTGGTCCTCAACTGGGCCTCAACAGTACCTGGTGAATCTACTCCTCTCTTAGGCCTCATCTGGACCTTGTGACTCTGGTCCCTCCTGGGCATCAATGGGACATGGGTACTCTGTTTCCCACCTGGGACTCACCTGGCCCTGATAAATTTGCTCCACACTTTGACCTCACCTGGCCCTGATGACTCTGGGCCCCACACCTAGGCCTCAATTTGGACCTGGTGATGGTGGTCCCAACCTGGGTCTCACCTGGACCTGGTGCCTCTCCTTCCCACATGAACCACACCTGGACCTGGTGACTGTGGTGTCCTTCTAGCCTCACATTTACCTGGTGACTCCGGTCCCCACCAGGGCCTCACCTCGACCTGGTGAGTGCGGTTGCCACCTGGGCCTCACCAATACCTGGTGACTCAGGTCCCCACGTGGGCCTCTCTTGGTCCTGGTGAATCTGGTCCTTACCTTGTCCTCACCCGGACTTGGTGACTCTGGTCACCACCTGGGCCTCACCTGGACCTGGTGAATCTGGTCCCCATCTGGGCCTCATCCAGTCCTGGTGACCTTGTTCCCCCCTGGTCCTGATTGCTGTGGACTCCTTCTTGTCCTCACCTGGAAATGGTGACTCTGATCTTATCTGGGCCTCAGCCAGATCTGGTGACTCTGGTCCTCACCTGGGCATCATTGGGACCTGGTTACTCTGTTCCACACCTGAGCTTCACCTCACTCGAATTGATTTGGTTCTTTCCGATTCAACTGTTCAGTTTTCGATTTGATCCTTTTGCTTCCTTTGGATTCTATTCGACTCGATTCGATTATTTCGATTTGATTCCTTTCAATTCATTTCAATTCGTTTCTTTTCGATTCTCTTCGATTCGATTCTTTTCGATTCCATTAGATTCTATTCTTTTCGATTCGATAAGATTCGATTCTTTTCAATTCGATTTGATTCGATTCTTTTTGATTCAATTCGATTATATTCTTTTCAATTCGATTGGAGTAGATTTGATTTTTTTATTGGATTCGATTCTTTTCGATTAGATTCAATTTGATTTGATTCTTTTCGATTTGACTAGATTAGCTTCCTTTCGATTCTTTTTGAATCGATTTGATTCTATTCGATTCGATTCTTTTCGATTCTCTTTGATTCTATTGTTTTCGATCTATTAGATTAGATTCTTTTCAATTCGATTAGATTAGATTCTTTTCGATTCTTTTTGATTCAATTCGACTCGACTATTTTGGATTCGATTCACTTCGATTTGATTATTTTTGATTCAATTCAATTCGATTCAATTTGAGTTTTTTCGATTCGATTCGAATCTTCTCGAATCTATTCTTTTTGATTTTTCAATTTGATTCCATTCTTTTTGATTCAATTCGATTCGATTCTTTTTGATTCAGTTGGATTTGTTTCGAACCTTTTCGATTTGATTCGATTCTTTTCGATTCTTTTCAATCTTTTTTGATTTGATTCGATTCGATTTTTTTCGTTTTGATTCGATAGTATTTGATTCCATGCTTTTCAATTCGATTCGAATAGATTCTTTTCTATTCGATTCGTTTCATTTAGATTCTTTTCGATTTGATTCCTTTCTTTTCAATAGATTCTATTTGATTCGATAACTTTCGATTCGATTCATTTCCATTCGATTCTTTTCGCTTCCATTCGATTCAATTTTTTGATTCGATGCGATTCGATTCAGTTTTATTCGATTCGATTTTTTCGATCCGATTCGATTCTTTTCTATTTGTTTCGAGGATTCGATTCTTTTCGATGCGTTTCTATTATTTTTGATGCGTTTCGATTATTTTGATGCAATTCGATTATTTATGATTCAATTTGATTCGATTCAATTGGATTCTTTTCGATTCGATGAGATTCTTTTCGATTCGATTCTTTTCTATTGGATTCAATTCTTTTCGATTCTATTCTCTTGTATTTGGTTGGATTACATGATTTTGGATTCGATTCTATTCGATTTGATTTTTTGATTCGATTGTATTCTTTTCGATTCGATTCTTTTCGATTCGATTAAATCGAATCTACAATAATTGAATCAAATAAAAAATCGAATAGAATCGAAAATAATCGAATCAAAAAATACAATCGAATCAAAAATAATCGAATTGAATCGAATCAATAGCAATCATATCGAATCGGAAAGAATACATTATAATCGAATCGAATCGAATAGAATAGAATAGAATGGAAAACAATCGAATCGAATCGATAATAATCAAATCAAATCGAATCGACTCGAAAATAATTGAATCGAATAAATAGACTCGAATCCAAAGTAATCGAATCGAATCGAATCAAAACTAATCAAATCAATCGAAATAATTCATTATAATCGAATCGAATCGAAAATAATCGAATCAAATCGAATCTAATCGAAAAAAATCAAATCGAATCGAATCGAATCGAATCGAAAATAATCCAATCGACTCAACTGAATCGAAAACAATCAAATAGAATGGAATCGAAAACAATCGAATCGAATAGTAAAGTATCAAGTAAATGGAAAATAATCAAATCAAACCTAATCGAATAAAAAATATTTAACCGAATCGAAAATAATCGAATCGAATCGAGAATAATCGATTCATATCGAATCAAACCGAATCGAAAATAATCGAATCTATAATAATCGAATCAAATAAAATCGAATCGAATTGAAAATAATCGAATGATAAAATAGTATCGAATCAAAAATAAACGAATCGTATCGAATCAAAAGTAATCATATCGAATCAAAACGAATTCATTATAATCGAATCGAATCGAAAATAATCCAATCGAATCGAAAATAATCAAATCGAATCGATAATACTCAAATCAAATCAAATCGACTCGAAAATAATCGAATCGAAAACATAGAATCAAATCAAAAATAATCAAATCAAATCGAAAAGAATTCATCCAATCGAATCTAATATAATCGATTCGAAAAGAATCGAGTCAATTCGATTTGAAAATATCGAATCGAATCGAAAATAATTATATCGAATAGAATCGAAAATAATAGAATCTACAATAATCGAATCAAATAAAAAAATCGAATTGATCGAAAATAATCGAATTGAAAAAATAGAATCGAATCAAAAGTAATGGACTCGAATCGAATCAAAAGTAATCATATCGAAGTGAAGTGAATTCATTACAATCGAATCTAATCAAATATAGTCGAATCAAATCGAATGGAATCGAAAACAATCCCATCGAATTGTTAATAATCGAATCAAATTGAATAGAATCGAAAATAATTGAATCAAAAAAAATCGAATAAAAAATAATCAAATCGAATCGAAAAGAATTCATCCAATCGATTCTAATATAATCAATTCGAAAAGAATCGAGTCAATTCGAATCGAAAGTATCGGATCGAATCGAAAATAATCGTATCGAATTGAATCGAAAATAATCATATCGAATCCAAAATAATCGAATTGAATCTAAAATAATCGAATCGAAAAGAATCAAACCGATTCAAATCGAAAATAATCGAAACAAATCGAAAAAAGTCTAATGAAATAAAAAATAATCCAATCGAATTGAATCGAAAAGAATCGAATCGAATCGAAAAGAATCGAATCAAATCGAATCGATAATCGAATCGAATCTTCGAATCAAATCGAATCGAAAATAATCGATTCGCATCAAATTGAATCGAATAGAAAATAATCTAGTCAAATTGAATCGGAAATAATCTAATCAAATTGAATTGAAAATAATCGAATCGAATCGAAAATAATCAAATCAAACAGAATCGAATCGATTCGAATTGAAAATCGAATCAAATCCAAAAGAATCTAATCGAATCAAAAATAATCGAATTGAATGAAAATTAATCGAATCGAATCGAATTCAATTAGATTCAATTCTTTTAGATTCGATTCGAATCAAATATTTTCAATTCGATTCAATTCGATTCGATTATTCAAATGAATCGAATCGAATCTAAAAGAATCTAATCGAATCGAAAAAAATGAAATTGAAGAGAATCGAATCGAATCGAAAATAATTGAATCGAATCAATCGAATCAAAAACAATCAAATAGAAAGGAAACCAAAACAATCGAATCGAATCGAAAAGAATCGAATCGAATCGAAAATAATCGACTCAAATCGAATTGAATAAAAAATAATCGAACCGAATCGAATCGAAAAAATCGAATCGCATCGAAAATAATTGAATTGAATCGAAAATAATCAAATCGAATAGAAAATAATTGAATCGAATTGAAAATAATCAAATCGATTTGATTCGAATGGAAAATAGTCAAAACGAATTGAAAAGAATCGAATCGAAAGAAAATAATTGAATCGAATCGAAAAGAATCGAATCGAATCGAAAAGAATCGAATCGAATAAACATAATTGAATCGAATTGAAAATAATCGAATTGAATCCAATCAAATCGAATCAAAAATAATCAAATTGATTTGAATTGAATCGAAAATAATCGCAATGAATCAAATTGAATAGAAAATAATCGATTCGCTTCGAATCGAATAGAAAATAAACCAATCGAAGTGAATCGAAAAAAATCAAATAGAATTGAAAATAATCAAATCGAATTGAAAATAATCCAATAGAAAAGTATCAAACTGATTCGAATAAAGATAATCGAATCAAATCAAATCGAATCGAAAATAATCGAATCGCATCGAATCGAAAATAATCGATTCACATCGAATTGAATCAAATCGAAAATAATTGAATCGAAAGGAATCGAAAATAATCGAATCGAATAGAAAAGAATCGAATAGAAAAGAATTGAAACGAATCGATTCAAATCGAAAATAATCGAATCGAAAAGAAATGAATCCAATCAAAACAAAAATAATCGAATCGAATTGAATGAAAAATAATCGAATCTAATGCAATCGAATGTAATCGAAAATATTCAAATAGGGATCCCAGGGTGGTGCAGTGGTTTGGCGGCTGCCTTTGGCCCAGGGCACGATCCTGGAGACCCGGGATCAAATCCCACGTCGGGCTCCTGGCGCATGGAGCCTGCTTATCACTTTGCCTATGTCTCTGCCTCTCTCTCTCTGTGTGTGACTATCATAAATAAATAAGAAATTAAAAAAAAGAAAATATTCGAATAGAATTGAATTGAATCGAAAATAATCGAATAGAAAAGAATCGAATCAAATCGAATCAAAAAGAATCGAATCAAATCAAATGGAAAATAATCGAATCAAACCATAGAATTAAGTCGAATCAAAAATAATATAATCGAATCGAAGAGAATCAAATTGAATCGAATCGAATCGAATCAAATTGAAAAGAATCGATCAAGTCGAAAAGAATCGAATCGAATCGAAAAGAATCGAATCAAAAAGTATTGAATCGAATCAAATTGAAAAGTATCGAATCGAATCTAATTGAATCGAATCAAATCGAATCAAACAGAATTGAATCGAATCAATCGAAAAGAAGCAAATCGAATCTAATCGAAAAGAATAGAATCGATTCGAAAAGATTCAAATCGAATTGAATCAAATCGAAAAAAATCGAATCAAATCGAAAAAATTGAATCGAATCGAAAGGAATTGAATCGAAACTAAAGATTTGAATCGAATTGAATCGAATTGAAAGGAATTGAATCGAATAGAAAAAATCAAATCGAAAAGAATAGAATTGAATTAAATCGAAGAGACTCGAATCGAAAAGAATAGATTCGAATCATATCGAAAAGAATCGAATTAAATCTAATGGAAAAGAATCGAATCGAATCGAAAAAAATCTAGTCTAATTGAAAAGAGTCAAATCGAATTGTAAAGAATCGAATTGAATCACATCGAAAAGATTTGAATCGAATTGAACTGAGAAAAATCGAATCGAAACAAATCGATTCAAAAGACTCACATCGAATCGAATCGAATCGAAAAGAATCAAATCAATAAAATCGAATTGAATAGAAAAGAATCTATCGAATTGAAAAGAATTGAATCGCAAGAATCGAATTGAAAAGAATTGAATCGAATCGATTCGAATAGAAAAGAATTGAATCGAATCAAATCAAAAGAATCGAATCGAATCAAATCCCTAACCCTAACCCCTCACCCCTAACGCCTAACACTAAACCTATCCTAACCCTAACCCTTAACCCTAACCCTTAACCCTAACCCTAACCCTAAGCCTAACCCTAACCCCTAACCCCTAACCCTAACCCTAACCCGAACAAACCCGAACACTAACCCTAAACTGAACCCGTACCCTAACCCTAACCCGTACCCTAACACTAACAGGTACCCTAACACTAACCTGTACCCCAACCTTAACCCATACCCTAACCTGTACCCTAACAAGTACACTAACCCTAAGGCCGTACCCTAAACCAACACTAAGCTGTCCCCTAACACTAACCAGTACTCTAACACTAACCCATATCCTAACCCGTACCCTAACCCGTATCCTAACCCTAACCCTTACATGTAACTAACCATAAACCTAACCCTAACCCCTACCCAAACCCTAACCCTAACACCTACCCTAACCCTAACCCTAAACCAAAACCTAACCCTAACCCCTAAACCTAACCATAACCCCTACCCCTAACCCTAACCATAAACTGAACCCCTAACCACGAACCCTAAACCTAACCCTAACCCTTACCCCTAACCCTTAACCCTAACCCTAATCCTAACACTAACTCAAAACCTACCCTAACCCCTAACCCTAACCTTAACCTCTAACATTAACCCTAACCCTAACACTAACCCAAACACCTAACCCCTAGCCCTAGCCCTAACCCCTAATGCCTAACCCCTAACCCTAACCCTAATCCTTAACACTAACCCTTAACCCTAACGCTACCCCTAACCCCTAACCCTAACCCTATCCCTAACCCTTAAACCTAACACATAACCCTAACCCTAACCCTAGTCCTAACACTAACCCCTAACCCTAACTAACCCTAACCCCTCACCATAACCCCTCACCCTAACCCTAACACTAACCCTAACCCCTTACTCTAAACCTAACCCTAAACCTAACCTGAAACCTAACCCATACACTAACCCGTACCCTAACCCTAACACTCACCCGTAACCTAAACCTAACCCTAACCTGTACCCTAACTCTCACCCGTACAATAACCCTAACCCACACCCGTACCCTAACCCTAACCCTGTAATCTAACCCTAAACCATACCCTAACCCTAACCCGTACCCTAACCTGTACCTTAACCCTAACCCAAACCCTAACACGTACACTAACCAGTACCCTCACCCTAAGCCTAACCCATTCCCTAATCTAACCATAACCCGTACTGTAACCGTAACCCATACCCTAACACTAACCCTAGCTCTAAACCTAAACCTAACCCTAACCCTAACCCCAAACCCTAACCATAACTTCTCACCCTAACCCTAACCCTAAACCTAATCCTAACACTAACCCTAACCTAACCCTAAACCTAACCGAAACCTAACCCAAAATCTAACCCATACACTAACCCGTACTCTAACCCCAACCTTAACCCATACCCTAACCCTAACGCGTATTCTAACCCTAACCCATACCCTAAACTTAACCCATACCCGAATCCTAAACCTAACCTGTACCCTAACCCAAAACCTAACCAGTACCCTAACCCGTACCCTAACTCGTACCCTAACCCTAACCCGTAACTTAACCCTAATCTTACCCGCACCCTAACACTAACCTGTACCCTAAACCAAACCCGTACCCTAACCCTAACCCGTACCCTAACCCTAAACCCTAGCCCAACCCTAACCAGTACCCGAACCCGTACCCTAACCCGGATCCAAACCCTAACCCGTACTCTAACCATAACCCTAACCACTAACCCCTAACCCCTAACCCTAAACCAAACCCCTATCCCTACACCTAACCCTAACCCCTAATTCTAACCCTAACCCTAACCCTAAAACCGACCCCAACCCCAACCCCAAAACCAACCCTAATCCTAACCCTTACCCCTAACCCCTAACCCTAACCCTAACCCAAAACCCCTAACCCTTAACCCTAAACCTAACCCTTAACCCTGACCCTTAACAATAACCCTCACCCTAAATCTAACCCAAACCATAAACCTAATTCCTAACCCTAACCGTAACACTAACACTAACCTAACCCTAACCCCTAACACCTAAACCTAGCCCTAACCCCTAACCCATAACCCCAAAACCTAACCCTAACCCTAACCCTAACCCTTAACCCTAACCCTTAACCTTAACCTTAACCCTAACCCTAAACCTGACCAAAACCTAACCTCTAACCCTAACCCAAACCCCTAACCCCTAACCCTAACCCTTACCCTAACCCTTAACCTACCCTTAACTCTATCCTAACGCAAACCCTAACCCTAATCTACCATTAACAGTAACCCCAAACCTTAACCCTAACCCTAACACTACCCCTGAACCCTCACCCTAACCCCTAAAGTTATCTGTAACCCTTAACCTCAACACTTAACCCTAAACCTAAACCTAACCCTTATACTAACCCGTACCCTACCCAAACTGAACCCTAACCGTAACCCGTACCCTAACCCTAACACGTACCCTAACCCTAAACCATACCCTAACCCCAACCCTAACCCGTAACCTAAACCTAACCCGTATCCTAACCCTAAACCATACCCTAACCCTAACACGTAACCTAAATCGAACCCTGACCCTAACCCAAACAATACCCTAACCCTAACCCGTACCCTAACTCTTACGCTAACCCCAACCCTAACGCTAACCCGTACACTAACCCTAAATGGTACCCTAACACTAACACTAACCCATACCCTAAAACTGACCCTAACCCGTACCCTAACCCTAAACTGTACCCTACCATAACCCTAACTATAACCCGTACCCTAACACTAAAACTACCCCTAAACCTAACCCTAACTCTAATCATAAACCTAACCCTATCCCTAAACCTAACCCTAACCCTAACCTAACCCTAACCCTCACCCTAACCCTATCCCTAACCCGTAAACTAACCGTAACCCTAACCCTAAACAGTACCCTAACCCTAACCCTAACGTGTACCTTAACCCTAACCCTAAACCTAACCCTAAGCCGTACCCTAACCCTAACCCAAACCCGTACCCTAACTCTAACACTAACTCTCCCGTACCCTAACCCTAAGCGGTACCCTAACCCTAACCCTAATCCATACCCTAACCCATACCGTATCCCTAAACGTAACTTGTACCCTAAACCTAACCCTATCCCCAACCCTAACCCGAAACCTAACTCTAACCCATACCCTCACCCTAAAACATAACCTAACCTGTAGCCTAACCCATACCCTAACCAGTACCCAAACCCTAATCCTATCCCATTCCCTAACCCGAACCCTGACACTAACCCATACAATATCCCGTATATCTGCCCGTACCCTAACCCATAAACAAACCCATACCCTACCCCTAACCCTAACCTGACCATGTACCCTAAGACTAACCCTAACCCCAACCCTAACACTAACCCGTTCCCTAACACTAACCCTAAACGTATCCCATACCCTAACCCGAACCCTAATCCTAACCCTAACCCATAGCCTAACCCTAACACTAACCCTAACCCGTAACCTAAACCTAACACTAAACATAACCCTAAACAGTACCCTAACCCTAACCCTTACCCTAACCTTAAACCTACCCCTAACCCTAACTCTAACCGAAACCTGCCCTAACACTAACCCTACCGTAACCTACCCTAACCCTAACCCTAACAGTAACCCATAACCTAAACCTAACGCTAACCCTAAACAGTACCCTAAAACTAACCCTAACCTGTACCCTAACCTAAACCCTAACACTAACCCTAAACCTAACCCTAACCTGTACCCTAACAGTAACCTTAAAACTAACCCTAACCCGTACCCTAAACCTAACCCAAGCGCTAACCATTACCAGTACCCTAATCCATACCTTAACCTGTACCATAATCCATACCATATTTCTAAACCGTACCTTAACCCTAACCCGTACCCTAACCCTAATCTGTACCATAAACCTAAGCCTAAACCGAACCCGAACTATAACGCTAACACTAACCCTAACCTCTAGCCTAACCCTAACCGAACCCTAAACATAACCCGAACTCTAACTCTAACCCTAACCCGTACTCTAACCCTAACTGTAACCCTAACCTGTAACCTAATCCTAACTCTAACCATAATGCTAAACAGTACCCTAAACCTAACCCTATCCCATACCTTAACCCTAACCCTAACACTAAACCTAACCCTAAACCTAAACTCTCTGCCTCTCTCTCTCTCACTGTGTGCCTATCATAAAAAAAAGAAACGAATCAAATAGAAAATAATCGAATCGAAATTAATCAAATACAATTTATTCATGATAGCCACAGAGAGAGAGAGAGGCAGAGACACAGGCAGAGGGAGAAGTAGGCTCCATGCAGGGAGCCCGAAGCGGGACTCGATCCCACGTCTCCAGGATCGCGCCCTGGGCCAAATGCAGGCGCCAAACCGCTGCGCCACCCAGGGATCCCAATTCGATTCTTTTTCATTCGATTAGATTCTTTTTGATTCAATTCGATTCAATTCTTTTTGATTCGATTCGATTTGATTATTTTCATTTTGATTCGATTCTTTTCATTGATTCCATAGTTTTTGATTCATTTCTTATCAATTCTTTTATGATTTGAATTCCATTCTTTTCGAATCTATATGAGTTGATTCGATTCTTTTCGATTCGATTCTTTTTGTTTCAATTCGATTCAATATTTTTCTATTAGATTTAAGTCTTTTATTTATTTATTTATTTTTAAGATTTTATTTATTTATTCATGATAGTCACACAGAGAGAGAGAGAGAGAGAGGGGCAGAGACACAGGCAGAGAGAGAAGCAGGCTCCATGCACCGGGAGCCCAACGTGGGATTGGATCCCGACTCACCAGGATCGCGCCCTGGGCCAAAGGCAGGCGCCAAACCACTGTGCCACCCAGGGATCCCAGATTTAAGTCTTTTAGATTCGATTCTTTTCGACTCGATTCCTTTCTTTTCAAATCGATTCGATTCGATTCTTTTCGATTTGATTCAATTTGATTCTTTTGATTCGATTCGATTCGATTCATTCGATTCTTTTTGCTTCCATTCGATTCCATTCTTTGTATTTGATTCGATTTTTTCGATACAATTCTTTCTATTTGATTCGATTCGAATCGATTGGATTCTTTTCTTTTTGATTCGATACGATTCGATTTTTTTGGATTCGATTCTTTTCGATTCTAATCTATTCAATTCAATTTGATTCCTTTCGGTGCGAATCCATTCGATTCGATTCGATTCTTTTCGATTCTATTTGATTTGATTCAATACCAGTCTTTTCAATTGGATTCGATTCTTTTTGATTCGATTCAATTCGATTATTTTCGTTTCAATTCAATTTGATTCCTTTCGATTCTCTTCGATTCGATTCGATTATATTTGATTCAGTTCGATTCAATTCGATTTGATTTTTTTGATTGGATTCGATTATTTTCGATTCTATTCTTTTGGATTAGATTCAATTAGATTCAATTCTTTTCGATTCGATTTGATTCTTTTCGATTCAATTCGATTCTTTTCAATTTGATTGGATTCATTCGATTCGTTTCGCATCCATTCAATTTCATTATTTGATTCGATGCCATTAGATTTGATATTTTTCAATTCAATTCTTTTAGATTCTATTGGAATTGATTCGAAACGATTAGGTCTTTTCTATTTCATTCGATTCGATTCGCTTCTTTTCTATTCGATTCTTTTTGATTCTTTTCGATTCAATTCGATTTTTTCGATTCGATTCGATTATTTTAGTTTCGATTCGATAGTTTTCGGTTCGTTTCTTTTCGATTCTTTTCGATACGAATTCCTTTCTTTCCTAATCGGTTCGATTCGATTCGATTCTTTTCGATTTTATTTGATTCAATTCGATTCTTTTCGATTTGTTTCTTTCAATAGGATTCGATTCAGTTCGATTTTTTCGATTTGATTCTTTTCGGTTCTATTATATTCGATTCAATTTGATTCTTTTCGATTGATTCCATTCGATTCAATTCATTTGATTCGATGCGATTCGATTTGATTTTTTGATACGATTCTTTTTGATTCGATTCGATTCGAATCTAATTGATTCTCTTCTATTTGATTCGTACGATTCGATTTTTTCGATTCGATTAGATTCTTTTTGATTCGATTCGATTCGATTTTTTAATTCAATTCTTTTCGATTCAAATCTATTCGATTCAAATCGATTCTTATTGATTCGATTCCATTCAATGTGTTCGATTCTTTTTAATTCTATTCGATTCGATGTTATTCTTTTTGATCTATGCGATTCAATTTGATTCTTTTCGATTCAAGTCAATTCTATACGATTCAGTTTTTTATTCGTTTTGATTATTATCGTTTCGATTTGACTTTTTGATTCATTTATTTCGATTCGATGCTTTTTGATTCGAGTTCCTTTCTTCGATTCAATTTTTTTCGATTTGATTCCTTTCTTTTTTTATTCGATTCCTTTCGATTTGACTCGTTTCGATTCTTTTCGATTCGACTAAATTCAATTCTTTTCGATTCGATCAATTCGATTATATTCGATTCATTTTGATTCAATTTGATTTGATTTTTTATTGGATTCGATTCTTTTCAATTCTATTCTTTTCAATTAGATTCAATTCGATTTGATTCTTTTCAATTCGATTCGATTCTTTTCGATTTGATTCTTTTCAATTAGATTTGATTCGATTTTTTCAACTCGATTCGATTCTTTTCAATTCGATTCGATTCTTTTCTATTCGATTCGATATTCTCGATTCTTTTCGATTTCTTTCAATTCGATTTGATTCTTTTTGATTCTTTTCATTTCGATTCGATTCGATTCGATTCGACTTTTTCGATTCGATTCGATTCGATTCGTTTTTTTTCAAATCGATTCGATTCTTTTCGATCAACCCCTTCGATTCGATTTGATTCGATTCGATTATTTTCAATTTGAGTCTTTTCAATTCGATTCGATTCTTTTCGATCGACTATTTTCGATTCCATTCGATTTGTTTCGATTCGATTCGTTTTGATTCCATTCGATTCGATTCTTTTCGACTCGATCAATATGATTTGATTCTTTGATTCTTTTTATTTTGATTTGATTAGATTCGATTTTCTTCGCTTCGAATCGATTCGTTTTGTTTTTTGATTCGATTCGATTTTTTTCGATCGACTCTTATCGATTCCATTCGATTCTTTTCTATTTGATTCAATTAGATTCTTTTTGATTTGAGTCTTTTCGATTTGGTTCGATTCTTTTCAATCGACTCTTCAATTCGATTCGATTCTTTCAATTCTTTTTTAATCAATTTCTATTCGATTCTTTCCAATTCGATTTGATTCAATTTGACTTTTTACGATTCGAATCGATTCGATTCGATTTTTTTCGTTTTGATTCGATTAGATATTTTTGTCTCGATTTGATATTTTTCTATTCGTTTCTTTTCGATTCTATTTGATTCGATTCTTTTCGATTCAATTAGATTCGATTCAAATCTTTCTATTCAAGTCTTTTCGATTAGAATTCCTTTCTTTTCTAAACGATTCGAATTGATTCGATTCTTTTCCATTCTATTCCTTTCACTTCCATTGGATTCTTTTGATTCGGTACGATTCCATTTGATTTTTTTCGATACGATTCAATTCTTTTCGATTGTCTGTCAATTCGAATTTCTTTCTTTTCTAATCCTTTCAATTCGATTATTTTTGATTCGATTCGTTTAGATTCAATTCAATTCGATTATTTTTTATTCGATTCGATTTGATTCAATTCGTTTCGATTCGATTCGATTATTTCCTATTCGATTCGTTTCGATTATTTTGATTCGATTCATTTCTTTTTTTTTTTTTTTTTTTTTTTTTTTTTTTTTTTTTTTTTTTTTTTAAAGATTTTATTTATTTATTCATGATAGTCACAGAGAGAGAGAGAGAGGCAGAGACACAGGCAGAGGGAGAAGCAGGCTCCATGCACCGGGAGCCCGACGTGGGATTCGATCCCGGGTCTCCAGGATCGCGCCCTGGGCCAAAGGCAGGCGCCAAACCGCTGCGCCACCCAGGGATCCCTGATTCGATTCATTTCGATTCGATTATTTTTGTTTCGATTCGATTCATTTTGATTCGAATAGTTTCGATTCGATTATTATTATTATTATTATTTTTTATTGGTGTTCAATTTACTAACATACAGAATAACACCCAGTGCCCGTCACCCATTCACTCCCACCCCCCGCCCTCCTCCCCTTCTACCACCCCTAGTTCGTTTCCCAGAGTTAGCAGTCTTTACGTTCTGTCTCCCTTTCTGATATTTCCCACACATTTCTTCTCCCTTCCCTTATTTTCCCTTTCACTATTATTTATATTCCCCAAATGAATGAGAACATATAATGTTTGTCCTTCTCCGACTGACTTACTTCACTCAGCATAATACCCTCCAGTTCCATCCACGTTGAAGCAAATGGTGGGTATTTGTCATTTCTAATAGCTGAGTAATATTTCATTGTATACATAAACCACATCTTCTTTATCCATTCATCTTTCGTTGGACACCGAGGCTCCTTCCACAGTTTGGCTATCGTGGCCATTGCTGCTAGAAACATCGGGGTGCAGGTGTCCCGGCGTTTCATTGCATTTGTATCTTTGGGGTAAATCCCCAACAGTGCAATTGCTGGGTCGTAGGGCAGGTATATTTTTAACTGTTTGAGGAACCTCCACACAGTTTTCCAGAGTGGCTGCACCAGTTCACATTCCCACCAACAGTGTAAGAGGGTTCCCTGCGATTCGATTATTTTTGATTCGATTCGTTTTGATTCGATTCGATTCTATATTTTTGATATGATTCATTTCGATTTGATTATATTCGATTCGATTCATTTCGATTTGATTCGATTCAATTATTTACGATTCGATTCAATTCGAATCAATTCGATTATTTTCGATTTGATTCTTTTTGATTAGATTCGATTAGATTTGATTAATTTCAATTCTATTCGATTCGATTATTTTTGATTCGTTTCATTTCGATTCGATTATTTTCTATTCGATTCGTTTCAATTTGATTCGATTAGATTATTTTTTATTCCATTTGATTCGATTTAATTTGATTGTTTTCGATTCAATTAGTTTCTATTCGATTATTTTCGATTCATTTATTTTCGTTTCGATTATTTTCGATTCGATTAGTTTCAATTCCATTTGATTCGATTATTTTCGATTTGATTTGTTTTATTCGTTTATTTTCATTTCGATTCGTTTTTATTCAATTCGATTCGATTCAATTTGGTTCGATTACTTTCGAATCAATTTAATTTGATTACTTTCGATTCGATTCGATTCGATTCGAATTGTTTATTTTCGATTCGATTCGATTCGATTCGAATCGATTATTTTCGCTTCGATTCTATTCTTTTCATTCGATCAGATACAATTCGAATCTATTCGATTCAATTCTTCTCAATTCGATTCTTTTTGATTCGATTCGATTCGATTCCATTCTTTGATTCCATTCTTTTTAATTCAATTCGATTCGATTCATTTCAAATCGATTCGATTTGATTCTTTTCGATTCGATTCGATTTTTTCGATTCGATTCTTCTTTGATTTCTTTCGATTCGATTCTTTTTAATCGATTCGATTCTTTTCAATTCGATTCGATTCAATCTTTTTCGTTTTGATTCTATTCTTTTCGATTCTATTGGATTTGATTCAATTCGATTTTTTTCATTTTGATTCTATAGTTTTCGATTCATTTCTTTTTGATTCTATTTAACTGGATTCTTTTCGATTCGATTTGATTCGTTTTGTTTCTTTTCGATTCAATTTTGATTCAATTCTTTTCAATTCAATTAGATTTTATTCGATTAGATTATTTTCAATTCTATCCCACATCGGGCTCCCGGTGCATGGAGCCTGCTTCTCCCTCTGCCTGTGTCTCTGCCTCTCTCTCTCTCTCTCTGTGTGTGTGACTATCATAAATAAATAATAATAAAAAAATTTTAAAAAGAAAAATAACTCTTAAAAAAAAGATTATTTTCAATTCTATTCAATTCGATTAGTTTTTTCTGATACGATTCGATTCTTCTTTATTTGATTTGTCTTGATTCTTTCGATTCGATTTGATTTGATTCTTTTCGATTTGATTTGATTCTTTTCAATTCGATTCGATTTGATCTTTGGCTATTCGTTTCGATTCTATTCGACTTTTATCTTTTTGATTCGATTTGATTTTTTTCTTTTCGATTCGATAGCTATCGATTCGTTTCTTTTCAATTCTATTCGAATCAATTCTTTTCTTTTTATTATTTTATTTTATTTTATTTTTTTTTATTTATGATAGTCACAGAGAGAAAGAGAGAGAGAGAGGCAGAGACACAGGCAGAGGGAGAAGCAGGCTCCATGCACCGGGAGCCCGACGTGGGATTCGATCCTGGGCCTCCAGGATCGCGCCCTGGGCCAAAGGCAGGCGCCAAACCGCTGCGCCACCCAGGGATCCCCGAATCAATTCTTTTCGAATCGAATTGATTCGATTCAAATCTTTCTATTCGACTCTTTTCGATTCGAATTCCTTTCTTTTCAAAACGATTCGATTAGATTCGACTCTTTTCGATTCGATTCGATTCCTTTCACTTCCATTCGATTCTTTTGATACAGTGCAATTCTATTTAATTTTTTTCGATTGATTAGATTATTATGGATTCGATTCATTTTGATTCAGTTATTCTCATTTCGATTCGATTCATTTTGATTCGATTAGTTTCGATTGGATTATTTTCGATTCAATTCGTTTCGATTTGCTTCGATTATTTTCGATTCGATTCGAATCGATTGGATTATTTTCGGTTCTATTCGATTCGATTCGTTTCGATTCGATTCGATTATATTCTATTCAATTTGTTTCGATTCGATTATTTTTGATTCTATTTGTTTTCGATTTGATTCGATTATTTTCGATTCGATTCAAATCGATTCGATTATTTTCAATTCGTTTCGATTCGATTATTTTCGATTCAATTCATTTCGATTCGATTCGATTATTTTCGATTCAATTCGTTTCGATTCGATTATTTTCGATTGATTTGTTTCAATTCAACTCGATTCGATTAATTTATATACAATTCGATTCTATTCGATTCAATTATTTTCAAATCGAGTCATTTCGATTCGATTATTTTTGATTCTATTCATTTCGATTCAATTCGATTCATTTTGATTCGATTAGCTTCAATTCGATTATTTTCTATTCGATTCGTTTCAGTTCGATTCGATTCACTTTGATTCGATTAGTTTTGATTCGATTATTTTCGATTCGATTCATTTCAATTCGATTCGATTCAATTATTTTTTATTCGATTCGTTTCTTTCTTTTTTTATTTTTTTAAAATTTATTTATGATAGTCATACACAGAGAGAGAGAGAGGCAGAGACACAGGCAGAGGGAGAAGCAGGCTCCATGCACCGGGAGCCTGACGTGGGATTCGATCCTGGGTCTCCAGGATCGCGCCCTGGGCCAAAGGCAGACGCCAAACCGCTGCGCCACCCAGGGATCCCTATTCGATTCGTTTCTATTCGATTATTTTTGATACGATTCTTTCGATTCGATTCAATTCGATTCATTTTGATTCGATTAGTTTCGATTCGATTATTTTTGATACAATTCGATTCATTTCCATTCGATTATATTTGATTTGATTCGTTTCGATTCGATTATTTTCTATTCGATTCGATTATTTGCGATTCGATTTGTTTCGATTCGATTCGAATATTTTCAAATCGATTCGTTTCGATTCGATTATTTTCGATTCGATTAGTTTCAATTCAATTCAATTCGATTAATTTCTATTCGATTCGATTCGATTAGATTCAATTATTTTTTATTCCATTCGTTTTGATTCGATTATTTTCGATTCGATTAGTTTCGATTCGATTCGATAATCTGCGATTCGATTCGTTTCGGTTCGATTATATTCGATTTCTTTCGATTCATTTCAATTCGTTTCGATTCGATTTGATTAATGTCGATTTGATTCGAATCGAATCGATTATTTTCGATTCGATTAGTTTTGATTCCATTATTTTCTATTCAATTATTTGGATTCGATTCGATTATTTTTGTCGATTCCTTTCGATTTGATTATTTTTCATTCTATTCGTTTGAATCGACTCGAATAGATTATTTTCTATTCGATTTGATTCAATTATTTTTGATTCGAATATTTTCAATTCGATTCTATTCGATTCGTTTCGTTTCGATTCGTTTAATTTCTATTCGATTGGATTTGATTCGATTCGATTATTTTCGATTCGATTCGATTCGATTTGATTCATTTTGATTCTATTAAGTTCTATTCGATTTAATTGGATTTGATTTGAGTATTTTCGATTCGATTTTTTTCGATTTGATTTTTTCGATTCAATTTGTTTCGATTCGATATTTTTCGATTTGATTCAATTCATTTCGATTTGATTAATTTCGATTCAATTATATTCGATTCGATTTGGTTTGATTCATTTCGATTCAATTCGATTATTTTCCATACGATTCGAATAGATTCGATTATTTTTGACTCGATTTGTTTCGATTAGATTAGATTCGATTAGTTTCGATTCTATTCGATATTTTTGATTCGATTCATTTATATTCGATTATTTCGATTCAATTCATTTCAATTCGATTCGATTCGATTATTTTTTATTCGATTTGATTCAATTCTATTTGATTCTTTTAATTCCATTCGATTCGATTCTTATGATACGGTGAGATTCAATTCGATTTTTTTTATTCGATTCGATTTGATTCTTTTCGATTCGAGTCTTTTAGATTCCGATTTCTTTTCGAATTGTTTCGATTCATTTCCTTTCAATTCGATTCGAGTAATTTCAATTAGATTTGATTCGATTCAATTATTTTGATTCGATTCCTTTCGATTAGATTATTTTCGATTCGATTAGTTTTGATTCAATTCGATAATCTTCGATTTGATTCGTTTTGGTTTGATTATTTTCGATTCGATTAGATTCATTTTGATTCGTTTCGTTTTGATTCAATTATTTTCAATTCGATTCATTTCGATTCGATTCGATTATTTTCAATTCGATTTGATTCGATTATATTCGATTCTATTCGTTTTGAATCGATTCAAATCGATTATTTTCTATTCGATTCGATTCGATTATTTTCTATTCCATTCATTTCGATTCGATTATTTTCGATTTGATTCGTTTAGATTCGTTTTGTTTCGATTCGATTAATTTCGATTCGATTCGATTTGATTATTTTCGATTCGATTCGTTTCAATTCGATTCGATTCAATTATTTCCGATTCGATTCAATTCTTTTCATTCGATTCGATTCAATAAGAATCTATTTGATTCAATTCTTTTCAATTCAATTATTTTTGATTCGATTCAATTCCTTTCAATTCGATACTTTTTTATTCAATTCAATTCGATTCTTTTTGATTCGATTCGATTTGATTCTTCTGATCCGATTCGAATTTTTTTATTCGATTCTTCTTTATTTGATTTGTTTCGATACTTTTCGATTCGATTTGTTTCGATTATTTGAATCTATTCGATTCATTTCGATTCGATTCTGTTCGATCTTTTTTGATTCGATTCTATTCTTTTCAATCTTTTGGATTCGATTCGATTTGATATTTTTCATTTTGATTCGAATATTTTCAATTCGTTTCTTTTCGATTCTATTTGATTTGATTCAATTATATTCGATTCGATTCTATTCAATTCAATTCGACTTTTTCGATATGATTCAATTCTTTATTTGATTTGTTTCTATTCTTTTCGATTCGATTCAATTTGATTCTATTCAATTCGATTCAATTCTTTCAATTCAATTCGATTTGATGTTTTGTGATTCTATTCGATTCGATTTTTTGTTTCGATTCGATTCGATTTTTTTGTTTCAATTCGATTGTTTTCGATTCGTTTGTTTTCGATACTATTCGATTCGATCTTTTTCGATTCGATTCCTTTCGAATCTTTCTATTAGAGTCTTTTCGATTAGAATTCCTTTCTTTTCAAAACGATTCGATTCGATTCTTTTTGATTCGATTTGATTCTTTTCACTTCCATTCGATTCTTTTGATTTGGCGCGATTCGATTTGATTTTTTTCCAATCGATTCAATTCTTTTCGATTCTAGACTTTTCGATTCGAATTTCTTTCTTTTCGATTCCTTTCGATTCGATTATTTTCTATTCGATTTGTTTCGATTCGATTCATTTTGATTCGATTCGCTTCAATTCAATTCAATTAATTTTTATTCGATTCAATTCGATTTGATTTGTTTCGATTAGTTTTGTTTCAATTCTTTTTGGTAATTTTCGATTTAATTTCGATTCGACTCTATTAGATTCGATTTGATTTTTCTCGATACGATTTGATTCTTCTTTATTTGATTTGTTTCTATTCTTTTCGATTTGATTTGATTTGATTCTTTTCGATTCAATTTGATTGTTTTCGATTTTATTTGATTCGATCTTTTGCAATTCAATTCAATTCAATTCGATTTTTTTGTTTCGATTTGATTCGATTTTTTTCGTTTCAATTCGATTCAATTTGAATCTTTTTATTCGAGTCTTTTCGATTTGAATTCCTTTCTTTTCAAAACCATTCAATTCGATTCTCCTCAATTCAATTCGTTTCGATTATTTTTGATTCCATTCGTTTGGATTCTTTTGATTCAGTGTGATTCGATTCGATTCGATTCTTTTCGATTTGAGTCTTTTTGATTCGAATTTCTTTCTTTTTGAATCGATTCAATTCGATTATTTTTCATTTGATTCATTCCGATTCGATTATTTTCAATTTGTTTCGATTCTATTTGATTCGTTTTGATTCGATTCGAATCGATTATTTTCGATTCAATTCGAATCGATTATTTTCGATTCGATTCGTGTCGATTCGATTATTTTCTTTTTATAAAATTTTTATTTGTGATAGTCACAGAGAGAGAGAGAGAATGAGGCACAGACAAAGGCAGAGGGTGAAGCAGCCTCCACGCACTGAGAGCCCGACGTGGGACTCAATCCCAGGTCTCCAGGATCGCGCCCTGGGCCAAAGGCAGGCGCCAAACCGCTGCGCCACCCAGGGATCCCAATTCGATTATTTTCAATTCATGTCGATTTGATTATTTTCGATTCGATTCTTTTCTATTCGAATCGAATCGATTTTCGATTAAATTCGTTTCAATTTGATTTGATTCGATTCGATTAATTTCTATTCAATTCGATTCAATTTTTTTCGATTTGAATATTTTCGAATTGATATCTTTCAATTCTATTCGATTTGATTATTTTTGATTCGATTCGATTCAATTTGATTTGATTCGATTATTTTGGATTCAATTTGTTTCGATTCGATTTTTTCAATTCGATTCGTTTTTATTCGAGTTGATTCATTGCATTTCTATTCAATTCGATTTGATTAATATCGATTAGAATTGATTCGATTATTTCTGATTCAATTCAATTCGATTCGATTATTTCCATTCAATTCGAATCGTTTCAATTATTTTCAATTCGATTCGATTCTTTTCATTTGATTTGATTCAATTCGAATCTATTTGATTCAATTTTTTTCGATTCGATTATGTACGTTTTAATTCGATTCGATTCTTTTCAATTCGAATCTTTTAGATTCAATCCAATTCGATTCTTTTACTTCGATAAGATTTTATTCTTTTCGATTCGATTCGATTTTTTTTCGATTCGATTCTTCTTTATTTCATTTCTTTCTATTCTTTTCAATTCAATTTGATTCGATTCTTCTCAAATCGATTCAATTCTTTTCGATTCGATTATTTTCGATTCGTTTCCATTCGATTCGATTCTTTTCAATTCAATCGAATGGAATCGAATCAAAAACAATCAAAACAAATCGAATCAATAAGAATCGACACATTATGATAAAAATTGTTCGAATTGAAAAGAATCGAATCGATTCGAAAGAATCGAAACGAATAGAAAAGAATTGATTTGCACCAAAAGGAATGGAATCAAATCGAAAAAATCGAATCAAATCGAATCGAATTGACAAAAATCGAATCAAATCAAAAAGAATTGAATCGATTTGAAAAGAATCGAATCGAATCGAATTGCATCAAATAAATTTGAATAGAATCTAATCGAATTGAAAAGAATCAAATGGAAAAGAATCAAATCGAAACGAAACGAATCGAAAATAATCCAATCGAATCGAATCGTATCGAAATTAATCGAATCGAATCAAATCGAGTCAAAAGTAATCGAATCCAAAATAATCGAATTGAGTCAAAATTAATTGAATCAAATAGAAATGAATTGAAAATAATCGAGTCAAATCGAATCAAAAGGAAAATTTTCTAATCCAATTTAATCAAAACGAATAGAATCGATAATAATCGAATCGACTCAAGTCAAAACGAATCGAATCACAAATAGTCTAATCGAAACGAATTGAATCGAAAATAATCGAATTGATTCGAATCGAAACCAATCGAATCTAAATTAATCAAATTGAATCAAAACGAATCGAATTGAATCGAATCAAAAATAAACGAATCGAATAGAAAATAATCGAATCGAAAATAATCAAATCGAAACAAATCAAACAGAAAATATTGAATCGAATCAAATTGAATCGAATAGAAATTAATCAAATCGAATAGAAATGAAACGAATCGAATAGAATCGAATCGAAAATAATCGAATCGAATTGAATCGAATCGAATTGAATCGAAAATAATCGAATCAAATCAATTCAAAAAGAAAGAAATTAAAATAAAAAAGACTCGAATAGAATCGAATCGAATCGAAAAAAATCAAATCGAATCTCACCGAATCTAAAGAATCCAATCAAATGGAAGTGAAAAGAATCGAATCGAATCGTTTTGAAGAGAAAGGAAATCGATTCGAATAGAAAGATTAGAATCAAATTGAAAAGAATCGAATCGAATAAAATCGAAAAGAAATGAATGGAGAACTATCAAATCAAAACGAAAAAAATCAAATCGAATTGACACGAAAAAATCAAATCGAATTGAATCGAATAGCAAAAATTCAAATCGATTCAAATCGAATCGAAAAGTATCAAATTGATTCGCAAAGAATCAAATCGATTGAATCGAAAGAATAGAATCAAATCAAACAAAGAATCGAATCGTATCAAAAAGAATAGAATCGAATCGAAAAGAATCGAATTCGAATAGAAAAGAATCGAATCGAAATTGAATCGAAAAGAATTGAGTCGAATCGAATAGAAAAGAATCGAATCGAATAGAATCGAAAAGAAACGAATTGAAAACTATTGAATCGAAATGAAAAAATCGAATCGAATCCAATCGAAAAGAATAGAATCGAATTGAAAAAGATCGAATCGAATCTAATCGAAAAGAATCGAATCGATTCCAAAAAAATAGAATCAAATCGAATCGAAAAGAATCAAAACAAATCAAATAAAGAAGAATCGCATCGAAAAAAATCGAATCGAATCGAAAAAAATCAAATCAAATCGAATCGAAAAGTATCGAATCGAATTGAATCAAAAAGAATCGAATCAAAAAGTGAATCGAATAAAAAAGAATAGAATTGAAGAAATCGAATCGACGAATCGAAAATAATCAAATCAAAAAGAATCGAATTGAATCTAAAATAAACCAATCGAAAAGAATTGAATCGAATAGATTTGAATTGAATAGAATCGAACGAAAAGTATTGAATCGAATCGAAAAGAATCAAATAGAATCGAGTTGAATTGAAAAGAATCGAATCGAAAAGGATGGAGTCGAATTGAAAAGAATCAAATTGTAAAGGATCTAATCGACGAATCGAAAAGGATCGAATCGAAAAGAATCATATCGAATCGAATAGAAAATAATCGAATCGAATAGAAAAGAGTCGATCAAAAAGAATCGAATCCATTCGAAAAAATCGAATCGAATTGAATATAAAATAATCGAATCACATCGAATCAAAAAGAATCGAATCGATTCAAATCGAATCGAATCGAAAATAAACGAATTGAATCGAATCGTAAAGAATCGAATCAAATTGAATAACTCGAATAGAATCGAATGAAATCGAAAAGAAATGAATCAGAAAGCATTGAATCGAATCGAAAAGAATCGAATCGAATCAAATAGAAAAGAATCGAATCGATAGAATTGAAAAGAATCAAATCGTATCAATCGAATCGAAAAGAATCGAATCGAAAACATCGAATCGAATCGAAACGAAACGAATCGAATTGAAAAGAGTCGATCGAAAAGAATAATCAAATCGAAAAGACTAAAATCGAAAAGGATCGAATTGAATCAAATCGAAAAGAATCGAATGGAATTGATAAGAGGCGATCGAAAAGAATCAAATCGAATCAAAAAAACGAATCGAATCGAATCGAATCGAAAAAATCGAATCTAATCGAATCGAATTGAAAAGTATCGAAAAGAATCGTATCGATCTAATCGAAAACAATCAAATTGAAAGGAATCGAAAAGAATCGAATTGAAACAAATCAAACGGAATCGAAAAGAGTCGAACGAAAAGAATCGAATCGAATCGAAAAGACTCAAATCGAAAAGAACCGAATCGAATCAAATCGAAAAGAATCGAATCGAATCGCAGGGGTGGATCGAAAAAATCGAATCGATTCGAAAAAAACGAATCGAATCGAATTGAAAAGAATCAAAAAGAATCGAATCGAATTGAAAGGAATTGAAAAGAATCGAGAAGAATCGAATCGAATAGAATAGAATAGAAAAGAATCGAATCAAATCGAATCGAAAAGTATCGAATCGAATCAAAAAGAATCGAGTCAAGTTGAAAAAACAGAATCGAATCGAAAAGAATCGAATCGAAAAGAATGGAATCGATTCGAAAAGAATCGAATCGAAAAAAATGAATGGAATCGAATTAAAACGAATCAAATAAAAAATAATCGAATCGAAACGAATCGATACGAAAATAATCGAATCGAATCAAAACTAATCGATTCGAAAATAATCGAATCAAATCGAATCGAATCGAAATTAATTGAATCGAATCGAAACGAATCGAAATCGAATCGAATCGAAAATAATCGATTCGAAACACATCGAATCGAAAATAATCATATAGTATCGAATCGAATCAAAAATAATCAAATCGAATTGAAATGAATCGAAAATAATCTAATCGAAATGAATCAAACAGAAAATAATCGAATCGAATTGAAATTAATTGAATTGAACCGAATGGAAAGGAATCTAATCGAAAATAATCGAATCGATTCGAATCGAATTGAATTGAAAATAATCGAATAAAATGGAAATGAATCGAATCGAATATAATCGAACCAAAACATTTCGAATCGAAAATAATTGAATTAAAACGGATCAGAACGAATTGATTCGAAAATAATTGAATCGAAATTAATCGAATCAAAATGAATCGAATCAAATCGAAAATAATCACTCGAAAATAATTGAATCGAATCGAAAAGAATCGAATCGAAAATAATTGAATCGAATCGAATAGAAATTGAATCGAATCGAATCAAAACGAATCGAATCGAAAATAATCGAATCAAATCGAATCAAAACGAATCGAATTGAAAATAATAGAATCAAAACTAATCGAATTGAAAAAAATCAAATCGAATCGAATGGAAATGAGTCGAATAAATCAAATCAAATCGAAAAGAATTGAATCAAAGTTGAATGAAAAAGAATTGAATCGAATTGAAAATAATCGAATTGAATATACTCGAACATATACGAATCGAAAACTATCAAATTGAATAAAAAAATCGAATCGAATCGAAAAAAACGAATCGAATCGAAAAGAATCAAATCGAATAAAAAGATATTGAATCGAATCGAATAAAAAAGAATCGAATCAAAATGAGTCGAATCAAATTGAATCGAAAAGAATCGAAACGAATAAAATAAGGAAGTATCGCATCAAAAAAATCGAATCGAATCTAATTGAATAGAAAAGAATCGAATCAAATTGAATTGAAAAGAATCGAATCGAATCGAAAAGAATTGAAACGAACTGAATCGAAGAGAAAAGAATTGAATCGAATCAAAAAGAATCAAATCTAAACGAAAAAATCTAATCGAGTTGAAAATATCGAATCGTATGGAAAAGAGTAAATCGAATCGAAAAGAATTGAATAAAAAAGAATCAAATCAAATAGAATCGAAATTGAATAAAAAAGAATCGAAAAGAATAGAATCGAAAAGAAACGAATCGAAAACTATCGAATTGAATCGAAAAAATCGAATAGAATCGAATCGAAAAAAACGAATCGAATCGAATCGAAAAGAAGCGAATCAACTCGAAAAAGATCGAATTGAATCGAATCGAATCAAAAATAATTGATTCAAAATGAATCGAATCAAATTGAATAGAAAGGAATCGAAACGAATCAAATAAAGAATCGAATCTAAAAAAATTGAATCGAATCGAAAAGAATCGATTCGATTTGATTATTTTGGATTCGATTAGATTCTTTTCGATTCAATCCATTAATTTCAATTCAAATTGATTCGATTCTTTTTGATTCGATTCGATGATTTGATTCGATTATTTTCGATTCGATTTGATTCGATCTTTTTGATTCGATTTGATTATTTTCTTTCAATTCGAATCTTTTTTCTTATTTTCGATTCGATTCGATTGCATTCGATTCGATTATTTTCGATTCAAATCAGGTTTGATTATTTTTTATTTGATTTGATTCTTTTGGATTCGATTCTATTATTTTCGATTCGATTCAATTATTTCGATTCGATTCTTTTTGTTTCGATCGATTTTTCGATTCGATTCACTTATTTTCGATTCAATTCGATTGGATTATTTTTGATATGATGTGAATCGATTATTTTTGATTTGATTCGATTCAATTAATTTTGATTCAATACGATTATTTTCTATTCAATTCAATTCAATTTGATTACTTTTGATTCGATTTGATTGGATTCAATTCCATTAGTTTCGATTCGATTCAATTATTTTTGACTCTCTTCGATTCGATTCTCTTCGATTTGTTTAGATTTTATTCTTTTCGATGCGATTTGATTCATTTTGATTAGATTATATTCGATTCTTTTTTATTCCATTCTATTCGATTCTATTCAATTCTTTTGAATTCGATTCAATTTGATTCTTTTCGATTCGATTCGACTCGATTCTTTTCGTTTCAATTCTTTTTGATTCAATTTGATTCAATTATTTCAATTCGATTCGATTATTTTCGTTTCGATTCTATTCTTTTCTATTCGATTAGATTTGATTCTTTTCGATTCTATTAGATTCGATCCTTTACGATTCTCTTCGATTCAAATTGATTCTTTTCAATTCAATTCCATTCTTTTTGATTCTATTCAATACGATTCGATTCCATTCATTCGATTCATTTCTATTCTTTTTGATTCAATTCGATTTCATTCTTTCGATTAGATTCGATTTGATTATTTTCATTTGGATTTGATTTGATTCTTTTCTTTTCGATTCTTTTCGTTTTTAGTGGATTCAATTCGATCCTTTTTGATTCGATTCTTTTTGATTCGATTCGATTGTTTTTGATACATTTCGATTCGATTATTATCGTTTCGATTCAATAGTTTTTGATTCAATTCTTATCGATTCTTTTCTTTTCGATTCGATTTCCATTCTTTTCAAATCGACTCGAGTCGATTCGATTCTTTTCAATTCGATTCGACTCGATTCTTTTTGAATCGATTCGATTTGATTGGATTTGATTATTTTCACTTGCATTCGATTCGATTATTTTGATTCGGTGTGATTCGACTCGATTTTTTTCTATTCGATTCGATTCGATTCTTTTGATTCGATTCGATTCAATACTTTTCCATTTGATTCAATTTGATTCTTTTCGATTCGATATTTTTCATTCGATTCCTTTCTTATCGAATTGAATCGATTCTTTGCGATTCGATTTGATTCAATTTGATTTTTTCGATTAGATTAGATTATTTTCATTTCGATTCGATAGTTTTCGATTAGTTTCTTTTCGATTCTTTATATACGAATTCATTTCTTTCATAATCGATTCAATTCGATTCTATTCTTTTCGATTCGATTCTTTTCGATTAGATTCGATTCGATTTTTTCGATTCGATTCTTTTTGTTTCGAGTCAATTTGATTCAATTCTTTTCGATTCGATTCGATTATTTATGATTCATTTCGATCCGATTCAATTCTATTCTTTCCGATTCTATTCGATTGGAATACATGATTTTCGATTTGATTCAATTCGATTCCATTTGATTTTTTCAATCGATTCGATTCTGTTCGATTCGATTCTTTTTGATTTGATCATTTCGATTCTGTTCAATTCGATTCGATTCTTTTTGATACGATTCGATTCTTTCGATTTGATTCTTTTCGATTTGATTTGATTCTTTTCAATTCTGTTCGATTGAATTACATGACTTTCGATTGGATCCGATTCTATACGATTTGATTTTTTCCATTCAATTCGATTCTTTTCGATGGATTCTTTTCGATTCAATTCAATTGGATACGTTTCTTTTCGATTTGATTCAATTCGATTCTGTTCGATTCGATTCGATTCTTTCGATTTGATAGATTGGATTATTTTCTATTCAAATCGATTCGATTCAATTTAATTATTTTCGATTCAATTCGATTCGATTCGATTTGATATTTTTCGATTCGATTTGAATCATTTCGATTCGATTCCTTTCGATTCAATTCGATTGTATTCTTTTCGATTACATTGGAATCGATTCGATTTTTTCGATTTGTTTCGATTCTTTTCGATTCGATTCTTTCAATTCAATACGATTCGTATTTATTCTTTTCCATTTGAGTCGATTCAATTTGTTTCTTTTCGATTCGAAAGTTTCTATTTGATTCGATTTGATTCTTTTCGATTCGATTCTTTTCTTTTTGATTCGATTAGATTCTTTTCCTTGTGCTCGCTTCGGCAGCACATATACTAGATTCTTTTCCTTCAATTCGTTTCGTTTCTTTTTGATTCGATTGTTTTCGATTTGATTTGATTTGATTCATTTCGATTCGATTCTTTTCTTTTTGATTCGATTATTTTCATTCGATTCAATTCGATTCTTTTCGATTTGATTAGATCCGTTTTGATTCTCTTGGATTCTATTCTTTTCGATTCAATTCGATTTGATTCTTTTCGATTCGATTTAATACGATTTAAATGGATACATTTCTTTCGGTTTCTTTTTTTAATTTATTTTTTATTGGTGTTCAATTTACTAACATACAGAATAACCCCCTGTGCCCGTCACCCATTCACTCCCAAATTCATCCTCCTCACCTTCTACCACCCCTAGTTCGTTTCCCAGATTTAGCAGTCTTTACGTTCTGTCTCCCTTTCTGATATTTCCCACGCATTTCTTCTCCCTTCCCTTATATTCCCTTTCTCTATTATTTATATTCCCCAAATGAATGAGAACATATAATGTTTGTCCTTCTCCGACTGACTTACTTCACTCAGCATAATACCCTCCAGTTCCATCCACGTTGAAGCAAATGGTGGGTATTTGTCATTTCTAATAGCTGAGTAATATTTCATTGTATACATAAACCACATCTTCTTTATCCATTCATCTTTCGTTGGACACCGAGGCTCCTTCCACAGTTTGGCTATCGTGGCCATTGTTGCTATAAACATCGGGTGCAGGTGTCCCGGCGTTTCATTGCATTTGTATCTTTGGGGTAAATCCCCAACAGTGCAATTGCTGGGTCGTATGGCAGGTTTATTTTTAACTCTTTGAGGAACCTCCACACAGTTTTCCAGAGTGGCTGCACCAGTTCACATTCCCACCAACAGTGTAAGAGGGTTCCCTTTTCTCCGCATCCTCTCCAACATTGGTTGTTTCCTGCCTTGTTAATTTGCCCCATTCTCGCTGGTGTGATGTGGTATCTCATTGTGGTTTTGATTTGTATTTCCCTGATGGCAAGTGATGCAGAGCATTTTCTCATGTGCATGTTGGCCATGTCTATGTCTTCCTCTGTGAGATTTCTGTTCATGTCTTTTTCCCATTTCATGATTGGATTGTTTTTTCTTTGGTGTTGAGTTTAATAAGTTCTTTATAGATCTTGGAAACTAGCCCTTTATCTGAAATGTCATTTGCAAATATCTTCTCCCATTCTGTAGGTTGTCTTTGAGTTTGTTGACTGTATCCTTTGCTGTGCAAAAGCTTCTTGTCTTGATGAAGTCCCAATAGTTCATTTTTGCTTTTGTTTCTTTTGCCTTCGTGGATGTATCTTGCAAGAAGTTACTATGGCCGAGTTCAAAAAGGGTGTTGCCTGTGTTCTTCTCTAGGATTTAAATGGAATCTTGTCTCACATTTAGATCTTTCATCCATTTTGAGTTTATCTTTGTGTATGGTGCAAGAGAGTGGTCTAGTTTCATTCTTCTGCATGTGGATGTCCAATTTTCCCAGCACCATTTATTGAAGAGATTCGATTTTCTCAATTGGATTTGATTCGTTTATTTTCGATTCGATTCGATTCCATTTGATTTTTTTGATTCGATTTGCATCTTTTCAATTCGATTCTTTTCGATTCGAGTCAATTTGATTCGATTCTTTTGATTTGATTTGATTATTTACGATTCAATTCGATCCGATTCAGTTCGATTCTTTTTGATTCGATTCAATTCTTTTTGATTCTATTCGATTGGATTACATGATTTTTGATTGGATTCAATTCGATTTGATTTTTTCGATTCAATTCGATTCTTTTCGATTTGATTATTTTTGATTTGATTCAATTCTTTCGATTTGATTAGATTTGATGCTTTTTTATTTGAATCGATTCGATTCGATTCTTTTTTATTCGAAACACATCGATTCTTTTCGATTCGATTCGATTCATTTCGATTCAATTCTATTCGATTATTTCTATTTCGATTTGATAGTTTTCAATTCGTTCCTATCGATTCTTTTTGATTAGAATTCATTTCTTTTCGAATCGATTCGAGTCGAGTCGATTCTTTTCTATTCGATTCGATTCTATTTGATTCGATTAGATTCTTTTCACTTCCATTCGATTCAATTTTTTGGATTCGATGCGATTCGATTATTTTCGTTTTGCTTAGATTTCCTTCTTTTCGATTCTCTTCGATTCGATTTGATTCTCTTCGATTCGATTCTTTTCGATTTTTTTCAATTCGATTTGACTCGGTTCATTTCGATTGAATTCTTTTCGATTCTTTTCGATTTGATTCTTTTCGATTCTCTTTGATTCGATTTGATTCGTTTCGATTCTTTTCGATTAGATTAGATTATTTTTTATTCAATTTGATTCGATTGTTTAGATTCGATGATATTAGATGCAATTTTTTTCGACTCGATTCTTTTCAATCTTATTCGATTCGAGTCAATTAGATTCTTTTATATTGATTCGATTCGATTTAATTCAATTCTTTTCTATTCTTTTTTTTTAATTTTTATTTATTTATGATAGTCACAGAAAAAGAGAGAGAGAGGCAGAGACACAGGCAGAGGGAGAAGCAGGCTCCATGCACCGGGAGCCCGACGTGGGATTCGATCCCGGGTCTCCAGGATCGCGCCCTGGGCCAAAGGCAGGCGCTAAACCGCTGCGCCACGCAGGGATCCCAAACCTTTTCTATTCGATTTGATTCTTTTCGATTCGATTTGATTTTTTCGATTCGATTCGATTTACGATTCAATTCTATTCGATTTGATTTTTTTTGATTCGATTTGAATCTTTTCGATTCAATTCTTTTCAATTCGATTCAATTTGATTCGATTCTTATCGATTCGATTCTTCTCCATTCGATTCTTTTCAATTCGATTCGATTATATACGAATCAGTTCGATCCGATTCAATTTGATTCTTTTTGATTCAATTCAATTCTTTTCTATTCAATTCCATTTGATAGGATTACTTGATTTTCAGCTCAATTTGATTCGATTTTATTTTTTCGATTCGATTCACTTCTTTTCGATTCGATTCAATTGCATTCGATTCTTTTCGATTCGATTCAATTCGATTCAATTCTTTTTTATTCGATTCCATTCGATTTTTTCAACTCGATTCGATTCTTTTCAATTTGATTCGATTCTTTTCGATTCGATTCTTTTGTATTTGATTCAATTCGATTCGATTTTTTCGATTCTACTGGATTCAATTCTTTTCGATTCAATTCGTTTTGATTCGATTCGTTTCGATTCCTTTCAATTCGATACGATTCTTCTCAAATCTTTTCAATTCGATTCGATTGGATTCGATTTGTTTTTTTCGAATAGATTTGATGCTTTTCGATCGACCCTTTCGATTCGATTCGATTCTTTTCTATTTGATTCAATTCTTTTCGATTTGAGTCTTTTCAATTCGATTAGATTGTTTTCAATAGACTCTTTTCGATTCCATTCGATTTGTCTCGATTCAATTCGATTATTTCGATTAGATTCTTTTCGATTCGATTGATACGATTCGATTCTTTTCGATTATTTTCAATTCGATTCGAGTAGATTCGATTTTTTTCGATTCATTTTTTTCGATTCGATTCGATTCTTTTCAATCGACTCTTATCGATTCGATTCTTTTTACTTTGATTCGATTCAATTCTTTTCGATTTGTCTTTTTGATTTGATTCAATTCTTTTCGATCGACTTTTCGATTCAATTCGATTCGTTTCGATTCGATTCGATTCTTTCGATTCGATTCTTTTGTATTCGATCAATACGATTCGATTCTTTTCGATTCTATCGAATCGATTCTTTTCTATTTGATTTGATTCAATTTGATTCTTTTCGATTCGATTCGATGTTTTCGATTTATTTCTTTTCGATTTCAATCGATTCAATTCGAATTTTTCAATTCGATTCGATTCTTTACGATTCGATTCAATTCGATTCTTTTTGATTAGATTCGATTTGAATCGATTCGATTCTTTACTATTCGATTTGATTTGATTATTTTCGATTCGATTCGAATCGATTTTTTCGAATGGATTAGATTCTCTTCAATCGACTCTTTTCTATTCGATTTGATTCTTTTCAATTCGATTCGATTTGATTCTCTTCGATTCTTTTCGATTCGATTCGATTCTTTTCGATTGACACATTGATTCGATTCGATTTGATACCTTTCGATTTGATTCTTTTTTATTCGATTCGATTCTTTTTGATTTGATTATTTTCGATTCATCGATTGTATCCTTTTCAATTTGATTCTTTTCTATTCGATTCGATCCTTTTCGATTCGATTCTTTTCGATTCAATTCGATTCTTTTCTAATCTATTTGATTCTTTTTGATTCGATTCGATTCTTTTCGATTCAATTATTTTCTTTTTTTTAAATTTTTTTTATTTATTTATGATAGTCACACAGAGAGAGATAGAGAGGCAGAGACATAGGCAGAGGGAGAAGCAGGCTCCATGCACCGGGAGCCTGATGTGGGATTCGATCCTGGGTCTCCAGGATCGCGCCCTGGGCCAAAGGCAGGCGCCAAACCGCTGCGCCACCCAGGGATCCCCGATTCAATTATTTTCGATTCAATTATTTTCGATTCAATTCGATTCAATTAATTTCTATTCGATTTGATTTGATTTTTTCAATTCGTATGATTTCTTTTTGATTCGATTCTTCATTGTTTGATTTGTTTCAATTCTTTTTTATTCCATTTGATTTGTTTTTTTCAAATCGATTCGATTCTTTTCGATTCGCTTCGATTCATCATTTTCGATTCGATTCTATTCTTTTCGATTCGATTTGATTCGATTTTTTTTGTTTCGATTCGATAGTTTTCGATTCGTTTCTTTTAGATTCTATTCGATTCGAATTTTTTCTACTCAATTCGATTCGAATTGAATCTTCGATTCTTTACGATTCAATTTTGATTCTATTCTTTTTGATTTGATTCGATTATTCTCGATTCGATTCGATTATTTTCGATACGATTCGAGTATTCTTTATTTGATTTGATTCTTCTTTTCGATTCGATTCGATTTGATTCTTTTCGAAATGATTCGATTCTTTTCGATTCGATTTGATTAGATTCGAATTTTTGAATTTTTGCGATTCGATTCGATTTTTTCACTTCTATTCGATTGCATTATATAGATTCGGTGCGATTCGATTCGATTTTTACTCCATTCGATTCGATTCAGTTCTTTTCGAATTGAGTTTTTTCAATTTGAATTTCTTTGTTTTCGAATTGCTTTGATTCGATTATTTTCGATTTGATTCAATTCGATTCGTTTTGCTGCACTTAATTTCTATTTGATTCTATTTGATTCGATTCGATTATTTTGGATTCGATTCATTTCGATTCGATTCTTTTCGATGTGATTGTTTTCAATTTGAATCGATTATTTTCGATTAGATTCATTTCAATTAGATTCGATTCGATTCGATTAATTTCGATTTGATTCGATTCCATTCTTTTCGATTCGATTATTTTCCATTAGATTTCTTTCAATTTGATTCGATTTGATTATTTTTATTCGATTCGATTTAATTCGATTTGATTAGATTATTTTCCATTCGACTAGTTTCGATTCGATTTTTTCGATTCGATTCATTTCGATTCGATTTGATTCATTCCGTTTCGATTCAATTCGATTCGATTAATATCAATTAGATATGATTCGTTTATTTTCGATTCGATTTGATTCGATTCGTTTTCATTCGATTCGATTCAATTATTTTCTATTCGATTCGATTTGAATGAATTCCATTCGATTATTTTCGATTCGATTAGATTCGATTCATTTTGATTCGATTCGATTAATTTCTATTTGATTCAATTTATTTTGATTGATTCTTTTCAATTCATTTCGATTCGATTAGATTAATTTCGATTCGATTCAATTCGATTTGATTCGAATCGATTATTTTCTACTTGATTCGTTTCAATTAGATTCGATTCAATTCGATTAATTTCGATTTGATTCGATTCCATTCTTTTTGATTCGATTATTTTATATTCGATTTCTTTCGATTCGATTCGATTTGATTATTTTTATTCGATTCGATTTAATTCGATTTGATTCCAGTATTTTCCATTCGATTTGTTTCGATCCGATTTTTTCGATTCGATTCATTTCGATTCGATTTGATTCATTCCGTTTTGAATCAGTTCACTTCGATTAATATCGATTAGATATGATTCGATGATTTTCGATTTGATTCGATTCGATTCGATTCGATTCATTTTGATTAATTTCGATTCGGTTATTTTCTTCTTTTTTAAAGATTTTATTTATTTATTTATTCAGGATAGTCACAGAGAGAGAGAGAGGCAGAGACACAGGCAGAGGGAGAAGCAGGCTCCATGCTCCGGGAGCCCGACGTGGGACTCGATCCCGGGTGTCCAGGATCGTGCCCTGGGCCAAAGGCAGGCGCTAAACCGCTGCACCACCCAGGGATCCCCAATTCAATTATTTTCAATTCGAATCGATTCTTTTCATTTGATTCGATTCAATTCGAATCTATTCTATTCAATTCTTTTAGATTCGATTATGTACGATTCGATTCGATTCTTTTCAATTCGATTATTTTAGATTCCATTCAATCAGATTCTTTTCGATTCGATAAGATTTGATTCTTTTCAATTCGATTCGATTTTTTTATTCGATTCTTTATTTCCTTTGTTTCGATTCTTTTCGATTCGATATGTTTTGATTCTTTTCAAATCGATTCAATTCTTTTCGATTCGATTATTTTCGATTCGATTCGTTTCCATTCGATTCGATTCGATTATTTTCGATTCGAATTTTTTCGAACGAATCGAGAAGAATAGAATAGAATCGAATTGAAAAAAATCAGTACAAATCGAATCAAAAAGAATCGACTCAAAATAATAAAAATTGATCGAATTGAAAAGAAACGAATCGAATCAAAAGAATCGGATAGAAAAGAAACGAGTCGAAACAAATCGAAAACAATCGAATTTAAAAGAATTGAATCAAATAGATTTGAATCGAATCAAATCATAAAGAATCGAAACGAATCGAATGAAATCGAAACGAAAAGAATCGAATCGAAAGAATCGTATCGAATCGAAAAGAATCGATTTGCATCAAAAAGAATCGAATCAAATAGAAAAAAATCGAATCAAATTGAATCGAATTGGCAAGAATTGAATCAAATCGAAAAGAATCGAATTGAAAAGAATCGAATTGGATCGAATAAAATTGAATAAAATATAATCGAATAGAAAAGAATCGAATCAAAAAGAATCAAATCGAAACGAAACGAATCGAAAATAATCCAATTGAAACAAATCGAATAAAAAAATTGAAAAGAATCAAACCGAATCGAAAATAATCAAACTGACTCGAATCGAATCGAAAATCTTCGTATCGAATCGAAAATAATCAAATTGACTGAAGACGAATCGAAAATAATCGAATCGAATCCAATCGATGAATCGAAAATTATCCAATCGAATAGAATGGAATCGAAAATAATCAAATCGAATCGAAAGTAATCGAATCGATTCGAATCGAATTGAAAATAATGGAAAGGAATCGAAAACAATCGAATCACATCGAATGGAATCGAAAATAATCGAATCGAAAATAATCGAATCGATTTGAATCGAATATAATCGAACGGAATAGAAAAGAATCGAATCGAATAAAAAATCATCAAATCAAATCGAAAAGGATCAAATCGACTCGTATCGAATTGAAAAGAATCGAATCGAATAGAAAATAATCTAATCGAATCCAATTGAATCGAATGGAATCGTATCGAAAATATTCGAAGCGAATGGAAAAGAATCGAATCGAATAGAAAATAATCGAATCGATTCAAAAAGAATCGAGTCAATTCGAATCGAATCGAAATGAATCGAAACCAAAAGAATCGAATCGAATTGAATCGAAAATAATCGAAACGAATCGAATGGAATAGAATCGAAAATAATTGAAACGAATCGACAAAAAAATCGAATCGAATCGAAGCAAATCGAAACGATTCAAATCGCAAATAATTGAATCGAATCGAAACGAATCAAATCGAAAATAATCAAATCGAAACAAATCGACTCGAAAATAATTTAATCGAATCGAAACGAATCGAATCAAAAATAATTTAATCGAAACGAATCGAATTGAAAATAATTCAATCGAATCGAATCAAATCGAAATAATTGAATCGAATAGAAAAGAATCTAATCGAAATGAATCGAATCGAAAATAATTCAATCAACGTGAAATGAAATGAATCGAATCGAATCGTTTTAAAAAAACGAATTTGAAATGAAAAGAATCGAATAGAAAGATTCGAATCGAGTTGAATCGAAAAGAATCTAACCGAATAGAATCGAAAAACAAATCGAAAACTATCGAATCGAAACGAAATAAATCGAATTGAATTGAAACGGAAAAAATCGAATCAAATTGAAACGCAAAAATTCGCATCGAATCAAATCGAATCGAAAAGAATAGAATCAAATGAAATAAAGAAGAATCGAATCGTATCGAAAAGAAATCGAAAAGAATCAAATCGTATCGAATAGAAAAGAATCGAATCAAATAGAAAAGAATCTATCGAGAAGAATCGAATCAATTCGAAAAAATCAAAACAAATCGAATCGAAAAAAATCGAATCGAATCGAATCGAATCGAAAAGAATGGAAACGAATCGAATAGAAAAGAATCGTATCGATCGAATCGTAAAGAATCGAATCGAATTGAAACAATCGAATCAAATGAAATAAAAAACAAATGAATCGAAAGCATCGAATCGAATCAAATCAAATCGAAACGAATCAAATCGAATCAAAAACAGTCGATCGAAAAGAATCGAATCTAATAGAAAAGACTCAAATCAAAAAGAATCGAATCGAATCGAATCGAAAAAAAGAATGGAATCGAATCGAAAAAAACTGAATCAAATCGAATCGAATTGAAAAGAATCGAATCGAAAGGAATCGAATCAAATCGATTCGAAACAAATCGAATGGAATCGGAGTCGATCGAAAAGAATCGAATCGAATCAAAAAGACACAAATCGAAAAGAATCGAATCGAATCAAATCGAAAAGAATCTAAATGAATCGAAGGGGTCGATTGAAAAGAATCGAATTGATTAGAAAAAAAAGGAATCGAATTGAATCAAATTGAAAAAGTCAATCGAATCGAATTGAATCAAAAAGAATCGAAAAGAATCAAATCGAAAAGAATCGAATGAAATCGAAAAGAATCGAATCGATTCGAAAAAAATCGAATCGAAAAGAGTCGAATTGGATAGAAACGAATCAGATAAAAAAGAATCGAATCGAATCGAATCAAAATGAATCGAATCGAAAATAATCGAATCAAATCAAATCAAATCGAAGCGAATCGAAAATAATCGAATCGAAATGAATCGAATCAAAAATAAAGATATCAGGGATCCCTGGGTGGCACAGCGGTTTGGCGCCTGCCTTTGGCCCAGGGCGCGATCCTGGAGACTCGGTATCGATTCCCACGTCAGGCTCCTGGTGCATGGAGCTTGCTTCTCCCTCTGCCTGTGTCTCTGCCTTTCTCTCTCTCTGTATGACTATCATAAATTAAAAAAAAGAATCGAATCGAATCGAAGTTAACCGAAACGAATCTAAAATAATCGAATCGAATCAAATCGAATCAAAACCAATTGAATTGAAACGAAACGAATCAAAAGTAATTGAATCAAAAGGAATCGAATCGAAAATAATTGAATCGAATTGAAACGAATTGAATCGAAAATAATCTAATCAAAATGAATCGAATCAAATCAATTCGAATACAAAATAATCGAATCGAATCGAAACGAATCGAATCAAAATGAATCGACTCAAAAATAATTGAATCGAATTGAAACAAATCGAATCTAAAACACTGGAATCGAAATGAATCGAATCAAAAATAATTGAATCAAATCGAATAGAAATTAAACGAATTGAATTGAATCGAAAAGAATAGAATCGATATTGAATCAATAAGAATCGAAAAGAATCGAATCAATTCGAAAAGAATCGAATCGAATGGAATCGAAAAGAAACGAATCGAAAACTATCGAATTGAAATGAAAAAAAACGAATCGAATCGAGTCGAAAAAACGAATCGAATCTAAAAGAATCGAATAGAATTGAAAAAGATCGAATTGAATCGAATCGAATAAAAATAATCGATTCAAAATGAATCGAATCAAATTGAATCGAAAACAATCGAAACGAATCAAATAAAGAATCGAATCGAAAAAATTGAATTGAATCGAAAAGAATCGAATTGAAAAGAATCAAATCGAATCGAATTTAATCAAAATGAAAATAATCGAATCGAAAAGAATTGAATCGAAACGATCGAATTGAATCGAATCGAATAAAAAAAATAGAATCGAATAGAAAATAATCGATTCGAATCGAATGGAATCGAATTGAAAATACTCGAATCGAATCGAATTGAAACGAATCAAATAAAAAATAACTGAATCTAAATGAATCGAATCGAAAATAATCGAAACGAATCGAATCCAAATTAATGGAAACGAAACGAATCGAAAATAATCAAATCGAATCGATCGAATCGAATCGAATTGAAAATAATTGAATCAAATCGAATTGAAACAATTCAATTCGAAAATGATCGAAACAAAATGAATCGATCGAAAATAATCGAATGAAAATTATTCCAATCGAATTGATCTAATTGAAACGAATCGAATCAAAAATAATCGAGTCGAATCGAAATGAATGGAATCGAAAATAATCGAATTGAAACTAATCAAATCGAAAATAATCGAATCGAATCGAATCGCACAGAATCGAATCGGATTGAATCGAAAAGAATCTAATCGAATCGAAAAATTCAAATCGAGCAGAAAAAATCTAATCGAATTGAATAGAAAAGAATCAAATCGAATTGAAAAGAATCGAATCGAAAAAAATCGAATCGAATCGAAAAGTTTTGAATCGAATCGAAAAGAATCGAATCGAATCAAAAAGAATTGAATCGGAAATAATCGAATCGAATCGAATCAAAAATAATCAAATCGATTTGAATCGAATCGAAAAGAATCGAATAGAATCGAAAAGAATCGAATCGAATCAAAAAGAATCGAATCGAATCAAAAGAATAAAATAGAAAAGAATTGAATCGATGAATCGAAAAGAATCAAATCAAAAGGAATCGAATCGAATTGAATCAAATCGAAAATAATCGAATCGAATCGCATCAGAACGAATCGAATAGAAAATAATTGAATCGAATCAAATCGAAAATAATCTAATCGAATCTATTCAAAACGAATCAAATCCAAAATAACGAATCGAATAGAAACAATTCTAAAAGAAAGGAATTTGAATCAAGAAGATTCGAATTGAAAGATTTGAATGAAATCGAATCGAAACAAAAAGAATCGAATCAAATAGAATCGAAAAGAATCGAATCGAATACAAAAAGATCGAAATGAATCCAATCGAATCAAAAAAAATCGAATAGAATTGAAGATAATTGAATCAAATCGAATCGAATCACAGAGAATCGAAAAGTTTCGAATCGAATAGAATTGAATCGAAAAGAATCTAATCGAATCGAGAAGAATCGAATCGAATCGTAAAGAATCAAATCGAATCAAACGAAATAGAAAAGAATTGAATCGAATCGAATCGAAAAGAATCCAATCATATCTAATTGAATCGAAACTAATCAAATCGAAATGAATTGAATCGAATCGAAAGAATGGAAATGAAAAGAATCCAAACGAAAGGAATCGAATTGAATCGATGAGAATCGAAACAAAGAGAATTTAGTCGTATCGAAAAGAATCGAATGTAATGGAATTTAAAAAAATCGAATAGAAGACAATTGAAAAGAAGCAAATGGAATCGAAACGAAAAGAATTGAATGGAATTGAATAAAAAAGAATCGAATCAAATCGAAAAAAAATCGAATCAAGTCAAATCGAATTGAAATGAATCGAACTGAATGGAATGGAATCCAATCAAAAAGAATTGAATCAAATCGAATCAAAAAGTATCGAATCGATTCGAATCGAAAAGAACCAAATTGAATCAAATCGAAAAGAATTGAAGCGAATCGAAAACATCGAATCGAATAGAAATGATTGGAATCGAATCGAAAAGAAACAAATCGAATATAAAAGAACAGAATCGAATCAAATCGAAAAAAATCAAATTGAAAAGAATTGAATCGAATAGATTCGAATCAAATCGAAAAGAATCTAATCGAATCTAAAGAAACGAATCGAAAAGAATTGAATCGAATCGAAAAGGATCGAATTTAATCGAAAATCGAATCAAATCGAATCGAATTGAAAATAATCGAATTCGGGATCCCTGGGTGGCGCAGCGGTTTGGAGCCTGCCTTTGGCCCAGGGCGCGATCCTGGAGACCCGGGATCGAATCCCAAATCAGGCTCCCGGTTCATGGAGCCTGCTTCTCCCCGGTGCATGGAGCCTGCTTCTCCCTCTGCCTGTGTCTCTGCCTCTCTCTCTCTCTCTCTCTGTGACTATCATAAATAAATAAAAAAATTAATTAAAAAAAAGAAAATAATCGAATTCAAACCAATCTAATCGAATATAATCGAATCAAAAAGAATTGAATCGAAAAGTATCGAATCGAATTGAATCGAAAAAATCGAATCGAATCGAATCGAAAAGAATCAAATCGATTGAATCGAAAATAATCAAATCGAATTGAAAACAATAAAAACAAAAAGAATCGATTCGAATCGAATCGAAAATAATCGAATCGAAAAGAATTGAGTCAAATAGTTCGAATCGATTCGAATTGAATCAAAAAGAATTGAATCAATAGAATCGAAAAAATCGAATCGAATCGAAAAGAATCGAATTGAATAAAATCGTATCGAAAGGAAAAGAATCGAATATAATTGAATCAAAAAGACGAATCAAATTGAACAAAATCGATTTGAATTGAATCGAACTGAAATGAATTGAACCAAATGGAATCGAATCCAAACTTAAAGAATAAAATCAAATAGAATCGAAAAGAATCGAATCGATTCGAATCAAAAGGAATCGAATCGAAAAGTATCGAATCAAATCAAAAAAAATGGAATTATATTGAATAGAATAGAATCGAATAGAAAAGAATCGAATCAACCCGAATCGAAAAGAACTGAATCGAATCAAATCGAAAAGAAACGAATTGAAAAGAATCAAATCGAATAGATTCAAATCGAATCAAATCGAATCGAAAAGAATTGTATTGAATCGAATCAAATTGCAACGAATCGAAAAGAATCAAATCGAATTGAAAACAATCAAATAAAATCGAAAAGAATTGAATCAAAAAGAAATCGAATTGAATCAAATCGAATTGAAAAGAATCGATTCAAATCAAAAAGAATCGAATCGAATCAAAAAGAATCGATTGGAATTGAAAAAAGTCGAATCGAATCGAATCTAAAAGAATAGAATCGAATGGAAAAGATTCAAATCCTAAATAATCGAACAGAACAGTCGAATCGGAAAGAAACAAATCAATTCGAGTGAGGTGAGACTCAGGTCTGGAACAGAGTAACCAGCTCCCAAGGATGCCCAGGTTAGGACCAGAGTCACCAGATCTCGGTGAGGCCAAGATCGGATCAGAGTCACCTGTTCCAGGTGAGGCCGAGAAGGAGTCCACAGCAATCAGCTCCAGGTGGGGAACAAAGTCACCAGGACTGGGTGAGGCCCAGATGGGCATCAGATTCACCAGGTCCAGGTGAGGCCCAGGTGGTGACCAGAGTCACCAGGTCTGGGTGAGGACCAGGTAAGGACCAGATTCACCAGGTCCAAGTGAGGCCCACGTGGGGACCTGAGTCACCAGGTATGGGAGAGGCCCAGGTGGCAACCCCACTCACCAGGTCCAGGTGAGGCCAACCTGCATGCCAGAGTCACCAGATCCAGGTGAGGTCCTGGTGGGGACTGGAGTCACCAGGTAAATGTGAGGCTAGGAAACCAGAGTCACCAGGTCCAGGTGTGGTTCCTGTGGGAACGAGAGTGACCAGGTCCAGGTGAGACCCAGGTGGGGACCAGAGTCACCAGGTCCAGATTGAGGCCTAGGTGGGGCCCAGAGTCTTCAGAGCCAGGTGAGGCCAAAGTGTGGAGCAAAGTTATCAGGTTCAGGCGAGTCCCATTTGGGAACCAGTCACCTCGTCCAGGTGAGGCCCACAAGAGTAGTGCCTCCAGCTCAATCCCATGATTTCCTAGTAATTCCTGTCTTTGACTGGTGCTACATACTAAGTTCCATACTAGCTAATTGAACCCTGCATCCAACGGCAGTTTACATCCAAGAGTTGGGCTCACACGCAGTCCCTCACAGTTCCACACTGCCTGCAGAATGTGTTTCCAACATCTTCACCAGAGATGTTTGTCAGAAGCTTGTAACGCAAGTAGAATAATGTAGGCCTGGAAAGGGTCTCCAGGTGGAGTAGAGTGGTATTCTTGGAACCTCTTTAGTTAGAATACTGCTGCGTTCTCAGTGCCATAAGAATGTAGCTAGTTGAAAGCTGGGTTCTAGACATGCTTCCTTGTGAGAGTTGAGGTGAGGGCAGGACCCTTCCGCAACCTGCCTGCTTGTAGACATTGGTCCTAACATCCTTATGTTAGGTGCTGGAAGACGTTGTGAAAAGCATGTAGACATTTCAGGCTTGTAGTCACATGTAACTGAGTTCAATACAGCGATATCCAACAGCCTTGTTCAATTAAAGTGTAGCTAGGTTCTAACTCCCATAAAAGAGTGGCTAGCAGACATCTGCCCGCAAAGCATACACGCTTCTCAGAGTTGAGCTTATGGCCTGTACCTCCCACAATCTGACGGCCTGTGCGAATCGCTTCCACAGCATTCCGTTCTATGCGGGACAGTAGCGGAGTGAGAACCAAGTGTCTGCATTGTCAATTGCGTGACTACCGGACACCTGCCTCCAAGTTATGCACACTCCTTTGGATGAGCTTATGGCTTGTTCCTCCCACATGCTGACCCCCTGTACCTTTCATTTCGAAAGGACGTCGTTCGATACGGGACACAAGTTTTGTGAGAGGCAAGTGTCTCCTAGCCCAATCCAACGACTTCTGAGTAATTCCTCCCTCAGAAGGGAGCTACATACCAACTTCCAAACCTGAGTACCTAGTTGAAAGCTGTCTCTCTGGGGAACTTCCTTCTGCAAGATGAGCTGACACGCCGTCCTTCCCAGTTCCACACTGCCTGCAGATGGAGTTTCGAACATCCTCACTAGACATGTTTGTCAGACGCTCATGGGACGCAAGGGGCAAGCTGCAGGCTTCAATGGTTGTGTCTCCAGGTGCAGTAGAGCTTTATTCATGGAACGACCTGACTTCCAATGCTGTAAAGTTTGGGTTAGGTTATGGGTTAGGGTTAGGGTTAGGGTCCTGTTTAAGCTTAGGTTGAGGGTTACGGTTAGGGTTAGGGTAAGGGTTCAGGTTATGGTTAGGGGTAGTTTCAGGGTTAGGTGTAGGCTACGGGTTAGGGTTAGGGTTATGGTTAGGTTACGGATTAGGGTACGGGTTACGGTACGGGTTAGGTTATGGATTAGGGTACGGGTTAGTGTTAGGGTTAGGGTACAGTTTAGCGTATGGGTTAGGGTTAGGGAACGGCTTAGGTTTCAGTTTAGGTTTAAAGTTAGGGTTAGCGTTAGGGTATGGGTTAGGGTTAAAGTTAAGGTACTGTTTAGGGTTAGGGTTAGGTTATGGGTTATGGTTAGGGATAGGGTAAGCATTAGGGTTAGGATTAGGTTAGGGTTAAGGTTAGGTTTAGTTTATGGGTTAGGGTTAGGGTTAGGGTTAGTTTACGTGTTAGGGTTAGGGTTAGGGTGAGGTTTAAGGTTAGGTTAGGTTTAGGGTTAGGGTTAGGTTTAGAGATAGGGTTAGGGTTATGATTAGTGTTAGGGTTAGGATTAGGGGTTAATGGTTAGGGTTAGGGTTAGGGGTTAGGGGTTAGGGTTAGGTTTAGGGTCGGGGTTGGGTTTGGGGTTGGGTTTGATATTAGGGTTAGGTTTAGGGTTAGAGTTAGGGGTTAGGGTTAGGTTTAGGGATATGGGTTTGGGTTAAGGTTAGGGTTAGGGTTAGGAGTTACGGGTTAGGGTTATGGTTAGTGTACGGGATAGGGTTAGGGTTAGGTTACGGGTTACTTTACGGGTTAGGGTATGGGTAAGAGTTAGGGTTAGGGTATGGGTTAGGGTAAGGGTACAGTTTATTGTTAGGGTGCGGGTAAGATTAGGGTTAATGTACGGGCTAGGGTTAGGTTACGGTTTAGGGTACGGTTTAGGGTTAGGGTACGCGTTAGGATACGGGTTAGGGTTAGGATACGGGTTAGGGTTTAGTGTTAAGGTACGGGATAGGGTTAGGGTTAAGGTTAGGGTACGGGTTAGGGTTAGGGTAGGTTTAGGGTATTGTTTAGGGTTAGGGTACGGTTTAGGGTTAGGGTATGAGTTAGGGTATTGGTTAGGTTACGGATGAGTGTTAGTGTTAGGGTACGGGTTAGTGTATGTGTTAGGTTTCGGGTTAGGTTTACGGTTAGGTTTAGGGTTAAGGTTAGGTTTAGTGTTAGGGTTAGGTTTAGGGTTAGGTTTAGGGTGAGGGGTTAGGGTTAGTGTTAGGGTTAGGGGTTAGGGTTAGGTTTAGGGTTAGGGTTAGTGTACGGGTTACTGTTAGAGTACGGTTATGGCTATGGTTAAGGAACGGGTTAGGGTTAGGGTTAGGGTACTGGTTAGTGTACGGTATAGGGTACGGGTTAGGGTTAGGGTACGGGTTAGGGTTCGGGTTAGTGTTAAGGTATGGTTTAGGTTTAGGGTATGGGTTAGGGTTAGGGTATGGGTATGGGTACGGGTTGGGTTAGGGTACGGGTTAGGGTTAGTGTAAGGGTTAGGGTTAGGGTTACTGTACAGGATAGGCTTAGGGTTAGGGTACGGGTTAGGATTAGGTTTAGAGTACGGGTTAGAGTTAGGGTACGGGTTAGGGTTAGTTTTAGGTTACGGGTTAGTGTTAGGTTTAGGGTACAGGTTACTGTATGGGTTAGGTTTCAGGTTAGGTTTAGGGTTAGGTTTAGAATTAGTGGTTAGTGTTAGTGTTAGTGTTAGGGTTAGGGTTAGGATTAGGGTGAGGGGTTAGGGTTAGGGTTAGGGGTTAGGGTTAGGGTTAGGGTTAGGTTTAGGGTTAAGTGTTAGGTTTAAGGGTTAGGGATAGGGTTATGTTTAGGGGTTAGGGGAAGGGTTAGGTTTAACGGTTAGTGTTAACAGTTAGGATACGGTTAGGGCTAGGGGTTAGGGGTTAGCGGTTATGGCTAGGGTTAGGGGTTAGGGGTTAGGGTTAGTGTTAGTGTTAGGGTTAAGGTTAGGGGTTAAGGTTAGGTTTAGGTGTTAGGGTTAGGGTGTGCGTTAGTGTTAGGATTAGGGTTAGGTTTAGTGTTAGGGTTAAGGGTTAGGGTTAGGTTTAGGGTTATTGGTTAGGGGTTCAGCTTGGGGTTAGATTTAGGGTTAAGGGTTAATTTTAGGGTTTGGTTTAGGGTTAGGGTTAGGGGTTAGGTTTTAAGGTAAGGGTTAGGTGTTAAGGTTAGGGTTAGGGTTAGGGGTTAGGGTAGGGTTATGGTTAGTTACATATTCGGGTTAGGGTTAGGATTCGGGTTAGGGTACAGGTTAGGATACGGGTTTTTGTTAGAGTACTGGTTAGGGTTAGGGTAGGGGACGGGTTAGTGTATGGGTTAGGGTATGGGGTTAGGGTTATGGTATGGGTTAGGGTATGGGTTAGGGTTAGGGTACGGGTTAGGGTTGGGGTACAGGTTAGTGTTAGGTACCTGTTAGGGTTAGGAGACGGGTTAGGGTTAGGTTATGGGTTAAGTTTAGGGTTAGTGTTCATTTAGTGTTAGGATTAGGGTTAGGGGTTAGAGGTTAGGGTTAGTGTTAGTGTTACGGAAAGGGTTAGGGTTAGGGGTAAGGGTTAGGGGTAAGGGTAGGGTTAGGATAGGTTAAGTGTTAGGTGTTAGGGGTTAGGGTTAGGGATTTGATTCAATTGGATTCTTTTCGATTTGATTCTATTCAAATCTTTTCGATTCAAATCGATTCGATTCAATTCTTTTCAATTCGATTCTTATTGATTTGATTCTTTTCGATTCGATAGATTCTTTTCTATTCGATTCAATTTGATTCGAATCGATTCTTTTCGATTCGATTTGATTCGAGTCTTTTTGATTCGATTCGTTTCTATTCAATTCTTTTCAGTTCGATTCGATTCAAATCTTTATGATGCGATTCAATTCGATTCTTTATGATTCGATTCGATTCTTTTCAATTCGACTCGATTTTTTTCAATTCGATTCGATTCTTTTCTATTAGATTCGATTAATTCTTTTCAATACGATTCGATATTATTGCTTTCGATTTGATTCTCTTCGATTCGATTCGATACTATTCTTTTCGATTCGATTCGATATTTTCGATTCGATTTGATTCCTTTGATTCGATTCAATTATATTCGAATCTTTCGTTTTGTCTCGATTCTTTTCTATTCGATTCAATTTTTTTCGATTAGATTCGAATCTTTTCAATTTGATTCAATTCGATTCGAATCTTTTGTAATCGATTCTATTCTTTTCGATTCGATTAGATTCTATTCTTTTCGATTCGATTCTTTTCGATTTGATGATTCTTTTTGATTTGATTCGATTCGATTCTTTTCAATTCGATTCGATTCAATTCTGTTTGATTCGATTTGATTCAATTCGATTCAATTCGCTTCAATTCGATACTTTTCGATTCCATTCGATTCAATTCTTTTCGATTCCATTTGATTTGATCGATTCTTTTCAATTCGATTCGATTCAATTCGATTCAATTTAATTATTTTTGATTCGATTCAATTGTTTTTGATTCGACTGGATTCAATTATTTGATTCGATTATTTTCGATTTGATTTGATTCTTTTCGATTCGATTCGATTATATTCGATTCAATTTGATACTATTCGAATATTTTCGATTCGAATCGATTGCATTAGATTCGACTATTTTTTATTCAATTCGATTCGATTATTTTTTATTTGATTCGATTCATTTCGGTTCGATTCGATTCTTTTCGATTCGAATCGATTCGATTCTTTTCGATTCGATTCTTTTCGATTCGATTCATTTATTTTTTATTCATTTCGATTCGATTTTTTTCGATTCGATTCGATTCGATGCGAATCGATTATATTCGATTTGATTCGATTCGATGCAATTCGATTATTTTCAATTCCATTTGATTCGATTCGATACCTTTCGATTAGATTCGATTATTTTCTATTCGAATCAATTTGATTCTTTTCGATTGGATTTTTGATTCGATTCAATTATTTTCGATTCAATTCAAATCAATTTGATTATTTTTTATTCAATTTGAATGGATTTGATTCGATTATTTCGATTCGATTCAATTATTTTTTATTAGATTCCATTCTTTTTTATTTGATTCGATTATTTTCGATTCGATTCAATTATTTTCAATTCAATTAAGTTCGATTCGAATCGATTATTTTCGATTCAATTCAATATGATTCGGTTCGATTATTTTCGATTCGATTCGATTCGATTGTTTCCGAATCAATTAGGTTCGTTTCGATTCGATTATTTTTTATTCAATTCGGTTTGATTCGATTTGATTATTTTAGATTCAATTTGGTTCGATTCGGTTCGATTTTTTTCGATTTGATTCGATTCGATTATTTTCGATTTGATTCGATTGGATTAGTTTAGATTATTTTCGTTTCAATTCGATTTGATTATTTTCAATTCAATTCGATTATTTTCATTTTCAATTCAATTTGATTATTTCCGATTCGATTCGATGCGAATTGATTTTTTCGATTCGATTCGATTCAATTCGATTCAATTCTTTTCAATCCGATTAGATTCTTTTCGATTCGATTCAATATTTATGATTTGAATCACCTCGATTCTTTTCGATTCGATTATTTTAGATTCGATTCGATTATTTTAGATTCGATTCTTTTCGATTTGCTTCTATTTTTCTCTTTTTTTAAATTTTTTTATTTTTGATAGTCACACAGAGAGAGAGAGAGGCAGAGACACAGGCAGAGGGAGAAGAAGGCTCCATGCACCGGGAGCCCGATGTGGGATTCGATCCCAGGTCTCCAGGATCGCGCCCTGGGCCAAAGGCAGGCACCAAACCGCTGTGCCACCAGGGATCCCTCGATTCGATTCTATTATTTTCGATTCTATTCCTTTCCATTATTTTCGATTAGATTCGATGTGAATCGATTGTTTTCTTTATTTTATTTTATTTTTTTAATCGATTATTTTCGAATCGATTCATTTTAATTCGATTCGATTTGATTGAAATCGATTTGATTATTTTCGATTCGATTCGATTATTTTTTATTAGATTCAATTTTCGATTCGATTCTTTTCAATTCAATTCTTTTCGATTCGATTCTTTTCAATTCTATTCTATTTTTTATGATTCAACTCGATCCGATTCAGTTTGATTCTTTTCTATTCTATTCCATTCTATTCGAGAGGATTATATGATTTTCGATTTGATTCGATTTTTTCGATTCGATTCGATTCTTTTTGATTTGATTCAATTGCATTCTATTCTTTTCGATTTTTTTAAATTCGATTCTGTTCGTTTTGATTCAATTCTTTTTGATTCGGTTCGATTCGATTATTTCCATTGCGATTCGATAGTTTTCGATTGGTTTCTTTCAATTCAATTATTTTTGTTTCTAATTGCTTTCTTTTCGAATCTATTTGAGTCGATTCGATTCGATGCGGTTCAATTGGATTCGATTCAATTTGATTCCTTTCGATTCGAATCGATTCTACTCAATTCGATTGGATTCTTTTCACTTCCATTCGATTCAATTCTTTCGATTTGATGTGATTCGATTATTTTCGTTTCGATTGGGTACGATTCTTTTTGATTCTCTTCGTTCGATTCGACTCAATTGTTTTTTATTCGATTCGATTCTTTTTGATTGAATTCATTTCGATTCTTTTCAATTCTATTCGATTCGATTCGATTTGATTTTTTTCGATTGGATTTGATTACTTTCGATTCTATTCTTTTCGATTAGATTCAATTAGATTCAATTCTTTTTTTTTAATTTTTTTTCATTTATTTATGATAGTCACACAGAGAGAGAGAGGCAGAGACATAGGCAGAGGGAGAAGCAGGCTCCATGCACCGGGAGCCTGATGTGGGATTCTATCCCGGGTCTCCAGGATCGCGCCCTGGGCCAAAGGCAGGCGCTAAACCGCTGCGCCACCCAGGGATTCCTAGATTCAATTCTTTTTGATTCATTTCGATTCGATTAGATTCCTTTCGATTCTTTTGGAATCGATTTGATTCGATTCATTCAAAGTTTTTCACTTCCATTCGATTCGATTCTTTTCAATTCAATTCGATTCGATTCCTTTCGATTCGACTCTATTCCATTCATTTGAATCTTTTCACTTCCATTTGATTCGATTCTTTCGATTCAATGATATTAGATGGCATTTTTTTCGATTCGATTCTTTTCGATTTTAGTCGATTCGAATCGATTAGATTCTTTTCTATTTGATTTGATTCGATTCGATTCTTTTCTATTCAATTCGATTCTTTTTATTCGATTGGATTCTTTTCGATTGGATTCGATTTATTTTCGATTCGATTCGATTCGATTTGATTTCTTTCGATTCGATTTGCATCTTTTCGATTCGATTTTTTTCGATTCGAGTCAATTTGATTCAATTCTTTTGATTCGATTTGATTATTTATGATTCAATTCGGTCCAATTCAATTCGATTCTTTTCGATTCGATTCGATTCGATTCTTTTTCATTCTATTCTATTGGATTACATGATTTTCGATTGGATTCGATTTGATTTGATTTTTTCGATTCAATCGATTCTTTTTGATTCGATTCTTTTTGATTCGATTCAATTGGATTCGATTGTTTTCGATTCGATTTGAGTCCATTTTGTTCGATTCAATTAGATTCTTTTTGATTCGATTCATTTCTTTCGATTTGATTAGATTCGATGCTTTTTGATTTGTATCGATTCGATTCTTTTTGATTCGAAACACATCGATTCTTTTTGATTCAATCCGATTCATTTCGATTCAATTCAATTCGATTATTTCCATTTCGATTCAATAGTTTTCAATTCGTTTCTTTTCAATTCGATTCTTTTTCTTTCGAATTCCTTTCTTTTCGAATCAATTCAAGTCGAGTCGATTCTTTTTGATTCTATTCAATTCGGTTTGATTCGATTTTATTCGATTCTTTTCTATTCGATTCGATTATATTTGATTCGATTAGATTCTTTTCACTTCAATTCGATTCAATTTTTTTTATTCGATGCAATTTGATTATTTTCGTTTCGCTTACCTTCTTTTCAATTCTCTTTGATTCGATTCGATTTGATTCTTTTCGATTTTTTTCAATTCGATTCGACTCGATTCTTTTCGATTGAATTCATTTCAATTCTTTTCGATTAGATTCGATTCTTTTTGATTCTCTTTGATTCGATTAGATTCATTTCGATTCTTTTCGATTAGATTAAATTCTTTTTGATTCAATTTGATTCGATTGTTTAGATTCGATGATATTAGATGCAATTTTCTTCGATTAGACTCTTCAATTTTATTCGATTCAAGTCGATTAGATTCTTTTCTATTGATTCGATTCGATTCAATTCAATTCTTTTCTATTCGATTCGATTCTTTTCGATTTGATTTGATTTTTTCGATTCGATTCGATTTACGATTCGATTCTATTCGATTTGATTTTTTCGATTCGATTTGATCTTTTCTATTTAATTCTTTTCAATTCGAGTCAATTTGATTCGATTCTTATCGATTCGATTCGATTCTTTTCAATTTAATTCTTTCGATTCGATTTGATTCTTTTTGATTCGATTCGATTATTTACGATTCAATTTGATCCGATTCAAATAGATTCTTTTTGATTCAATTCGATTCCTTTCTATTATATTCCATTCGATAGGATTACATGATTTTCCGTTCTATTCGATTTGATTTTTTCGATTCGACTCAATTCTTTTCGATTCTATTCAATTGCATTCAATTCTTTTCCATTCGATTCTGTTCTATTCGATTCGATTCTTTCGATTTGATTAGATTCGATTCTTTTCTATTCGATTAGATTTGATTTTTTTATTCGATAAGATTCTTTTCCATTCAATGTTTTGAATTTGATTCGATTCGATTTGATTTTTTCGATTCGATTCCTTTCAATTTGATTCCATTCCATTAGATTCGATTCTTTTCAATTCTATTTATTCGATTCTTTTCAATTCTATTCAATTTGATTCTTTTTGATTCGATTCGATTCTTTTTGATTCAATTCGAATAGATTCCATTGATTCTTTTCACTTCCCTGATCCGATTGTTTTGATTCAATACGATTAGATTCGATTTTTTCGATTCAATTCATTTCGATTTAATTCGATTAGAATCGATTAGATTCTTTTCTATTTGATTCGATTAGATTCTTTTCGATTCAATTCGATTCTTTTCAATTCAATTCTTTTTGATTCGATTCGATTCGACTCGATTTTTTCATTTCGATTCTTTTCGATTCAATTCTATTCGATTCAATTCGATTCTTTTCTATTCAATTCCATTCGATTCTTTTTCATTGGATTCTTTTCGATTCAATTCGATTCGATTCTTTTCAATTCGATTCGATTCGATTCGATTATTTTCTTTTCGATTCTATCCAATTCTTTTCGATTCTCTTCGATTCAATTCTTTTCAATTCGATTAGATTCGATTCTTTTCCATTCTATTCAATTCTATTCAATTCAAAAATAATCGAATCGAATGAAGACGAATCGAATCGAAAATAATCGAATTGAAACTAATCGAATAAAAAATAATCGAATCGAATCGAATCGAAATTAATCAAATTGAATCGAAACGAATTGAAATAAATCGAATAGAAATAATCGAAACGAAACAAAACGAATGGAAACTAATCAAATCGAATCTAATCAAAAATATTCAAATCGAATCGAATCGAATCAAAAATAATCGAATCGAATCGAATCAAATTGAAAATAATCGAATCGAATGAATTGAATAGAAAATAATCGAATCGTATCAAATAGATAATCTATTCGAATCGTTTCGAAATGAAGAGAATCGAAATAATCGAATCGATTCGAATCGAATCGAATTGAAAGTAATCGAATCGAATCGAATAGAAATTAATCGAATCAAATTGAATCGAAATGCATCGAATTGAAAATAATCAAATTGAAACAAATCGAATTGAAAATAATCGAATCGAATCGAAACAAATCAAATCGAAAATAATAGAATCGAAACTAATGGAATCGAAATCAAATCGAATCAAATCGAAAATACTTGAATCGAATAGAATTGAAACGAATCAAATCAAAAATAATCAAATCTGAATCGAATCGAAAATAATCGAAACAAATCAAATCCAAATTAATCAAATAAAATCGAATTTAATCGAAAATAATCGAATCGAATCGATCGAATCGAATTGAAAATAATCGAATCGAATCAAATTCAAATGAATGAAATCAAAAATAATTGAATCGAAATGAATCAAAATTAATCAAATGGAATCGAAATGAATTGAAATAAATCGAATCAAATCGAAAATAATCACATCGAAACAAATCGAATAGAAAATAATCAAATTGAATAAAATAGAAATTTATCGAATCAAATCGAAATTAATAGAATCAAATCAAATCGAAAATGATAGATCGAATCGAAAATAATCGAATCGAATCGAATTGAATGGAATCGAATTGAAACGAATCGTTTAGATAATAATCGATTCACATCGAATCGATCGGAAAAGATGGAAACGAATAGAATTGTAAATAATCGAATTGAAAGGAATCGAATCGGGATCCCTGGGTGGCGCAGCGGTTTGGCGCCTGCCTTTGGCCCAGGGCGCGATCCTGGAGACCCGGGATCGAATCTCACATCGGGCTCCCGGTGCATGGAGCCTGCTTCTCCCTCTGCCTGTGTCTCTGCCTCTCTCTCTCTCACTGTGTTCCTATCATAAATAAATAAAAAAAATTTTTAAAAAAAGTTTAAAAGAAAAGAATCGAATCGAATCAGAAAGAATTGAATCGAAAAGAGTCGAGGTGATATGACTAGAAAAGAATGGAATTGAAACGAATACAATCGAATCGATAATAATCAAATCGAATCGAATCGAAAATAATCGAATCAAATCGAATCAAAAGTAATGGATTTGAATCAAAAAGAATTCAATACAATCGAATCGAATCGAATTAAAGTGAAAATAATCGGAAATAATCAAATCGAAAAGAGAAGAATCGATTCGAATCGAATATAATCGAATCGAATCGAAAGGATTCGATTGGAATCGAAAAGAATCGAATCGAATTGAATCGCATCGAAAATAATCAAATCGAATAAAAAATAATCGAATCATAAAGAATTGACTCGATTATAATCGAAAATATTGAATCGAATTGTAAATAATCAAATCGAAAAGAAAAGAATCGATTCGAATTGAAAATAATCAAATCGAATCGAATGAAACTGAATCAATCGTTAATAATCGAATCGAATCGAATTGAATCGAAAATAATTGATTTACATCCTATCAAATAGAAAATCATGGAATCGAATCGAAAATAATCGAATGGATTCAAATAAAAAATAATCGAATCGAATTGAAAATGTTAGAATCGAATCAAAAAGAATCGAATTGAATCGAAAATAATCAAAACGATTCCTATCGAATTAAATCGAAAATAATCGAATCAAATCGAATCAAAAATAATCGAAAGGAATCGAATCGGAAATAATCGATTCCAATCGAAAATATTCGAATCGAATCGAAAATAATGGAATAGGAAAGCGAAACGATTGGAATCGAAAATAATCGAATCGAATCTAAAAGATTCAAATCGAATCAAAAATAATTGAATCGATTTGATTCAAATTGAATCTGAATAATCTGAATCGAAATAAAGAGAATCGAATAAAATAATCAAATCGAATCCACTATAATCGAATCGAAAAGAATCGAATCGATTCAAATAAATAATTGAATAGAATAGAAAATAATCAAATCGAATAAAAAATCATCGAATCGAATCGAAATAATAAAAAAATCCAATCGATTCGAATCAAAAATAATCAAATTGAATCGAATTGAATCAAAAATAAACAAATTCAATCGAAATTCATCGAATCGAATAGAATAGAATAGAAAATAATAGATCAAATCGAAAATAATCAAATCGAATCGAATTGAATCGAATCTAATTGAAACGAATCGATTTGAAAATAATCGACTCACATCGATTCGAATCCCAAATAAAGGAAGCAAATAGAATCGAAAATGAACGAATCGAATCGAAAAGAATCGTAAAGAATTGAATCGAATTGAAAATAATTGAATCAAATCGAAAATAATCGAATTGAATCAAAAATAATCGAATCGAATCGATAATAATCGAATCTAAAAGAATCGAGTCGATTCGAATAAAAAATATTCAATCGAATCGAAAAGAATCGAATCGAAAAGAAAAGAATCGATTCAAATTGAAAATAATCGAATCGAATCGAAAAGATTTGAATCGAATCGAAAAAAATCGAATTGAATTGAAACAAATCGAATCGATCAAATCGATAATAATCGAATTGAATCAAATCGAAAATAATCGAATTGAATCAAAAATAAATGAATTGAATCGTATTGAAACGAATCGATTGGAATATAATCGATTCACATCGAATCGAATCGAAAATAAAGGAAACGAATAGAATCGAAAAGAATCGAATCGAATCAAAAATAGAATCGAATCGAAAATAATAAAATCGAATCGAAAAGAATCGAATCAAAAAGAATCGATTATATTTGAATCGAAAATATGAAATTGAATCGAAATGAATCGAATCAAAATAAAAAGGTTCGATTCCAATCAAAAGTACTTGAATCAAATCGAAAGGATTTGATTCGATTAGAAAAGATTTGAATAGAATCGGAAAGAATCGAATCGAAGCAAATTGAATCGAAAATAATCGAATGAAATCGATCGAAAATAATCAAATCAAATCGAATCTGATCGAATCGAAAATAACTGATTCGCAACGAATCGAATCGAAAATAATCAAATTGAATTGAATTGAAAATAATCAAATCGAAACAAAAATAAACGAATCGTTTCAAATTACAAATTCTCAAATCGAATCGAAAATGATCTAATGGAATTGAAAAGAATTGAATCGAAAATAATCTAATCTAATCTAATCGAAAATAATCGAATCGAATCGGTAATAATCGAATCGAATCGAATCAAAATAATTGAAATGAAATGAATCGAATCGAAAATAATAGAATCGAATCGAAAATAATCGAAACTGATCGAATCGAATCAAAAATAATCGAATCGAATCGAATTGAAATGAAAATAATTGAATCTCAAGAATCGAATCGAATTGAATTGAATCAAAAATAATCGAATCAAATCATATAGAAAATAATCGAATCGAATCGAAATGAATTGAAAATATTCGAATCGAAATGAATCAAAACTAATCGAATCGAATCGAATGGAATCGAAAATAGTCGAATCGAATCAAATCGAAAAAATCAAATCGAATCGAATCGAATCGAATCGAATATAATCCAATTGAATCATGAAAAGTAATCGAATTTAATCGAAAAAAATTCATTACAATCAAATCGAATCGATTCAAATTGAAACGAAAATAATCGAATCGAATCAAATCGAAAATAATCGAATCGAATCGAATCGAATAAAAAATAATCGAGTCAAATTGAATCGAAATTAATCAAAACTAATCGAATCGAATCGAATCGAAAATAATCGAATCGAATCGAACTGAAGTGAAAATAATCGAATCGTCAAGAATCTAATCGAGGGATCCCTGTAAGGCACAGTGGTTTGGCGCCTGCCTTTGGCCCAGGGCGTAATCCTGGAGACCCTGGATCGACTCCCATGTCGGGCTCCCTGCATGGAGCCTGCTTCTCCCTCTTCCTGTGTCTTTGCCTCTCTGTCTCTCTCTGTGTGTGTGACTATCATAAATAAATAAAAATTTAAAAAAAAGAATCTAATCGAATCGAATTGAATCAAAAATAATCAAATCAAATTGAATCAGAAATAATCGAATCGAATCAAAACGAATTGAAAATAATCGAATCAAAATGCATTGAAACTAATCGAATTGAATCGAAAATAATTAAATCGAATCGAATCGAATCAAAAATAATCGATTCACATCGAATCGAATTGAAAATAATCCAATAGAATTTATTCGAAAATAATCGCAATGAATCGAAAATAATCCAATAAAATTGAATAGAAAATAATCGAATCGAATAGAATCAAATTGATTTGAATCGAAATTAATCGATTCGCTTCTAATTGAATCGAATCGAAAATAATCGAATCGAATTGATTCCAAAATAATTGAATCGAATCGAATATAATCAAATCGATACTAAAATAATCGAATCGAAAAATATTGAATCGATTCGAATCTAAAATAAACGAATTGAATCAAAAAGAATCGAATCGAATCGAAAATAATCGAATGAATCCAATCAAATTGAATAAAAAATAATCGAATCGAATCGAATCGAAAATAATCGAATCAAAATTATTTGAATCGAATCGAAAAATTCAAATCGAATTAAAAATAATTGAATCGAGTCGAATCAAATCAAATCAAATTGAAATGAATCAATTCAAAAATATTCAATTCACATTGAATCGAATGGAAAATAATATAAATGAATAGAATCGAAAAGAATTGAATCGAATTGAAACGAATCGAATCGAATCGAAAAGATTCGAATCGAAAAGAATCGAGTCGATTCGAATCGAAAAGAATGAATCGAGTCGTAAATAATCGAATCATAAGAAAAGAATTGATTCGATTCGAAAATAATTGAATTTGATTCGAATGGAAAAGAATCGAATCGAATCGAATCGACTCGCATCGAATATAATTGAATCGAGTTGAATGAAACCGAATCAATTGTTAATAATAGAATCGAAATGAATCGAATTGAATTGAAAATAATTGATTTGCATCGAATCGAATCGAAAACGATCGAATTGAATTGAATTGAAAATAATCGAATCGAATCGAAAATAATCAAATCGAATCGAAAATAATCTAGTGAATCCAAATAGAAAATAATCGAATCGAATCAAAAATGTTCAAATCGCATCGAATAGAATCGAATCAAATCGAAAATAAACTAAACGAATCCTATCGAATTGAATCGAAAATGATCAAATCGAATTGAATCGAAAATAAATGGAATTCAATCGAAAATAATCGATTCGCATCGAATCAAATAGAAAATAATCAAATTGAATTGAATTGAAAATAATCAAAGTGAATCGAAAATACTCGAATCTAATCGAAAATAATCGAATCGAAAAGAATCGAATCGATTCAAATCGAAATTAATTGAATCGAATCGAAAAAGATCGAATCGAGTCAAAAAGAATCAAATCAAATCTAAATAATCGAATCGAATCAAATAAAAAATAATCGAATCAAAGCATATCGAATCGAAAATAAAAGAATCCAATCGAATCGAAAATAATCAAATTGAATTGAATCGAAAATAATAGAACCAAATCAAAAAATTGAATCAAATAGAATTGTATCCAAAATAATCTAATCGATTCGAACCAAATTGAATTGAAAATAATCGAATCGAACTGAAGTGAAAGTAATCAAATCAAATCGAATCGAATAGAATATAATCAAATCTAATCAAATCAAAAATAATCGAATCGAATGGAATTGAATCAAATGGGAAATAATCGAATCGAAATGCAAATAATTGAATAAAATCGATTGAAAATAATCGAATCGATTCGAATCAGATCGAATTGAAAATAATCGATTCGCCTCGAATTGAATCGGAAATAAAAGATTTGAAAATAATCGAATCGAAACAAAAATAATCGAATCAATTCAAATTGAAAATACTCGAATCGAATTGAAAATGATCGAATCTAATCAAAAAGAATTGAATCGAAAACAATCGAATCGAACCAAATCAAAAATAATCGAATCGAATAGAATCGCACCAAATAATCGAATCAGGGCAGCCCCGGTGGCGCAGCGGCTTAGCGCCGCCTGCAGCCCGGGGTGTGATCCTGGAGACCCCGGATCGAGTCCCACGTCAGGCTCCCTGCGTACAGCCTGCTTCTCTCTCTGCCTGTGTCTCCACCTCTCTTTCGCTCTCTCTGAATAAATAAATAAATAAATCTTTAAAAAAAAAAAAAAAAACAAATAATCGAATCGAATCGAACCGAATTCAATCGAAAATAATCGAATCGAATCGAATAGAAAACAATCAAATCATATCAAATCGAATTGAATCGAAAATCATCGAATTGATTCGAACCGAATTGAATCAAAAATAATCGAATCGAATCAAATAGAAACTAATCAAATCGAATCAAAAATAATCGAATTGAATCGAATGAATCAAATAGAAAATAATCAAATCGAATCGAATTGAAAATAATCGAATCAAATCGAAATGAATCGAATCGAATCAAATTGAAAATAATCGAATTGAATCAAATCGAAAAGAATCAAATTAAATCAAAAATAATTGACTCGAAAATAATCGAATCAAATTTAATAGAAGCGAAAATAATCTAACCGAATCGAATCGAATTGAATTGAAAATAGTCAAATCGAATCGAAATGAATTGAATGGAAAATAATCGATTTGAAAATAATCGAATCGAATTGAATCGAATCAAAAAGAATAGAATCGAATCAAAAATAATTGAATCGAAACAAAAATAATCGAATCGAATCCAAACGAATTGAATTGAAAATAATCAAATTAAATCGAATTGAAACGAAAATAATTGAATCGAATTGAATTGAATCGAATCAAATTGAAACAAATCGATTTGATAATAACTGATTCACATTGTTTCGAATCCAAAATAATGGAAACGAATAGAATCGAAAATAATCGAATCGAATCGAAAAGAATTGAATCTAATTGAAAATAATCGAATCGAATCAAAAATAATCGAATCGAATTGAAAATAATCGAAGAAGATCGAAAATAATCGAATCTAAATGAATCAAGTCGATTCGAATAGAAAATATTGAATCGAATTGAAAATAATCAAATAGAAAAGAATCGATTTAAATTGAAAATAATCGAATCGAATTGAATTGAATTGAATTGAAAATAATCGAATCGAAAATAATCGATTAAAATAGAAAATCTAATAGAATAAAAAATGATCAAATCGAATCAAAAATCAAAGAATGAAATCGAAAATACTCGAATCAAATCCAATCGAATAAAATCAAAATTAATCGAATCGAATCGAATCGAATAAAAAATAATCGAACCAAATCGAAAATAATCAAATCGATTGAATTGAATTGAAAATAATCGAATTGAACCAAAAAGAATTAAATCGAATCGAAAATAAATGAATCGAATCAAATTGAACTGAATTGAAAATAATCAAATCGAAAATAATCGAATCGTATCGAAAATAAATAAATGAAAATAACCGAATCGATTCAAATCGAAAATAATCAAATCGAATCGAAAATGAATGAATCATATCCAAAATAATCGAATCGAATTCAATCAAATCGAATCGATAAAATCGAATCAAATCGAATCGAATCCAAAATAATCGAACCAAATAAAAATAATCGAATTGATTTCTATTGAAAATAATCAAATCTAATTGAAACGAATTGAATAAAAAATAATCGAATCGCATCGAAGTGAAAATAATCAAATCGAATCGAATCAAATAAAAATAATTGAATTGAATTGAATCGAATTGAAAATAATCGAATCGAATCGAATTGAATTGAATCGAAAATAATAATATCGAATCGAATCTAAAATAATCGAATCGAATCGAACCGAATTGAATCGAATCGAAAATAATCGAATCGAATCGAACCGAATTGATTTGAATATAATCGAATCAAATCGAAAATACTCGAATCGAATCCAATCAAATAGAAACTAATCGAATCAAATCGAAAATTATTGAACCGAAACGAGTTGAATTGAATCGAAAATAATCGATTCGAATCGAACCGAACTGAATTGAAAATAATCGAATTGAATAGAATCGAAAATAATCAAATCGAATCAAAAAGAATCGAATCGAATCAAAAATTATTGAATCGAATCAAAAATAATTGAATTGAATCCGATCAAATTGAATCAAAAAAATCAAATAGAATTAAATTGAATCGAAAATAATCTGATCGAATCAAAATTAATTGAATCGAATCGAATCGAAAATAATCGATTCGCATCGATTCAAAAATAATCCAATCGAATTGAATCAAAAATAATCAAATCGAATCAAAAAATCGAATTGAATCTAAAATAATCAAATCGAAAAGAATCGAATCGATTCGAATAGAAAATAATCGAATCGAATCAAAAAGAAACAAATCAAATCAAAAATAATCAAACCGAATTGAATCGAAAAGAATCGAATCGAATGCAATTGAATCAAATCGAAAATAATCGAATCGAATAGAATTGAATAGAAAATCAATCTAATCTAAAAGAATCGAATCAAATCGAATCGAAAGTAATGGAATCGAATCGAATCGAAAAGAATCGAATCGAATAAAAAATAATCGAATCGAATCGAAAATAATCGAATCAAATCAAATTGAATCAAAAATAATCGAAAAGAATTGAAAATAATCGTAACAAATCAATCTTTTTCAATTCGTTTCGATTCTTTTTTATTTGATTTGATTCCTTTTGATTTGATTCAATTCATTTTGATTCTTTTCTATTGGATTCGATTCATTTTGATTTGGTTCTTTTCGATGTCATTCGATTCGATTCTGTTCAATTCAATTCAATAAGATTCAATTTTTATCGATTTGGTTTGATTCTTTTCGATTTGATTCGATTCGATACTTTTCGATTCTATTCGATTCGATTTTTTCAATTCGTTTCGATCCTTTTTGATCTGATTCGATTCGATTCTTTTTGATTCGATTCGAATCGATTCGATTCTTTCTATTCGATTCGAATCAAATATTTTTGGTTCAATTTGATTGGATTTGATTATTTAAATGAACCGAATCGAATCAAATCGAAAAGAATCGAATCGAATCGAATCAAATGTATGGAATCTAAAAGAATTGAATCGAATAGAAAAGAATCGTATCAAATCGAAAAGAATCAAATCAAATCGAAAAAAATCGAGTCAAATCGTAAAGAATTGAATCTGTAGAAAAGAATCAAACTGCATCGAATCAAATCGAAAATAATCGATTCCCACCGAATCGAATCGAATATAAACCAATCGAATTGAATCGAATATAATCAAATCGAATCGAAAAGAATCGAATCGAATTGAAAATAATTGAAACGAAAAGAATCAAATCGATTCGAATAAAAAAGAATCTAAACGAATCGAAAAGAACCGAATCGAATAAAAAATAATCGAATAGAATTGAAAAGAAACGAATCAAATCAAACGAATTGAATAAAAAATAATGGAAAAGAATAGAATTGAAAATAATTGAATCAAATCGAAAAGAATTGAATTGAATCGAAAAGAATTGAATTGAATCAAAAATAATCAAATCGAATCAAAAATAATGGAATCGAATCTAAAATAATCGAATAATAAGAAACAAGGCGATACGAATAGAAAAGAATCGAATCGAATCGAATAGAATCGAAACGAAAATAATCGAATCGAATCAATCGAATAAAAAACAAATAGAATGGAAACGAATACAATCAAATCGAATCAAAAAGAATTGATTCGAATCGAAAATAATAGAATCAAATCGAATTGAATGAAAAATAATCGAACCGAATCGAATCAAAAATATTCGAATCGAATCGAATCGAAAATAACTGAATTGAATTGAATCGAAAATAATCTAATCGAATCGAAAATAATCTAATAGAAAGTAATCGAATCGATTCGAATCCAAAATAATCGAAACTAGTCGAAAAGAATCGAATCGAATTCAAAATAATCGAATCGAATCGAATCCAAAATAATCGAATCGAATCGATTCAAAAATAATCGAATCGAATCGAAAATAATCAAATCGAATTGAATCAAATCGAGTTGAATTAAAACGAATCAATTTGAAAATTATCAATTCACATCGCATCGAATCGAAAATAATGGAAAAGAATAGAATTGAAAATAATTGACTCGAATAGAAAATAATCGAATCGAATCGAATCGAATCGAAAATAATCAAATCGAATCTAAAACAATCGAATCGAATCTAAAATAATCGAATCGAAAAGAATCGAGTTGATTCGAATCATAAATATTGAATCGAATCGAAAAGAATAGAATCGAATTGAAAAGAATTGAATCGAATCGAAAAGAATCGAATCGAATCGAATCGAAAAGAATCAGTTGGCATCGAATCGAATCGGAAATAATCGAATTGAATTGAAAATGAAAATAATCGAATTGAATTGAAAAGAATCAAATCGAATCTAAAATAATCAAAACTAATCCAATCGAATCAAATAGAAAATAATCGAATCGCTACGAATCAAATCGAAAATAGTCGAACCGAATTGAACCGAATTGAATCTAAAATAATTGAATATAATCGAACCGAATAGAATCGAAATAATCGAATCGAATCGAACCAAATTGATTCGAAAATAATCGAATCGAATAGAATCTAAAATAATCGAATGGAATGGAATCGAATTAAAAATAATCGTACCGAAACAAATCGAGTTGAATCGAAAATCATCGATTCGAATCGAACCGAATTGAATCAAAAATAATTGAATCGAATCGAAAAGAATCAAATCGAATGAAAAATAATCAAAATGATTTGAATTGAATAGAAAATAATCGCATCGAATCGAATTGAATCGAAAATAATCAATTCACATCGAATCAAATCGAAAATAATCCAAACGAATTGAATCGAAAATAATTGAATCGAATCGAAAATAATCAAATCGAATCGAAAATAATCCAATCGAAAAGAATCGAATTGATTCAAATCGAAAAGAATCTAATCGAATCGAAAAGAATCGAATCAAATCAAATCGAAACGAAAATAATCGAATCACATCAAATCGAAATCTAATCGAAAATAATCGATTTCTATCGTGTTGAATCGAATCGAAAATAATCAAATCGAAATGATTCGAAAATAATCGAATCGAATAAAAAAATCGAGTCGAATTCAAAAGAATCGAATCGAATCATAAAGAATCGAATGAATCGCATCGAAAAGATTTGAATCGAATCGAACTGAGAGAATTGAATCGAAACGAATCGAATCAAAAAGACTCGAATCGAATCGAAAAGAATTGAATCGAATCGAATAGAATAAAAAGAATCTATCGAATCGAAAAGAATCAAATTGATTAGAATCGAATTGAAAGAATTGAATCGAATCCATTCGAATCGAAAAGAATTGAATCGAATCTAAAAGAAACGAATCGAAAAGAATTGAATCGAATCGAAAAGGATCGAATTTAATCGAAAATCGAATCAAATCGAATCGAATCGAAAAGAATCGAACCCTAACCATAACCCTAACCGTAGCCCTAACCCTAAACCTAACCCTAACCCTAACCCGAACACTAACCCTAATCTTAACCCGTACCCTAAACCTAACCGGTACCCAAACCCTAAGAGGTACCCTAACACTAACCTGTACCCCAACCCTAACCCGTACCATAACCCGTACCCAAACCCGTTCCCTAAACCGTACCTTAACCCTAAGCCCGTACCCCAACCTGTACACGAACCCGTCCACTAAACCTAAGCCTAACCAGTACTCTAACACTAACCCGTCCCCTAACCCGTACCCTAACCCGTATCCTAACACTAACCTTAACACGTACCTAACCGTAACACCTAACCCTAACCCTAACCCTAAACCAAAACCTAAACCTAACCCCTGACCTTAACCTTAACCCCTAACCCTAACCCTAACCCTAACCTGAACCCCTAACCACTAACCCTAAACCTAACCCTAACCCTTAACACTAACCCTTAACTCTAACCCTAACCCTAACCCTAATCATAACACTAACCAAAACCCTAACCCTAACCCCTAACACTAACCTTAAACCCTAACCATAACCCTAACACTAGCACTAACCCTAACACCTAACCCCTAACCCTTAACACTAACCCTTAACCCTGACCCAACCCCTAATCCCTAACCTTAACCCTAACACTAACCCTATCCATAACTCTTAAACCTAACACTTAACCCTAACCCTAACCCTAAACCTAACCCTAACCACTAACCCTAACCCTAAACCTAACCACTCACCCTAACCCTAACCCTAACCATAACACTAACGCTAACCACTAACTCTAAACCTAACCCTAAACCTAACCTGAAACCTAACCCATACACTAACCCATACCCTAACCCTAACACTCACCGGTAACCTAAACCTAACCTTAAACCGTACCCTAACTCTAACCCATAACCTAAACCTAACCCTAACCCTAACCCGTACCCTAACCCATACCCTAACCCTAACCCTATCACGTACAGTAACCCTAACCCTAACCCTTACACTAACCCTAACCCGTACCCTAACCCTAACCCATACCCTAACCTTAACCCATACCCTAACCATAAACTATACCCTAACCCTAACCCATACCCTAACCTGTACACTAACCCTAACCCATACCCTAACCATGAACCATACCCTAACCCTAACCCGTACCCTAACCTGTACCCTAACCCTAACCCGTACCCTAACCCGTACACTAACCAGTACCCTAATCCTAACCCTAACCCACTCCCTAACCCTAACCCGTACTCTAAACGTAACCTGTACCCTAACCCTAACCCTAAACCTAACCCTAACCCCTAACCCTAACACTAACCCTAACTCCTCACCCTAACCTTAACCCTAACCCTAAACCTAACCCTAACACTAACTCTAACCTTAACCCGAAACCTAACCCGAAACCTAACCCATACCCCAACTCTTGGATGTAAGTTGCCCTTGGATGCAGGGTTCAATTAGCTAGTATGGAACTTAGTATGTAGCACCAGTCTAAGACAGGAATTACTAGGAAATCGCGGGATTGAGCTTGGAGGCACTACTCTTGTGGTCCTCACCTGGAAGGGGTGACTGGTTCCCAAATGGGACGCACTGGGACCTGATAACTTTGCTCCACACTTTGGCCTCACCTGGCCCTGATGACTCTGGGACCCACCTAGGCCTCAATCTGGACCTAGTGACTGTGGTCCCCACCTGGGTCTCACCTGGACCTGGTGACTCTCGTTCCCACATGAACCACACCTGGACCTGGTGACTGTGGTGTCCTTCTAGCCTCACATTTACCTGGTGACTCCGGTCCCCACCAGGGCCCCACCTGGATCTGGTGACTCTGGCCTGCAGGTTGGCCTCACCTGGACCTGGTGAGTGGGGTGGCCACCTGGGCCTCACCCACACCTGGTGACTCAGGTCCCCACGTGGGCCTCACTTGGACCTGGTGATTCTGGCCCTTAGCTTGTCCTCACCCGGCCCGCTGATGCTGGTCACCACCTGGGCCTCACCTGGACCTGGTGAATCTGGTCCCTGTATGGGCCTCACCCAGTCCTGATGACTTTGTTCCCCACCTGGAGCTGATTGCTGTGGACTCCTTCTTGGCCTCACCTGGAACTGGTGACTCTGATCCTATCTGGTCCTCACCCAGGTCTGGTGACTCTGGTCCTCACCTGGGCATCATTGGGACCTGGTTAATCTGTTCCACACCTGAGACTCACAAGGACATAATGACTCTGGAACCAGTCTGGGCCTCACCCTGACCTGGTGATTCTGGTCCCCATCTGAAAGTCACGTGGAACAGGTGATTCTGGTACCCCTCTAGGCCTGAACCAGAACTGGTGACTCTGGTCCCCAACTTGGCCTCACCTGGACTTAGTGAATATGCTCCCCAACTGGGCCTCACTGGACCTGCTGACTCAAGTCCCTACCTGGGCATCATGGGGACATGGTTACTCTATTCCCACTGGGACTCACCTGGACCTGGTAACTCTGGTCCTCACTTTGGCCTCTTCTGTACCAGGTGACTCTGGCCCCTCCTGGGCCTCACCTGGAACTGGTGACTCTGATCCTCAGCATGGTCTCATCCCACCTGGTGACTGTGGTTCTGACCGGGACCTCACCTGGACCTCATGTCTCTGGTTCCCACCTGGGCCTCGCCTGGACCTGGTGTCTCAGGTTCCCACCTGGGTAGTATCAGGACCTGGTGACACTGTTCCCTAACAGGGACCCAAATAGACCTGTTAACTCTGGTCTTCACCTGGGCCACAGCTGGACATGGTGACACTGGTTCCCACCTAGCTCTCAACTGGACCTGGTGAGTCTGATCCCCAACTGGGCCTCACCTGTAACTGGTGACTCTCGTTCCCACATGGATCTCATGTGGACCTGGTGGCTGCAGTGTTCTAGCTTCTCATGGACCTGGTGACTCTGGTCCCCACCAGGGCCTCACCGGGACCTGGTGAGTGTGGTTGCCACCTGCAACTCACCTGGACCTGGTGACTCTGGTCTGCACCTGAGACTACCCTGGATCTGGTGACGGTGGTCCCCACCTGGGCCTCACTTGGACCTGGTGACTCTGATCCCCATCTGGGCCTCACCTGGCCCTGTTGACCATGGTCCTCAACCGGGCATAATTGGGACCTGGTTACTGTGTTCCACAATGGGACCTCCCCTGAACCAGGTGACTCTGGTCCCCCTGTGGGTCTCACCCGGACTTGGTGACTGTGAACCCCACTTTGGCCTGACTTGGACCTACTGACTCTGGTTGCCACCTGCACCTCACCTCAAACTGTTGACTCTGGTACTTTCAAGGGCCTCCCCTGTACCTGGTGATCCTGTTCCCCACCTGAGTCTCACCAGGACGTGGTGACTGTTGTCACCACCTGGGACTCACCTGGATCTGGTTACTGTGTCCCACACCTGGGCCTCACGTAGACCTGTTGACCATGGTCCCCAGCTGGCCTCACGTGTACCTGGAAACACTGGTACTCACCTGGGCCTCATCTGGACCTATTGACTCTTGTCCCCACCTGGGCTTCACCTGGATCTGGTCACTCTGGTCCCACCTGGACCTCTCCTGGACCTGGTGACTCTTTTTCCAACATGGACCTCACCTGGATCTGGTGACTCTGGTCCTCATTTGGCCTCACCTGGACCTGGTGCCTCTCGTCCCCACCTTGACCTAACTCAGACCTGGTGAATCTTGTCCCAACCTAGGCCTCACCCAGACCTGGTGACTCTTGTCCCCAGCTATGCCTCAATTCGACCTGATGAATCTGGTCCTCACGTGGGTCTCGAATGGACCTGGGACTCAGCTGGATATAGTGGCTCTGGTTCCCACATGGGGCTCACCTGATACTGGTGATTGTGGTCTCCTTCTATGCCTCACCAGGACCTGGTGATTCTGATCCCCATCTGGGCCTTGCATGGCCCTAGTGACTCTGGTCCTCACCTAGGCATCACTGGGACTTGGATACTCTATTCCACACCTGGGCCTCACTTTGACCAGAGACCTCTGGTCCCACTCTGGGTCTCAAACTAAACTTGTTACTCTGGTTCCTCCCTGGGCCTCACCCTTACCTGGTGACTCTGGTCTCCCCCTGGCTTCAATTGGTTCTGGTGAATCTGGTCCTTCCATGGTCCTCACCCAGACCTGGTGACTCTGGTCACCACCTGGGTCTCACCTGGACTTGGTGAATCTTGTTGCCACCTGGGCCTCACATGGACCTTGTGACGGTGGTACCCACCTGGACCTAACCTGGATGTGGTGGCTCTGGTTCCCATATGGGGCTCTCCTGGACCTGGTTTCTGTGGTCTCCTTCTGGCCTCACCTGGAACAAAATGACTCTGATCCATATTTGGGCCTCACCTGGACCTGGTGACTCTGGTCCTTACCTGGGCCTCATTGGGACCTGGTTACTCTCTTCTATACCTGGGCCTCACTTGCACCTTGAGTGTCTGATCACCCTCTGGACCTCAACCTGACCTGGTGACTGTGGTCCCACTTCAGCCTACCCTGGACGAGGTGACTGGTTCCCACAGGGAACTCACCTGGACCTGGTGAATCTGGACTTCACATGGGCAACATGGGACTTGGTTACTCAGTTCCACATCGGGGATTCACCTGGCCCTAGTGACTGTAGTCCCACTCTGGGCCTCACCCTGACGTGGTGACTCTGGTCCCCACCTGGATATCACCTAGACCGGGTGACACTGGTCCCCCTCTGGGCCTCACCCAGAGCTGGGGACTTGTCCTCAACTGGGCCTCAACAGGACTTGATGAATCTACTCCTCACTTAGGCCTCGTCTGAACCTTGTGTCTCTGGTCCCACCTGGGCATCAATGGGACATGGTTACTCTGTTTCCCACCTGGGACTCACCTGGACCTGATTGCTTTGCTCCACACTTTGGCCTCACCTGACCCTGATGACTCTGGGTCCCCCACCTAGGCCTCAATCTGAACCTGGTGACTGTTCCCACCTGGGTCTCACCTGGACCTGGTGACTCTTGTTCCCACATGAACCACACCTGGACCTGGTGACTGTGGTGTCCTTCTAGCCTCACATTTACCTGGTGACTCCAGTCCCCACCAGGGCCTCACCTGGATCTGGTGACTCTGGCTTGCAGGTTGGCCTCATCTGGACACGGTGAGTGTGGTTGCCAAGTGGTCCTCACCAATACCTGATGACTCAGGTCCCCACGTGGGCCTCACTGGGACCTGGTGAATCTGGTCCTTCCCTGGTCCTCACCCGGACTTGTTGCCTCTGGTCCCCACCTGGGCCTCACGTGTACCTGGTAACTCTGGTCCTCACCTGGGCCTCATCTGGACCTGGTGACTCTGGTCCCCACCTGGGCTTCACCTGGATCTGGTGACACTGATCCCCACCTGGACCTCTCCTGGACTTGGTGACTGTCTTTCCAACAAGGACCTCACCTGGATCTGGTGACTTTGGTCCTCAGTTTGGCCCCACCTGCACCTGGTGACTCTCGTCCCCACTTTGAACTAACTCAGAACTGGTGAATCTTGTCCCCACTTAGGCCTCTCCCCGACCTGGTGAATCTTGTCCCCAGCTGCCCTCAATTCGACCTGATGAATCTGGTCCTCACCTGGGCCTCACATGGACCTGGGACTCAGCTGTATATAGTGGCTCTGGTTCCCACATGGGTTCACCTGATACTGGTGACTGTGGTCTCCTTCTATGCCTCATCAGGACCTGGTGATTCTGATCCCCATCTGGGCCTTGCATGGCCCTAGTGACTGGGTCCTCACGTAGGCATCACTGGGACCTGGATACTCTATTCCCATCTGGGTCTCACTTTGACCAGGGACCTCCGGTCCCCCTCTGGGCGTCAAACTAAAATGGTTACTCTGGTTCCCCCTCTGGGTCTCACCCTTACCTGGTGACTCTGATCCTCCCCTGGGCTTACCTTGGACCTGGTGAATCTGGTCCTTACCTCGTCCTCAAATGGACCTGGTGACTCTGATCACCACCTGGGTCTCACCTGGACTTGGTGAATCTTGTTGCCACCTGGGCCTCACCTGGACCTTGTGACTGTATCCCCCACCTGGACTTCACCTATCTGGCGCCTCTGGTTCCCACATGGGGCTCTCCTGGACCTGGTTCCTGTGGTCTCCTTCTGGCCTCACCTGGGACAAAACGACCCTGATCCATAGTTGGGCCTCACCTGGAACTGGTGACTCTGGTCCTTACCTGGTCATCATTGGGACCTGGTTACTCTCTTTTATACCTGGGCCTCACCTGGACCTGGTGACTCTGGTCCCCCTCTGGGTCTCACCCTGACCTGGTGACTGTGAACCCCACTTTGGCCTGATGTGGACCTGCTGACACTGGTTGCCACATGCACCTCACCTCGAACTGTTGACTCTGGTTCTTTCAAGGGCCTCCCCTGTACCTGGTGATCCTTGTCCCCACCTGGGCCTCACCTGGACGTGGTGACTGTTGTCACCATCTGGGACTCACCTGGACCTGGTTACTGTGTTCCACTCCTGGTTCTCCCTCACGTAGATGTGTTGACCATGGTCCCCAGCCGGCCTCACATGGACCTGTTGCCTCTGGTCCCCACCTGGGACTCACGTGTACCTGGTAACTCTGGTACTCACCTGGGCCTCATCTGGACCTGATGACTCTGGTCCCCACCTGTGCTGCACCTGGATCTGTTGACTCTTTGTCCCCACCTGGACCTCTCCTGGACCTGGTGACTCTCTTTCCAACATGGACCTAACTTTGATCTGGTGACTCTGGCCCTCAGTTTGGCCTCACCTGGACCTGGTGACTCTCATCCCCACTTTGACCTAACTCAGAACTCGTGAATCTTGTCCCCACCTAGGGCTCACTCAGACCTGATGACTCTTGTCCCCAGCTATGCCCAATTCTACCTGATGAATCTGGTCCTCACGTGGGCCTCAAATGGACCTGGGACTCAGCTGGATAGAGTGGCTCTGGTTCCCACATGGGGCTCACCTGATACTGGTGACTGTGGTCTCCTTCTATGCCTCACCAGTACCTGGTGATTCTGATACCCATCTGGGCCTTGCATGGCCCTAGTGACTCTGGTCCTCACCAAGGCATCATTGGGACCTGGATACTCTTTTCCACACCTGGGCTTCACTTTGACCGGGGACCTCTGGTCCCACTCTGGGTCTCAAACTAAACTGGTTACTCTGGATTCCCCTCTGGGCCTCACCCTTTCCTTGTGACTCTGGTCCCCCCCTGGGCTTTAATGGACCTTGTGAATCTGGTCCTTACCTTGTCCTCACCTGGACCTGGTGACTCTGGTAACCACCTGTGTCTCACCTGGACTTGGTGAATCTTGTGGCCACCTGGGCCTCACCTGGACATTGTGACTGTGGTTCCGACCTGGACCTCCCCTGGATCTGGTGGCTCTGGTTCCCATATGGGGCTCTCCTGGACCTGATTCCTGTGGTCTCCTTCTGGCCTTATCTGGAACAAAACGACTTAGATCCATCTTTAGGTCTCACCTGGACCTGGTGACTCTGGTCCTTACCTGGGCATCATTGGGACCTGGTTACTCTCTTCTATACCTGGTGGTGGTGGTGACTCTGTTCCCCACCTGAATATCACCTGGACCGGGTGACTCTGGTACCCCTCTGGGCCTCACCTGGACCTGGTTTCTCTGGTCACCCTCTGGACCTCACCCTGACCTGGTGACTATGGTCCCACCTGGGCCTCACTTGGATGAGGTGACTGGTTCCCACAGGGACCTCACCTGGACCTGGTGAATCTGGTCATCACATGGGCATCATGGGACCTGGATACTCAGTTCCACATCGGGGCTTCACCTGGCCCTAGTGACTCTTGGCCCACTCTGGGCCTCACCCTGATGTGGTGACTCTGGTCCCCACCTGGATATCACCTGTACCGGGTGACTCTGGTACCCCTCTGGGCCTCACCCGGAGCTGGGGACTCTGGTCCTCAACTGGGCCTCAACAGGACCTGGTGATTCTACTCCTCACTTAGGCCTCATCTGAACCTTGTGACTCTGGTCCCACCTGAGCATCAATGGGACATGGTTACTCTGATCCTCAACTGGGACTCACCTGGACCTGATGACTTTGCTCCACACTTTGGCCTCACCTGGCCCTGATGACTCTGGGCCCCCCACCTAGGCCTCAATCTGGACCTGGTGACTCTAGTCCCCACCTGGGTCTCACCTGGACCTGGTGACTCTCGTTCCCACATGAACCACACCTGGACCTGGTGACTGTGGTGTCCTTCTAGCCTCACATTTACCTGGTGACTCTGGTCCCCACCAGGGCCTCACCTCGATCTGGTGACTCTGGCCTGCAGGTTGGCCTCACCTGGACCTGGTGAGTGGGTTTGCCACCTGGGCCTCACCCATACCTGATGACTCAGGTCCCCCCGTGGGCCTCACTTGGACCTGGTGAATATGGTCCATCCTGGTCCTCACCCGGACCTGGTGAATCTGGTCCCCATCTGGGCCTCACCCAGTTCTGGTGACTTTGTTCCCCACCTGGAGCTGATTGCTGTGGACTCCTTCTTGGCCTAACCTGGAATTGGTGACTCTGATTCTATCTGGGTGTCACCCAGGTCTGGTGACTCTGGTCCGCACCTGGGCATCATTGGGACCTGGTTACTCTGTTCCACACCTGAGCCTCACCTCACTCGAATTGATTTGTTTCTTTCCGATTCGACTGTTCAGTTCGATTATTTTGGATTTGAATCTTTTCGATTCGATTCTATTCTTTTAGATTAGATTCGATTTGAATTTTTTTCAATTCGATTCAATTCTTTTTGATTCAATTCGATCTTTTCGATGCGATTCTTTTCTATTCGAATAGATTCTTTTCGATTTGATTTGATTCTTTTCTTTTTTTTTTTAATTTATTTTTTATTGGTGTTCAATTTACTAACATACAGAATAACACCCAGTGCCCGTCACCCATTCACTCCCACCCCCCGCCCTCCTCCCCTTCTACCACCCCTAGTTCGTTTCCCAGAGTTAGCAGTCTTTACGTTCTGTCTCCCTTTCTGATATTTCCCACACATTTCTTCTCCCTTCCCTTATATTCCCTTTCACTATTATTTATATTCCCCAAATGAATGAGAACATATAATGTTTGTCCTTCTCCGACTGACTTACTTCACTCAGCATAATACCCTCCAGTTCCATCCACGTTGAAGCAAATGGTGGGTATTTGTCATTTCTAATAGCTGAGTAATATTCCATTGTACACATAAACCACATCTTCTTTATCCATTCATCTTTCGTTGGACACCGAGGCTCCTTCCACAGTTTGGCTATCGTGATTCGATTCTTTTCAATTCGATTTGATTCAATTCGATTCGATTCTTTTTGATTCGATTCTTTTCGATTTTATTTGATTCTTTTTGATACGATTCAATTCTTTTCGATTCGATTCAATTTGATTTGATTCGATACAATTCTTTTCAATTCGATTTGATTCGATTTGAATCTATTCGATTTGATTCGTTTCAATTTGATTCTTTTCGTTTTGATTCGATTCAGTGCTTTTCAATTCGGTTCGATTCGATTCTTTTCAATTCGATTCTATTCTTTTCAATTCAATTCATTTTTTTATTTGATTCACTTGTTTTTGATTTGATTCGATTCGATTCTTTTTGATTCGATTCGATTTGATTCTTTTCTATTCGATTCGATTTGATTCTTTTCGTTTCGATTAGATGCCATTCGGTTCATTTCATTTCTATTCGATTCGATTCGAATTGATTTTCTTCGATTCGATTCGATTCTTTTTGATTCAATTATGTTCAATTCTTTTCCTTTCGATTCGGTTCTTTTTGATTCGTTTCTTTTCAATTCCATTCAAATCTTTTCCATTCGATTCGATTCGATACCTTTCGATTTGATTCGAATCGATTCGATTCTTTTTGATTCGATTGACTCGATTCTTTTCAATTTGATTTGATTCGTTCAATTCTTTTCGATTCGATTCTTTTCGATTCGATTCAATTCGATTTGATTCTTTTTGTTTCGATTCTTTTCGATTCGATTCTATTATTTTCGATTCGATCGATTTGAGTCTTTTCGATTCGATTCGATTCGATTCGTTTACTTTCGATTTGATTCTATTGAATTTGATTCTAATCGATTATTTTTGATTCGATTAGATTGTTTTCATTCGATTCGATTTAATTCGAATCGATTCGATTCAATTCTTTTGGATTCGATTCTTTTGGATTCGATTCGATTCGATTCTTTTCGATTCGATTCTGTTCGATTCGATTCAGTTCGATTCGATTTGATTCTTTTCAATTCAATTCGATGCGATTTTTTCAACTCGATTCAATTTTACCGATTCGATTCGTTTCTTTTCGATTTGATTCTTTTCTCTTCAATTCAATTCAATTCGATTCTTTTTGATTCGATTCGATTCGATTATTTTCGATTCGATTCATTTCGATTCGATTATTTTTGATTCGATTCTTTTCGTATCGATTCGATTATATTTGATTCGATTCATTTCGATTCGATTATTTTCGATTCTATACGTTTGAATTCGATTCGATTCTATTATTTTCGATTCGATTCAATTCGATCGGTTCGATTTGATTATTTTCGATTCGATTTGATTCTATGCTATTAATTTTGATTCGATTCGTTTCGATTATTTTTTATTCGATTCATTTATCTTCAATTATTTTCGATTCGATTCGTTTCAATTCAATTGGATTCGAGTATTTTCGGTTTGATTTGAATCGATTCGATTATTTTCGATTCTATTCGTCTCGATTTGATTATTTTCGATTCGATTCATTTCGGTTCGATCAATTATTATCGATTCATTTTGATTTGATTATTTTCTATTCGATTCGTTTCGATTCGATTCGTTTAGTTTTGAATTGATTCGATTCGATTCAATTATTCTCTATTCGATTCTTTTCGATTAGATTCGATTCGTATATTTTCAATCGGTTCATTTCGAATCGATTCACCTAAATTCGAATCGATTCAATTATTTTCGATTCGATTCGATTATTTTCGATTCGATTCGTTTCGATTCAATTCGATTCGTTTAATTTCGATTCGATTTGATTTGATTGTTTTCAGCTGATTCGTTCCTATTAGATTTGATTCGATTATTTTCGATTCGTTTCGTTTCGATTATATTCGATTAGATCATTTTTGATTCGATTCGATTCTATTATTTTCAATTCGATTCATTTTGATTCGATTCAGTTCAATTATTTTCCATTCGATTCAATTCGATTCGATTCCTTTCAATTCGATTCTTTTCGATTCAATTCTTTTCGATTTGTCGATTTGATTCTTTACTATTTGATTCTTTTCGATTCGATTCGATTCTTTTCGATTCGATTATTTTCAATTCGATTCGATTCTTTTCAATTCGATTCGATTCTTTTTGATTCGATTCTTCTCAATTCGATTCGATTCTTTTCCATTCAATTCGATTCTTTTCGATTCAATTCTATTCGATTTGATTTGATTCTTTTCGATTCGATTTTTTTTATTCGATGTGACTATTTTCGATTCGATTCGATTCGATTTTTTCAAATCAATTCGATTTTCTCGATTCGATTCGATTCTGTTTTATTTGATTCGATTCGATTCTTTTCTCTTTGATTCAATTCGATTCGATTCTTTTTGATTCGAATCGATTCGATTCTTTCTATTCGATTGGATTCGATTCTGTTCAATGGGATTCGATTCCATTTGGTTCGATTCAATTCAAATCAATTTTTTTCGATTCGATTCGATTCTTTTCGATCTAGAAATTTCGATTCTTATTGTTTTGATTCCATTGGATTCTTTTTGAATCTCTTCAGTTCTTTTCAATTATATTATATTTGAATCTTTCTGATTCGACTTGATTCTATTCGTTTCAACTCTTTTCGATTGGATTCTTTTTGTTTCAATCCTTTTGATTCTATTCAATTCGTTTCGATACGATTATTTTTGATTTGATTCGATTCGAATCTTTTCAATTCGATTCGATTCTTTTCTATTTGTTTTGGTTCGATTCTTTTCAATTCGATTCGATTTTTATTGATTCATTTCCTTTCGATTCAATTCGATTCGACTTTTTCAATTCGATTCGATTCTTTTTGATTCGATTCTATTAATTCTATTTGATTCTTTTCGATTCGATTCAATTCTTTTTGATTCGATTCGAATCTTTTTGATACGATTCGATTCTTTTCGATTCATTTGGATTCGATTCTTTTTGATTTGATTTGATACAATTCTTTTTGATTCGATTTGATTCTTTTCAATTCGATTCGACTGTTTTCGATTCTTTTCAATTTGATTCGATTCTTTTCGATTCGATTCGTTTCGATTCGATTCGATTATTTTCGATTCGATTCGAATCGATTCGATTCTTTCGATTCTCTTTGTTTCGAATCGATTCGAATCGATTATTTTCTATTTGATTCGATTCGATTATTTTCTATTCGATTCTATTTGATTCGATTCGATTGTTTTCGCTTCGATTCGATCAATTCGATTCGATTATTTTCGATTCAATTCATTTCGATTCGATTAATTTGGATTCGATTGGTTTCGATTAATTTCGATTCGATTCATTTAGATTCGATTATTTTCAATCGATTTGTTTGAATTCTATTCGACTCGAGTATTTTCAATTCGATTAATTCGATTAGATTCGATTATTTTTGATTTGATTCGATTCCATTCGAATCGATTATTTTCTATTTGATTCGATTTGATTATTTTCTATTCGATTCGTTTCGATTCGATTCAATTATTTTCAAATCGATTCAATTCGAATCGATTATTTTCGATTCGATTCGATTCGAATCGATTATTTTCTATTTGATTCGATTTGAATCGATTTGATTATTTCGATTCTCTTCATTTCGAATCGATTCGAATCGATTATTTTCTATTTGATTCGATTCTATTATTTTCTACTCGATTCGTTTTGATTCGAATATTTTCGATTTGATTTGTTTCGATTCGATTCGATTCGATTATTTTTTATTTGATTCGATTCGATTAGAATATTTTCTGTTCGATTCGTTTCGATTAGTTTCGATAAAATCGATTAATTTCGATCGATTGGATTCGATTATTTCGATTCAGTTTGTTTCGATTCGATTAATTTCGGATTAGTTAGATTTATTTCAATTCATTTGGATTCGATTCGATTAATTTCGATTCAATTTGATCCGATTATTTCGATTTGTTTTGTTTCGATTCGATTATTTTCGGATTAGTTAGATTTATTTCAATTCATTTGGATTCGATTTGATTAACTTCGATTCGATTCGATTCGATTAGTTTCGATTCGATTAGTTTCGATTCGATTAGTTTCGATTCGATTATTGTTGATTTCATTCGTTTCGATTCGTTTCGATTCGATTCATTTCGATTCTATTCGATTATTTTCGATTCGATTCGATTCGAATATTTTCGATTCGATTCATTTCGATTCAATTATTTTCGATTTGATTTGTTTCAATTCGATTCTATTATTTTCGAGTCATTTCGTTTCGATTCGATTATCTTCAATTTGATTCAATTCGATTCGAATCGATTATTTTCGATTCGATTCAATTCTTTTCAATTCGATTCTATTCAATTTAATTCGATTCTTTTCTATTCTATTCGTTCGATTCTTTTTTTAATTTATTTTTTATTGGTGTTCAATTTACTAACATACAGAATAACACCCAGTGCCCGTCACCAATTGACTCCCACCCCCCGCCCTCCTCCCCTTCTACCACCCCTAGTTCATTTCCCAGAGTTAGCAGTCTTTACGTTCTGTCTCCCTTTCTGATATTTCCCACACATTTCTTCTCCCTTCCCTTATATTCCCTTTCACTATTATTTATATTCCCCAAATGAATGAGAACATATAATGTTTGTCCTTCTCCGACTGACTTACTTCACTCAGCATAATACCCTCCAGTTCCATCCACGTTGAAGCAAATGGTGGGTATTTGTCGATTCTAATAGCTGAGTAATATTCCTTTGTATACATAAACCACATCTTTATCCATTCATCTTTCGTTGGACACCGAGGCTCCTTCCACAGTTTGGCTATCGTGGCCATTGCTGCTAGAAACATCGGGGTGCAGGTGTCCCGGCGTTTCATTGCATCTGTATCTTTGGGGTAAATCCCCAGCAGTGCAATTGCTGGGTCGTAGAGCAGGTATATTTTTAACTGTTTGAGGAACCTCCACACAGTTTTCCAGAGTGGCTGTACCAGTTCACATTCCCACCAACAGTGTAAGAGGGTTCCCTTTTCTCCGCATCCTCTCCTACATTTGTTGTTTCCTGCCTTGTTAATTTTCCCCATTCTCACTGGTGTGAGGTGGTATCTCATTGTGGTTTTGATTTGTATTTTTTTATTATTTCGATAGTTTTCGATTTGTTTCTTTTCGATTCGATTCAATTCGATTATTTTCGATTTGATTTGATTCTTTTTGATTCTTTTTGATTCAATTTCAATTTGATTCTTTATGATTCGATTTGATTCGATTCGATTAATTTCGATTCGATTCGATTTTTCTCGATTCGATTAGTGTCGATTCTATTTTTTTCGATTCGATTGGTTTCGATTGGATTCGATTATTTTCGATTCAATTCTTTATGACTATTATTTTCGATTAGATTCGTTTCGATTCGATCGATTCGATTATTTTCTTTTTTTACTTCGAATCGATTATTTTCGATTCAACTCGTTTCGATTCGATTTTTTGGATTCGTTTCATTTCAATTCAATTCAATTCGATTAATTTCTTTTTTTTTAATATTTTTTTTAATTTTTATTTAATTTTGATAGTCACAGAGAGAGAGAGAGGCAGAGACACAGGCAGAGGGAGAAGCAGGCTCCATGCACAGAGAGCCTGACGTGGGATTCGATCCCGGGTCTCCAGGATCGCGCCCTGGGCCAAAGGCAGGCGCTAAACCACTGCGCCACCCAGGGATCCCTCAATTCGATTAATTTCTATTCGATTGATTCGATTCGTTTCAATTATTTTCGATTCTATTCATTTCGATTCAATTATTTTCGATTTGATTCGTTTCGATTCAATTCAGTTATTTTCGAGTCCTTTCGTTTCGATTTGATTATTTTCGATTCGATTTTTTCCATCGATTCGATTATTTTTGATTCAATTCGATTTGATTATTTTCAATTCGTTTCGATTCGATTATTTTCGATTCGTTTAGTTTCGATTCGATTCAATTATTTTCAAATAGATTCGTTTCAATTCGATTTGTTTCGATTCGATTCTTTTCGATTCGATTCGATTCAATTATTTTCGATTCGATTCGTTTTGATTCGATTATTTTCGATTCGATTCGTTTCGATTCTATTCGATTCAATTTGATTCAATTCGATTTGTTTAATTTCGATTCGATTTGATTTGATTATTTTCAGCTGATTCGTTTCAATCTATTTGATACGATTATTCTCGATTCGATTCGTTTCAATTAGATCCGATTCGATTAGAATATTTTCGGTTCGATTCGATTATCTTCAATTCAATTCGGTTTGATTCGATTCGATTTGATTATTTTCAATTCGATTCAATTCAATTCGATTCCTTTCAATTCGATTCTTTTTTTAAAGATTTTATTATTTTTTTAATTTTTTATTTATTTATGATAGTCACAGAGAGAGAGAGGGGGGCAGAGACACAGGCAGAGGGAGAAGCAGGCTCCATGCACCGGAAGCCCGATGTGGGATTCGATCCCGGATCTCCAGGATCGCACCCTGGGCCAAAGGCTGGCGCTAAACCCCTGCGCCACCCAGGGATCCCGATTCGATTCTTTTTGAATCGATTCTTTTTGATTCGTTGATTCGATTCTTTTCTATTTCTTTTCGATTCGATTCGATTCTTTTCGATTCGATTCTTTTCAATTCGATTCTATTCTTTTCCATTCGATTCTTTTCGACTCGATTTGATACTTTTCGATTCGATTCTTTTCGATTTGATTTGATTCTTTTTTATTTGATTTCTTTCGATTCGATTTGACTCCTTTCGATTCGAATCGATTCGATTTTTTCAACTTAATTCGATTTTTTCGATTCGATTCAATTCTTTCAATTCGTTTTGATTCTTTTCTTGTCGATTCAGTTCGATTCGATTCTTTTTTATTCGATTCGATTCAAATATTTTCTATTCTATTCATTTCGATTAGATTATTTTCGATTCGATTCGTTTCAATTAGATTCGATTATGTTCAATTCGATTCGTTTCAATTCCATTATTTTCGATTCTATTCATTGCGATTCGATTCGATTTGATTATTTTCTTTTTTTTTTAAAGATTTTATTTATTTATTCATGAGAGACACAGAGAGAGACAGAGATGCAGAGACACAGGCAGAGGGAGAAGCAGGCTCCATGCAGGGAGCCTGACATGGGACTTGATCCCGGGTCTCCAGGATCACACCCTGGGCTGAAGGCAGCACTAAACCGCTGAGCCACCAGGGCTGCCCGATTTGATTATTTTCGATTCGATTCTAAACGATTCGATTATTTTCGATTCGATTCGATTCGATCATTTTCGATTCGATTCGATTCATTTATTTTTGATTCAATTCGTTTCTATTCGATTCGATTATATTCAATACGTTTCGATTTGACTATTTTCGATTCTATTCGTTTCGATTTGATTCGATTCGATTATTTTTGATTCGATTCGAATCGAATCCATTATTTTCTATTCAAATCGATTTGATTCGATTATTTCGATTCGATTCGTTTCGATTCGATTAGATTCGATTCGAATAATTTCAATTCGATTCATTTTGATTCGATTATTTTCGATTCAATTCGTTTCAATTCAATTCGATTCCATTAGATTCGATCGATCAATTATTTTAGATTCGTTTAGTTTCGATTCGATTAAATTGGATTCAGTTCGTTTCGATTATTTTCGATTCAATTCATTTACATTCAATTATTTTCTATTTGATTCGTTTCAATTCGATTTGATTCGAGTATTTTTGATTCGATTCAAATCGATTCATTCGATTCGATTCGATTGTTTTCGATTTGATTCAATTTGATTCTATTCGAATCAATTATTTTCGATTCGATTAGATTGTTTTCATTCGATTCGTTTCGAATCAATTCGAATCGATTCGATTCAATTCATTTGGATTCGATTCTTTTCGATTCGATTCGATTAGATTCGAGTCTTTTCGATTCGATTCTTTTCGATACAATTCTATTCGATTCGATTTTTTTCGATTTGATTCTTCTTTATTTGATTCGTTTTGATACTTTTCGATTCAATTTGATTTTATTCATTTCGAATCTATTCCTTTTTATTTGATTCTTTGCAATTCGATTTTTTCTATTCGATTCAATTCTTTTCGATTCGATTCAGTGTGATTCGTTTTTTTCGATTCTATTCGATTAGATATTTTTCGATTATTTCAATAGTTTTCGATTCGTTTCTTTTAGATTTGATTCTATTCGATTCTTTTCGATTCGATATTTTTTATTCAATTTCGATTCGATTCTTTTCATTTCGATTTGATTCAATTCGATTAAATTCTTTTCGATTCAATTTTTTTCGATTCGATTAGTGCCGATTCCATTTTTTTGATTCGATTGGTTTCGATTCGATTCGATTATTTTCGATTCAATTCTTCCGACTATTATTTTCGATTCGATTCGTTTCGATTCGATTGATTCGATTATTTTCTTTTTTTGTTTGATTCGATTATTTTCTTTTCAACTCGTTTCGATTCGATTATTTTGGATTTGATTCATTTCGATTCAATTATTTTCGATTCGACTCGTTTCGATTCGATTCAATTATTTTTGAGTCGATTCGTTTCTTTTTGATTATTTTCCATTCGATTCGTTTTGATCGATTCAATTATTTTTGATTCGATTCGATTCGATTCGAGTATTTTCGATTCGTTTCGATTCGATTATTTTCAATTCGATTCGTTTCTATTCGATTCAATTATTTTCGAATCGATTCGTTTCAATTCGATTTGTTTTGATTCAATTCTTTGCGATTCGATTCGATTCAATTATTTTCGATTCGATTCGTTTTGATTCAATTTTTATCGATACTATTCGTTTCGATTCTTTTCGATTCAATTCCTTACAATTCAATTCGATTCGTTTAATTTTGATTCGATTTGTTTCGATTATTTACGGCTGATTTGTTCTGATTCGATTCGATAAGATTATTTTCGATTCGATTCGTTTCGATTCAATTTGATTAGATTATTTTCGATTCTGTTCCTATCTGGGCCTCACCCAGATCTGGTGACTCTGGTCCTCACCTGGGCATCATTGGGACCTGGTTACTCTGTTCCACACCTGAGCCTCACCTGGACATGATGACTCTGGAACCCCTCTGGGCCTCACCCTGACCTGGTGACTCTGGTCCCCATCTGGATGTGCCCTGGACCAGGTGATTCTGGTACCACACTAGGACTCAACCAGCCCTGGTGACTCTGGTCCTCAACTGGGCCTCACCTGGACCTAGTGAATATGCTCTCCACCTGGGCCTCATCTGGACCTGGTGACTCTGGTCCCTACCTGGATATCATAGGGACATGGATACACTATTCGCCACTGAGACTCACCTGGACCTGGTAACTCTGGTCCTCACTTTGGCCTCTTCTCTACCAGGTGACTCCTGCCCCACCTGGGCCTCACCTGGAACTGGTGACTCTGATCTTCATCATAGCCTCACCTGACCTGGTGACTGTGGTTCCCACCGGGACCTCACCTGGACCTCATGTCTCGGGTCCCCACCTGGGACTCACCTGTACCTGGTATCTCTGGTACCCACCTGGGTAGCATCAGAACATGGTTACACTGTTCCCTAACAGGGACCCACCTGGACCTGTTAACTCTGTTCTTCACCTAGGCCACACCTGGACATGGTGACACTGGTTCCCACCTGGGTCTCACATGGACCTGGTGAGTCTGATCCCCAACTGGGCCTCACCTGGAACTGGTGACTCTTGTTCCCACATGGATCTAATATGGACCTGGTGGCGGCAGTGTTTCTATATTCTCATGTTCCTGGTGACTCTTGTCCGCAGCAGGGCCACACCGGGACCTGGTGAGTGTGGTTGACACCTGCAACTCACCTGGACCTGGTGACTCTGGTCTGCACCGGAGACTACCCTGGATCTGGTGACTGTGGTCCCCACCTGGGCCTCACTTGGACCTGGTGACTCTGATCCCCATCTGGGCCTCACCTGGCCCTCTTGACCATGGTCCTGAACTGGGCATAATTGGGACCCGGTTACTGTGTTCCACAACTGGAACTCACAAGGACCAGGTGACTTGGTCCCCCCTGGGTATCACCCTGACCTGGTGACTGTGCACCCCACTTTGGCCTGATATGGAACTGCTGACACTGGTTGCCACCAGAGCCTCACCTCGAACTGTTGTCTCTGGTTCTTTCAAGGTCCTCCCTTGTACCTGGTGATCCTGGTCCCCACCTGGACCGTACCTGGACGTGGGGACTGTTGTCACCACCTGGGACTCACCTGGATCTGGTTACTGTGTTCCACACCTGGGCCTCACGTAGACCTGTTGACCATGGTCCCCAGCCGGCCTCACATGGACCTGTTGCCTCTGGTCCCCACCTGGGCCTCACGTGTACCTGGTGACTCTGGTCCTTACCTGGGCCTCATTTGGACCCTTGACTCTGCTTCCCACCTGGACCTCACCTGGATCTGGAGACTCTGGTCTTCAGTTTGGCCTCACCTGGACCTGGTGACTGTCGTCCCCAGAATGACCTACCTCAGACCTGGTGAATCTTGTCCCCACCTAGGCCTCACCCGGACCTGGTGACTCTTGTAACCTGCTACATCTCATTGACCTGATGAATCTGGTCCTCACCTGGGCCTCACATGGACCTGGGACTCAGCTGGATATAGTGCCTCTGGTTCCCACATGGGGCTCACTTGATACTGGTGACTGTGGTCCTCTTTTATGCCTCACCAGGACCTGGTGATTCTGATCCCCATCTGGGCCTTGCATGGCCCTAGTTACTCATGTCCTCACCTAGGCATCATTGGAACCTGGATACTCTATTCCACACCTGGGCCTCACTTTGACCGGGGACCTCTGGTCCCATTCTGGGCCTCCAGCTAAACTGGTTACTCTGGTTCCCCCTCTGTGCCTCACCCTTACCTGGTGACTCTGGTCCATCCCGGGCTTCACTTGGACCTGGTGAATCTGCTCCTTACCTGGTCATCACTTGGACCTGGTGACTCTGGTCACCACCAAGGTCTCACCTTGACTTGGTGAATCTTGTTGCCTCCTGGGCCTCACCTGGACCATGTGACTGTGGTTCCCATCTGGACCTCACCTGGATCTGCTGGCTCTGGTTCCCATATGCGGCTCTCCTAGCCCTGGTTCCTGTAGCCTCCTTCTAGCCTCACATGGAGAAAATGGCTCTGATCCATATTTGGGCCTCCCCAGGACCTGATAACTCTGATCTTTACTGGACATCATTGGGACCTGGTTACTCTCTTCTACACCGGGGCCTCACCTGGACCTGAGACTCTGGTCACCCGCTGGACCTCACCCTGACCTGGTGAATGTGGTTCCACCTGGGCCTCACCTGGACGAGGTGACTGGTTCCCACAGGACCTCACCTGGACCTGGTGAATCTGATCCTTACATGGGCATCATGGGACCGGGTTTCTGAGTTCCACATCGGGGCCTCACCTGGACCTAGTTTCTCTCGTCCCCCTCTGGGCCTCACCCTGACGTGGTGACTCTGGTCCACACGTGGATATCACCTTGACCGGGTGACTCTCGTCCCCCTCTGGGCCTCACCCGGGGCTGGGGATCTGGTCATCAACTGGGCCTCAACAGGACCTGGTGAATCTACTCCTCACTTAGGCTTATCTGAACCTTGTGACTCTGGTCCCACCCTGGCATCAATGGGATATGGTTACTCTGTTCCCCACGTGGGACCTACCTGGACCTGATAACTTTGCTCCACACTTTGGCCTCACATGGCCCTGATGACACTGGGACCCCACCTAGGCCTCAATCTGGACCTGTTGACTATGGACCCCACCTGGGTCTCACCTGGACCTGGTGACTCTAGTTCCCACATGAACCAACGTGGACCTGGTGACTGTGGTGTCCTTCCAGCCTCACATTTACCTGGAGACTCTGGTCCCGACCAGGGCCTCACCTGGATCTGGTGACTCTGGACTGCAGGTTGGCCTCTCTTGGATGTGGTGAGTGGGGTTACAACCTGGGCATCACCCATACCTGGTGACTCAGGTCCCCACGTGAGCCTCACTTGGACCTCGTGAATCTGGTCCTTACCTAGTCCTCACCCGCACCCAGTGACTCTGGTCACCACCTGGGCCTCACGTGGACCTGGTACCTGTGGTCCTCACCTGGGCCTCATCTGGACCTGGTGACCCTGGTCCCCACCTGGGCTTCACCTGGATCTGGTGAATCTGGTCCCCACCTGGAACTCTCCTGGACCTAGTGACTCTCTTTCCAACATGGACCTCACCTGGATCTGGTGACTCTGGTCCTCAGTTTTGCCTCACCTGGACCTGGTGATTCTCATCCCCATTTTGACCTAGCTCAGACCTAGTGAACCTTGTCCCCACCTAGGCCTCACCCACACTTGGTGACTCTTGTCCCCAGCTATGCCTCAATTCGACCTGATGAATCTGGTCCTTGTGGGCCTCTCATGGACCTGGGACTCAGCTGGATATAGTGGCTCTGGTTCCCACATTGGGCTCACCAGATACTGGTGACTGTGGTCTCCTTCTATGCCTCACATGGACCTGGTGATTCTGATCCCCATCTGGGCCTTGCATGGTCCTAGTGACTCTGGTCCTCACCTAGGTATCATTGGGATATGTATACCTATTCCACACCCCTGGGCTCACTTTGACCGGGGTCCTCTGTTCCCATTCTTAGCCTCAATCTAAGCTGGTTACTCTGGTTCCCCCTCTGGGCCTCACCCTTACCTGGTGACTCTGGTCCCCCTCTGGGCTTCACTTGGACTGGTGAATCTGGTCCTGACCTGGTCCTCACCTGGACCTGGTGACTCTGGTCAGCACCTGGGCCTCACCTGGACTTGGTGAATCTTGTTGCCACCTGGGCCTCACCTGGACGTTGTGACTATGGTCCCCACCTGGACCTCACCTGGATCTGGTGGTTCCTGTCCCCATATGGGGCTCTCCTGGACCTGGTTCCTGTGATCTCCTTCTGGCCTCAACGGGAACAAAATGACTCTGATCCATATTTGGGACTCACCTGGACCTGGTGACTCTGGTCTTTACCTGGGCAAAATTGGGATATGGTTACTCTCTTCTATACCTTGGCCTCACCTGGACCTGGTGACTCTGCTTAGCCTCTGGACCTCACCCTGAAATTGTGAATGTGGTCCCACAAGGGCCTCACCTGGATGAGGTGACTGGTTCCCTCAGGGACCTCACCTGGACCTGGTGATTCTGGTCGTCACGTGGGCATCGTGGGACCTGGTTACTCAGTTCCACATCGGGGACTCACCTGGACCTGGTGACTCTCGTCCCCACTTTGACCTAACTCAGTCCTGGTGAATCTTATCCCCACCTAGGCCTCACCCAGACCTGGTGACTCTTGTCCCCAGCTATGCCTCAATTCCACCTAATGAATCTGGTCCTCACGTGGTCTTCACATGGACCTGGGGCTCAGCTAGATAGAGTGGCTCTGGTTCCCACATGGGGCTCACCTGATACTGGTAACTGCAGTCTCCTTCTTTGACTCACAAGGACATGGTGATTCTGATCCCCACCTGGGCCTTGCATGGCCCTATTGACTCTTGTCCTCACCTAGGCATCATTGGGACCTGGATACTTATTCCACACCTGACCTCACTTTGTCCAGGGGCCTCTGGTCCCACTCTGGGCCTCCAACTAAACTGGTTACTCTGGTTCCCCCTCTGGGCCTCACCCTTTCCTGGTGACTCTGGTCCCCCCCTTGTATTCACTTGGACCTGGTGAATCTGGTCCTTACCTGGTCCTCACCTGGACCTGGTGACACTGGGCACTGCCTGGGAATCATCTGGACTTGGTGAATCTTGTTGCCATCTGGGCCACACCTGGACCTTGTGACTGTTGTCCTCACCTAGAACTCACCTGCATCTGGGGGCTCTGGTTCCCATATGGGGCTCTCCTGGACCTGGTTCCTGTAGTCTCCTTCTGGCCTCACCTGGAACAAAATGACTCTGATCCATTTTTGGGACTCACCTGGACCTGGCGAATCTGGTCCTTACCTGGGCATCATTGGCACCTGGTAACTCTCTTCTATAGCTGGGCCTCACCTGGACCTGATGACTCTGGTCACCCTCTGGACCTCACCCTGACCTGGTGACTGTGGTATCCCCTGGGCCTCACCTTCAAGAGGTGACTGGTTCCCACAGGGACCTCACCCGACCTGGTGAATCTGCTCCTCACATGGGCATCATGGGACCTGGTTTCTCAGTTCCACATTGGGGTCTCACCTGGACCTAGTGACTCTCATCCCCCTCTGGGCCTCACCCTGATGTGGTGACTCTGGTCCCACCTGGGCATCAATGGGACATGGTTACCCTGTTCCCCACCTGGGACTCACCGGACCTGATAACTTTGCTCCACACTTTGGCCTCACCTGGCCATGATGACACTGGGCCCCCACCTAGGCCTCAATCTGGACCTGGTGACTGTGGTCCCCACCTGGGTCTCACCTGGACCTGGTGACTCTTGTTCCCACATGAACCACACGTGGATCTGGTGACTGTGGTGTCCTTCTAGCCTCACATTTACCTGGGGACTCCGTTCCTACGAGGGCCTCAGCTGGATCTGGTGACTCTGGCCTGCAGGTGGCCTCACCTGGACCTGGTGAGTGGGGTTACCACCTGGGCCTCACCCATACCTGGTGACTCAGGTCCCCATGTGGGCCTACTTGGACCTCGTGAATCGGGTCCTTATCTGGTTCTCACTCGGACCTGGTGACTCTGGTCACTACCTGGGCCTCACCTGGACATCGTGAATCTGGTCCCCATCTGGGCCTCACCTGGACGTGGTGACTGTTGTCACCACATGGGCCTCACCCATTCCTGGGGACTCTGGTCCACATATGGGCCTCACTTGGACCTGGTGAGTCTGGTCCCGACATGGGCTTTAAGTGGATCTGGTGACTCTGGTCCCCACCTGGGCCTCTCGTGTACCTGGTAACTCTGGTCCTCACCTGAGCCTCATATGGACCTGGTGATTCTGGTCCCCACCTGGGCTTCACCTGGATCTGGTGACTCTGGTCCCCACCTGAACCTCTCCTGGACCTGCTGACTCTATTTCCAACATGGACCTCCCCTGGATCTGGTGACTCTGGTCCTCAGTTTGGCCTCACCTGGACCTGGTGACTCTCATCCCCACTTTGACCTAATTCAGACCTGGTAAATCTTGTCCCCACCTAGGCCTCACCCAGCCCTTGTGCCTCTTGTCCTCAGCTACGTCTCAATTTGACCTGATGAATCTGGTCCTCACGTGGGCCTCACATGGACCTGGGACTCAGCTGGATAGAGTGGCTCTGGTTCCCACATGGGGCTCACCTGATACTGGTGACTGTGGTCTTCTCTATGCCTCACCAGGACCTGGTGATTCTGATCCCCATCTCGGCCTTGCATGGCCCTAGTGACTCTGGACCTCACCTAGGCATCATTGGGACCTGGATACTCTTCCACAGCTGGGCCTCACTTTGACCAGGGAGCTCTGGTCCCACTCTGGGCCTCCAACTAAACTGGTTACTCTAGTTCCCCCTCGGGGCCTCACCCTTACCTGGTGACTCTGGTCCCCCCCTGGGCTTCACTTGGACCTGGTGAATCTGGTCCTTACCTGGTCCTCATCTGGACTTGGTGACTCTGATCACCACCAGGGTCTCACCTGGACTTGGTGAATCTTGTTGCCACCTGGGCCTCACATGGACCATTTGACTATGGCCCCCCACCTGGATCTCACCTGGATCTGCTGGCTCTGGTTCCATATGGGGCTCTCCTGGACCTCATTCCTGTGGTGTCCTTCTGGCCTCACATGGAGAAAAAAACTCTGATCTGTATTTGGGCCTCACCTGGACCTGGTGACTCTCGTTCCCACATGAACTACAGCTTGACCTGGTGACTGTGATGTCCTTCTAGCCTCACATTTACCTGGTGACTCTGGTCCCCACCTGGATCAGGTGACTCTGGCCAGCAGGTTGGCCTCACCTGGACCTGGTGAGTGGGGATGCCACCTGGGCCTCACCCATACCTGGTGACTCAGTTCCCCATGTGGGCCTCACTTGGACCAGGTGAATCTGGTCCTTACTTGGTCCTCACCCAGAACCGGTGACTCTGGTCACCACCTGGGTCTCACCTGGACGTGTTGAATCTGGTCCCCATCTGGGCCTCACCCAGTCCTGGTGACTTTGTTCCCCACCTGGACCTGATTGCTGTGGACTCCTTGGCCTCACCTGGAACAGGTGACTCTGATCCTATCTGGGCCTCACGCAGATCTGGTGACTAGTCCTCACCTGGGCATCATTGGGACCTGGTTACTCTGTTCTACACCTGAGCCTCACCTCACTCGAATTGATTTGTTTCTTTCCGATTCGAATGTTCAGATTGATTATTTTGGATTTGAATCATTCGAATCGATTCTATTCTTTTAGATTCAATTCAATTCAACTTTTTTCAATTCAATTCTATCTCTTTGATTCGATTCGATCTTTTCGATTCGATTCTTTTCTATTCGAATCGATTGTTTTCAATTTGATTCAGTTCTTTTCAATTCGATTCGATTCTTTTTGATTCGATTCTTTTCGATTTATTCGATTCTTTTCGATTTGATTCGGTTCTTTTCGATTCGATTCAATTTGATTCGATTCGATACGATTCTTTTCGATTCGATTTGTTTTCATTTCAAACTATTCGATTTGATTCTTTTCAATTTGATACTTTTCGATTTGATTCGATTCAGTTCTTTTCGATTCAGTTCAATTTGATTCTATTCTTTTCAATTCAGTTCGATTTTTTTTATTCGATTCGATTCTTTTCCATTTGATTCAATTTGATTCTTTTTGACTCGAATCGATTCGATTCTTTTTGATTCGATTGGATTCAATTCTTTTCATTAGGATTCGATTCCATTCGGTTCGATTCATTTCAATTTGATTCGATTTGAATCGATTTTGTTCGATTCGATTCTTTTTGATTCAATTATATTTGATTCTTTTCGATTCGATTCAGTTCTTTTTGATTCGTTTTTTTCGATTCGATTCGATTCAATACCTTTCGATTTGATTCGAATCGATTTGATTCTTTTTGATTCGATTCTTTTCGATTCGATTTGATTCTTTTTGATTCGATCGATTCGATTCTTTTCGATTCAATTTCATACAATTCAATTTGACTCTTCTGTATATGTTTCAATTCGATTCGAAACTATTCGATTCAATTATTTTCGATTCGAGTCTTTTCCATTCGATTCGATTCTTTTCGATTCGATTGATTCGTTTCTTTTCCATCGATTCTTTTCGATTCGATTAGATTCTTTTTGTTTCGATTCTTTTCGATTCGATTCGATTCTTTTTTATTCGATCGATTTGATTCTTTTTGATTCGATTCGATTTGATTCGATTCTTTTCAATTTGATTCGATCATTTTCCTTCGATTCAATTCAATTCATTTCGATTCGATTCTTTTCGATTCGATTCTTTTCGATTCGAGTTGATTCGATTCAATTCCTTTTGATTCAATTCAATTGGAATCTATTCGATTCGATTCTTTTCAATTCGATTTTTTCGATTTGATTCGATTCGAATCTTTCGATTCAATTCGTTTCTTTTCGATTCGATTCGAATCATTTCGATTCGATTCTTTTTTTATTCGATTCGATTCTTTTCGATTTGATTCGATTCGATTCTTTTCGATTGAAATCGATTCGATTTGATTCTTTTCGATTCGATTCGATTCAATTCTTTTCGATTGGATTCGATTCCATTCAATTCGATTCGTTTCGATTTTTTTCGATTCAATTCGATTCTTTTTATTCAATTCCATTCTATTCTTTTCGTTTCAATTCCTTTCGATTCTTTTCTATTGTCTTCGATTCGATTTTTTTCGATTCCATTACATTCGATTATTTTCGATATGACTAGATTCTCTTCATTTCAACTCTAATCGATCAATTCTAATCCTTTATTTGGATTCTTTTCAAATCGATTCTTTCGAATCGATTCGATTCATTTCGATTTGATTATTTTCGATTCATTTCGATATGATTGGATTCATTTCGATTCGATTCAATTCTTTTTTATTTGATTTTTTCGAGTTGATTCTTTTCGATTCGATTCAATTCTTTTTGCTTCGATTAGATTCTTTTCGATTCAATTCGATTCGAAACTTTTCTATTCAATTCTTTGTGATTCGATTGTTTTCGATTTGATTTGATTCGATTCTTTTCGATTCGATTCGATTTTTTCGATTCATTTCGATCCTTTTGTTTTCAATTCGATTCTTTTGATTATATTTGATTCGATTATTTTTGTTTAGATTCGATTTAATTCGAATCTTTCTATTCGAATCATTTTGATTCAAATTCCTTTCTTTTAGAATCGATTCGATTCGATTTGATTTTTTCGATTCGAATCTTTTCGATTCCATTCTATTCGATTCTTTTAGATTTGAATCGATTCGATTCTTTTGATTCGATTCTATTCTTTTCAATTCAATTTGATTCTTTTCATTTTATTCGATTCGGTTCGATTATTTTCAATTCGATTCAATTCTATTTGATTCTTTTTTTTGGATTCGAGTTGATTCTTTCCAATCGACTCTTTTCGATTAGATTCATTGGGTTTGATTCATTTCGATTCGATTCGATTCCTTTCGATTCGATTCTTTTCGATTGTTTTTGTTTCGATTCCATTCGATTCTTTTCGATTCATTTTTTTCGATTCGTCAATTCGATCCTTTTCGATTAGATTCAATGTTTTTCAATTCGATTCTTTTAGATTCAGTTCGATTCTTTTCGATTCATTTCAATTCTTTTCGATTCGATTCTTTTCAGTCGATTTGATTCAATTCGAATCTAATCGATTGGATTCGATTCGATTCTATTCTTTTCGATTCAATTCGATTTGTTTCAATTCTTTTCGATTCGATATGATTCGATTTGAATCTATTCGATTAGATTCTTTTCTTTTTTTAAATATTTTTTTCTTTATCTATTTATGATAGTCACACAGAGAGAGAGAAAGGCAGAGACCCAGGCAGAGGGAAAAGCAGGCTCCATGCACCGGGAGCCCCACGTGGGATTAGATCCCAGGTCTCCAGGATCACGCCCTGGGCCAAAGGCAGGCGCCAAACAGCTGCGCCACCCAGGGATCCCGATTAGATTCTTTTCAATTCGATTCTTTTCGAGTCGATTCGATTCGATTCTATTTGGTTCGATTCTATTCTTTTCGATTCAATTGGATTTTTTTGATTCGTTTCGATTCCTTTGATTCGATTTGTTTCAATTCTTTTTGATTGGATTCGATTCGATTCTTTTCGATTGGATTCGATTCGATTCTTTTTGATTCGATTCGATTCAATTCTTTTCGATTGGATTCGATTCCTTTCAGTTCGATTCATTTCCATCGATTCGATTCAAATCAATTGTTTTCGATTCGATTCGATTCTTTTTGAGCAATATCATTCGAATTGTTTTGTTTCGATTCGATTTGATTCTTTTCGATTCATTTACATTCACTTCTTTTCGATTCGAATTGATTCTATTCGTTTCAATTCTTTTTGAGTGCATTTTTTCGATTCGATTCATCGATTAGATTCGATTTGTTTCGATTCAATTATTTTTATTCGATTCAATTCGATTTGAATCTTTTTGATTCGATTCGATTCTTTTCTATCTGATTCAGTTAGATTCTTTTCGATTCGATTCGATTCTTATTGATTCAATTCTTTTCGATTCAATTCCGTTCGATTTTTCAATTCGATTCGATTCTTTTCGATTCCATTCTACTTGATTCAATTCGATTCTTTTCGATTCAATTCGATTTGATTCTTTTCGATTCGAGTTGATTTGATTCTTTCAGATTCGATTCGATTCTTTTCGATTCTATTCAATTTGATTTGATTCGCTTCAAATATTTTCGATTCGATTCGATTCAATTCGATTCGTTTTTTTCGAATCGATTCGATTCTTTGGATTCTTTTTGATTCGATTTATTTGGATTCTTTTCGTTTGGATTTGGATTCTTTTTGATTCGATTTATTTGGATTCTTTTCGTTTCCATTCGATTCTATTCGATTCTTTTTGATTCGATTCTATTGTTTTTGATTTGATTCCATTCGGTTCTATTCTTTTTGATTCGTCGATTCGATCATTCTCCATTCGATTCTTTTTGATTCAATTCGATTTTTTTCGATTCAATTCTTTTCGATTCAATTCGATTTTTTTCGATTCGAATCAATTCTTTTCAATTCAATTTGATTCTTTTCATTCGATTTGATTCAATTCAAATCTATTCGATTCGATTCTTTTCGATTCGATTCTTTTTGATTCGATTCGATTCTTTTTTATTCAATTCGATTCAATTTGAATCTATTCGATTAGATTTTCAATTCGATTCGATTCGATTCTTTTCGATTCGATTCTGTTCTTTTCGATTCAATTCGATTTTTTTGATTCGATTTGGTTCTTTTCGATTCAATTTTTTATTCTTTTTGATTCGATTCGATTCTTTTCAGTTCGAACTGATTCGATTCGATTCTTTTTGATTCGATTCTATTCGATTCTTTTTGATTGGATTTGATTCCATGAGGTTCGATTCATTTCAATTCGATTCGATTAAAATCAATTTTTTTCAATTCGATTCTTTTCCATCAATACGATTCGATTCTTTTTGTTTCGATTCGATTTGATTCTTTTCAATTCTCTTCGATTCGAATCTTTTCAATTCGATTGCATTTGCTTCTTTTCGATTCGACTTGATTCTATTCATTTCAATTCTTTTCGAGTGGATTCCTTTCGATTCAAACTTTGAATTCGATTTGATTTGTTTTGATTCGTTTATTTTTATTTGATTCGATTTGAATTTTTTGATTCGATTCTTTTCTATTTGATTCAGTTCAATTCTTTTCTATTCGATTCTTTTTGATTCAATTCTTTTCGATTCAATTCGATTCGATTTTTTAATTCGATTTGATTCTTTTCGATTCCATTCTACTTGATAATTCGATTCTTTTGATTCAATTCGATTCAATTTGAATTGATTCATTTTGATTCGATTCGATTCGAATCGATTATTTTCGATTATATTCGAATATTTTTGATTCGATTCGTTTCGATTCGATTCGATTTGATTATTTTAGATTCGATTCGAATCTAATCCATTATTTTAGATTCGCTTCGTTTCGATTTGATTCGATTCGATTATTTTCAATTCGATTCGATTCGAATAGATTCGATTATATTGATTATCTTAGTTTCAAATAGATTCTAATTGATTATTTTCTATTTGATTCGATTCGATTACTATAGAATCGAAAAAGATCGACTTGAATCGAATCGAAGAGAAGCAAATCGATTCGAAAAAAATAGAATCAAATCGAATCGAAAAGAATGGAAACAAATCAAATAAAGAAGAATCGAATCGAAAAAAATCGAATCGAATGAAAATATCAAATCGAATCGAATCGAAATGAATCGAATCGAAATGAATCGAATCGAATTGAAACAAAGAGAATCAAAACGAAAAGAATCGAACTGAATCGAAAAGAATCGAATTGAAAAGTATCGAATCGAAATGAATCGAATCGAATTGAATCGAAAAGAATTGAATGGAATCGAAAAGAATTGAATCGAATAGATTCGAATTGAATCAAATCGAATGAAAAGAATCAAATCGAATTGAAAAAATCAAATAGGATCGAAAAGAATCGAATTGAATCGAAAAGAATCGATTCGAGAAGGATCGAATCAAATCGAACAGAATCAAATTGAAAAGGATCGAATCGACGAATCAAAAATAATTGAATAGAAAAGAATCGAATCTAATCAAAAAGAATCGAACCGAAATGAATCGAATCGAATGAAATCGAAACGAATGGAATCGAAAAGTGTCAATCAAAAAGAATCCAATCAAATCGAAAAGAATCAAATCAAATCGAATGGAAAAGAATCAAATCGAATCGAATAGAAAAGATTCGAATCGAATAGAACAGAGTCGATCGAAAAGAATCGAATCCATTCGAAAAAATCGAATAGAATCGAATAGAAAATAATAGAATCGAATCGTATCTAAAAGAATCTAATCGAATCGAATCGTAAAGAATAGAATCGAATTGAAAAAATCAAATCGAATCGAAAAGAATAGAATCAAATCAAATAAAGAATTGAATCGTATCGAAAAGAATCGAATCGAATCGAAAAGAATCGAATCTAATCGAATCGAATAGAAAAGAATCGAATAGAATCGAAAAGAAACGAATCAAAAAATATCAAATCGAAATGAAAAATACCGAATCGAATTGAATAGAAAAAGTTCGAATCAAATCAAATTGAAAAGAATCGAATCGATTAGAAAAAAATCGAATCAAATCGAATCGAAAAAAATCGAAACAATTCAAATAAAGAAGATTCTAATCGAAAAAAATCGATTCGAATCGAAAAAATCAAATCGAATCGAATTGAAATGAATCTAATCGAATTGAATCAAAAAGAACCGAATCGAATCGAAGGAATCAAATTGAAAAGGATCAAATCGACGAATCAAAAAGAATCGAATCGAAAAGAATCGAATCGAATTGAAAAGAATCGATTCAAATAGATTCGAATTGTATCGAATCGAACGAAAAGAATTGAATCAAATCGAATAAAAAATAATCGAATCGAATCGAATTGAAGCGAATCGAATAAAAATTAATCGAATTGAAATGAATCGAATCGAAAATAATCGAATCGAATCGAATCGAAATTAACCTAATCGAATTGAATCTAATCGAAAAGAATTGAATAGAAATGATTAGAATTGAAAATAATCAAATCGAATCAAAACTAATCGATAATAATCGAATCGAAACTAATCGAATCGAATCGAATCGAAAAGAATTGAATCGATTCAAATTGAATAGAATAGAAAAGAATCGAATAGAATCGTAAAGAATAGAATTGAATTGAAAAAATCGAATCGAATCGAATGAATTCGAAAAGAAATGAATCAAAAAGCATCGAAACGATTTGAAAAGAATCGAATCGAATCAAATCGAAAAGAATCGAAGTGATAGAATCGAAAAGAATCGAATCGTATCGATCGAATGGAAAGAATCGAATCGACATGAATAAAATCGAATCAAAAAGAGTCGATCGAAAAGAATCGACTTAAATTGAAAAAACTCAAATCAAAAAGAATCGAAATGAATCAAATTGAAAAGAATCGAAAGGAATCGATAAGAGTCGATCGAAAAGAATCGAATCGAATAAAAAAACGAATCGAATAGAAAAAAATCGAATCTAATCGAATTGAATTGAAAAGAATCGAAAAGGGATCCCTGGGTGGCGCAGCGGTTTGGCGCCTGCCTTTGGCCCAGGGCGAGATCCTGGAGACCCGGGATCGAATCCCACGTCGGGCTCCCGGTGCATGGAGCCTGTTTCTCCCTCTGCCTGTGTCTCTGCCTCTCTCTCTCTCTCTGTGTGACTATCATAAATAAGTAAAAATTTTAAAAAAAGTATCGAAAAGAATCGAATCGAAAGGAATTGAATCGAATCGAAACGAATGAAATCGAAAAGAATCGAATTGAACCGAAGGTCGATCAAAAAGAATCGAATTAATTTGAAAAAACGAATCGAATTGAATCGAATTGCAAAGAATCGAAAAGAATCGAATCGAATTGAATGGAATCCAGAAGAATCGAATCGAATCGAATCATATCAAATAGAAAAGAATCGAATCGAATCGAATTGAAAAGAATCAAATCAAATCGCAAAGAATCGAATTGAGTTGAAAAAAGCGAATTGAATCGAATCGAAAAAAAATCGAATATAATCGAAAAGAATCGAATCGAAAAGTATCGAATCAAATTGAAAAGAATCGAATCGAATTGAAAGGAATTGGATACAAAAGAATCGAATGGACAAATCAAAAAGAATCGAATCGAAAAGAATCGAATCGAAAGGAATCGAATCGAAAGGAATCGAATTGAAAATAATCGAATCTAATCAAAACGAATCGAATCGAAATAATTGAATCAAATTGAATCGAAAATAATCTAATCGAAATAATCATAACGAATCAAATAGAAAATAATCGAATCGAATCAAATCAAAACAAATCAGCCGAAAAAAATCGAATCTAATTGACTCAAAATTAATCGAATCGAATTGAATCAAACGAATTAAATAGAATCGAATCGAATTGAATATAAACGAAATGAATCGAATCGAAAAAATTGAAAAAAAACGAATTGAATCGAATATAACTGAATCAAATCAAATCGAAAATAATCAAATGGGGGATCCCTGGGTGGCGCAGCGTTTTGGCGCGTGCCTTTGGCCCAGGGCGCGATTCTGGAGACCCGGGATCGAATCCCACATCAGGCTCCCGGTGCATGGAGCCTGCTTCTCCCTCTTCCTATGTCTCTGCCTCTCTCTCTCTCTCTGTGACCATCATAAATAAATTAAAATTAAAAAAATAATCAAATGGAATCGAATAAAAAATAATAGAATCGAATCGAATTAAAAATAATCGAATCGAAATGAATGAAATCGAAAATAATCGAATCAAATGGAATCGAAATTAACCGAATCGAATCGAATCTAATCAAAACGAATCGAATCGAAAATAATCTAATGGAATCAAAACTAATAGAATCAAATCGAATCGAAAATATACGAATCGAAACTAATCGAATAGAAAATAATTTAATGGAAATGAAAGGAATCAAAATAAAAATATTCGAATCGAAACGAATCGAATCGTAAATAATTGAATCGAATCTAATCGAATCAAAGATAATCCAATTGAATCGAATCTAAACGAATCGAATCGAAAATAATCGAATTGAAATGAAACGAATCGAAAATAATTGAATCGAATAGAATTGAAAATAATTGAATCGAAACAAATCAAATCGAAAAAAATTCAATCGAATTGAATCGAATCGAATAGTAATTAATTGAATCGAATTGAATCGAAATGATTCGAATCGAAAATAATTGAATCGAATCGAATTGAAACGAATCGAATCGAAAATAATCGAATCCAAACTATCGAATCGAAAAAAATCAAATAGAATCTAATCGAATCGAAATTAATCCAATGGAATCAAATCGAATCGTAAAGAATCGAATCGAAATTGAATCAAAAAGAATCTAAAGGAATCGAATCGAATTGAAAAGAATCGAATCGAATCGAAAAGAAACGAATTGAAAACTATCAAATCGAAATGAAACAAATCGAATCGAATTGAATCGAAAAAACAAATCGAATCGAAAGAATCGAATCGAAAATAATCGAATCAAATCGAATTATAACAATCGAATCGAAAATAATCGAATCGAAATGAATCGAATCGAAAATAATTGAATTGAAATTAATGAAATCGAATCAAATCTAATCGAAACGAATTGAATTGAAAACAATCGAATCGAATCGAATCGAAAATAATCGATTCAAATTGAATCGAAACGAATCCAATCGAAATGAATCGAAAAGAATCGAATCAAATCGAAAAGAATCAAATCGAAAAGAATAGAAACAAATCAAATAAAGAATTGAATCATATTGAAAAAATCGAATCGAATGGAATAGAATCGAACCGAAAAAATCAAATCAAATCGAATTAAATCGAAAAGGATCGAATAGAAATTGAATCAAAAAGAATCAAAAAAATCAAATCAAATCAAAATGAATCGAATTGAATAGAATTGAAAAGATACGAATCGGAAACTATCGAATCAAAATGAAAAAATCAAATCGAATCGAATCGAAAAACTCGAATTGAATCGAATCGAGAAAAATCGAATCGATTCGAAAAACATCGAATCGAATTGAATCGAAAAGAATCGAATCGATTCGCAATGAATTGAATCAAATTCAATCGAAAAGAATCAAAACGAATCAAATAAAGAAGAATCGAATAGACAAAAAGTCGAATCGAATTGAATCGAATCGAAATCAATCAAATCGAAAAGAATTGAATCGAATCATTTCGAATTGATTCGAATCGAATGAAAAGAATTGAATCGAATAAAAAATATCGATTCGAATCGAATCAAATCGAAAGTAATCAAATTGAAAGAATTGAATCGAATCGATGCAAATTGAATCAAATCGAATGAAAAGAATTGAATCGAATCAAAAATATTGATTCGAATCGAATCGAATCAAAAATAATCAAATCAAATCGAATCGATTTGAAAAAAATCGAATCAAATCGAATCGAAAAGAATCGAAAAAAGCAAAGAAGAATCGAATAGAAAAATATCAAATCAAATTGAAAAAATCAAATCGAATCTAATTGAAATGAATCGAATCGAATTGAATCGAAAAGAAACAAATCGAAAAGAATCGAATCGAATCGAAACGAATCAAATTGAAAAAGATCGAATTGACGAATCGAAAATTATCGAATCTAAAAGAAACGAATTGAATCGAAAAGAATCGATTTGAAAGGAATCGAATTGAATCAAATCGAATCAAATCGAAAAGAATTGAATCGAAAAGAATCAAATTGAAATGAATCGAAAAGAATCGAACCGAATCGAAAAGAAACGAATAGAAAACTATCGAATCGAAAAGAAACAAATCGAATCGAGTCGAATAGAAAAAAAGAATCGAATCGAATCGAATCGAAAACAATCTAATCGATAATAATCGAATCTAATTGAATTGAAACGAATCGAATCGAAAATAATCAAATTGTAATGAATCGAATTGAAAATATTCGAATCGAAATTAATCGAATCAAATCTAATTAAAAAGAATTGAATCAAATCGAATGGAAAATAATCGAATCTAATAGAATCCAAATGAATTGAATCGAAACGAATCGAATCAAAAATAATCGAATCGAATCGAATCGAAAATAATCAAATCGAATTGCATCGAAACGAATTGAATCAAAAATAATTAAATTGAATCGATTCGAAAAGAAAAAAATTCGAATCGAAAAGTCTCAAATCAAAAAAAATCGAAACGAATCACACCAAATCAAAAGAATCGAATCGAATGGAAGTGAAAAGAATCGAATCGAATCGAAAGAATCGAATCGAATCTAATCGTTTTTGAAAAGAAGGGAATTCAAATCGAAAAGACTAACAGAAATATTCGAATCGAATTGAATCGAAAAGAATCGAAATGAAGAGAATCAAAAAATATTGAATCGAAACGAAAAAAATCAAATCAAATCGAAACGAAAAAATCGAATCGAATCGAATCGCAAAAAATCGAATCGAATCGAAGTGAAAAGACTCGAATCAAATCGAGAAGAAACAAATCGAATCAAATCAAAAGAATAGACATGTCAAATAAAGAAGAATCCAATCTTATCGAAAAAATCGAATCGAATAGAATCGAATCGAAAATAATCGAATCGAAATTGAATCGAAAAGAATCGAATCGAATCGAAAAGAATCGAATCGAATAGAATCGAAAAGAAACGAATTGAAAACTATCGAATCAAAATGAAAAAAATAGAATCGAATCGAATCAAAAAGAATCGAATCGAATCGAATCGAATGAATCGAATCGAATCGAATATAATTGAATCGAATCGAATTGAAACGAATCTAATAAAACAATCGAATCAAAATGAATTGAAAAGAATCGAAACAAATCAAATAAAGAATCGAATCGAAAAAAATCGAATCGAATTGAAAAAATCAAATCAAAACATATCGAAATGAATCGAATCGAATTGAATTTAAAAGAATTGATCCAAAAAGAATCGAATCGAATCGAAAAGAATCGAATTGAAAATGATCGAATTGACGAATCGAAAATAATCGTATCGAAAATAATCGAATCGAATCAAAAAGAATCCAATCAAAAATAATTGAATCGAATAGATTCAAATTAAATCAAATCGAACGAAAATATTGAATCGAATCGAAAAGAATCAAATAGAATCGAAAAGAATAAATCAAAAAGGATTGAATCAAATTGAAAAGAATCGAATTGAAAAGGATCGAATTGACAAATCGAAAATAACCGAGTCAAAAAGAATCGAGTCGAAAGGAATCAAATCGAAAGGAATCGAATCGAATCAAATTGAAACGAGTCGAATCGAAAAGAATCAAATCGAATCGAATCAAAGAGAATTGAAACGAATAGAAAAGAGTCGATCGAAAAGAATCGAATCCATTCGAAAAAATTGAATCGAATTGAATCAAAAAGAATCGAATCGAAACGAAAAGAATTGAATCGATTCAAATCGAATGGAATCGAAAAGAATCGAATCAAATCGTAAAGAATCGAATCGAATCAAATAAAATCGACAAGAAATGAATCGAAAAGCATCAAATCAATTAAAAAAGAATCGAATCGAATCAAATCAAATAGAAAAGAATAGAATCAATAGAATCGAAAAGATTTGAATCGTATTGATTGAATAGAAAGAATTGAATCGAAAGAATCGAATTGAATCGAAACGAATCGAATCAAATCGAAAAGACTCAAATCGAAAAGAATCGAATCAAATCAAATCGAAAAGAATCAAATGGAATCAATAAGAGTCGATCGAAAAGAATCGAATCGAATCGAAAAAAATGAATCGAATCTAATCTAATTGAATTGATTTGAAAAGAATCGAAAAGAATCGAATCGTATCGATCGAATGGAAAAAAATTGAATCGAAAGGAATCGAATCAAATAGAATCGAAACAAATCGAATGGAATCGAAAAGAGTTGATCAAAAAGAATCGAATCGAATCGAAAATACTCAAATCGAAAAGAATCGAATCAAATCAAATTGAAAAGAATCAAATCGAATTGAAGGGGTCGATCGAAAAGGATCGAATCAATTTGAAAAAACGAATCAAATCGAATTGAAAAGAATCGAAAAGAATCGAATCGAATCTAATTGAAAAGAATCGAATCGAATTGTAAGGAATCGAGAAGAATCGAATCGAATGGAACCAAATAGAATAGAATCGAATTGAAAAGAATCGAATCGAATCAAAAAGAATCAAATAGAATTGAATCAAAAAGAATAGAATCAAATCAAATAAAGAAGAATCGAATCGTATCGAAAAAAATCTAATCAAATCGAATCGAAAATACTCGATTCAAATGGAAATGATAGAATCGAAATTGAATTGAAAACAATCGAATCGAATCGAATCTAAAAGAAACGAATAGAAACGAAAAAAATCGAATCGAATAGAATCGAAAATAGAATCAAAAATATTGAATCGAATCGAATCGAAAAGAATCGAATTGATTAAAAAATATCGAATCAAATGGAATCGAAAAGAATCGAAACAAATCAAATGAAGAATCGAATAGAAAAAAATTGAATCGAATCGAAAAAATCAAATTGAATCGAATTGAAATGAATCGAATCGAATTGAATCAGAAAGAATCAAATCGAATCAAATCAAATCGAAAAGAATCAAATCGAAGCGAAAAGAATCGAATTGAGTTGAAAAAATTGAATCGAATCGAATCGAAGGGGTCGATCGAAAAGAATCGAATCGATTTGAAAAAAACGAATCGAATCTAATCAAATCGACTTGAAAAGAATAGAGAAGAATCGAATTGAATTGAATCGATTAGAAAAGAATTGAATCGAATCGAAAAGAATCGAATCGAATCAAAAAGAATTGAATCGAGTTGAAAAAATTGAATCGAATTGAACTGAAAAGAATCGAATCTATTCAAAAAGAATCGAACCGAAAAGAATCGAATCAAATCGAAAAGAATCGAATCGAATCGAATTGAAAAGGATCGAATTGAAAAGGATCCAATTGACTAATCGAAAATAATCGAATCGAAAAGAACCCAATCGAAAAGAATTGAATCGAATAGATTCGAAATGAATCGAATTGAACGAAAAGAATCGAATTGAAAAGGATCGAATCGATGAACGAAAATAATCAAATCGAAAAGAATCGAATCGAATCGAAAAGAATTGAATCCAAAGGAATCGAATCGAATCAATTGAAAGGAATCGAATCGAAAAGTGTCAATCGTAAAGAATCGAATCAAATCGAAAAGAATTGAATCCAAAGGAATCCAATCGAATCAATTGAAAGGAATCGAATCGAAAAGTGTCAATCGTAAAGAATCGAATCAAATCGAAAAGAATCGAATCGCTAAGAATCAAATCGAATCGAATAGAAAAGAATTGAATCGAATAGAAATGAGTCGATTGAAAAGAATCGAATCCATTCAAAAAAATCGAATTGAATCGAAAATAATCGAATCGAATCGAATCGAAAAAAACGAATCGATTCAAATCGTATTGAATTGAAAAGAATCAAATTGAATCGAATCGTAAAGAATTGAATCGAATTGAAAAATCGAATCGAATCAAATGAAATCGAAAAGAAATGAATCGAAAAGCATCGAATCAATTCGAAAAGAATCGAATCAAATCAAATCAAATACAAAAGAATAGAATCAATAGAATCGAAAAGAATCGAATTGTATCAATCGAATAGAATCGAATCGAAAGAATCAAAATGAATCGAATCGAAACGAATCGAATCGAATCAAAGTGTCGATAGAAAAGAATCGAATCAAATCGAAAAGCCTCAAATTGAAAAGAATCGAATCAAATCGAAAAGAATCGAGTGGAATCGATAAGAGTCGATCAAAAAGAATCGAATCGAATCGAAAAAAAACGAATTGAATCGAATAAAAAAATCGAATCTAATCTAATTGATTTGAAAAGAATCGAAAAGATTCGAATCGTATCGATCGAAATGAAAAGAATCCAATCGAAAGGAATTGAATCGAATCGACTCAAAACAAATCGAATGGAATCGAAAAGAGTCATTGAAAAGAATCGAATGTAATCGTAAAGACTCAAAACCAAAAAATCAAATCGAATCAAATCGAAAAGAATCGAATCGAAGGGGTTGATAAAAAAGAATCGAATCAATTTGAAAAAACGAATCGATTCGAATCGAATTGAATTGAAAAAAATCGAAAAGAATCTAATCGAATTGTAAAGAATCGAGAAGAATCGAATCGAATCGAATCAAATAGAAAATAATTGAATCGAATCGAAAAGAATCAAATCGAAGCGAAAAGAATCGAATTGAGTTGAAAAAATCGAATCGAATCGAATCAAAGGGGTCGATCGAAAAGAATCGAATCGATTTGAAAAAACGAATCGAATCAAATTGAATCGACTTGAAAAAATGTAAAAGAATCAAATCGAATTGAAAGGAATCGAAAAGAATCGAGAAGAATCGAATTGATTCGAATCGAAGAGAAAAGAATCGAATAGAATCAAATTGAAAAGAATTGAATCGAGTTCAAAAAATTGAACGAATTGAATCGAAAAGAATCGAATCGATTCAAAAAGCATCGAACCGAAAAGAATTGAATCGAAAAGAATCGAATCGAATAGAAAAAAATCGAATCGAATCGAAAGGAATCAAATCAAATAGGATAGAATCGAAAATAATCGAATCGAATCAAAACGAATCAAATAGAAAATAATCAAATCGAATCAAATCGAAAATAATCTAATCGAATTTAATCGAAATGAATCGAATCGAATCAAAACAAATCAGCCAAAAATTATGGAATCTAATCGAATCAAATTAATCAAACGAATTGAATCGAACTGAGTCGAATCGATTTGAAAAAGATCGAATCAAAACGAATCAAATCTAAAATAATTGAATCAAATCGAATTGAAAATAATCGAATGGAATCGAATCGAAAATAATCGAATCTAATCTAATCGAAATGAATCGAATCGAAAATAATCGAATCGAATCAAAACTAATCTAATTGAATCGAATTGAAACTAATCAAATCGAAAATAATTGAATCGAAACGAATCAAATCGAAAATAATTGAACGGAATCGAAAGGAATCAAATCAAAAATAATCGAATCAAAACGAATCGAATCGTAAATAATCGAATTGGATCGAATCAAGTCAAAGATAATCAAATCGAATCGAATTGAATCAAAACGAATCGAATCGAAAATAATCGAATCAAAACGAATCGACTTGAAAATAACTGAATCGAATCGAAACGAATCGAATCGAAAATAATTGAATCGAAACGAATCAAATCCAAAATAATTCAATCGAATCGAATAGAATAGAAATTGATCGAATCGAATTGAATCGAAACGAATCGAATCGAAAAAAAACAAATCGAATCGAATCGCATCAAAATTAATTGAATCGAATCATATCAAATCGAAAAGAATTGAATCGAAATAGAATCAAAATGAATCGAAAAGTATCGAATCAAAAAGAAAAATGAATCGAAAACTATCGAATAGAAATGAAACAAATCGATTCGAATTGAATCGAAAAAAAAGAATTGAATCGAATCAAAATGAATCGAATCGAAAATAATCGAATCGAAACTATCGAATCGAAAAAAATCAAATCGAAAATAATCGAATCGAAATTTATTGAATCGATTCAAATCGAATCGAATAGAATTGAATCGAAATAGAATAAGAAAGAATCGAAATGAATCGAATCGAATAAAAAAGAAATGAATCGAAAACTATCGAATTGAAATGAAACAAATCGAATCAAATTGAATCGAAAAAAAGAATCGAATCGAATCGAAAATAATCGAATCAAAAATAATCAAATCGAATCGAAAGGAATCAAATCGAATAGAATAGAATCGAAAATAATCGAATCGAATCAAAACTAATCGAATCGAAAATATTTGCATCGACTCGAATCTAAACGAATCGAATCAAATCGAAACAAATCAGCAGAAAATTATGGAATCTAATTGAATCAAAATTAATTGAATCGAATTGAATCAAACGATTTGAATCGAATTGAATCGAATTGAATCAAATCGAAAAAAATCGAATCAACACGAATCGAATGGAAAATAATTGAATCAAATCAAATCGAAAATAATCAAGTGGAATCGAATCGAAAATAATCGAATCAAATCGAATTGAAGCGAATCGAATAAAAAATAATCGAATCGAAATGAATCGAATTGAAAATAATCAAATCGAATCGCACCGAATCTATAGAATCGAATCGAATGGAAGTGAAAAGAATCGAATCGAATTGAATTGAAAGAATCGAATCGAATCGTTTTGAAAAGAAGGGAATTCAAATCGAAAAGACTCAAATAGAAATATTAGAATCGAATCGAATCAAAAAGAATCGAATCAAAAAGAATCGAAAAGAAACGAATCAAACACTATCCAATCGAAATGAAAAAAATTGAATCAAATCGAAACGAAAATTGAATCGAATCGAATCGAATCGAATCGCAAAAGATCGAATCGAATCAAAAAGAATCGAATCGAATCGAGAAGAATCAAATCGAATCAAATCGAAAAGAATAGAAACAAATCAAATGAAGAATCGAATCATTTTGAAAAAATCGAATCGAATCAAATAGAATCGAATTCAAAATAATCGAATCCAATAGAAAAGAATCAAACCGAAAATGAATCAAAGAATCGAAAAGAATCGAATCGAATAGAATCGAAAATAAACGAATCAAAAACTATTGAATCAAAATATAAAACGAATCGAGTCGAATCGAAAAACTCGAATCAAATCGAATTGAATCGAAAAGAATAGAATCGAATTGAAAAACATCTAATCGAATTGAAAAGAATAGAATCGATTCGAAATGAATCGAATCAAATTGAATCGAAAAGAATCGAAATGAATCAAATAAAGAAGAATCGAATAGACAAAAATTGAATCAAATCGAATTGAATCGAATCGAATTGAAAATCATCGATTTGCATCGAATTGAATCGAAAATAATTGAATTGAACTGAAAATAATCGAATGGAATCGAAAATAATCGAATCAAATAGAATCGAATCAAAAATAATCTATGAATCGAATCGATAATAATCGAATCAAATCGAATCAAACAAAATAATCGAATCGAAAAATTAGAATCGGATCAAAAATAATCGAATTGAATCGAATCAAAAGTAATTGAATCGAATCGAAAAGAATTCATTATAATCAAATCGATTCGAATCGAATCGAATCGAACTGAAATGAAAATAATCAAATGGAATCGAATTGAAAATAATCGAATCAAAAATAATTGAATCGAAACGCATCGAATCAAAAATAATTCAATTGAATCGAATCGAATTGAATAGAAATTAATCGAATCAAATTGAATCAAAGCGAATTGAATCGAAAATAATAGAAACGAAACTAATCGAATAGAAAATAATCGAATCGAATCGAATTGAAACGAATCGAATCGAAAATAATTGAATCGAAACTAATCGAATCAAAAAAATCAAATTGAATCGGATAGAAACAAATAGAAATTAATCGAATCGAATCGAATCAAAAAGAATCGAATCGAAATTGAATCAAAAAGAATCGAAAAGAATCGAATCGAATAGAAAAGAATTGAATCAAATAGAATCAAAAAGAAACGGATCGAAAATGATCGAATTGAAATGAAAAAAATCGAATCGAATCAAATAAAAAAAATGAATCGAATTGAATCGAAAAAAATCGAATCGAATCGAAAAATATCGAATCGAATATAAAAGAATCGAATCGAAAAGAATCGAATCGAATCGAAAATAATCGAATCTAAAAGAATTGAATTGAATCGATTCGAATTGAATCGAATCGAATGAAAAGAATCGAATCGAATCGAAAATAATCGATTCAAATAGAATCAAATCTAATTGAAAATAATCGAATCGCATCGAATGAATCGAATCGAATCAAATCGAAAATACTAGAATCGAATCGAATTGAAACGAATCATAGAAAATAATCGAATCTAAGTGAATAGAATCGAAAATAATCGAAACGAATTGAATCCAAATGAATCGAATCGAAATGAATCGAGTCAAATCGAATTGAAATTAATCGAATCGAAATAATCGAATCAAATCGAATCTAATCAAAACCAATCAAATTGAAAATAATCGAATCGAATCGAAAATAATTGAATCAAATTGAATCGAAATGAATCTAATCGAAAATAATCGAATCGATTTGAATCTAATGGAATATAATCGAATTAATTCGAATTGAATCGAAAATATTCTAATCGAATCGAATCGAAAGACATCGAATTGAAAAGAATCGAATCGAAATGAATTGAATCGAATATATTCGAATCGAATCGAAATGAATCGAATCTAAACTAATCAAATCGAAAATAATCAAATTGAATCGAATAGAAATTAATAGAATGAAATGAATCAAATCAAAACAAATCGAATCGAATAGAAATTAATCGAATTGAGTCAAAACGAACTGAATCAAATCGAAATGAATCGAATCGAATTGATTCTTTTCGACTCGATTCAATTTGATTCTTTTTGAATCAATTCAATTCTTTTCGATTTGATTTGATTCGATTCGAATTTTTGCGATTCGATTCGAGTCAATTCGATTTTTTTATTCGATTCATTTTGATTCGATTATTTTCAATTCGATTCATTTCGATTCTATTCGATTCAATTCTTTTCTATTCAATTCGATTCGTTTAATTATGATTCGATTTGATTCGATTATTTTCAGCTGATTCGTTTTGATTTGATTCAATTCGATTACTTTCGATTCGATTCATTTTGATTCGATTCGATTATTTTCGATTCGATTTTTTCGATTCGATTCCTTTCTATTTCATTCTTTTAAATTCGTTGATTTGATGCTTTTCTATTCGATTCTTTTCGATTCGATTCGATTCTTTTCGTTACGATTCTTTCCAATTCGATTCCATTCTATTCTTTTTGATTCGACTGTATTCGATTCTTTTTGAATTGATTAGATTCTAATCGATATTTTTCAATTCGCTTCTTTCCAATTCGATTTGATTCGATTCTTTTCTATTCGATTCGATTCGGTTCTTTTCGTTTCGATTCTTTTTGATTCAATTCGATTCGATTCGATTATTTTCGATTCGACTCAATTCTTCTCCATTCGATCTGATTCGATTCGTTTCGATTCTTTTCTATTCGATTCTTTTCGATACACTTTGATTCGATTCGATTCTTTTTGATTCCATTAAATCTGATATGATTCTTTTGGATTTTGGAATCTTTAGGATTCGATTCGATACTTTTCGATTCGATTCCATGCAATTCGATTCTTTTCAATTCGATTCAATTTGATTCTTTTCGATTTGATTCGATACGATTCTTTTCTAATCGATTCGATTCGATTTGAATCCTTTCGTTTCAATTCGATTCTTTTCGATTCGATTCTCTTCATTTTGATTCGATACGATTCTTTTCATTTAGATTTGATTATTTTCGATTCGATTCGATTCTTTTCGATTCTTTTCATTTCGATTCGATTCTTTTCAATTCGATTCTTTTCGATTCGATTTGACTCGATCTATTGTTTTCGATTCAATTCGATCATTTTCTATTCTATTCAATTTGATTCTTTTCGATTCAATTCAATACGATTAGATTCTTTTCGATTAGATTCGATACGATTCGATTCTTTTCGATTCGATTCGATTCTTTTTGTTTCAGTTCAATTCTTTTCGATTCGATTTGATTCTTTTCATTTCGATTTGATTCATTTTTTTTTTCGATTTGATTCATTTCTATTCGATTCTGTTCGATTTGATTCGATTCGATTCTTTTCGATTTGATTCTATTCTTTTCGATATGATTCTTTTCGATTCGATTCGATTCGATTCTTTTTTCTTCGATTTGATTCTATTCGATTTTTTCTATTCGATTATTTTTTATTTAATTCGATTCGATTTGATTCTTTTCGATTCGATTCAATTCGATTCTTTTGTTTCGATTCAATTTTTTTATTTGATACTTTTCTATTTGATTCGATTCTTTTCATTTCGATTCGATTCATTTCTATTCGATTCTTTTCGATTCGATTCAATTAGATTCTTTTCAAATCGATTCGATGCAATTATTTTGTTGATTCTTTTTGATTCGATTTGATTCTTTTTGATTCGATTCGATTCGATTCTTTTCTATTCTATTCTATTCGATTCTTTTCGATTTGATTCGATATGATTGGATTCTTTTTGATTCGATATGATTCGATTCTTTTCGATTTGATGCAATTCGATTATTTTGATTCGTTTCAAATCGAATCGATTCTTTTTGATTCGATTCGATTAAAATTTTTCGACGATTCGATCTATTCTTTTCGTTTCTGTTCGATTCTTTTCTATTCGATACTTTTCGATTCAATTCGATTCTTTTCATTCAATTCGATTCGATTAATTCGATTCTTTTCGTTCAAATTGATTCGGTTTGATTAGATTCTTTTCGATTGGATTCAATTCTTTTCAATTCGATTTGATTCTTTTCGATTCGATTCAATTCGATTCGATTCTTATCATTTCAATTCGATTCTTTTCGATTCACTTCTTTTTGATTCGATTAGATCCGATTCTTTTCATTTCGATTCGATACGATTCGATTCTTTTCAATTCGATTTGATTCGATTCGATTCTTTTCCATTCAATCTGATTGGATTCGTTTCGATTCTTTTCGATTTGATTCGATTCGATTCCATTAAATTTGATTCGATTCTTTTCACTTCGATTTGATTCTTTTTGATTTGATTCCATTCAATTCGATCCTTTTTGATTCGATTGGATTCGATTGTTTTCGATTCGATTCAATTCTTTCGATTCGTTTCAATTTGATTCTTTTCGATTAGATTTGATACGATTCTTTTCATTTCAATTTGAATCGATTCTCTTCGATTCAATTCGTTTCGATTCTTTTGATTCTATTCGATTCTATTTGATTTTTTAGATTCTATTCGATTCGATTCTTTTCGATTCTATTTGATTTGATTCTTTTCCATTCGTTTCGATTCAATTCTTTTCAATTCGATTCTGTTCATTACATTCGATTCGATTCTTTTCGTTTCAATTCAATTCTTTTCGATTCGATTCAATTCGATTCTTTTCTATTCGATTCATTTCGATTCTATTTAATTTATTCTTTTCGATTGGATTCGATGTTTTTGTTTATTTTTTTAATTTATTTTAATTTATTTTTTTATTTATTTTTGATACACAGAGAGAGAGAGAAGCAGAGACATAGGCAGAGGGAGAAGCAGGCTCCATGCACCAGGAGCCCGATGTGGGACTCGATCCCGGGTCTCCAGGATCGCACCCTGGGCCAAAGGCAGGCGCTAAACCACTGCGCTACCCAAGGATCCCTCGATGCTTTTTGTTTAGATTCAATTCTTTTCGATTCGATTCTTTACGATTCGATTAGATTCTATTCGATTCTTTTAGATTCAATTCGATTGTTTTCGTTTCGATTCGATTCTTTTCAATTCGTTTCGATTCGATTCTTTTCGATATGATTCGATTAGAGTGATTCTTTTGTTTCGATTCGATTCTTTTCGTTTCAATTCGATTCTTTTCTATTCGATTCAATTTAATTCGATTCTTTTAGATTTGATTCGATTGTTTTTGTTTCGATTCGATTCTTTTCAATTCGATTAGATTCGTTTCTTTTCGATTAGATTCGATTCTTTTCGATTCGATTCATTTCGATTCAATTCGATTCTATTCGATCGATTCTTTTCTTTTCGATTCGATTCGATTCTTTTCGATTTGATTCGATTCTTTTCCATTCGATCTAATTTGATTCGTTTCAGAGAATCTAATCGAAACGAAAAGATTCAAAGCGAAACAAATCGAATAGAAAAGAATCTAATCTAAGCGAAAAGAATCGAATCGAATCAAATTGAAAAGAATCAAATCGAATCGAAAAGAATCGAATCGAAAAGAATCGAATCGAATCAAATCGATTGAAAAGATCGAATCAAAAAATCAAAGAGAATCGAAACAAATCAAAACGAATCGAATCAAATTGAAAAGAGTCGTATCGAATCAAATCTAAAAGAATCGACTCGAATCGAATCAAAAAGAATCGAATCGAATTGATTGGCATCGAAAAGAATCGAATTGAATCGTAGCAAATCGAAAAGAATCTAATTGAATCGTATCGAATCGAAAATAATCGAATCGAATCGAATGGAATTGAATAAAAAAGAATCGAATCGAATTGAATCGAAAAGAATCGAATAGATTCGAATTGAAACAAATCGAAAAAAATCAAAATGAATAGAATCAGATGGAGTGGAAAAGAATCGAATCAAATCAAAAAGAATCGAATTGAATCGAACTGAATCGAATAGATCGAATCAAAAAGAATCGAATAGATTCAAAATGAATCGAATAGAATCGAATCGATGTGAGAAGAATCGAATCCATCGAATTGAAAAGAATCGAAACGAATCCAAAAGAATCAAATAGATTCGAAATGAATCGAGTAGAATCGAATCGAAGTGAAAAGAATCGAATCGAATTGAAAAGAATCGAAACAAGTCCAAAGAATCGAATAAAAATGAAAAGATTCGAATCGAATCGATCGAAAAGATAGAATTGAAAAGGATCGAATTCTATCGAATCAAATCGAAAAGAATCGAATTGAATCGTTTCGAACCAAAAAGAATCAAATTGAATCGAATCCAAAAGAATAGAATCATATTTAATTGAATCGAAAAGAATCGAATCGAATTGAATCGAAAAGAATCGAATCGAATCAAAATGAATTGAATCGAATCCAAAAGAATCATATCGAATCGAATTGAATCGAACAGAATCCAATCGAACATAATCGAATCGAATTGAAAAGAATCGAAAAGAAATTAAAAAAAAGAAAGGAATTGAATCGAATCGAAAAGAATCGAATGGTATTATTGAATCGAAAAGAATCGAATCATATCGAATTGAATTGAAAAGAATCAAATAGAATAGAACCGAAAAGAATCGAATCAAATAGAAAAGAATCTAATCGTATTGAATCGAATCGAAAAGAATCAAATCGAATACATCGAAAGGAATCAAAATGAATTGAAAAGAATCGAATCGAATCGAATCGAAAAGTATCAAATCGAATCGAAAAGAATCAAATTGAATCGAAAAGAATCAAATTGGGGATCCCTGGGTGGCGCAGCGGTTTAGCGCCTGCCTTTGGCCCAGGGCGCGATCCTGGAGACCCGGGATCAAATCCCACGTCGGGCTCCCAGTGCATGGAGCCTGCTTCTCCCTCTGCCTGTGTCTCTGCCTCTCTCTCTCTCTCTGTGACTATCATAAATAAATAAAAATTAAAAAAAAGAAAAGAATCAAATTGAATAGCATCGAAACGAATCAAATCGAATCAAAAAGAATCTAATTGAGTAGCATCGAAACGAATAGAATAAAAATGAAAAGAATCGAATCGAATCGTATCAAATGGAATCAAAAAGAATCGAATCATATCGAATACAATCGAAAAGAATCGAATCGAATAGAACCGAAAAGAATCGAATCGAATCGAGTCGAATTGAATAGAAAAGAATCGATTCCAATTGAATTGAAATGAAAAGAATCTAACCAAACAGTACCGAATCGAATTGAAAAGAATCGAATCAAATAAAATCGAAAAGAATCTAATTGAAATGAAAAGTATTGAATCAAATCGAATTGAAAAGAAAAGAATCTCTTTGAATCGAAAATAATAGAATCGAATCAAAATGATTCAAATAGAATTCAATTGAATCATATCAAAAATAATCGAATCGAATCGATTTGAAAATAATCGAATTGAATTGAATTGAATATAATTGAATCAAAAGGAATCGAAAATAATTGAATCGAATCGAATCGAATATAATCAAATCGAATCGAAAATACTCAAATCGAATTGAATCGAAAATAATCGAATCGAATCGAAATTAATCGAGTCAAATCGGAAATAATCAAATCGAATCGAAATGAATCAATTCAACAATAATAGATTCACATCGAATCGAATCGAAAATAATGGAAAAGATTAGAATTGAAATTTGATTAGATTCGATTAATTTCGATTCTTTTCGATTCCATTCGAATCAAATCTTTTAGATTCAATGTGATTCGATTCGATTATTCGAATGAACCGAGTTGAAAAGAAACGAACCGAATCGAATAAAAAATAATCGAATCGAAAATAATCGAATCGATTTGCATCAAATCGAATCGAATTGAAATGAATTGATTAGAAAATAATTGATTCACACCGAATCGAATTTAAAATAATGGAAACGAATAGATTCGAAAATAATCGAATAGAATTGAAAATAATTGAATCAATTTGAATCGAAAATAATCGAATCGAATCTAAAATAATCGAATCTAAAATAATGGAACCGAAAAGAATCAAGTCGATTCGAAACAAAAATATTGAATCGAATAGAAAAAAATCGAATCGAGGGCAGCCCCAGTGGCGCAGCGGTTTAGCGCCACCTGCAGCCCAGGGTGTGATCCTGGAGACCCGGGATCGAGTCCCACGTCAGGCTCCCTGGATGGAGCCTGCTTCCCCCTCTGCCTGTGTCTCTCCTCTCTCTCTATAGCTGTGTCTCTATGAATAACTAAATAAAATCTTTAAAAGAAATTAAAAAAAAAGAAAAGAATCAAATCGAAAAGAAACGATTCGAAGCGAAAATAATAGAACCGAATCGAAAGGATTCAAATCGAATTGATAAGAATCGAATCAGATCGAAAAAATTCGAATCGAAAATAATAGATTCGCATCGAATCGAATTGGAAGTAATCGAATTGAATTGAATTGAAAATAATCGAATCTAATTGAAGAATTGAATCGAATCAAAAATAATCTAAACAATTCCAATAGAATCGAATCGAAAATAATCAAATCGAATCAAATCAAATCGAAAAAAATCAAACCCAATCGAACCGAATTGAATCTAAAATAATCGAATCGAACCGATTTGAATCGAAAATAATCGAATCGAATCGAACCGAACTGATTCGAATATAATCGAATCGAATTGAAAATACTCGATTCGAATCGAATCGAATCGAATAGAAAATAATCGAATCGAATCGAAAATTATCGAACCGAATCGAATTGAATTGAACCGAAAATATACGATTCGAATCGAATCCAATTGAATCGAAAATAATTGAATCGAAACAAATCGAAAATAATCGAAAAAAATCGAAACTAATCGAAACAAATCGAATCGAAAATACTCGAAACGAATCGAAAATAATCGAATCGAAATGAAAATAATCGATTTGAAAAGAATCGAATCGAATCTATAATGATCAAATCGAATCGAATCAAAAATATACGACTCGCTTCGAATCGAATCTAATCGAAAGTAATTGAATCAAATCTAAAATAATCGAATCGAAAAGAATCGAATCGATTGGAATTGAAAATAATCGAATCGAATCGAAAAGAATCGAATCGAATCAAAAATATTCGAATCAAATAAAAAATAATCGAATCGAATCCAACCGAATCGAATCAAAAGTAATCAAATTGAATCAAATCGAATAGAAAAAATCGAATCAAAAAGAATCGATGCAATACGAATAGAATCGAATCGAATTGAATCTAAAAGAATCGAATCAAAAATAATCGAATCGAACTGATTCGATAATAACCGAATCAAATTGAATTGTATCGAAAATAATCAAATTTATAAAATAGAATCGAATAAAAAATAATCGAATTGACTCGAATCAAAAGTAATCGAATCGAAAAGAATTCATTATAATCGAATTGAATCGAATCGAATGGAATTGAAATGAAAATAATTGAATAGAATCGAATTGAAAATAATTGAATCGAATATAATCGAATTGAATCGAATCAAATCGAAAAAAATCAAATCATATCTATTCGAATCGAATCAAAAATAATCTAACCGAATCAATCGAATCAAAGACAATGAAATAGGGATCCCTGGATGGTGCAGCGGTTTGGCGCCTGCCTTTGGCCCAGGACGCGATACTGGAGACCCAGGATCGATTCCCACGTCAGGCTCCCGGTGCATGGAGGCTGCTTCTCCCTCTGCCTATGTCTCTGCCTCTCTTTCTCTCTCTGTACTATCATAAATAAATAAAACTTAAAAAAAGAATGTGCTTTATTAAAAAATGTTAATGAAATACAATGGAATCGAAAATAATCGAATCGAATCAAAAAGAATCAAATCGAATTGAAAAGAATCGAATCAAACCTAATCGAATCAAAAATAATAGAACCGAGTCAAATCAAAAATAATCAAATCGAATAGAATCGAAAATAATCGATTTCTATCGAATCAAATCGAATCGAAATAATTGAATCGATTTGAATTGAAAATAATCGAATTGACTCCAAAATAATCTAATCGAAAAGAATAAATCAAATTGAAAGTAATCAAATCAGGGATCTCTGGGTGGCGCAGCGGTTTGGCGCCTGCCTTTGGCCCAGGGCGCGATCCTGGAGACCCGGGATCGAATCCCACATTGGGCTCCCTGCATGGAGCCTGCTTCTCCCTCTGCCTATGTCTCTGCCTCTCTCTCTCTGTGTGACTATCATGAATAAATAAATAAAATCTTTTAAAAAAAAGAAAGTAATCAAATCAAATAGAATCGAAAATAATGAAATTGAATTGAATATAATCGAAAATAATAGAATCGAATCGAAATTAATCGAATCGAAACGAATCGAAAATAATCGAATAGAATATAATTGAATCGAATCGAATTGAGATGAAGCGATTAGAAAATAATCGATTCACATCAAATCGAATCTAAAATAAGGAAACGAATAGAATAAAAAATAATCGAATTGAATCGAAAAGAACTGAATCAAATGGAAACGAAAATAATCGAAATGAATAGAATCGAAAATAAGCGAATCGAAAAGAATCGAATCTAATTCAAAAGAATCGAATCGATTCGAAAAGAAACAAATCGAAAATAATCGAATCGAATCGAAAATAATCAAATTGAATCAAATCGCATCGAAAATAATCGAAATGAATTGAAAATAATTGAATCGAATCAAAAATAATTGAGTCTAAAAGAATCGAATTGAATCGAATCGAAAATAATCTAATCGAAAAGAATCGAATCGATTCAAAAATAATCAAATCGAATCGAAAATAATCGAATCAAATCCAATCGAACCGAATAGAAAATAATCAACTTTAATCGAATTGAATCGAAAATCATCGATCGAATCAAAATAATCGAATCGAATCGAATCGAAAATAATCGAATCAAATTGAATCGAATCGACAATAATCGAAACTCATCGAAAAGATTCGAATCGAATCAAAAAGTATCGAATCAAAATCAATCGAATCGAATCTTATATACACGAATCTAAAAGAATCGAGTCGATTCGAATCAAAAATATCGAACCGAATCGAAAAGAATCGAATCGAATCAAATCAAAAAGAATGGAATTGAAAAGAATTGAATCGAATAGAAAAGAATCGTATGGAATCGAAAAGAATCGAATCGAATCGAAAAAAGTCGAGTGGAATCGAAAAGGATCGAATCGAATCAAATCCAAAGGAATCAAATCAAAAGAATAGAATAGATTCGAATCAAAAACAACCGAATCGAATCGAATTGAAAAGGATCTTAAAGAATCGAATCGAAAAGAATCGAATCTAATAGAATTGAATCGAATCAAAAAGAAACGAATCGAACGCAATCGAAAAGAAAACAATCGAATCGAATCAAATACAAAAGAATCGCTTTGAATAGCATAGAATTGAAAAGAATCGAATCAATCGAATTGAAAAGAATCGAATCGAAAAGAATCGAATCAAAAAAGTCGAATCGAAACAAAAACAATCGAATCGAATTCGAATCTAAAAGAATCGTATTGAATTGCATCGAGTCGAAAAGACTCGAATCAAAAAGACTCGAATCGAATTGAATCAAATCGAAAAGAATCTAATAGAAACGACTCGAAAAGAATCAGATCGAAATGATTCAAAATGAATCGAATAGAATAGAATCGAAAAAATCAAATAGAATCGAATAGAATCGAAAAGAATCGAAACGAATTGAATCGAAGAGAATCGATTAGAAACGAAATGAAAAGAATCGAAACGAATCGAATCGAAAAGAATCAAATCAAATCGAATCGAAAGAATTGAATCAAATCGAAAAGAATCCAATCGAATCGAAAAGAATCGAACTGAATGGAATCAAATCGAAAAGAATCTAATCGAATCGAAAAGAATCCAATCAAATTTAATGGAATGGAAAAGACTCGAATTGAAACGAATCGATTTGAAACGAAAAGAATCGAATCGAATCAAATCGAATTGAAAGAATCGAATTGAATAGAAAAAATTGAATAGAAAAGAATCGAACCGAAAAGAAAAGAATCAAATTGAATCAGTCGATTAAATTCTAATCGAATTGAATCAAAAAGAATGAAATCGAGTCGAATCGAATCGAAAAAAATCGAATTGTATCTAATCAAAAAGAATCGAATCGTATCGAATCGAATCGAAAAGAATCCAATTGTATCATCGAATGGAAAATAATCGAATTGAATAGAATAGAAAAGAATCGATTCGAATCAAATTGAAAACAATCAAATTGAATTGATCGAAAAGAATCGAATTGAATCAAATCGAATCGAAATGAAAAGAATCGAATCGATTCAAATAGAAAAGAATCGAATTGAAAAGAATCAAATTGATTCCAAAACATTCGAATCGAAAAGAATCGAATCGAAATGAGTCGAATCGACATGAAAATAATCTACTCGATTCGAATCAAAAAGAATCGAATCGAAAAGAATCGAATCGAATCCAAAAGAATCGAATCCAAAAGAATCGAATCAAAAAGAAATGAATTGAATTGAATCAAAAAGAATAGAATCGAATTGAATCGAAAAGGAACTAATCGAATCAAATCGAAAAAAATCGAATAGAATCAAATCGAATTAAAAAGAATCGAATAGATTCGAATAAAAAAGAATCAAATTGAGGGATCCCTGGGTGGCGCAGCGGTTTAGCGCCTGCCTTTGGCCCAGGGCGCCATCGTGGAGACCCGGGATCAAATCCCACATCGGGCTCCCGGTGCATGGAGCCTGCTTCTCCCTCTGCCTGTGTCTCTGCCTCTCTCTCTCTCTCTGTGACTATCATAAAAAAAAGAATCGAATTGAATCGAATTGAAAAAAATCATAATCAAATCGAAAAGAATCGAATTGAAACAAAAAAAGAATCGAATTCCATGTAATGAAAAGATTCGAATAGAAAAGAATCGAATCGAAACAAAAGAATCGGATCGAATCGACATGAATCAAAAAGAATCGAATCAAAACAAATCGAAAAGAAACAAATCAAATAGAATCTAAAAGAATCGAATCGAATCAAATCGAAAAAAATCTAATAGAATTGAATAGAATCGAAAAGAATCAAAACGAATCGAACCGAAGAGAATCGATTCGAATCAAAATAAAAAGAATCGTATCAAATCGAATCGAAAAGAACCAAATCAAATAGAATCGAAAGAATTGAATCAAACCTAAAACAATAGAATCGAAAAGAATCGAATTGAATGGAATCGAATCGAAAAGAATAGAATAGAATAGAATCAAAAGAAATCGAATAGAATCAAATCAAATCAAAAAGAATCGAATCGAATTGATCCTAACCAAAATAATCTAATTGAATCGACTCGAATCGAAAAAAATCAAATCGAAAAGAATCTAATCTAAACGAAAATAATCGAAATGAATAGAATCGAAAAGAATCGAATTGAATCAAATCGAAAAGAATCGAACGGAATCCAATCGAAAAGAATCATATTGATTCGAATCGAAAAACATTGAATCCATTCGAAAAGAATCTAATGGAATGGATTCGAAAAGAATCGAATTGAATCAAGACGAATCGATTCGAATGGTATAGAAAAGAATAGAATAGAATAGATTCGAAAAGAAATCGAATCTAAAAGAATCGAATCTAAAAGAATCGAATCGAAATGAAAAACAGCGAATCGAATTGATCGAAAAGAATACAAACGAATCAAATCGAGAAGACTCAAATCCAATCGAATCGAAAAGAATCGAATCGAAACAAAAAGAATTGAATCAAATCAAATTGAAAAGAATCAATTGGAATTGAATCGAAAAGAATCGAATTGAATCGAAGACAATCGAATCTAATCGAATCGAAAAGAATCGAATTAAGACCTGACCTGGTGACTGTGACCCCCCCTTTGGCCTCACTTGGAACATGTGACTCTGTTTGCCACCTGCGCCTCAACTCGAACTGTTAACTCTGGTACTTTCAAGGGCCTCCCCTGTACCTGGTGATCTGGGTCGCCACCAGGGCCTCACCTGGAGGTGGTGACTGTGTTCCACACCTGGGCCTCACGTAGACCTGTTGACCATGGTCTTCAGCCGGCCTCACATGGACCTGTTGCCTCTGGTCCCCACCTGAGACACGTGTATCTGGTAACTCTTGTCCTAATCTGGGCCTCATCTGGACCTGGAGACTCTGGCCTCACCTGGGCTTCACCTGGATCTGGTGACTCTTGTCCCCACCTGGACATCTTCTGGACCTTGTGACACTCTTTCCAGCATGGACCTCACCTGGATCTGGTGGCTCTGGTCCTCAGTTTGGCCTCACCTCGACCTGGTGACTCTCGTCCCTACTTTGACCTAACTCAGACCTGGTGAATCTTGTCCCCACCTAGGCCTCACCCAGACCTGGTGACACTTGTCCCCAGTTAAGCCTCAATTCGACCTGATTAATCTGATCCTCACATGGGCCTCCCATGGACCTGGGACTCAGCTGGATATAGTGGCTCTGGTTCCCACATGGGGCTCACCTGATACTGGTGGCACTGATGTCTTTCTATGCCTCACCAGGACCTGGTGATTCTGATCCCCATCTGGGCCTTGCATGGCCCTAGTAACTCTGGTCCTCACCTAGGCATCATTGGGACCTGGATACGTTATTCCACACCTGGGCCTCACTTTCACCGGGGACCTCTGGTCCCACTCTGGGCCTCAAACTAAACTGGTTATTCTGGTTCCCCCTCTGGGCCTCACCCTTACCTGGTGACTCTGGTCCCCCTCTGGGCTTCACTTGGACCTGGTGAATCTGGTCCTTACCTGGTCCTCATCTGGACTTGGTGACTCTGGTCACCACCTGGGCTCACCTGGACTTGGTGAATCTTGTTGCCACCTGGGCCTCACCTGGACCTTGTGACTGTGGTCCCCACCTGGCCCTCACCTGGATCTGGTGTCCTGGTTCCCATATGGGGCTCTCCTGGACCTGGTTCCTCTGGTCTCCTTCTGGCCTCACCTGGAACAAAACGACTCTGATCCATATTTGGGTCTCACGTCGACCTGGTGACTCTGGTCCTTAGCTGGGAATCATTGGGACCTGGTTACTCTCTTCTCTACCTGGGCCTCACCTGGACCTGGTGACTCTGGTCACCCTCTGGACCTCACCCTGACCTGGTGACTGTGGTCCCACCTGGGCCTCACCTGGATGAGGTGACTGGTTCCCACAGGGACCTCACCTGGACCTGGTGAATCTGGTCCTCACATGGGCATCATGGGGCCTGGTAACTCAGTTCCACATCAGGGCCTCACCTGGACCGAGTGACTCTCGTGCCCCTCTGGGCCTCACCCTGATGTGGTGACTCTGGTTCCCACCTGGATATCACCTGGACCGGGTCACTCTGGTCCCTCTCTGGGCCTCATCCGGAGCTGGGGACTCTGGTCCTCAACTGGGCCTCAACAGGACCTGGTGAATCTACTCCTCACTTAGGCCTCGTCTGGACCTTGTGACTCGTGTCCCACCTGGCATCAATGGGACATGGTTACTCTGTTCCCCACCAGGGACTCACCTGGACCTGATAACTTTGCTCCACACTTTGGCCTCACCTGGCCCTGATGACTCTGGGCCCCACCGAGGCCTCAATCTTGACCTGGTGACTGTGGTCCCCACCTGGGTCTCCCCTGGACATGGTGACTCTCATTCCCACATGAACCACACCTGGACCTGGTGACTGTGGTGTCCTTTTAGCCTCACATTTACCTGGTGACTCTGGTCCCCACCAGGGCTTCACATGTATCTGGTGACTCTGGCCTGCAGGTTGGCCTCACCTGGACCTGGTGAGTGGGGTTGCCACCTGAGCCTCACCCATACCTGGTGACTCAGGTCCCCACGTGGAACTCACTTGGACCTGGTGAATCTGGTCCTTACCTGGTCCTCACCCAGACCTGGTGACTCTGGTCACTACCTGGGCCTCACCTGGACCTGGTGAATCTGGTGCCCACTTAGGCCTCACCCAGTCCTGGTGACTTTGTTCCCCACCTGGACCTGATTGCTGTGGACTCCTTCTTGGCCTCACCTGGAACTGGTGTCTCTGATTCTATCTGGGCCTCACCCAGATCTGGTGACTCTGGTCCTCACCTCACATCATTGGGACCTGGTTCCTTGTTCCACACCTGAGCCTCACCTCACTCGAATCGATTTGTTTCTTTCCGATTTGACTGTTCAGTTCGATTATTTTGGATTTGAAATCTTTTCAATTCGATTCTGTTCTTTTAGATTCGATTTGATTCGACTTTTTTCGACTCGATTCTTTTCTATTGGAATCGATTCTTTTCGATTTAATTCAATTCTTTTCAATTCGATTCAATTCTTTTTGACTCGATTCTTTTCGATTTTATTAGATTTTTTCGATTCAATTCGATTCTTTTCAATTCAATTTGATTCTATTCAATATGATTCTTTTCGATTCGATTAGATTCCATTTGAATCTATTCGATTTGATTCTTTTCAATTCGATTCTTTTCGATTTGATTCGATTCAATTCTTTTCGATTCGGTGCGATTCGATTATTTTTTTTATTTTTATTTATTTATGATAGTCACAGAGAGAGAGAGGCAGAGACACAGGCAGAGGGAGAAGCAGGCTCCATGCACCGGGAGCCCGATGTGGTATTCGATCCCCGGTCTTCAGCATCACGCCCCGGGCCAAAGGCAAGTGCCAAACTTCTGTGCCACTCAGGGATCCCGGTTCAATTAGATTCTTTTTGATTTGATTCTATTCTTTTCAATTCAATTTGATTTTTTTGATTTGATTAGATTCTTTTTGATTTGGTTCGATGAAATACTTTTTGATTTGAATCGATTCGATTCTTTTCGATTCGATTCTTTTCGTTTGGATTCGATTCCATTCAGTTCGATTCATTTCAATTTGATTCGATTCAAATCGATTTTGTTCGATTTGATATGATTCTTTTCGATTCACTTATATTCGATTCTTTTCGATTCGATTTGATTCTTTTCGATTCGTTTCTTGTCGATTCCATTCGAATCTTTTCAATTCGATTTGATTCGATACCTTTCAATTCGAATCAAATCGATTTGATTCTTTTTGATTCGATTCTTTTCGATTCGATTTGATTCTTTTTGATTCTATCGATTCGATTCTTTTAATTTGATTTGATATGATTCAATTCGATTCTTTTGTATTTGTTTCTATTCGATTCGAAACTATTCGAATCAATTCTTTTCGATTCGATTCTTTTCAATTCGATTCTTTTCGATTCGATTTGATTCTTTTCGATTCGATTCTTTTTGATTCGATTTGTTTCAATTGGATTCAATTCTTTTCAATTCAATTCGATTTGATTCGAAACTATTCGATTCAATTCTTTTCAATCGATTATTTTCGATTCGATTAGATTCGATTCTTTTTGTTTCGATTCTTTTCGATTCGATTCGATTATTTTCGATTCGATCGATTTGATTCTTTTCGATTCGATTTGATTCGATTCTTTTTGATTCAATTCGATTCGAAACTATTCGATTCAATTCTTTTTGATTCGTTTATATTCGATTCGATTGTTTTCGATTCGATTGTTTTCGATTCGATTCAATTTGATTCAATTCTTTTTGATTAGATTGATCCTTTTGGATTCGATCCGATTCGATTCAATTCTTTTCGATTCGATTCTTTTCGATTCAATTCGATTCTTTTCGATTCGATTTGATTCGATCGATTCTTTTCGATTCGATTCGATTTGAACCTATTTGATTGGATTCTTATCAATTCGATTTTTTTCGATTTGATTCGATTCGAATCTTTTCCATTCGATTCGTTTCTTTCGATTCAATTCGAATCATTTCGATTCGATTGGATTTTTTCGATTCGATTCGATTCTTTTCGATTTGAGTCGATTTGATTCTTTTCGATTCAAATCAATTCGATTCGATTCGATTCAATTCTTTTTGATTGGATTCGATTCCATTCAGTTCGATTCATTTCAATTCGATTCGATTCGATTCGATTTTTTCGATTAGATTTGATTCTTTTTTATTCAATTCCATTCAATTCTTTTCATTTCAATTCCATTCGATTCTTTTCAATTGTCTTCGATTCGATTTTTTTCGATTCCATTACATTCGATTCTTTTCTATACAACTAGATTCTCTTCGTTTCTATTCTCATTGATACAATTCGATTCCTTTCATTTGCATTCTTTTCAATTCGATTCTTTCGATTGGATTCAATTGTTTTTGTTTCTATTCCATTCGATTCTTTTCGATTCCTTTCTTTTCGATTCGTCAATTCGATCCTTTGCGATTCGATTCGATATTTTTCGATTCGCTTCTTTTCGATTCAATTCGATTCTTTTCGATTCGATTAAATTCTTTATCATTCGATTCGATTCTTTTCATTCGATTTGATTTAATTCGAATCTATTTGATTCGATTCAATTTGATTCTTTTCGATTCAATTTGATTCGATTCTTTTTGATTCAATTCGATTCGATTTGAATCTATTCGGTGAGATTCTTTTCAATTCGATTCTTTTTTATTTGATTGGATTCGATTCTTTTCGATTCGATTCAATTGGATTTTTTTGATTCGATTCGATTCTTTTGATTTGATTTGTTTTGATTCTTTTCGATTTGATTCGATTCGATTCTTTTCGATTGGATTTGATTCGATTCTTTTCTAATAGAATTGATTCGATTCAATTCGGTTCTTTTCTATTGGATTCGATTCCTTTTGGTTCGACTCATTTCAATTCAATTCGATTCCAATCGATTGTTTTCGATTTGATTCGATTCTTCTTGATCAATTTATTTGATTCTTTTTTTCGAATCGATTCGATTCTTTTTGATTCGATTACATTCGATTCTTTTCGATTCGACTTGATTCTATTCGTTTCAATTCTTTTTGAGTGGATTCTTTTCGATTCGATTCTTTCTATTCGATTCAATTTTTTTCGATGCGATTATATTTTATTCGATTCGATTCGATTCTTTTCTATTTGATTCGGTTCAACTCTTTTTGATTTAATTCGATTCTTATTGATTCAATTCTTTTCAATTCAATTCGATTCGATTTTTTCAATTCGATTCGATTCTTTTCAATTCCATTCTACTTGATTCAATTCAAATCTTTCAATTCAATTTTATTCGATTCTTTTCGATTCGATTTGATTCTTTTTGATTCGATTCGATTGTTTTCAATTCGATTTGATTGTTTTCGATTCTATTCAATTCGATTCGATTTGATTCAAATATTTTCGATTCTATTCGATCCAATTCGATTCAATTCTTTTATATGGAGTCTTCGATTCGATTCATTTGGATTTGATTCGTTTCGATTCGATTCCTTGTTTTTCATTCGATTCCATTCGATTCTATTCTTTTCGATTCATCGATTCGATCCCTTTCCATTCGATTCTTTTCGATTCGAATCTATTCTTTTCTATTCGATTCGATTCTTTTTGATTCGATTCTTTTCGATTCGTTCGATTCAATTATTTTCGATTCGATTCATTTCGACTTGATTCGATTATTTTCGATTCGATTCAATTCGATTTGAATCGATTCGATTATTTCGATTTTCTTCGTCTCGAATCGATTCGAATCGAATATTTTCTATTTGATTCGATTATTTTCTATTCGATTCGTTTTGATTCAATTATTTTTTTAAATATTTTATTTATTTATTTAGGATAGTCACAGAGAGAGAGAGAGAGAGAGGCATAGACACAGGCAGAGGGAGAAGCAGGCTCCATGCACCGGGAGCCCGACGTGGGATTCGATCCCGGGTCTCCAGGATCGCGCCCTGGGCCAAAGGCAGGCGCCAAACCGCTGCGCCACCCAGGGATCCCCTGATTCAATTATTTTCGATTTGATTCATTTAAATTCGATTCAATTCGATTATGTTTGATTCGATTCGATTCTATTCGAATATTTTCAATTCAATTCGTTTCGATTAGATTCGATTCGTTTCAATTAATTTCGATTCAATTCGATTAATTTCGATTTGATTCAATTCAATTATTTTCGATTCGATCTCTTTTGATTGGATTATTTTCGATTCGATTCATTTCAAATCATTTCGATTCGATTCGATTAATTTTGATTCGATTTGAATTGATTTGATTATTTTCGATTAAATTACTTTTGATTCGATTATTTTCGATTCGATTCATGTCGATTTGATTCGATTATTTTTGATTCGAATCGTTTCGATTCAATTATTTTCGGTTCGATTCATTTCGATTCGATTTGATTATTTTCAATTCTATACGGTTCCATTCGATTGATTACTTTCGATTCGATTCAATTCGATTCGATTACTTTCGATTCGATTCTTTTCGATTCAATTCTTTCCTATTCGATTCTTTTCGATTGGATGTGACACTTTTTGATTCGATTCTATTCGATATTTTCAACTCGATTCGATTTTTTCGTCTCAATTCGATTCTTTTCGATTTGACTCAATTCGATTCTTTTCTCTTGATTTAATTCAATTCTATTCTTTTGGATTTGATTCAATTTGATTATTTTCGATTCGATTCATTTCGATTCGAATATTTTCGATTCGATTCGTTTCAATTCGTTTCGATTCGATTATATTCGATTCGATTATTTCGATTCGATTATTTTCGATTCTATTTGATTCAATTCCTTTCGATTCGATCATTTTTGATTCAATTCGAATTGATTCTATTATTTTCGATTCGATTTGATTTGATTACTTTCGATTCGATTCGTTTCGATTCAATTTGTTTCGATTATTTTCGATTCGATTCGCTTAGATTAGATTCGATTCAATTCGAATAATTTCGATTTGATTATTTTCGATTTGATTCATTTCGATTCGATTATTTTCAATTTGATTCGATTCGATTATTTTCCATCCGATTCATTTCGATTCGATTATTTTCAATTCGCTTCTATTCGATTCATTTCGTTTTGATTCAATTCGTTTAATTTCTATTCAATTCGATTTGATTCGATTCGCTTATTTTCGATTTGATTCATTTCGATTCGATTCGATTAGTTTCAATTCGATTCAATTAGTTTCGATTCGATTTGATTCAATTCGATTCATTTTCGATTCGATTAGATTATCTTCGATTCGATTTGTTTCGATTCGATTTTTTCGATTTGATTCGATTCATTTCGATTCGATTAAATTCAATTCGATTATATTCGATTCGATTTGGTTCAATTCGATTCGATTCGATTATATTTGATTCGATTCGATTTGATTAGATTATTTTCGACTCGATTCATTTCGATTCAATTCGATTCGATTCGATTAATTTCAACTCGATTTGATTATTTTCGATTCGATTCATTTCTATTCGATTTTTTTCGATCCGTTTCGTTTCAATTCGATTCGATTCGATTATTTTTGTTTCTATTTGATTCAATTCGATTCAATTCTTTTAATTCCATTTGATTCGATTGTTTTGATTCGGTCCAATTCGATTCGATTTTTTTCGATTCGATTCGGTTTGATTCTTCTCGATTCGAGTCTTTTTTATTCAAATTTCTTTCTTTTTTGAATCGATTCAATTGTTTATGTTTTGATTCGTTTCGATTCAATTCGATTCTATTAATTTCTATTTGATTCGATTCGATTCGATTCAATTATTTTCGATTCAATTCCTTTCAATTCGATTATTTTCGGTTCGATTAGTTTTGATTCAATTCGATAATCTTTGATTCAATTCGTTTCGGTTCGATTATTTTTGATTTGATTCGATTCATTTCGATTCGTTTCGTTTCAATTCAAGTATTTTCGATTTGATTCATTTCGATTCGATTCGATTGTTTTCGATTTGATTCGATTCGATTGTTTTCGATTTGATTCGATTCGATTATTTTCGATTCTATTCGTTTTGAAACGATTCAAACCGATTATTTTCTATTCGATACTATTTGATTATTTTCTATTCGATTCATTTCGATTTGATTATTTTTTATTGGATTCGATTCGATTCAAATATTTTAGATTCGATTTGTTTCGATTAGATTCAATTCGATTTGATTAATTTCAATTCGATTCAATTTGATTATTTTCGATTCGATGCATTTCCATTTGATTCGATTCGATTATATTCAATTCGATTCGATTCGATTTGAATCGATTATTTTCGATTCGATTCGATTCTTTTCATTCAATTCGATTCAATTTGAATCTATTCGATTCAATTCTTTTCGATTCGACTATTTTTGATTCGATTCGATTCGATTCCTTTCGATTCGATTCTTTTCGATTCAATTTGATTCAATTCTTTTTGTTTCGATTCGATTTGATTCGATTTTTTTCGATTCGATTCTTCTTTATTTGATTTGTTTTGATTCTATTCGATTCAATTTGATTAGATTCTTTTCGAATCTACTCGATTCTTTTCGACTCGATTCGATTTGATTTGATCTTTTTCGATTGATTCTGTCTTTTTGATTCGATTCGATTTCTTGGATTCGATTTGATTTGATATTTTTCATTTCAATTCGAAAGTTTTTGATTCGTTACTTTTCGATTCTATTCGATTCGTTTATTTTCGATTCAATTTGATTCTTTTCAAATCTTTTTTTTTAATTTTTATTTATTTATGATAGTCACAGAGAGAGAGAGAGAGAGGCAGAGACACAGGCAGAGGGATACGCAGGCTCCAAGCACCGGGAGCCCGACATGGGATTCGATCCTGGGTCTCCAGGATCGCGCCGTGGGCCAAAGGCAGGCGCCAAAACCCTGCGCCACCCAGGGATCCCTTTTCGAATCTTTTTTATTCAATTGGATTCGATTCTTTTCGATTCGATTTGATTCGATTCGATTAATTTCGATTCGATTCGATACGATTTGATTTTTTTCGATTCAATTAGTTTCGATTCTATTATTTTCGATTCTATTTTTTCGATTCGATTCGATTCATTTCGATTTTATTATTTTCGATTCGATTCGTTTCGATTCGATTCAATTCGATTATTTTAGGTTCGATTCATTTCGATTCGATTATTTTCAATTCAATTCGTTTTGATTCAATTAATTTCTATTCAATTCGATTCGATTCGATTCAATTATTTTCGATTCGATTCATTTCGATTCAATTATTTTCGAGTTGATTCGTTCGATTCGATTATTTACGATTCGATTCTTTTCGATTCAATTCGATTATTTTTTATTCGATTCTATTCGATTCGATTTTTTTCGATTCGATTCGTTTCGATTCGATTATTTACGATTCAATTCGTTTCGATTCAATTCAATTATTTTTGATTCGATTCATTTAGATTCGATTATTTTCGATTCGAGTAGTTTCGTTCGATTCGCTGTTATTGATTAGATTCGTTTCGATTCGATTCTTTTGGATTCGATTCGTTTCGATTCAATTCAATCATTTTCGAGTCGATTCGTTTCGATTTGATTATTTTCGATTCGATTCATTTCGATTTGATTCCATTCGATTATTTTTTATTCGATTCGATTCGATTCTTTTCGATTCAATTCGATTCGATTCGATTTTTTGCAATTCGATTCTTCTTTATTTGATTCGTTTCGATTCTTTTCGATTCAATTTGATTCAATTCATTTCAAATCGATTCTTTTTGATTTGATTCGATTCGGTTCGATCTTTTTCGATTCGATTTGATTCTTTTCGAATCGATTCGTATTTTTTCGATTTAATTCGATTCAATTCGATAGTTTTCGATTCGCTTTTTTTTCAATTCTATTCGATTCGATTCTTCTCAATTCATTTTTATTTAATTTTGATTCGATTCTTTTCGATTCAATTAATTTCTATCGATTCGATTCGATTTGATTCAATTATTGTCGACTCAATTCATTTCGATTCAATTATTTTCGATTTCATTCGTTTCAATTTGATTCAATTATTTTCAAGTCATTTCGTTTCGATTCGATTATTTGCGATTAGATTCATTTCCATTCAATACGATTCGATTAGTTTTGATTCGATTCAATATGATGCTATTATTTTCGAGTCGATTTGTTTCGATTCGATTATTTTTCATTCAATTCGTTTAGATTCGATTCGATTATTTTTGATTCAATTTGGTTCAATTTGATTATTTTTGATTCGATCCGTTTCGATTCAATTCAATTATTTTTGATTCTATTCGTTTCAATTCGATTATTGTCGATTCGATTCATTTTGATTTGATACGATTCGATTAGTTTTGATTCGATTCAAATATTTTCAATTCAATTCGTTTCGATTAGATTCATTTTGATTCGGTTAATTTCCATTCGATTCGATTCCTTTCTTTACTTTTCTTTTCTTTTTTTTAATTTATGATGTCATACAGAGAGATAGAGAGAGGCAGAGACACAGGCAGAAAGAGAAGCAGGCTCCATGCACTGGGAGCCTGACGTGGGTTTGGATGCCGGGCCTGTAGGATTGCGCCCTGGGCCAAAGGCAGGCGCCAAACCAAGGCGCCACCCAGGGATCCCGATTCCTTTATTTTCCATTCGATTCATTTCGATTCGATTATTTTCAATTCGATTCGCTTCAATTCGATTCGATTATTTTCGATTCGATTCGGTTTGATTCGATTATTTTTGATTGGATTCGTTTTGATTCAATTCATTTCGATTCAATTCGATTAGATTAATTTTGATTCGATTTCATTCGATTATTTTCAGCTGATTTGTTTTGATTTGATTCGATTCGATTATTTTCAATTTGATTCGTTTTGATTAGATTCGATTAGATTATTTTCAATTCGATTCGTTTTGATTCGACTCGCTTCGATTATTTTTTATTCTATTCTATTCTATTCAAATCCTTGCGATTCGATTCTTTTCGATTCGATTCTTTTCGATTCATCGATTCGATTCTTTTGTATTCGATTCTTTTCGATTCGACTCTTCGATTCATTTCGATTCGATTCTTTTCGAATCGATTTGATTCTTTTCTATTTCTTTCGATTTTTTCGATTTGATTCTTTTCGATTCGATTCCATTCGATTTTTTCAACTCGATTCGATTCTTTTCGATTCTATTCAATTCTTTTCGATTCGATTCAATTCGATTTGATTCTTTTCTATTCTATTCGATTCGATTCGGTTCGATTCTTCTCGATTATTTTTGATTCCTTTCAATTCGAATCGATTCTTTCGATTCTTTTAAATTCGATTCAATTCGATTCGAATCATTTTTTTTGAATCGATTCAATTCTTTTCGATCGACCCCTTCGATTCGATTCGATTCTTCTTGATTTGATTCAGTTCGATTCTTTGATTCGATTTGATTCTTTTCGATTCGAATCGATTCGATTTGATTCTTTCAATTCTATTTGATTCAATTCTTTTCAATGGATTCGATTGCATTCGGTTCGATTCAATTCAAATCGATTCTTTTCGATTCGATTGGATTCTTTTCGATATGATTTTATTTGATTCTTTGCGATTTGACTTGATTCTATTCGTTTCAATTCTTTTCGATTGGATTCTTTTCGATTTGATCCTTTCGATTCGCTACAATTCGCTTCAATTCGATTATTTTTGATTCAATTCGATACGAATGTTTTCTTTTCTTTTTTTTTTAAAGATTTTATTTATTTATTCATGATAGTCACACAGAGAGAGAGAGAGAGAGAGGCAGAGACATAGGCAGAGGGAGAAGCAGGCTCCATGCAGGGAGCCCGATGTGGGATTCGATCCCGGGTCTCCAGGATCGCGCCCTGGGCCAAAGGCAGGTGCCAAACCGCTGCGCCACCCAGGGATCCCGTGATTCGAATGTTTTCGATTCGATTCGATTCTTTTCTTTTTTTTTTTTTTTAATTTTTTTTTAATTTTTATTTATTTATGGTAGTCACAGAGAGAGAGAGAGAGAGGCAGAGACACAGGCAGAGGGAGAAGCAGGCTCCATGCACCGGGAGCCCGATGTGGGATTCGATCCCGGGTCTCCAGGATCGCGCCCTGGGCCAAAGGCAGGCGCCAAACAGCTGCGCCACCCAGGGATCCCCTCGATTCTTTTCTATTTGATTCGGTTCGATTCTTTTCGATTCGATTCTTATTGATTCATTTCTTTTCGACTCAATTCGATTCGATTTTTTCAATTTCATTCGATTCTATTGATTCTATACTATTCTTTTTGATTCGATTCTTTTCAATTTGATTCGATTTTATTCTTTTTGATTCGATTTGATATGATTCTTTTTTATTCGATTCGATTCTTTTCAATTCGATTTGATTCTTTTCCATTTGATCTGATTTGTTTCATTTCGATTCTTTTCGATTCAATTCGATTCTTTTTGATTCCATTAAATTTGATTCGATTCTTTTCGATTCGATTAGATTCTTTTCGATTTGATTCCATTCAGTTGGATTCTTTTCGATTCGACTGGATTCTTTTCGATTTGATTCAATTCTTTCGATTCGATTTGATTTGATTCTTTTCGATTTGATTCGTTTCGATTCTTTTCATTTAGATTCTAATCGATTCTCTTCGATTCAATTCATTTAGATTCTTTTCGATTCTATTCGATTTTTTTCGATTCTATTCTATTCGATTCATTTTGAATCATTTCGATTTGATTCATTTCGAGTCGTTTCTATTAGATTCTTTTCGATTTGATTCAATTTGATTCGAGTCTTTTCGATTCGAGTCTCTTCTACTTGATTCAATTCAATACGATTCTTTTAGATTCGATTCGATTCGATTGTTTTCGTTTCGATTCGACTTTTTTTGATTCGATTCTTTTCTTTTTTATTTTAAAAAAAATTTTTTTAACTTTTATTTATTTATGATAGTCACAGAGAGAGAGAGAGAGGCAGAGACACAGGCAGAGGGAGAAGCAGGCTCCATGCACTGGGAGCCTGACGTGGGATTCGATCCCGGGTCTCCAGGATCGTGCCCCGGGCCAAAGGCAGGCGCCAAACCGCTGCGCCACCCAGGGATCCCCTGATTCGATTCTTTTCGATTCGATTCTTTTCAATTCGATTGATTCGATTCTTTTCAATTCTATGCTATTCAAAGCGATTCTTTTGTATTTGATTCGATTCGATTGTTTTCTTTTCGATTCGGTTCGATTCGTTTCTTTTCGATTCGATTCAATTCTTTTCGATTCGATTCTGTTCGATTCAATTCAATTCTATTAGATTCGATTCTTTTCGATTCGATTCTTTAAGATCCTTTTCAATTCGATTCAATTCGGTTCTTTTTGATTCGAATCTATTCTATTCTTTTTGATTTAAATCTTTTCGATTCTTTTGATTCGTTTCGATTCGAATCTTTTTATTTCAAATCCATTCGTTTCGATTCGATTCTTTTCTTTTTTTTTTAAACTTTTATTTTATTTATGATAGTCATACAGAGAGAGAGAGAGAGAGGCAGAGACATAGGCAGAGGGAGAAGCAGGCTCCATGCACCGGGAGCCTGACATGGGATTCGATCCTGGGCCTCCAGGATCGCACCATGGGCCAAAGGCAGGCGCCAAACCGCTGCGCCACCCAGGGATCCCGATTCGATTCTTTTCGATTCGAATCTTTTCGATTCGATTGTCTTCGATTCAATTCGATTCACTTCTTTTCGATTTGATTCCAATCTATTCATTTTGATTTGATTCGATTCGACTTTTTTGTTTCAATTTGATTCTTTTCGATTCGATTATTTTTGATTTGATTTGATTTGAGTCTTTTCGATTTGATTCGATTCTATTCTTTTCTATTGATTCGATTCTTTTTTCTCGTTTCGATTCGATTCTTTTCGATTCGATTCTTTTTTATTCGATTCTATTCTATTCTTTTCTATTCTATTAGAAACGATTCATTTTGATTCGATTCGATTCTTATCGATTCGATTCAATTCGATTCTTTTTGATTTGATTCGATTCTTTTTGTTTCAGTTCGATTCTTATCGATTAAATTCTTTTTGAATCGATTCGATTCTTTTCCTTCAATTCAATTTGATTCGATTCTTTTCATTTCAAATCGATTCGTTTTAATTCGATTCTTTTCGATTCGATTCGATTGTCTTCGATTCAATTCGATTCAATTCCAATCGATTCTTTTCAATTTGATTTGATTCGATTCTTTTTGTTTCGATTCGATTCTTTTCGATTCGATTGGATTTGAGTCTTTTTGATTTGATTCGATTGTATTCTTTTCGATCAATTCGATTCGCTGTTTTTCATTTCGATTCGATTCTTTTAGATTCGATTTGAATCTTTTCGATTCTATTCAATTCTATTCTTTTCTATTCCATTCGAATCGATTCGTTTTGACTCTATTCGATTCTTTTCGATTCGATTCAATTAGATTCTTTTCGATTGGATTCAATTTTTTTTCGATTCGAATCAAATTGATTCTTTTCGATTGGATTCCATTTGATTCTTTTCGTTTCAATTCAATTCGATTCTTTTCGATTTGATTCTTTTCCATTCGATCTGATTGGATTTGTTTCGATTCTCTTCGATTTGACTCTTTTTTTATTCAATTCGATTCGATTCAATTCTTTTCGATTCCATTAAATTTGATTCGATTCTTTTCAATTCGATTCGATTCTGTTCGATTCAATTCCATTCAAGTCGATTCTTTTCTATTCGATTCAATTCGATTGTTTTCGATTCGATTTGATTCAATTCTTTTTGATTCAATTCGATTTGATGCTTTTCGTTTTGTTACGATTTGTTACGATTTTGATACGATTGGATTCTTTTCGAGTCGATTCTAATCTTTTCGATTTGATTCGATTCTTTTCCATTGGATCTGATTTGATTCGTTTCGATTCTTTTCGATTCGATTATTTTGGATTCAATATGGTTTGGTTCGATTCTTTTCGATTCCATTAAATTTGATTCGGTTCTTTTCATTTCTATTAGATTCTTTTCTATTCGATTCCATTCAATTCAATTCTTTTCGATTCGATTTAATTGTTTTCAATTCGATTCAATTCTTTCGATTCGATTCGATTTGATTATTTTCGATTCGATTCGATACGATTCTTTTCATTTCGACCCGAATCGATTCTCTTCATTTGATTCGTTTAGATTCTTTTCGATTCTATTCGATTTTTTCGCTCGATTTGATTTGATTCTTTTCGATTCGTTTCAATTCTATTCTTTCCAATTCGTTTCTATTCGATTCGATTCTTTTGTTTCGATTTGATTCGATTTGATTCTTTTCGATTTGATTCGATTCAATACAATTCTTTTAGATTCGATTCGATTCGATTGTTTTTGTTTCAATTTGATTTTTTTCGATACGATTCTTATCGATTCGATTCGATTCTTTTCAATTCGATCGATTCGATTCTTTTCAATTCTATGCTATTCGAATCGATTCTTTTCTATTTGATTCAATTCTTTTCGATTCGTTACGATTCTCTTCAATTCGATTTGATTCTTTTCGATTCAAATCTATTTGATTCTTTCTGATTCGATTCGATTCTAATCGATTTTTTTCAATTCGGTTCTTTTCCATTCAATTCGATTCTTTTCGATTCAATTCGATTCGTTTCTTTTCGATTCAATTTGATTCTATTAATCAATCGAATTAATTGATTCAAATTGAATTAGTCTATTAAATTCTAATCGAATCGAATCAAAAAGAATGAAATCGAGTCGAATCAAATAGAAAATAATCGAATCGAATCCAAAAGAATCGAACCCAAAAGAATCGAATCAAATCAAAGAAATGAATTGAATTGAATCAAAAAGAATCGAATTGAATTCAATCGAAAAGGAACTAATAGAATCAAATCGAAAAAAATCGAATAGAATCAAATTGAATAAAAAAGAATCGAATAGATTCGAATAAAAAAGAATCGAATTGAGGGATCCCTGGGTGGCATAGCCGTTTGGCGCCTGCCTTTGGCCCAGGGCACGAGCATGGAGACCCGGGATCGAATCCCATATCGAGCTCCCGGTGCATGGAGCCTGCTTCTCCCTCTGCCTGTGTCTCTGCCTCTCTCTCTCTGTGTGTGTGACTATCATAAATAAATTAAATAAATTAAAAAAAGAATCGAATCGAAAACAATGGAATTGAATCGAAACGAATCGAATCGAATCGAAAAGAATCGAATCGAATAGAATGGAATCACATCAAAAAGAATCTTTTTGAATCGAATAGATTCGAATCGAAAAGAATCAAATCAAATCGAAAAGAATCGAATCGAATTGAATCGAAAAGAATCGAATCTAATCGATCGAAAGAATCGAATCTAATCAAATTGAAAAGAACCGAATCGAAATGAAAATAATTGAATCTAATCGAATCAAATCGAAAGAATCGAATCGAGTTGAATCAAAAAGAATCAAATCGAATCGAAAAGAATCGAATCAAATCGAATAGAATAAAAAAGAATCGAATCGAATCGAAAAAAATAGAATCAAATCGAATAAAAAAAATCGAATCCAAATGAATCAAGTCGAAAGGAGTGAAATTGAAAAGAATAGAATCTTTTCGAAAAAAACGAATCGAATTTAATCGAATCGAATCAAAAATAATGGAATCGAAAAAAAATAAATAAATAAAAATAAAAAAATAATCGAATCGAATCGAAAAGAATCTAATCGAAATTAATCAACTCGAATCGAAAAGAATCGAATCGAATTGTTTCGAAAAGAATTGAATCTAATCAATCAAAAGAATCGAACCTAATCTAATCAAAAAGAATCGAATCGAAAAAATCGAAAAGAATCAAATCGAATCAAAATGAAAATAATCGAATCGAGTCGAATCAAATCGAAGGAATCGAATCGAATTGAATCAAAAAATCAAATCGAAATGAAAAGAATCCAAACAAATCGAATAGAATCAAAAGGAATCGAATCGAATTGAATGGAATTGAATCGAAAAGATTCGATTTGAATCGAATAGATTCAAATTGAAAAAAATCGAATTGAATCGAAAAATTCGAATCGAATCGAATCAAATAGTAAAGAATCCAATCGATATGAATCGAATCGAATCGAAAAGAATCATATCGAAAAAAACAAAACGAATCGCATCGAATCAAAAGAATCGAAACGAATGTACACCAAAAGGATCGAATGAATCGAATCGAATTAAAAAGAATCGAATTGAATCAAATCGAATTGAAAAAAATCGAATCGAAACATTTCGAAAAGAAAGGAATCGAATCGAAAAGAATGAATCGAAAAGAATCAAATCGAATTGAATAGAAAAGTATTGAATCGAATCGAATTGAATCTTAAAGAATAAAATTGAATCGAATTGAATCGAAAAAAATCGAATCGAATCACACCGAATCAAAAGAATTGAATCGGGGATCCCTGGGTGGCGCAGCGGTTTGGCGCCTGCCTTTGGCCCAGGGCGCGATCCTGGAGACCCGGGATCGAATCCCACATCGGGCTTCCGGTGCATGGAGCCTGCTTCTCCCTCTGCCTATGTCTCTGCCTCTCTCTCTTTCTCTCTCTGTGACTATCATAAATAAATAAAAAAAAAATTAAAAAAAAGAATAAATAAATAAAATCTTTATTTAAAAAAAAAAAAAAACAAAAGAATTGAATCGAATGCAAGTGAAAAGAATCGAATCCAATTGAATAGAATGAATCGAATCAAAAAGAATCGACTCAAATCTAATCGAATCGATTCGAAAAGAATGGAATTCGAATCGAAAGAAAATAATCGATAAGAAATGAATCAAAAACTATCGAATCGAAATGAAAATAATCGAATCGAAACGAATTGAAAAAATCGAATCGAATCAAATCAAAATAATCGAATCAAAAAGAATCGAAACGAATCAAATCAAAAGGAAAAAAATCGAATCCAATTGAAACGAAAATAATCAAATCAAATTGAATCGAAAAAAATCAAATCGAATTGAATCAAAAAGAATCAAATCGAAACAAAAAGAATCGAATCGAATAGAATTCAATAGAATCGAAAAGAATCGAATTGAATCGAATGGTATTGAATCGAACAGAATCGAATTGAATTGAATAGAATCGATTTGAAAAGAATCGAATCGAAAATATCGTATCGAATTGAATAAAATAGAAAGAATCTAATCGATTCAAATCGAATCATATCAAAAAGAATCAAATCGAGAAAAATCGAATCTAATCTCATCGAATCAAAAGAATTGAATCGAATGGAAGTGAAAAGAATTAAATCTAATCGAATTGAAAAAAATTGATTCGAATCGAATTGAAAAGAATCGAATCAAATCGAATCGGAAAGAATCGAATCTAATCGAATATGAAAGAATCGAATCGAATCGAAAAGAATCGAATCAAAGAGAATCGAAAAGAATCGAATCGAATCGAAACGAAAAAATCGAGTCGAATCGAATCGAAAAAAATCGAATCTAATTGAATCAAAAGAATCGAATTGAATCGAATCGAAAAGAATCGAATCGATTCGAAAAGAATCAAATTGACTCAAATCGATTCGAAAAGAAAGGAATTCAAATCGAAAAGGAAAGTATACAAAAGAAATGGATAAAAACTATCTAATCGAAACGAAAATAATCGAATCGAAACAAATCGAAAAAATCGGATTGATTCAAAAAGGATCGAATTGATTCAAATCGAAAGGAAAAGAATCGAAACAAAAAAATCGAATCGATAAGAATCGAAACAAATCAAATAAAAAAGAATTGAATTGAATCAAATCAAATGCAATGGAAAAGAATCGAATCCAAATGAATCTAATCAAAGAGTCGAATCGAATCGAAAAGAATCGAATTGAATCGAATCAAATAGAAAAGAATCTAATCGATTCGAATCGAATCGGAAGTTTTGAATCAAAAAAATCAAATCTAATCACATCGAATCAAAAGAATGAAATCGAATGGAAGCGAAAAGAATCGAATGAATCGAATCAAATCTAATCTAATCTAAAAGAATCGAATCAAATAGAAAAGAATCGAATGGAATCAAATCGATTCGAAAAGAATTGGAAAGAATCAAATCTGGTTCCACACCTGGCCTCACGTTGACCTGTTGACCATGGTCCCCAGCCGGCCTCACATGCACCTGTTGCATCTGGTTCCCCCTGAGCCTCACGTGTATCTGGTATCTCTGGTCCACACCTGGGCTCCACCTGGATCTGGTGACTCTGGTCCCCACCTGGAACTCTCCTGGACCTGCTGACTCTCTTTCCAACATGGACCTCCCCTGGATCTGGTGACTCTGGTCCTCAGTTTGGCCTCACTGGACCTGGTGACTCTCATCCCGACTTTGACCTAACTCAGACCTGGTGAATCTTGTCCCCACCTAGGCCTCACCCAGACCTGTTGACTCTTGTCCCCAGCTATGCCTCAATTCGACTAATGAATCTGGTCCTTATGTGGGCCTCTCATGGACCTGGGACTCAGCTGGATATAGTGGCTCTGGTTCCCAAATGGGGCTCACCTGATACTGGTGACTGTGGTCTCCTTCTATGCCTCACAAGGGCCTGGTGATTCTGATCCCCATCTGGGCATTGCATGGCCCTAGTGACTCTGGTCCCCACCTAGGCATCATTGCGACCTGGATACTCTATTCCACACCTGGGCCTCACTTTGACTGGGGACCTCTGGTCCCACTCTGTGCCCCAATCGAAACTGGTTACTCTGGTTAGCCCTCTGGGCCTCATCCTTACCTGGTGACTCTGGTCCCCCCCTGGGCTTCACTTGGACCTGGTGAATCTTGTCCTTACCTGTTCCTCACCTGGAGCTGGTGACTCTGGTCACCACCTGGGTCTCACCGGGAATTGGTGAATCTTGTTACCACCTGGGCCTCACCTGGACCTTGTGACTGTGGTCCCCACCTGGACCTCACCTGGTTCTGGTGGCTCTGGTTCCCATATGGGGCTCTCCTGGACCTGGTTCCTATGGTCTCCTTCTGGCCTCACCTGGAACCAAAAGACTATGATCCATATTTGGGCCTCACCTGACCTGGTGACTCTGGTCCTTACCTGGGCATCATTGGTTTCTGGTACTGGTTACTGGTTACTATCTTCTATACCTGGGCCTCACCTGGACCTGGTGACTCTGGTCACCCTCCGAACCTCACCCTGTCTTAGTGACTATGGTCCCACCTGGTCCTCACCTGGACGAGGTGACTGGTTCCCAGGTCATTCACCTGGACCTGGTGAATCTGGTCCTCACACGGGCATCATGAAACCTGGTTACTCAGTTCCACTTCGGGGCCTCACCTGGACCTAGTAACCCTCATCCCCCTCTGGGCCTCACCCTGACATGGTGACTCTGGTCCCCACCTGGATATAACCTGGACCGTGTGACTCTGGTCCCCCTTTGGGCCTCACCCGGACCTGGGGACTCTGGTCCTCAACTGGGCCTCAACAGGACCTGGTGAATATAATCCTCACTTAGGCCTCGTCTGGACCATGTGACTCTGCTCCCACCTGGGCATAATTGGACATGGTATTCTGTTCCCCACCTGGGACTCAACTGGACCTGATAACTTTGATCTTAACTTTGGCCTCACATGGCCCTGATGACTCTGGGCCCCCCACCTAGGCCTCAATCTGGACCTGGTGACTGTGGTCCCCACCTGGGTCTCATCTGGACATGGTGACTCTCGTTACCACATGAGCCACACCTGGACCTTGGGCCTGTGGTGTCCTTCTAGCCTCACATTTACCTGGTGACTCTGTTCCCTACCAGGGCCTCACCTGGATCTGGTGTCTCTGGCCTGCAAGTTGGCCTCACCTGGACCTGGTGAGTGGGGTTGCCACCTGGGTCTCACCCATACCAGGTAACTCAGGTCCCCACGTGGGCCTCACTTGGACCTGGTGAATCTGGTCCTTACCTGGTCTTCACCTGGAATTGGTGACTCTGGTCACCACCTGGTCCTCACCTGGACCTTCTGAATCTGGTCCCCATCTGGGCCTCACCCAGTCCTGGTGACTTTGTTTCCCGCCTGGACCTGATTGCTGTGGACTACTTCTTGGCTTCACCTGGAAATTGTGACTCTGATCCTATCTGGGCCTCACCCAGATTTGGTGACTCTGGTCCTCACATGGGCATCATTATGACCTGGATACTCTGTTCCACACCTGAGACTCACCTGGACATGATGCCTCTGGAACCCATCTGGGTCTCACCCTGACCTGGTGACTCTCATCCCCATCTGAATGTCACCTGGACCAGGTGAGACTGGTACCCCTCTAGGTCTCAGCCAGACCTGGAGACTCTGATCCTCAACTGGGCCTCACCTGGACCTAGTAATATACTCCCCACCTGGGCTTCATCTGGACGTGGTGACTCTGGTCCCTACCTGGGCATCATCGGGACATGGTTACTCTATACCCCACTGGGACTCACCTGGACCTGGTAACTCTGGTCCTCACTTTGTCCTCTTCTGTACCAGGTGACTCTGGCCCCACCTGGGCCTCACCTGGAACTGGTGACTCTGATCCTCAGCATTGCCTCACCTGACCTGGTGACTGTGGTTCCCACCGGGACCTCACCTGGACCTCATGTCTCTGGTCCCCACCTGGGTCTCACCTGGACCTGGTGTCTCTGGTACCCACCTGGATAGCATCAGGACATGGTTACACTGTTCCCTAACAGGGACCCACCTGGACCTGTTAACTCTGGTCTTCTCCTGGGCCACTCCTGGACATGGTGACACTGGTTCCCAGCTGGGTCTCACCTAGACCTGGTCAGTCGGATCCCCACCTGGGCCTCACCTGTAAATGGTGATTCTCGTTCCCACATGGACCTCATGTGGACCTGGTGGCTGCAGTGTTTCTGACCTCTCATGTAACTTTTGTCTCTGGTCCCCATCAGGGCCTCACCGGGACCTGGTGAGTGTAGTTGCCACCTGCACCTCACCTGGACCTGGTGACTCTGGTCTGCACCTGAGACTACCCTGGATCTAGTGACAGTGGTCCCCACCTGGGCCTCACTTGGACCTGGTGACTCTGATCTCCATCTGGGCCTCACCTGGCCCTGTTGACGATGGTCCACAAATGGGCATAATTGGGACCCAGTTACTGTGTTCAACAACTGGAACTCACCTGTACCAAGTGACTCTGGTCCCCCTCTGGGTCTCACCCTGACCTGGAGACAGTGAAAACCCTATGGCCTGACTTGGACCTTCTGACTCTGGTTGCCACCTGCGCCTCAACTCGAACTGTTGACTCTGGTTCTTTCAAGGGCCTCCCCTGTACCTGGTGATCCGGGTCACCACCTGGGCCTCACCTGGATGTGGTGACTGTGTTCCACACCTGGGTCTCACGTACACATGTTGACCATGGTCTTCAGCCGGCCTCACATGGACCTGTTGCCTCTGGTCCCCACCTGGGACACGTGTACCTGGTAACTCTTATCCTAACCTGGGCCTCATCTGGACCTGGTGACTCTGGACCCACCTGGGCTACACCTGGATCTGGTGACTCTGGTCCCCACCTGGACTTCTCCTGGACCTTGTGACTCTCTTTCCAACATGGACCTCACCTGGATCTGGTGGCTCTGGTCCTCAGTTTGGCCTCACCTCAACCTGGTGACTCTCATCTTCACTTTGACCTAACTCAGACCTGGTGAATCTTGTCCCCACCTAGGCCTCACCCAGACCTGGTGACACTTGTCCCCAGTTAAGCCTCAATTCGACCTGATTAATCTGATCCCCACGTGGGCTTCCCATGGACCTGGGACTCAGCTGGATATAGTGGCCCTGGTTCCCACATGGGGCTCACCTGATACTGGTGACACTGGTGTCCTTCTATGCCTCACCAGGACCTGGTGATTCTGATCCCCATCTGGGCCTGGCATGGCCCTAGTGACTCTGGTCCTCACCTAGGCATCATTGGGACCTGGACATGATATTCCACACCTGGGCCTCACTTTCACCCGGCACCTGGTCCCACTCTGGGCCTCAAACTAAACTGGTTACTGTGGTTCCCCCTCTGGGCCTCACCCTTACCTGGTGACTCTGGTCCCCCCCTGGGCTTCACTTGGACCTGGTGAATCTGGTCTTTACCTGGTCCTCATCTGGACTTGGTGACTCTGATCACCACCTGGGTCTCACCTGGACTTGGTGAATCTTGTTGCCTCCTGGGCCTCACCTGGACTTTGTGACTGTGGTCCCCACCTGGCCCTCATATGGATCTGGTGGCCTGGTTCCCATATGGAGTTCTCCTGGACCTGGTTCCTGTGGTCTCCTTCTGGCCTCACCTGGAACAAAATGACTCTGATCCATATTTGGAACTCACGTGGACATGGTGACTCTGGTCCTTACCTGGGGATCATTGGGACCTGGTTACTCTCTTCTCTACCTGGGCCTCACCTGGACCTGGTGACTCTGGTCACCCTCTGGACCTCACCCTGACCGGGTGACTGTGGTCCCAGTTTCCATGAATCCTTTTAATTCTTTCTCAATTTCCTGGTTGAACCTTTCATCTTTTAGCAGGATGGTCCTTAACCTCCACATGTTTGAGGTCCTTCCAAACTTCTTGTTGTGATTTAGTTCTAATTTTAAGGCATTATGGTCTGAGAATATGCAGGGGATGATCTGAATCTTTTGGTATCGGTTCAGACGTGATTTGTGACCCAGTATGTGGTCTATTCTGGAGAACGTTCCATGTGCACTTGAGAAGAATGTTTATTCAGTTCAGTTTGGATGTAAAGTTCTGTAGATAACTGTGAAATCTATCTGCTCCAGTGTATCATTTAAAGCTCTCGTTTCTTTGGAGATGTTGTGCTTAGAAGACCTATCGAGGGTAGAAAGACCTAGATTGAAGTCACCAAGTATAAGATAATTATTATCTAAGTATTTCTTCACTTTCGTTATTAATCGGTTTAAATATTTGGCTGCTCCGATATTCGGGGAATATATATTGAGGATTGTTAAGCCCTCTTGTTGGATAGATCCTTTGAGTATGATTTAGTGTCCGTCTTCATCTCTCACTATAGTCTTCGGGGTAAATTTTAGTTTATCTGATATATGGATGGCTACCACTGCTTTCTTTCTTTCTTTTTTTTTCACTGCTTTCTTTTTTGACCATTTGAGTGGTAAATGGTTCTCCAACCCATTATTTTCAGATTGTAGGTGTCCTTCTGTCTAATATGAGTCTCTTGTAGAAAGCAAATAGTTGGGTCCTGATTTTTTATCCAGTCTGAAACCCTGCGCCTTTGAAGGGGTCATTAAGCCCATTCACGATCAGAGTTACTATCAACAGATATGAGTTTAGTGTCATCATGACATCTATTCAGTCCTTGTTTTTGTAGATTGTTCCACTGAACTTCTTTTTAAAGGGGAATTTTAAGAGTCCCCCTTAAAATTTCTTGCAGAGCTGGTTTGGAGGTCACATATTCTTTCAGTTCCTGCCTGTCTTGAAAGCTCTTTATCTCTCCTTCCATTTTGAATGAGAGCCTGGCTGGATAAAGTATTCTTGGTTGCATGTTATTCTCATGGAGGACCCTGAATATATCCAGTCAGCACTTTCTGGGCTGCCAGGTCGCTGTGGAGAGGTCTGCTCCTCCCCATAAAGGTCAGGGATTTCTTGTCTCTTGCTGCTTTAAGGATCTTCTCTTTATCTTTGGAATTTGCAAGCTTCACTATTAAATCGAGGTGTTGGACGGTTTTTATTGATTTTAGGGGGGATCTCTCTATTTCCTGGATCTGAATGCCTGTTTCCCTTCCCAGATTAGGAAAGTATTCAGCTAGGATTTGTTCAAATACATATTCTGTCCCTCTATCCCTTTCGGCGCCCTCAGGATCCCCAATTACACATAGGTTTTTCTTCCTCAGGCTGTCGTTTATTTCCCTTAATCTGTCTTCCTGGTCTCTTAATTGTCTCTCTTTTTTCCTCAGTTTTCCTCGTTGCCATCAACTTGTCTTCTATGTCACTCACTCGTTCTTCCACCTCGTTAACCCTCGTCATTAGGAATTCTAGTTTGGATTGCATCTCATTCAATTGTTTTTTACTTTCTGCCTGATTGTATCTAAATTCTGCAGTCATGAAGTCTCTTGAGTCCTTTATACTTTTTTCTAGAGCCACCAGTAGCTGTATAATAGTGCTTCTGAATTGGTTTTCTGACATTGAGTTGTAATCCAGATTTGTAACTCTGTGGGAGAGAGGACTGTTTTTTCTTTTGAGGTGAGGTTTTCCTTCTAGTCATTTTGCTCAGCGCAGAGTGGCCAAAAACAAGTTGTATTGGGAAAAGGAGAAAAAGAGAAGAGAGAAAGAAAAAAGAGAAGAGAAAAAGAAAAAAGGAAAAAGGAAGAAAAAAGCAAAAAGAGAATAAAAGGAGAAAGAAAAAGAAAGAATGGGGGAAAGGATGGGGGAAGCAATCAGAAATTAAAAAAAAAACATGGGGGAGTATCTTCTGATTCTGTCTACTTTAAGTCCCTTGACTTCCCCTGGAACTTGGCCTTCTAGCTGGTCTTCTGGGGGGAGGGGCCTGTTGTGCTGATTTTCAAGTGCTAGCTCCTCTCCCTCTGCCTGGTGAAGCGCTCAGTGGGGGTTGTATACCCTGTGACGCCCAAGGAGGAACAACCCCAGTGGCAGCAGCCAGGTCGGAACACCTGTATTCAGCCTCCCCAGTAACTCTGGAGCAGTCCGTCTGCAGGGCCTGGAGGCTCTGAGCCAGGGCTGCTGATCTTCTCAGCTCTGAGTAGGAGCGTCCTTGCTGTCCTGGGCCCTCCAGGCCTCTGCCTGTCCCGGGGGAGGCCGAATCCTGGGCTGTGTCCCGGCCCTGTGCTCCCCGACCTCCGCTGTTGGATTCTCGCTCCCGGCCGGGTAAGCACCTCTCCACGGAGCCGCCATAGCCCCTCTGAGCTGCTCCTGGAGCCCCGCAGCCCCCTCCACACAAAGCCACTTCCTCTGCTCTAGGCGCCGCCACCTAGCTGTTCCCAGGGACCCGCTGCCCCCTCCGCACAGAGCTGCTGCCGGATCCCCTCAGAGCTGCTCCTGGGTCAATGCATGTGCCCTACAGCCCTTAGGGAGCTCGGTGCAATCTCCTGGGAGTGCAGGTGTATGTTTGTGTCCCATGGAGCCCGAGGGTATCCCCGCCCTCCTGGGGTCTTGCTCTGAATCCCTGCGGGCCTCATTTCCCCCTGGAAGAATGGTGCAGCTCCTGCTTCTCTGGGACAGAGCTCTCCTGCCCGGGGGGCACTCGCCCTGGCCTTAGCCTGGCTCTGTGGGGCTCCTCCCCCTTGGATGCCTTTTGTATCTTTATTTCTTTTTCCCCATCTTCCTACCTTGATAGAAGCGTGAACTTTTCTCACTGTAGCTACCGATCTGTTCTCTGTTTAAATCTCAGGCCGAATTCCTAGATTTTCAGGATGATGTGAAGGTTATCTAGGTAATTTGGTGAGGACAGGTGACTTGGGGACCCTACTCTTCTGCAATCTTGCCCCTGCTCCTGTATGTTGCCTTTTAGCTTTGGTTGTTTCCTTCACTTTGCGGAAGCTTTTCGATTTGATGAAGTCCCAATAGGATTTTTGCTTTTGTTTCCCTCACCTCAGAGGCATATCTAGAAAGAAGATCCAATGGCCAATGTCAAAGACGTTGCTGCCTCTCTTTTCTTCTTTGTATGGTTTCAGATCTCACATTTAGGTCTTTCATCCTTTTTGATTTGATTTTTTATATATATGGTGTAAGAAAGTGGTCCAGTTTCATTCTTCTGCAATTGGCTACCTGGTTTTCCCAACATCATTTGTTCTTATCCTGGGGTCAGGGTTAGGGTTTCTTGAAGAGACTGTCTTTGTGCCATTGGATATTCCTTCCTGCCTTGTTGTCCATTATGGGTCATAGATACATGTTTGTATCTTGTTTTGGCTTTCCATTCTGTTCTATTGATCTAAGCGTCTTCTGTTGGGAGAACCCTGATTGCTGATTCAATTTCTTTGCTGGTTAACTGTCTGTTCAAATTTCTTATTTCTTCATTTCTCATTTTTGCTATGTTATATATTTCTAGGGATTGATCTATTTCTTCCAGGTTCTAGGTTGCTGGCATGTAATTTTTCATCATAATCTCTTATAATTGTTTGTATTTTTCTATTGTTGGTTGTTATTTCTCTATTCTCATTTGTGATTTTATTTCGGTCCTTTCTCATCTTTTTATCTTTTTTCTTTTTTAAAGATTTTATTTATGTATTCATGAGAGCACACAGAGATGCGTAGGTATAGGCACAGGGAAAATGAGGCTCCATGCGGGGAGCCTGATGTGTGACTTGATTCCCCAGGACCCCGGGATCATGACCTGAGCCAAAGCACATGCTCGACCACTGAGGCACCCAGGAACCTTGCTGATTCAATTCCTCTGCTTGTTATGGGTCTATTCACATTTTCTATTTCTTCCTATTTCAGTTTTGCTTGTTTGCACATTTCTAGGGATTTGTCCATTTCTTCCAGGTCTCCCAGTTTGTTAACATATAGTCTTTCATAGTATTCCCTTATGATTGTCTTATTTTTCTGGTGTTGATTGTGATCTCTCTTCTCTCTTTTGTGATTTTATTTATGTAGGTCTTTTCTCATTTCTCGTTCATTTGGCTGGCTAGGGCTTGATCCATTTTATTAATTATTTTGAAGAACCAGCTCTTAGTTCCGTTATTCCATTCTACTGTTTCTGTATTTATTTCTGCTCTCATCTTTATTTTTTCCCTTCTTCTATAGGCTTTAGGCTTTGTTTCCTATCCCTTTTCCAGCTCCTTTAGGTGTAAGGTTAGGTTGTGTATTAGAGACTTCTTGTTTCGTGAGATAGGCCTGTATTGCTATGTACTTCCCTCTTTGGACTGCCTTTGCTACATCCCAGAGGTTTGGAGAAACATGTTTTCATTTTCATTTGTTTTAAATTTCCTCTTTAATTTCCTGGTTGCTCCATTCATTCTCTCGAAGGATATTCATAATCTCCACGTATTTTTGGTCTGTCCAAATTTTTTCTTACTCTCGACTTCAAGTTTCATAGCGTCATAGTCGAAAATGTACAGGGTGTGATATCAACATTCTTGTACCTGTTGTACCTGTTGAGGGCTGATTTGTGGCCCATGATATGATCTGTTCTGGAGAATGTCCCATGTGCACTTGAAAGGAATGTGTATTTTGCTTTAGAAAGAAATGTTCAGAAAATATCTGTTGAGTCCCTGTGGTCCAGTGTGTCAAGGCTATTGTTCCCCTGTTGATTTTCTGTAAAGATGATCGGTCCATTGCCATAAGTGGGTAGGTGTTAAAATCCCCTGTCATTGTATTATTATCAGTGAGTTCCTGTACGTTTATTGGTAATTGGGTTCCATATTTAGGTACCCGCATGTTGGCAGCATAAATATTTAGTTGTTTGATCCTGATAGAGAGTCTTTTTAACTATGAAATAATGCCCTTCTTCATCACTTCTTACAGTATTTGTTCTCTCTTTTTTGAGATTAAATATTTTATTTATTTATTCATGAGAGATACACAGAGAAGCAGAGGCAGAAACATAGGCAGAGGGAGAGAGGCTCCCCAATGGGATGCCGATGTGGGACTCGATGCTGGGATCCCAAAAACACACCTTGAGCTGAAGGCAGATGCTCAACCACTGAGCCACCAGGTGACCCCCAGGGTTTGGTTTCAAAACTAGTTTGTCTAATATAAGTATAGGTCCTCCAGCTTTCTTTTCATAACCATTAGCGTGATAGATGATTTCCCATCCCCTGACTTTCAATCTGCTGTTGTCTATAGTTCTAAGGTGAGCATCTACTAGGCAGCATACCGATGGACCTTGTTATTTTAATAACAATTTTATTTTTGAGAGCATGAGAGAGAGAGAGAGAGAGAGAGGCAGAAAATTAGGCCAAGAGAGAAGCAGGCTCCCCACCAGGAGCCCAATATGGGACTCGATCCCAGACTCTAGGATCACACCCTGAGTCAAAGGCAGAGGCACAACCCCTGAGCCACCTAGGCATCCTGGATCCTGTTTTTTAAGCCACTCTGATACCCTATATATTTTGATTGGAGCATTTAGTATCAGCAGAGTGCTTATTCAAAGATATGAACTTTGTGCCTTTGTGTTACCGGTAGAGTTGGTGTTTCTGGTGACGTTCTCTGGTCCTTTCTAGTCTTTGTTGCTTTTGGTCTCTTTTTCCCCCCACTAGAATAGTCCCTCTTAAAATTCCTTACTGGACTGGCTTAGCAGTCATGAACTCCTTTATACTTTGCCTGTCTGGGAAAATCTTTCTCTCTATCCTGAATGACACCCTTGCTGAAGAAAGAATTCATACAAATTGGACTCCAATAAAAAGAAATTTAAAAACTTAAAATAAATTTTTGCTATTATGATTGAGGAAAATGGCATTTAGGAGGAAAAGCAGAAGCTGAAAGAGAGGAGGACAGATTTCACCATCCGTAGCCTTCACTGGGACCTGGTGTCCTTTCCTAGGAGGCCCCCCCCCCCCGTAGGATGCTTCCTGCCCCTCTGCGCTCCTTTTTGGAACCCAGCAGGCACATCTCCGTGCCTCTAGCACCTCTGCAGTCATGGTTTATAGCGTCTTCCAGGTATCCTATTGGGGACCATGGCGTCGTGTATGTAACCATTCATCTGCTGTTTGACAACATTGGGGGGATTCTGACTTTCGTTCGTTGTGGGGTGTGTGTGTGTCTATCAAATGAAGCTATCCCGTGCAGCTATCAGATCCTCCGGCTGGGTAACCCAAACGCCGAAATGGTTGGTACAACATTATCTCTGGTGCTGATGCTGGGTGGCTAGCTGGGCTCTCCTTGCTGACCCGGGGCTCGCTCCTGTAGTGAATTTCAGCTGGAGCGTCAGCTGAGGTGGAAGGTCTGTCTCGGCCACATTCTCATGTCCGGCAATGGGTATTGCCGAGCGCCAGCTGCTTCTCTTCTCCCCGATGCCTCTCCAGCAGGGAGTCAGACCTCGGGGCTGCCCTGGCGGGAGCTCCTGAGGAGCCCGGTGCCCATGGCGGGGAGCCCTGAGGCTGCCTGTGTGTGGAAGTCAGGGTGGGGATGGGGCTGGGGTTCCTCAGACCCTGTGCTGCCTGGCTTTCAGGCCGAGCCCCATGCTCACCCAGCCCCTACTCACTAAGGCGAGGAGGGTGTCCCCCACAGGCTGGTGTGATAGATCCAGCACCACAAGGTGTGCACGCTGAGTCCACCTGGTGAGCGATGCCCAGGTGCGTGACCGGCAAGTTGGGACACAGGAAATTTAACAAAAATCCCCTACCCCTGGACAAGCAGAGCAGGACTGATACCATTTTGTGCTATCCCCGCCACCACCCTTATGACCCCCAAATGACCAGCTTATATCTTAAGGCGCTGCCCCTCCCAAGTCAAGCTGCTGGGCACACCCTAATCGGAAATCGGCTCATAAAAATGTAACCCTGCTTTGTGTCCCCCAAAACTGCGCACCGATTCTGACCAAAGTAATAGGCCAGGTCAAGCGGATCCTATAGGGTAAGGTGTAATTCAATCAGCCACCTGTGTGTGGACCAACATGACTGTGCAAATTTCTGCATATCCCACAGTCCACTGACCCTATAAATCTGCTATGCCTCTTAGTCTCGGGGTCCAAGTCCCTGCTCCGCTGTGTCAAGTGCACTTGGACCCAAGCTCAGCTTGTAGAGAAACCCTTGGGAGTTTGCATCGGTGTTGGCTCCTAAGTGGTTTCTCAGATTCGTAGTCTTGGGCACAACACAAGGGCCGACTGTCCTGACATCCCTTCCAGGGCCACACTGAGCGCCCCACAGGCCCTCTGTGCCCCAGGCACACTGGCATGGGGATGCGGGGAGGGTAGTACATGTCCCGGAACCAGGCCAGCCCCGGCCTCCTGGACAGAGGGAGCACAGACCTCACAGGTCACCTTGCACAGACCCTGGTGACCTGAGGTTCCCTGGCTGTCACTCTGTCCTAGTCCATTCTGGCCCACGGGGCACAGGATGAGTCCCAGTATAGTCTGTGAGGTCCTGATCCTGGCGTCTGTCCGCCCCTGGAAGGCACATGGGGACATCAGCAGTGTGTGCCTTGTGGTGCCCCTGCAGGGGCTGTTTGGGGCCCGGGCGATGCCCCCTCCTCCTCTCTGTGGGTCTCTCCATGCCCCGTGCACAGAGTTCTGGGAGACACAGAAAAGGGCTGGCTGTGCATTTTCCCACCACAACACTTAATTGACTTTCTACAGTAAACGGGCTCGGAGGCGTGGGTGCGTGCCTTCACCTGGGGAGGGAGACCTTTCTGTCCTTTACGGGAGGAAAAGAATCACATGGGTTGGGGGTCGAGTGCTGGAGTCCCCCACCTGGAGCATGTGTGGATTCTGGGTGGGGGCGTGTGTCCTGAGGTTTCAGCCTGAGAGACGGTTTTGAAGACAGCAGAGCTGAACTGGACCTGCAGCTCATGGGCTCCTGCGCTGGGTTCCCACAGGGCAGCTGGACCACGGCCTTGGGCCCCCTGGGGCCCCAGTCTCTGGAAGAACCTGCCTCCTGGTGTTGGTGCGGGTGGGGCCCACTGGCCTACCCCTGCTCTCCCCACCCTGGGGTGTACCGGGATCCTCAGGGCTGCCCTAGGTCTGTGACCTGGATCTGTGGGTCACGCCCAGGGCCCAGGAGGCCACATCCAGCTGTGAGAGGGCTCGCTCAGCGTGGGGCCAGAATCCAGGGCTGCACAGGGCCATGGGGGGCTGGAATCCATTCGTCCTTGTGTTGCCATGGGGGGAGCCCAAATCAACTCAGCCCCCACAGATCCTGGTGCCAGGGCAGCCCAGGTCCCACTGGGTTAGCGGCTGTTGTCCTGTCCAGGAGGGAGAGTGGGCGGAGGCAGGGCACAGTGGGTTCTTTGCACCACTCACCTACACCCACTCTGTTGGAGACTCCGTGCCTTCCCTCCTCCCTGCAACCCCTGTGTGCTCTATGGAACGCCCGGTCTTCTGATGGGAACAGGGTATCCAGAGAATCACAGGGAGGCTGAGCATTTCCCACAGGGGGCACCTGCACCGGGTTTGCTGGGGGCCGATGGTGTGGGGTAGATGGTGTGGGACCAGGGGTATGATGGTGGTGGAGTGTGGGGGATGGTGTAGGGGGGATGGTGTTGTGGTGTAGTGTGGGTTAGGATTGTGTGGGGCTGTGTGGCTGTGAGGGGGATGGTGTTTTGTGGAATGCCATTGGGGATTATGATGTAGGGGGATGATGTGGGGGTAGGGAATGAGCAGGATGGCGTGGGGGCCTGCGGACACAGGGCATCCCCTTCCTCTAAGATGCACAAGGAGACGTCTACCATTAAAGGCGACCCCAGTCTGGGGTTTTCTGTGACACCTGCCCCTGTGGCTCCGTGTGGTCAGTGCAGGGCCCTGGCTGGACCGGGGTCATTATCTGGGGGTCATCATACTATGTATGTTTTCAAATTGCAAATTGTCTCAAATGAAATGCATAGAATTTAGAAATACATAAAGCACCGAGAGTGGGTGTCACTCTGTCCCGTCCGACCCTCATGGGATTGATGTGTGTCCTGCTCCAGCCGCGGCCCTGCCTCCTGGCCCCCAGGTCTGGTCCCTGCCCCCCACTTCCCCGATCCCATCCCCTGCTTCTGAGGGCGCCATCCCTCTCCCCTTTGGGGTTCAGCTCCCATGGCAACCACTGGAGGCCCCATCCAATTGTCCTCCTCATCTCTGAGGCTCCGGGGTTGGGGGCATGTGGGTCATCCCCCTCACCCTATCATGGAGCAGTGTGTTGTTGGCCGCTTTTGCTCCCCCCGGCTTCAGAAGCCCTGTTTTCCCTACCCCGAAGCCCCCAAGCCTCCCCTGGGGCCCTAAGCCCCCTGGCCCAGCAGCCTCACCCGACCCCCTAGCAGGCCCAAACATAGTGTGGCTGCCGAACGTCCTGTTGACGTCCAGGTCTACCTGCGTGATGTCCCTGGAGGAGACCACGGCCTCCTCCTTCATTTCCTGTGGGAAAACCGGGGAGCAGGAGCCCACGTCAGGGACACAGACCCCAACCTGTCACGAGCTGCCATGCTGAGCAGGGAGCCCTGGGGCCACAATGGGAGTGGGTCTGCTGAAACCTCCTGCCTTTCCCTGGGAGTCCGAGGATGGCGGGAGTGCCCACCGAGCACATGGGACCTGTGTGAGGGTCTGTCCCAAGCTGTTGTGGGTGGGGAGGTGACTGTGGGTCAGCCTGGGGTGGAGGGGATGTGGGGTCAGCCCAGGTGGGGAGGGGACATGGAGGTTTTGTGCCCAAGATAGCAAATCTGAGAAACCACTGAGGAGCCTACACCGATGCAAACACACGATGGTTGATTTCCAAACTCGAGCTTGCGCCCAAGTACACCCGACACAGCAGAGCATGGACTTGGACCCCGAAGTGGGTTTTAGCTTACGTTTAAGGGCTGGTCTCAGGGACATCCAGAAGGGCTGGAGCAATTCCTCAAGTTCTGTTTACATTTTGATATGGGGCCTTCAAGGGCATTGAGTTCTGTTGTCATTCTAATATGGGGCTTTATTCGACTTTAAGCTGTAAACTGTTTTTTTTTTCCTGTAACTGAAATAATGCAAATTTTAGCTCTTATTCACAGGGGCCTGGGATGGCAGTACTTGTGCTAACAGTAAACTTAAAGTGGAACCGCCTCAATTTTGTCAGCCTCCACACAGACAAGATACTGAAGTTTAAAACTCCAAATTTTAGGGGCTGCCCTGTTGGAGACCTGTGCTCTTCCTGCCCAGGAGGGTGTCCTCCCACTCCTGGCCTTTGCTGGTCTGTCCCAGGAATGCGGCCCCGTGACTGCACAGGGGTTTGCAGCTTATGGCCACACAGGGCAGACAGCTGGCCCAAGTCCTGCTACTCTCAGCCGCATTCCCGCTCCTGTGCCTGGGAACAGTTGGTGCCACCATCCTTGGGACCCATGGGATCCTGAGCCCACCCTGTCGCTCCAGGGACTGCCCCTGACTTCTCCACCTGAACACCTTAAGGCTGGTGTGTCCCCCACTCTAGGAGACTTCTGAAAGTTCACATTTTGTGCTCTGCTGCATAATATTGTGCGTAGAACCATCAGCTGGCTCCCTGCCCTTGTGGGATCAGGGGCTGTCTCCCCAAGATAACCTGATTGATTTTTTTTTAAGATTTTATTTTTCTGTAATCTCTACAGCCAACATTGGGCTTGAACATGCTACCCCAAGAACAAGAGTCCCATGTTCTTACAAACCACACCGAGCCAGTTAGGCTCCCTTTGATTGATTGATACATGTTAATTGAAGCAGGGGTGTTGCATGTGTCAGGGCAGAAACTGAGCCCACGCTTTGAGGTGTGGTGGAGTCATTTGGACCTAGATCAATGTTAAAGAAACCATAGCTTCCCTGGGAGCCCAGGGAGCAGGGACCACATACGTGAAGATTAGATAATTTCCTTTTCTGTAGTAGTTATTTTACTGACTATTTAAAGTGCTCTTCAATGGTAAATGTCAATCTAGGATTGGGATACATGAGAACGTTCTAGGATTCGGAGGTTACTAAAGCTCCCCGTCATGGACTCAATGTTCCAGTTCGATGCAGAGATAGGCAATGAAGCAAAGAGTTTTAAAACATGGCACTGGGGTGCCTGGCTGGCCTGGTTGGGGTATCTTGAACTCAGGGTTATGAGTTTGAACACCGTGTTGGGTATAGACAGGACATAAAATTAAAATAGTTAGGGGATCCCTGGGTGGCGCAGCGGTTTAGCACCTGCCTTTGGCCCACAGCGCGATCCTGGAGACCCAGGATCGAATCCCACATCGGGCTCCCAGTGCATGGAGCCTGCTTCTCCCTCTGCCTGTGTCTCTGCCTCTCTCTCTCTCTCTGTGACTATCATACACAAATAAATTAAAAAAAATAGTTAACAAATAATAAATGGATGAAAAAATAAAGCATGATATCAAAGGTAAGTGCCTGCTTATGTCTCACCTGCGACCTATTCTTGATCACCCCACTTGCACTACATGGCCCAGATGACATCCTACACAAAGGACAGTCCTGCCCGAGTGGAAGTGGGCGTCTTTCGTTGTAAGACCTGTGGTTCCCCTTGTTCTGCAGGGAGAGAAGAGTCATAAAGGCACGAGTTCGGGGGATCAGCATACACCTAGAAAATGATCGTTTCTGAACCCGGTAGCCAGAGCTCAGCCTCCTTTTAGGACCCGATATCATAAAGAAGCCTCTTTGGTCATTGGTTTGGATGCAGGGTGGAGGTAAACTAGAATTAGGAAGAACAAAGGAAGAGGAAATCCAGAAGCTGAAAGAGAGGAGGAAAGATTTCACAATCCGTAGCCTTCACAGGGACCTGGTGTCCTTTCCTAAGAGGGGTCCCCCCATTGAAGTATGCTTCCTGCCCCTTTGCTCTCCTTGTTGGAACCCAACAGGCACATCTCTGTGCCTCCAGCACCTCTGCAGTCGTGATTTATAGCGTCTTCCATGTGTCCTATTGGGGACCACAGCGTCGTGTATGTAACCATTCGACTGCTGTTTGACAACATTGAGGGATTCCGACTTTTGTTGGTTTCAGGGTGTGTGTGTGTGTGTCTATCACATGCAGCTATCACGTGCAGCTATCGGATCCTCTGGCTGGGTCACCCAAACACCGACATGGTTGGCACAACATCATTTCTGGTGCTGGCGTTGGGCAGCTTGCTGGACTCTCCTGGGCGACCTGGGGCTGGCTCATGCAGTGATTTTCCGCTGGAAGGTCAGCTGAGCTGGAAGGACTGGCTCGGCCACATTCCCATGTCTGGCAGTGGTTCCCGCTGAGCGCCAGCTGCTTCTCTTCTCCCCGATGCCTCTCCAGCAGGGAGCTGTACCTCAGGGCCACCCTGGAGGGATCTTCAGAGGCGCCGGGTGCCCATTAAAGGGAGCCATGGGGCAGCCTGTGTGTGGGAGTAGGGGTGGTGATGGGGCTGGGGTTCCTCGGTCCCCTATGCTGGCTGGCATTCATGCTGAGCCCCATGCTCACCCAGCCCCTACTCACTAGGGCGAGGAGGGTGCCCTCTACACGCTGGTGTGAGATCCAGCACCACAAGGTGTGCACACTGAGTCCACCTGGTGAGGGTGGCCCAGGTGCATGAGCTGCAAGTGTGGGACCCAGGAAATTTAACAAAAAGCCCCTACCCAAGGACAAGCAGAGCAGGACTGATTCCATTTTGTGATACACCTGCCACCTCCCCTATGACCCCCACATAACCTGCTTATGTCTTAAGGTGCTGCCCCAACCCAGTCAAGCCGCTGGGCACACCCTAATTGGAAATCGGCTCATAACAATGTAACCCTGCTTTGTGCCTGCCAACACTGCACGCCAATTCTGACCAAAGTAATAGGCCAGGTCAAGTGGATCCTATAGGGTAAGGTGTAATTCAATCGGCCACCTGTGTGTGGACCGACACGACTGTGCAACTTTCTGTGTATCCCATGGGCCACTGGCCCCTTTAAAGCTGCTACGCTTCTTAGTCTCAGGGTCCAAATCCCTGCTCCACCGCCATGCCGCCTGGCCCCCAGGTCTGGTTCATGCCCCTCAGGTCCCCCACCCCATCCCCTGCTTCTCAGGGGGCAGTCCCTCTCCCCTTTGGGGTTCAGCTCCCATGGCAAGCCCTGGAGGCCCCATCCTAGTTGCCTCCTCATCCCTGAGGCCCCATGGGTGTGGGCATAGAGGTCATCTCCAACACCCTACCATGGAGCTGTGTGTTGTTGGCTGCTGTTTTGCCCCCTGCCTCAGAAGCCCCGTTTTCCCTACCCAGAATCCCCCGGTCCTCCCCTGGGTCCTGATCCCCCCTGGCCCCTCAACCTCACCCTACCCCATAGTAGTCCCAAAATATGATGTTACTGCTGAGCGTCCTGTTGACGTCCAGGTCCACCTGCGTGATGTCCCTGGAGGAGACCAGGGCCTCCTCCTTCATTTCCAGTGGGAAAACCGGGGAGGAGGAGCTGGCGTCAGGGACACAGACCCCGACCTGTCACCAGGTGCTCTCCTGGGCAGGGAGCCCTGGGGTCACCATGGGAGTGTGTCCTGCCAAACCCTCCTTCCTTCCCCTGGGAGGCTGGGGACAGCTGGAGTGCCCACCGTGCCCGTGGAACTGTGTGAGGGCCTGTGCCCAGCTGTTGTCAGTGGGGAGGTGACTGAGGGTCAGCCTGGGTGGTAGGGGACAGAGGTCAGTCCAGGTGGGGAGGGGTCATGGGGGTGTTTTGCCAAAGATTGCGAATCCGAGAAACCACTAAGGCGCAGACACCGATGCAAAGACACGAGGGTTGATTTCAAAACTGGAGCGTGGTTCCAGGTATACCCCACACAGTGGAGCAGGGACTTGGACCCCAAGGAAGGTTTAGCTTAGTTTTAAGGGCTTGTCTCCGGACCTCCAGAAGGGCTGGAGCAATTCCTCAAGTTCTGTTTACATTTTGATATGGGTCCTTCAAGGGCATTGTGCTCTTTTCTCATTCTAATTGGGGCTTCCAACCCTTGGCTTAGGCTCAGTTTTTATTCTATTGTGGGGCTTTCTAAGACATTAGCTGTAAACTTTTGATTTTTTCCTGTAACTGAAGCAATGTAAATTTCAGCTCTTCTTCACAGGGGCCTGGGATGGCTGGGCGTGTGCTAATGCTGAATTTAAATTGGAATGGCCTTGATTTTCTCAGCCTCCTTGCTTCCTGTCCCACCTATCTAGCTCCTTCCCACTTCCCCAGAGCTCCTAAGAGAGCAATTGCAAATAACCTCAGCGTGGCATCCTGTGTTGGGCAACAGGCCCAGTGATTTGGGATCAGGAAGACCTGGAGCACGGGCGTCCCAGCTGTGCAGCGGGATTCGAAGCTGCAGAATCTTATTCCCTGAGGCTATCTTGACAACTAACTTTGTACATAGAAAAGCTCTCCTTTGTCTTTAAAAGTTGAGGAGCGAGTCATAGAGTTTTATCTCTGCACATCTGGTTGCTCAGCTTCCAATCTGAGATGTATTTCCTGTTAATAAGGATAATTTACTACTATCTGTAGTACTATGGTTAAAATATTCTGACACAAGTAATTCAGAGGGAAGGGTTTTCTCATCTCTTTCTTCACAGTTCAGTCACTCATCAGGAAATGCATCTTTATGGATTTGGAATGAACTGAGAGACATTATTACCAATGGTCCTATTATTATGTGAAGGATTCTTCCCTGAGATTCTTCCCCTATTTCAACTGACACTGAAACACTGTGAACTCTTTGGAAGACAAATGTCAAGGAAATAAATGTTATGCATTGCTAATTTTATTTTTTTCTTTTTTTTCTTTTATTTATTTATGATAGTCACAGAGAGAGAGAGAGAGGCAGAGACACAGGCAGAGGGAGAAGCAGGCTCCATGTTCCAGGAGCCCGACGTGGGACTCGATCCCGGGTCTCCAGGATTGTGCCTGGGCCAAAGGCAGGCACCAAACCGCTACGCCACCCAGGGAATACCGACTGTTCATCTGTTTAAATCTCAGACGAATTCCTAGATTTTCAGGATGATGTGAAGGTTTCTAGGTAATTTGGTGAGGACAGGTGAATTGGGGACCTACTCTTCTGCAATCTTTCCTGCCCTGATCTGTATGTTGCCTTTTAGCTTTGGTTGGTTTCCTTCACTTTGCGGAAGCTTTTCGATTTGATGAAGTCCCAAAGGATTTTTGCTTGTGTTCCCTCACCTCAGAGGCATATCTAGAAAGAAATCCAATGGCCAATGCAAAGACGTTGCTGCCTCTCTTCTTCTTTGTATGGTTTCAGATCCCCATTTAGGTCTTCATCCTTTTTGATTTGATTTTTTATATATATGTGTAAGAAAGTGGTTCCAGTTTCATTCTTCTGCATATTGGCTACCTGGTTTCCAACATCATTTTTGTTCTATCCTGGGGTCAGGGTTAGGGTTTCTTGAAGAGACTGTCTTTGCTGCATTGGATATTCCTTCCTGCCTGTTGTCATTATGGATCATAGATACTGTTTGTATCTTGTTTTGGCTTCCATTATGTTCTATTGATCTAAGCGTATTCTGTTGGGAGAACCTGAATGCTGATTCAATTTCTTTGCTGGTTAACTGTGCTGTTCAAATTTTCTTTTCTTCATTTCATTTTTGCATGTTATATATTTCTAGGTGATGATCTATTTCTTCCAGGTTCTAGGTGTGTGGCATGTAATTTTCATCATAGTCTCTATAATGTTATTTTCTTATTGTGGTTGTTATTTCTCTATTCTCATTGTGATTTATTTGTCCTTTCTCATTTTTTATTTTTCTTTTTTAAAGATTTATTTATGTATTCATGAGAGACACAGAGATGGTAGGTATAGGCACAGGGAAAATGAGGCTCCATGCGGAGGGAGCTGATGGGGACTTGATCCCCAGGACCCCGGGATCATGACCTGAGCCACAGCATGCTCGACCATGAGGCACCCAGGAACCTTGCTGATTCACATCCTTGCTGTGTATGGGTCTATTCACATTTCTATTTCTCCTATTCAGTTTTGCTTGTTTGCACATTTCTAGGGATTTGTCCATTTCTTCCAGGTCTCCCAGTTTGTTAAAATATAGTCTTCATAGTATTCCTTATGATTGTCTTATTTTCTGGTGTTGATTGTGATCTTCTTCTCTTTTTGTGATTTTATTATGTAGTCTTTTCTTTTCTCGTTCCTGGGTGGCTAGGGCTTGATCCATTTTATTAATTATTTTGAAGAACCAGCTCTTAGTTCCGTTATTCCATTCTACTGTTTCTGTATTTATTTTGCTCTCATCTTGATTTTTCCTTCTTTCTATGGCTTTGGCTTGTTCCTATCCCTTTTCCAAGCTCCTTAGGTTGTAAGGTTAGGTTGTGTATTAGAGGACTTCTGTTTGTGAGGATAGGCCTTGTATTGCTATGTAATTCCCTCTTTGGACTGCCTTTGCTATCCCAGAGGTTGGGAGAACATGTTTCATTTTCATTGTTTTAAATTCCTCTTTATTTCCTGGTGCTCCATTCATTCTCTCGAAGGATTATTCATTAACTCCACGTATTTTGGTCTGTCCAAATTTTTCTTACTTCGACTTCAAGTTTCATAGCGTCATAGTCCGAAAATGTACAGGGTGTGATATCAACATTCTTGTACCGTTGTACCTGTTGAGGGCTGATTTGTGGCCCATGATATATCTGTTCTGGAGAATGTCCCATGTGCACTTGAAAGGAATGTGTATTTTGCTTTAGACAGAAATGTTCAGAAGAATCTGTTGAGTCCTGTGGTCCAGTGTGTCAAAGCTATTGTTCCCTGTTGATTTTCTGTAAGATGATCGGTCCATTGCCATAAGGGTAGGTGTTAAAATCCCATGTCATTGTATATATTATCAGTGAGTTCTGTACGTTTATTGGTAATTGGGTTCCATATTTAGGTACCCGCATGTTGGCAGCATAAATATTTAGTGTTTTGCTCTGATAGAGAGTCTTTTAACTATGAATAATGCCCTTCTTCATCACTTCTTACAGTATTTGTTCTCTCTTTTTGAGATTAAAATTTTATTTATTTATTCATGAGAGATACACAGAGAAGCAGAGGCAGAAACATAGGCAGGGAGGGAAGAGAGCTCCCCAATGGGATGCCGATGTGGGACTCGATGCTGGGATCCAAAAAACACACCTTGAGCTGAAGGCAGATGATCAACCATAGCCCCAGGTGACCCCAGGGTTTGGTTTCAAAAATAGTTGTCTAATATAAGTATAGGTCCTACCAGCTTTCTTTTCATAACCATTAGACGTGATAGATGATTTCCATCCCTGACTTTCCAATATGCTGTTGTCTATGTTCTAAGGTGAGGCATCTACTAGGCAGCATACCGATGGACTGTTATTTTAATAACATATTTATTTTGAGAGCCTGAGAGGGAGACGAGAGAGAGAGGAGAGGCGAAATTGAAAATTAGGCCAAGAGAGAAGCAGGCTCCCCACCAGGAGCCCAATATGGGACTCGATCCCAGACTCTAGGATCACACCTGAGTCTCAAGGAGAGGCAAACCCCTGACCACCTAGGCATCCTGGATCCTGTTTTTTAAGCCACTCTGATACCCTATATATTTGATGGAGCATTTAGTATCAGCAGAGTGCTTATTCAAGATATGAACTTTGTGCCTTTGTGTTACCGGTAGAGTGTGGTTTGTCGGGACGTTCTCTGGTCCTTTCTAGTCTTGTTGCTTTGGTCTTTTTTCCCCCCACAGAAATAGTCCCTCTTAAATTCCTCTGGACTGCTTAGCAGTCATGAACTCCTTTATACTTGGCCTGTCTGGGAAAACTTTCTCTCTATTCTGAATGACACCCTTGCTGAAGAAGATTCATACAAATTGGACTCCAATAAAAAGAAATTTAAAAATTAAAATAAATTTTTGCTATTATGATGAGGAAAATGGCATTGGAGGAAAAGCAGAAGCTGTGAAGAGAGGAGGACAGATTTCACCATCCGTAGCCTTCACGGGACCTTGGTGTCCTTTCCTAGGAGGCCCCCCCCCCGTAGGATGCTTCTCCCTCTGCGCTTCTTTTTGGAACCAGCAGGCACATCTCCGTGCCTCTAGCACCTCTGCAGTCATGGTTTATAGCGGCTTCCAGGTATCCATTGGGGACCATGGCGTCGTGTATGTAACCATTATCTGCTGTTGACAACATTGGGGGGATTCTGACTTTCGTTCGTTGTGGGGTGTGTGTGTGTGTCTATCAAATGAAGCTATCCCGTGCAGAATCAGATCCTCCGGTGGGTAACCCAAACGCCGAAAATGGGTGGTACAAAATTATCTCTGGTGTGATGCTGGGTGGTCTAGCTGGGCTCTCCTGCTGACCCGGGGCTCGCTCCTGTAGTGAATTTCAGCTGGAGCGTCAGAGGAGGTGGAAGGTCTGTCTCGGCCACATTCTCATGCGGCAATGGGTATTGCGAGCGCCAGCTGCTTTTCTCTCTCGATGCCTCTCCAGCAGGGAGTCAGACCTCGGGGCTGCCATGGCGGGAGCTCCTGAGGAGCCCGGTGCCCATGGCGGGGAGCACTGAGGCTGCCTGTGTGTGGAAGTCAGGGTGGGGATGGGGCTGGGGTTCCTCAAGACCCTGTGATTGCCTGGCTTCAGGCCGAGCCCCATGCTCACCCAGCCCCTACTCACTAAGGCGAAGGAGGGTGTCCCCCACAGGCTGGTGATAGATTCCAGCACCACAAGTGTGTGCACGCTGAGTCCACCTGGTGAGCGATGCCAGGTCGGGACCGGCAAGTTGGGACAAGGAAATTTAACAAAATCCCCTACCCTGGACAAGCAGAGCAGGACTGATTACCATTTTGTGCTATCCGCCACCACCCTTATGACCCCCAAATGACCACTTATCTTAAGGCGCTGCCTCCCAAGTCAAGCTGCTGGGCAACACCCTAATCGGAAATCGGCTCATAAAAATGTAACCCTGCTTTGTGTCCCCCCAAACGCGCACCGATTCTGACCAAAGTAATAGAGCCAGGTTCAAGCGGATCCTATAGGGTAAGGTGTGTAATTCAATCAGCCCACCTGTGTGTGGACCAACATGACTGTGCAAATTTTGCATTACACAGTCCACTGACCCTATAAAGCTGCTTGGCCTCTTAGTCTCGGGGTCAAGTCCCTGCTCCGCTGTGTCAAGTGCACTTTGGACCCAAGCTCAGCTTGTAGAGAAACCCTTGGAGTTTGCATCGGTGTTGGCTCCTAAGTGGTTTCTCAGATTCGTAGTTTGGGCACAACACAAGGGCCGACTGTCCTGCATCCTCCGGGCCACTGAAGCGCCCCACAGGCCTCGTGGCCCCCAGGCACATGGCATGGGGATGCGGGGAGGGTTAGTAATGTCCCGGAACCAGGCCAGCCCCGGCCTCCTGGACAGAGGGAGCACAGACCCTCACAGGTCACCTTGCAAGACCCTGGTGACCTGAGGTTCCTGGCTGTCACTCGTCCTAGTCCATTTGGCCCACGGGGCAAAGGATGAGTCCCAGTATAGTCTGTGAGGTCCTGATCCTGGGTCTGTCCGCCCCTGGAAGGCACATGGGGACATCAGCAGTGTGTGCTTGTGGTGCCCCTGCAGGGGCTGTTTGGGGCCCGGGCGATGCCCCCTCCTCCTCTTCTGTGGGTTCTCTCCATGCCCGTGCACAGAGTTCTGGGAAGACACAGAAAAGGGCTGGCTGTGCATTTTTCCCACCACAACACTTATTGAATTTCTACAGTAAACGGCTCGGAGGCGTGGGTGCGTGCCTTCCCCTGGGGAGGCAACCTTCTGTCCTTTACGGGAGGGAAAAGAATCAACATGGGTTGGGGTCGCGTGCTGGAGTCCACCAACGAGCATGTGTGGATTCTGGGTGGGGGCGTGTGTCCTGAGGTTCAGCAGCTGAGAGACGTTGTTTGAAGACAGCAGAGCTGAACTGGACCTGTCAAGTCATGGGCTCTGCGCTTGGTTCCCACAGGGCAGCTGGACCACGGCTGGGGCCCCTGGGGCCCAGTCTCTGGAAAGGAACCTGCATCCTGGTGTTGGTGAGGGTGGGGCCCACTGGCCTACCTGCTTCTCCCCACCCTGGGTGTACCGGGATCCTAGGGCTGCCTAGGTCTGTGACCTGGATCTGTGGGGTCACGCCAGGGCCCAGGAGGCCACATCAGCTGTGAGAGGCTCGCTCCAGCGTGGGGCCAGATCAGGGCTGCACAGGGCCATGGGGGCGCGAATCCATTTCCCTTGTGTTGCCATGGGGGGAGCCCAAATCAATCAGCCCCCACAGATCCTGGTGCCAGGGCAGCCCAGGTCCCCTGGGTTGGCGGTGTTGTCACTGTCAGGAGGGAGAGGGGCGGGCAGGGCACGTGGGTTCTTTGCAACCATACTAACCCCAATCTGTGGGACTGTGCCTTCCCTCCTCCCTGCAAACCCTGGTGCTCTATGGAACGCCCGGTCTTCTGATGGGAACAGGGTTATCCAGAGATCACAGGGAGGCTGAGCATTTCCCACAGGGGGCACCTGCACCGGGTGTGGGGGCCGATGTGGGGGTAGATGGGTGGACCAGGGGTTGATGGTGGTGGAGTGTGGGGATGGTGTAGGGGGGATGGTGTTGTGGTGTAGTGTGGGTTAGGTTGTGGGGGCTGCTGTGGCTTGAGGGGGATGGTTGTTTTGTGGAATGCCATTGGGGGATTATGATGTAGGGGGATGATTGTTGGGGTAGGGAATGGCAGGGTGGCGTGGGGGCCTGCGGAACAGGGATCCCCTTCCTCTAAGATGCACAAGGAGACGTTCTACATTAAAGGCGACCCAGTCTGGGTTTCTGTGACACTAGCCCTGTGGGCTCGGTGGTCAGTGCAGGGCCCTGGCTGGACCGGGGTCATATCTGGGGTTCATATTATGTATGTTTTCAAATTGCAAATTGTCTCAAATGAAATGATAGAATTTAGAATACATAAGCACCGAGAGGGTGTCACTCGTCCGTCCGACCTCATGGGATTGATGTGTGTCCTGCTCCAGCCGGGGCCTCCTCCTGGCCCCCAGGTCTGGACCCTGCCCCCCACTTCCCGATCCCATCCCCTGCTTCTGAGGGCGCCTCCCTCTCCCCTTTGGGGTTAGCTCCCATGGCAACCACTGGAGGACCCATCCATTGTCCTCCTCATTCTGGGCCCGGGGTTGGGGGCATGTGGGTCTCCCCCTCACCCTATCATGAGCAGTGTGTTGTTGGCCGCTTTTGCTCCCACCGCGTTCAGAAGCCCTGTTTTCCCTACCCGAAAGCCCCCAAGCCCTCCCTGGGGCCCTAAGCCCCCTGGCCCAGCAGCCTCACCGACCCCGCTAGCAGGCCCAAACATAGTGTGGCTGCCGACACGTCTGTTGACGTCCAGGTTACCTGCGTGATGTCCCTGGAGGAGACACGGCCTCCCCTTCATTTCCTGTGGGAAAAACGGGGAGCAGGAGCCCAATCAGGGCACAGACCCCAACCTGTCACGAAGCTGCCATGTGAGCAGGGAGCCCTGGCCACATGGAGTGGGTTGTGATGAAACCCTGCCTTTCCCTGGGAGTCCGAGGATGGCGGGGGGAAGTGCCCACGAGCACATGGGACCGTGTGGAGGGTCGTCCCAAGCTGTTGTGGGTGGGGAGGTGATGGGGTCAGCCTGGGGTGGAGGGGATGTGGGTCAGCCCAGGTGGGGAGGGGACATGGAGGTTTTGTGCCCAAGATAGCAAATTGAGAAACCACTGAGGAGCCTACACCGATCAAAACACACGATGGTTGATTTCCAAACTCAGCTTGGCCCAAGTACACCCGAACACCAGCAGAGCATGGACTGGACCCGAAGTGGGTTTTAGCTTACGTTTAAGGGCTGGTCTCAGGGACATCAGAAGGGCTGGAGCAATTCTCAAGTTCTGTTTACATTTTGATATGGGGCCTTCAAGGGCATTGAGTTCTGTTGTCATTCTACATGGGGCTTTATTGACTTTAGCGATTTGGTGATAAACTGTTTTTTTTTCCTGTAACTGAAATAATGCAATTTTAGCTCTATTCACAGGGGCTGGGATGGCAGTACTTGTGCTAACAGTAAACTTAAAGTGGAACCGCCTCAATTTTGTCAGCCTCCACACAGACAAGATACTGAAGTTTTAAAACTCCAAATTTTGGGCTGCCCTGTTGGAGACTGTCTCTTCTGCCAGGAGGGTGTCCTCCCCTCCCTGGCCTTTGTGGTCTGGCCGGAAGCGGCCCCGTGACTGCACAGGGGTTTGCAGCTTATGGCCACCACAGGGCAGACAGCTGGCCCAAGTCTGCTACTCCTCAGCCGCATCATTCCCGCTCCTGTGCCTGGGGAAACAGTTGGTGCCACCACCTTGGGACCCATGGGATCCTGAGCCACCCTGTCGCTCAGGGACTGCCCCTGACTTCTCCACCTGAACACCTTAAGGCTGGGTGTGTCCCCCACTCTAGGAGAATTCTGAAAGTTAACCTTTTGTGATCTGCGCATAAATTGTGCGTAGAACCATAGCTGGCTCCCTGCCCTGTGGGATCAGGGGCTGTCTCCCCAAGATAACTGATGATTTTTTTTTAAGATTTTATTTTCTGTAATCTCTCAGCCAACATTGGGCCTTGAACATGCTACCCCAAAGAACAAGAGTCCCATGTTCTTACAAAAACCACACCGAGCCAGTTAGGCTCCTTTGATTGATTGATACATGTTAATTGAAGCAAGGGGTGTTGCAGTGTTAGGGCGAAACTGAGCCCACGCTTTGAGGTGTGGTTGGAGTCATTTGGACCTAGATCATGTTAAGAAACCATAGCTTCCTGGGAGCCCAGGGAGCAGGACACATACGTGAGATTAGTTAATTTCCTTTTCTGTAGTAGTTATTTTATGACTATTTAAAGTGCTCTCAATGGAATGTCAATCTAGGTTGGGATACATGAGAACGTTCTAGGATTCGGAGGTTACTAAAGCTCCCGTCATGGACTCAAATGTTCCAGTTCGATGCAGAGATAGGCAATGAAGCAAGGTTTAAAAACAGGCACTGGGGTGCCTGGCTGGCTGGTTGGGGGATTCTTGAACTCAGGGTTATGAGTTTGAACAACCGTGTTGGGATATAGACAGACATAAAATTAAAATAGTTAGGGGATTGGTGGACGGCAGCGGTTTAGCACCTGCCTTGGCCCACAGCGCGATCTGGAGGACCCAGGATCGATCCCAATAGGGCTCCAGTGCATGGAGCCTGCTTCTCCCTCTGCTGTGTCTCTGCCTCTCTCTCTCTCTCTGTGACTATCATACACAAATAAATTAAAAAAAATAGTTAACAAATAATAATGGATGAAAAATTAAAGCATGATATCAAAGGTAAGTGCCTGCTTATGTCTCACCTGCGACCTATTCTTTACACCCCATTGCACTACATGGCCCAGATGCCATTCTACACAAAGGACAGTCCTGCCGAGTGGAAGTGGGCGTCTTTCTTGTAAGACCTGTGGTTCCTGTTCTGCAGGAGAGGAAGAGTCATAAAGGCACGAGTTCGGGGGATCAGCATACACCTAGAAAATGATCGTTTCTGAACCCGGTAGCCAGAGCTCAGCCTACTTTTAGGACCCGATAAATTAAGAACCTCTTTGGTCATTGGTTTGGATGCAGGGTGGATGGTAACTTAGAATTAGGAAGAACAAAGGAGAGGAAAAATCAGAAGCTGAAAGGGAGGAGGAAAGATTTCACAATCCGTAGCCTTCAAGCGACCCTTGGTGTCTTTCTCTAAGAGGGGTACCCCGCCATTGAAGTAGCTTCTGCCCCTTTGCTCTCCTGTTGGAACCCAAACAGGCAATCCTGTGCCTCCAGACCTCTGCAGTCGTGATTTATAGCGCTTCCTGTGTCCTTTGGGGACCACGCGCGTCCGTTATGTAACCCGATATCGCCTGTTGACAACATTGAGGGATTCGATTTTGTTGGTTTCGGTGTGTGTGTGTGTGTGTCTATCACATGCAAGCTATCACGTGCAGACTCGGGTCCTCTGGCGGGGTCACCCACAACACGACTGGTTGGCCACAACATCATTTCTGGCTGGCGTTGGCAGCTTGCTGGACTCTCCTAGGGCGACCGGGGCTGGCTATGCAGTGATGTTCCGCTGGAAGGTCAGACTGAGGCTGGAAGCCTGGCTCGGCCACATTCCCATGTCCTGGCAGTGGTTCCGCTGAGCGCCAGCTGCTCTCTTCTCCCCGATGCACTCTCCGACAGGTGGAGCTGTTACCTCAGGGCCACCTGGAGGGATCTTCAGAGCGCCGTGGGGGGGGGTGCCATTAAAGGAGCCATGGGGCAGCCTGTGTGTGTGGTAGGGGTGGGTGATGGGGCTGGGGTTCCTCGGCCCCTGGGGAAGCAAGTCAGAAATTAAAAAAAAACATGGGGGAGTAATATTCTGATTCTGTCTACTTTAAGTCCCTTGACTTCCCTGGAACTTGGCCATCTAGCTGGTATCTGGGGGGAGGGGCCTGTTGTGCTGATTTTAAGTGATATCCTTGGGGAGCTCCTCTACCCCTGCCTGGTGAAGCTGCCTCAGTGAGGTTGTATACCCTGTGACGCCCAAGGAGGAAAAAACCCCAGTGTGCCAGCAGCCAGGTGTGGAACATCTGTATTCAGCTTCCCCAGTAACTCTGGAGCAGTCCGTCTGCAGGGCCTGGAGGCTCTGGGGCAGGGCTGTGCTGATCTTCTCAACTTGAGCAGGGACGCTCCTTGTGGCTGGGCCCTCAGGCCTTGCCTGTCCCGGGGGAGGCCGATCACCTGGGCGTGTCCCGGCCCTGTATCCCCGACCTGCGCTGTGGATTCTCGACCCCGGCAGGGTAGAACTCTCCACGGAGCTGCCATAGCCCTCTGAGTGGCCCTGGAGCCCCGCAGCCCCCTCCACACGAAGACACTTCCTCTGCCCTAGGCGCCGCCAAACAGCTGTTCCCAGGGACCCGCTGCCCCCTCCGCAACAGAGCCGCTGCCGGATCCCCTCAGAGGTGCTCCTGGGTCAATGCATGTGCCCTAACAGGGCCCCCTTAGGGAGCTCGGTGCAATCTCCTGGGAGTGCAGGTGTATGTTGTGTCCCATGGAGCACCGAGGGATCCCCGCTCTCCTAGGGTCTTGCTCTGAATCCCGGGGTGTCATTTCCCCCTGGAAGAATGGTTTGCAGCTACTGCTTTCTTGGGACAGAGCTCTCCTGCCACGGGGGGCACTCGCCCTGGCCTTAGCCTGGCTCTGTGGGGCCCCTCCCCCTTGGATGCCTTTTGTATCTTTATTCCTTCCCCATCTTCCTACCTTGATAGAAGTGTGAACTTTTCCACTGTAGCATTTTTTTAATTTTTTTTATATATTTATGATAGTTAAAGAGAGAGGAGAGGAGAGAGTGCAGAGAGACTAGGCAGGGGAGAGAAGCAAGTCTCCATGCGCCGGGGAGCCCGATATTGGATTCGATCCCGGGTCTCCAGGGTCACGCCTGGGCCAAAAGGAGGCGCCAAAACCGCTGGCACCCAGGGATCCCTCACTGTAGCATTCTATCTGTTCTCTGTTTAAGTCTTCAGCTGAATTCTTAGATTTTCAGGATTGATTTTGAAGTTTATCTAGGTAATTTGTGAAGGACAGGTGACCTTGGGGACCTTTTTCTCCCATCTTGCCTATCTCCTCCTGTATGTTGCTTTTAGCTTTAGTTGTTTCCTTCACTTTGCAGAAACTTTTCAATTTGATGAATCCCAATTGATTTTTTGCTTTTGTTTCCCTCACCTCCAGAGGCATATCCTGAAAGAAGCAAGAGCAGGCCAATGTCAAAGACTTTGCTGCATCATTTTCTCTTTGGATGGTTTCATTCTCTCTTAGGTCTTTCACATTTTGAGAATTATCTTTATATATATGGTGTAAAGAAAGTGGTCCAGTTTCAATTTTTGCATGTGGCTGCCTGGTTTTCCCAACACCTTTGTTCTTATCCTGGGGAGTAGGTTTAGGGTTCTTGAAGAGACGTCCTTGGCCATGGTATTCCTCCAGCTTGTGTCCATTAATGGTCTAATAGAGTTACAGGTTGTATTTGTTTGGCTTTCCATTTTGTTCTATTGATCTAAGCATCTCTGTTGGGAGATCCTGATTGCTGATTCAATTTCTCTGCTGGTTAACAGTTGTTCAAGTTTTCTTATTTCTTCATTTTTCATTTTGATATGTTATATATTTCTAGGAAATGATCTTTTCTCAGGTTGGTAGGTTGCGGCAATATTTTCATTATTCTCTATTTATTGTTTGTATTTCGTAGTGTGGTGTATTTCTCTTTTCATTCTGATTTATTTGGTCCTTCTCATATCATTCTTTTTATGTTTTCCTTTTTTTTAAATTTTTGGTTATTATTTTTTTTCATTATGATAGTCAAGAGAGAGAAGGGAGGAGAGGCAGAGACAAGGCAGAGGGAAGCAGCTTCCATGCACGGGAGCCTGATGTGGGATTCGATCCCGGGACTCCAGGATTCGCGCCCTGGGCCAAAGGCAGGCGCCAAACCTTGCACCACCAGGGATCCCTATGTTTTTCTTTTAAAGATTTTATTATGTATTCATGAGAGACACAGAGAAGGCAGGTATAGGCAGAGGGAAAATGAGGGTCCATGCGGGGGAGCCTGATGCGGGACTTGATCCACCAGGATCCTGGATCCTGACCTGAGCCAAAGCACATGCTCAACCACTGAGGACCACAGGTGCTTGCTGATTCAATTCCTTGCTAGTTATGGGTCTGTTCCATATTTCTATTTCTTCCTATTTCAGTTTTGCTCGTTTCACATTTCTAGGGATTTGTCCATTTCTTGCCAGGTCTCCCACAATTGTTAGCTATAATCTTTCATAGTATTCCTTATAATTGTCTAATTTTTCTGGTGTTGATTGTGATCACTCTTCTCTCTTTTTGATTTTATTTATTTAGGTTTTCTCTTTTCTCGTTCCAAAGGCTGGATAGGGTTGATCCATTTCATTAATTATTTTGAAGAAAAGCTCTTAGTTTCGTTATTCCATTCTACGTTTTTTTTTTATTCTGTATTGTTATTTTGCTCTCAATCTTTATTTTTTTTCCCTTCTTCTTAAGGCTTTAGGCTTTTTTTGCTATTTCCAGTTCGCTCCTAGGTGTAGGGATAGGTGTGTATTGGAACTATTTGTTTCTTGAGGATAGGCTGATATTCTAGTTACTTTCTCTTTGGACTGCCTTTCTTACATCCCAGAGGTTTGGAGAAACATGTTTTCATTTTCATTTTGTTTTAAATTTCCTCTTAATTCCTGGTTGCACTCCATTCATCTCTAGTAGGATGTCATAATCTCCACGTATTTTTGGTCTGTCCAAATATTTCTTACTGTTGACTTCAAGTTTCATAGCTCATGCTCCGAAAAAGTACAGGGTGTGATATCAACATCTTGTACCTGTTTGAGGGCTGATTTGTGGCCACTGATATGATCGTCCCAGGCCTACCATGGCCCATGGGGCAAAGGCCTTGGACGTGATCATCGAGCTATAGTCTGATGGAACGCTCTTAGAACCCTGCCATCTGGGCCGCCCCTGGAACGTCACGTAGCGGGATGTCAGCTGTGCCTTGCAGCATGCCCATGCAGGGGGCTGTTGCGAGCCTGGCATGGTAGCCCCCTCCTTCTCTCTGTGGGTCTCTCCACGCCCCTACACAGAGTTGCGGAGACACAGAGAATGGCCTGGTGTGCAGTTTCACACCACATACTTTATTGACTTCTTACCAGCAAACAGGCCCAGAGCGAGGGTTGCATGCCTTCCACTGGGCAAAGGGAGACAATTCGTCCTTGTAGGGGAGGCCAAGGATCCAGGGGGTGCGGGCAAGTGCCTGGTAGTCCCCACCGGAAGAGTCAATGTGTGGAGACTCGGGTGGGCGGATTAGTGGCTGAGGTTGTAGCATGAGAGAGGGTTGTGAGGAAAGAAGAGATGTATGGAAGTGATAGCTAATGGGTTTACCTGACGCTGGGTGGGTCCACACAGGGCAGGTGGGAAATGGTCATGGTGGCTCCGTGGCCCCAGCCACCGGAGGAGCCTGCCTCCTCGGTGTGGGTGCGGGGGGTACGGGTCCCCCCTACCTCTTCTCTCCCCAACCCTGGGTGTCTCACAGGGATCCCCAGGGCTGCCCGAGGTCTAGCGATTGGATTGTGGGGCACCTCCCCACGGGCACAGCGAGTGGCCCACACTCAGCTGTTGAGAAGGCCGCGTCGGTAGGGCCAGATCCATCGCGGATGGACAGGGGCAGCGGTCTGGGCTGGATTTTTAACATTTTAGTTTTGTCTTTTGGCTGCTGTGGGAGGTTTTTCTCTTTCCTTTTTTGGGCTTGGGTCTTAAAATCAAAACTCTCCACTTCACAGACGCTGGGGCCCCAGGACATGCCCAGCCTATCCCTCGTGGTTATGGTGATAGTGTCCTTGGGAAGGCCTGTGGTGTCGCCCTACCAGGAGGTGCGTTACAGTAATCATGCACCATTTTCACTCTGCACACACCTGTTGGCGTTTCTCTTCTTTCTTCTCCTCTTCCTCCTTTCATGTCAAACTTACTAGGTACTCTATGGGACCTCCCTATGGCTTCTTTCTGATGGAGCAGTTGGTATCGATAGATCCCTGGGGGAGGTTCTGATACTGTTCCCACAGGGTTCGGACCCTTAAGCCTCGGGTCCTTGATGGGGGGGCTCCTTGTGTGGGCAGTGGATTGTTATGGGGGCATGGTTTTGTTGGGGTATAGTGGAGTCTGCGTGGGGATTGTGTGGGGCTGTGGGGTTCGAGGGGATGATCTAGGTGGATGAATGCAATGGGGAATGATTGATTTGTAGGGGAGGTAGTGGGAGTGGGGACCTGAGGGGGAAATCATTGGCGGGGCCTGCGGACAGAGGGCATCCCCTTCCTCTAAGATGCACAAGGAGACGTAAACACTTAAAGGCAAACTCCAGTCTGGGGGTTTGCGGAGACAACTGCCCTGGGGCGGGGTCCCATGTGGTCAAGTGCAGGACCCTGGCTTGGACTGGGGCATTATCTGGGTTTTCATGATAACTTGTGGGTTTCCAAATTGCAAAAGCCTCAAATTAATAGCATAAATTAGAAAAATATATTAACTCACCGAGTGGGTGTCAATCTGACCCGTCCGACCCTCATGGAATCAATGGTGTCCTGGTCCAGCCGTGGCCATTCCGCCTGGGCCCCAGGTCTTAGTTCCTGACCCAATGTCCCGAAAAAACCTCACCCTGCTACTCAGAGGGACCGTTCCCTCTAACCTTTGGGGTTCAGCTCCCATGGCAGCCCTGGAGGGACCCTATCCTAGTGGTCCTCTTCATGTCCGAGTGCCCCGGGGGGGGTGGGGGACCAGAGGTCATCCCAAACACCATACCATGGAGTGGTGTGTTGTTGGCTGCTGTTATGCCCCCCGACTCAGGAATCACCCGGTCCCTACCCAGAATCCCCCGGTCCTCCACTGGGTCCTGATCCACCCCTAGCCCCTCAACCCTCACCCTAACCCGTGTTAGTAGTACCAAAATATGATGTGAATGCCTGCACATACATGTTGACGTCCAGGTCCACCTGCGTGGATGTCCCTGGAGGGAGACAAGTTCCCGCTCTTTATTTTGCTGCGGGAAACCTGGGAGGAGGAGCGGGTCAGGGGGACAAGACTCCGACTGTCACCATGGTGGCTCTCATGGCAGGGAGCCTGGGGCCAACATGGAGTGTGTCCTGCCGCAGCAAAAGAATGCTAAAGACGGAAAGGGAGAAGGGGAAGGAAGGAGGACCTCTGGGAGTGACAACAGTGCTAATGAGAAAGGTTGTGGGGAAGGGGGAAACAGCTGGGGGGGTGTGGGGAGGGTGATGAGGGTCCAGCCTGGGTGTGAGGGTCAGGAGGTCAGTCCAGGTTGGGGAGGGGTCATTCGGGTGTTGTGTCCAAGATTTGCGAATCTCGAGAAACCACTAAGGAGCCGACACTATGCAAACCACACGTGGGTTGTATACAAACTCAAAAAAGGGTTCCAAGGTATACCCCAAACAAGTGGACCAGAGACTTGACCGCGAGGGAGGGGGTTGGTAGCTTAAAGGGCTCGGTTAAGGGACCTCCAGAAGGGCTGGCAGCCAATTCCTCAAGTTTTGTTGTACATTTTTGATAGGGGTCCTCAGGGGCATTGAGCTCTCATTCATTGGGCTTCAGGCCCTTGGCTGGCTTCGGTTTTTTTATTCTATTGTGGGGCTTCTAAGACATTAAAGCTGTCAACTTTTGTTTTATCCAGTAACTGAAGTAATGCAATTTCAGATATTCTTCAAAGGGGCCCTGGGATTTGCTGGACGTGTGCTAACTGAACTTAAAGTAGAAATGGCCATAAGTCTCGCCTCCACGCATCCCGTCCTGGTCCTACTCTAGCTCATGCTCCCCTCCATGGAGCTCCTAAGAGGGGACATTGCAAATGACCCTCAGGCCTGGCAGCCTGGGGTTCGGCGAAAGGCCAGGATTTGGGATCAGGAGACCTCGGGAGCGCGGGCACGTCCGGCAGTGCAGCAGGATTAGATCTTGCAGCATCTATTCCATAAGATGACTCTTGACAACTGGACTTTGTACTAGAAAAAGTTCTCCTTTGTCTTTACCACTTCAGGAGCGATTTAAAGCATTTTTTTGCCCATCTGATTTCTAGTTTATAATGTGGAGACGTAATTTCCTGTTAATACGGGATTAATTACTATCCAGAGTACTGTGTTGAAATATTCTGACACAAGTCATTCAGGGGATGAGGCTTTCTCATTATTTCTTGCCACAGCTCAGTCATTCATCAGGAAAGTGAATCTTTATGGATTTTTTGGGAATAATGAGAGACATTAGTGACAATGGCTTCTTAGTATAAGTGAAGATTCTTCCCTGAGTATTATCCCCTGTTAAAATTGACACTGAAAACACTGTTGAACTCTTTGGAAGGACAAATGTCAAGGAAATAAATGTTATAAATGTAATTTAGATTGCATTGCAATATGGTTTGTCTATATTTACTAGAAAGTATTTTTATCTGATTTTTGTGATTATATCCTTTCATGTTTTCAGGTGAGACGGCATAAAGTGTTAATAAGTGTGTTCTTTCCTTCTTGATATAAAATTCTTACTTATGTTCCATCGAAGGAAATCTTTAAGAATTAAGGCAAAAGTAATCTCAATTATTCTGAAACTATCTTCAACTGGAGGCCTGATAATTTAGAGTCAATTTTCAAATTAAATCTTATTTTTTAGAAAAAAACAAAGCTTCATAGGGAAATTGAGACGATAGTACAGGAGATTCTCAGCAACGTGCACTCAATTTCGCCAATTATTGATATCTTCTAATCGGTACTGGTAAAAAATATTAGCTAATGAATCAAGATTAAAATATTGCAATAACCAAAGACCATAACTTTTTCAGATTTCCTTAGTTTTTGCTAAAGTCACACATCCCTTATATAACAACTCCATTGGTCTCATGTTTTCTAAAGCTCCCCTGGATTGTGACAGTTCTTTCAGCCTTTCCTTGCTGTTGGTGAACTGGAAAAACTTTGAGAACTAGGATTATTGTGTAAAACATTTCCTCAGTTGCGACCATGTCTTGTGTTTATCTCATTGATTGAAATGTTTTTTGGATTATATACAGAGGATTATACTGACCTTTTTATATACAATTAAAGGATAGGATACTAGCAAAAGATTTATCATATATTGGTATAGATCTGATATCTTGATGACGTTAGTGTTAGTTCTCCATAGTAAAGTCATATTTTATTGTATTATTCTTATTATTAGGATTATACTTATAATTATGAAGGATGTTCATAAAGAGATTTTTGTAGAAGGAAGTTACTTATGTTGTATTCCATACATAAGAGTGGGAAGCTATGCTCATGAACTTGAGTGTGGAAAATCTGCACATAACCTTTCTTGTTTTTAAGGTTCCACTTGGACTGAATCTCAGTTATAGCATTTTTAACGTTGGGCCTGACTAGATTTAGTTCTTTTATTTCTACAAGTAAGGGATTCTCTAGTTTTCTGTTGTGATCTTTTTCCAGCCAGATGCTATCTTTATAATCATGGTTTTAAAACTGTAGTAGACATTCATAATATTTGTATTGATGGACTTCATGGCTGTGGTACTTACCTCAGGGTTTTTTATGGAGGTGAAATCTCTCCATCTCATTAGTTTTACCAGAAATAGAAAAGTAGGAAGAAGAGGAAGAAAAGAAAAAACAAGAAAAACAAACAACTGCCTTCCCCCCAAAAGAAATAACCGATTATTTTGGGCCGCTGGTTGTTAAAAGATTCTAAATCAAAAAATAAGAAACAAAATAAAGTACATGAAACTAAAAATAAAGGAAATAGATAGGTACATACATAAAAAGTAAAATAAGGAAATTTATAAAAATAGAATTTCAAAGAAACAAAATGAAAATAAAGCACAAAGTAAAATAGGAAAGATAGAAGCATTACTTTCCAGGCAGAAGCGGAATCACTGCAGCCTCTGTGGTTGAAATCATGGGTGGGCAGGGAGTTGTCTGGTGCGGGGTCTGAGGTTTGGACCAAGGCAGTGATGTTCCAGGTGGCCACATCTGACTGCTGTGTCAGAGCGGGGTTGGGTGTCAGCCCTTTGGGCCTCCCAGCGGGGCAGTGCTGTGCTCTTCCTGAGAATTCGGCGCTGATGGCGGGATGAGGGTGGAGACGCTGGTCCACTGGCTCTGGGGTGAGCATTCACCCCCCAGTCGGCAGGCCCTCACAGAAGGGCACCCCAGCCCCCGGGTCTCCGCCGATTCTCTCTGGAAACCCTGCTTTCACTCTGCCGCATCGAGTCCTTTGTGTTGCTTTTTTTTATTTAGCAGACTGTTGTGCCCAAGATTAGCAAATCTGGGAGAAAAAACCACAAGAAGCTGATTTCCGATGCAAACACATGTGAGATTATTTACCAAGCTTTATCTTGTGTCGAGTATACCCAATCAAAGCGGAGCAGAGACTTGGGTACCCGAGGGAGGGTTGTTAGCTAGTTTTAAGGGGCTGGACTCGGGGACCTCCAGAAGGGCTGGAGGCAATTCTCAATTTCTGTGTGTTGTACATTTTGTATGGGGCTTCGAGGGGGCATTGAGTTCTGTTTCTATTCTAATAGGGGCTTCCTGCCTTGGGCCTGGGCTCAGTTTTGCTTCAATTTGTGGGGGCTTTCTCGGACATTAAGCTGTAAACAGCAAAGGTTCCACAACATGTAAAGGGGACGTCCACACTGTCACTATATGCTGAAGACGGTTGCTGTCGCTTCCCTGCTCTGTGGGCTTCCACCATTCCCCCCCCGGTAATAGAAAAAAGGAAACCCGAGAACCTCCACCAAAACCTGTATTAGAACTAAGGAGTGCGTTCAGTAAAGTCACGGGACACAAACTGACCCGACCGAGAGAGTAGACTTGATGTGACCGGACAATGAGCACTCAGGAAGGAAAGGAAGGACAGAAGGCTTTTCTCAGGAGAATCAAAGAGAATAAATAATGAGATGAAACAAAGGAGCACAAGACTTGGCCTCTGAGCCAAACCAGGCCTGGGAGGCCATCCTGGTCTTGTTTATGTGGGACCCCTCATCTGTGAAAATGTCCGACAGTTCCTGAGCTAACCCTCAGGTCAATGTCATTCCTATTCAAAATCATGGGTGGGCAGATCTTAGAAATAGGAAAAAACCACCCATAACCCCCCCTCCTACCACCCCAAACAAAAATGCCCCGAAAAACAGCAAATTAATAATTGAGACGCATGACATAGTTGGGGACCCAGCACTCTCTATTTCAAATGATATCACAGAGGTACACAGGATTTAACAGTGTGGTTTCTGGGGGCCACCAGGCATGCTCCATCGGTGAAAGCATCCGGAATCCTTGGACCTCACCTCTGGTCCTGATCTAAGGGGTCTTGGTTTCTAGACCTGGCCTGGGGGACCAGGGACGAGCGAGTGGAGCCTACTTAGACAAAACCAGACCCACGGAGGGTTTGGTCCCGGCATAAGCTGATGAGCAAACAGAGATTTCCGAAGGACAGGTGCCTGATACAACGGATTTTTTAACTTAATTTAATTTAAACCGAATTAATAAACGTATAGTGTATTCTTATACTTTAGAGGAAGAATTCAGGATCACCAGTTGGATATTAACAGAGTGCCCCTGACATCCCGTGCCATCCTTCATGCCGGGTCCCTGTCTATCCCCCCTTTCCAGAGACATCAGTTCGTCTATCTTAAGAGACTGTATTACCTGCATATGTTTTCATCTTATTTTTTTTCTTTTCCTTCACAGTAGTTCAGTCCTGCTTTGCTTTATAATTCATCTATGAATGGACACCATAGGTTATTCTCTGTCCTGGGACTGAATTACTTCACTTAACAATCGACCCTTTAGTTCTATCCATCATTTGCAAATGGCAAGATTTTCAGTCTCTTTGATTAGCGAGGGGTAAAAACCAATTTCTCTATCTATGAAAACCAATCATTCTATACTCCCATCATCTTTATCCATTCATGCTGCCTCAGGGGCACCGAGTGACGGTCCTCTCACAGTTGTGGCTACTGTGGACCGGATGTGTGGACATTTGGGGTCAGGTTTGTTCACAGAGTCTCAGCTTCTATCTCGGAAGTAGAAGCCCCAGGGCGTTCACGTGCTAGTCCATGGTCAGCTTGATTTGTAAATTTCCTGAGAGCCTGCACACGTGTTTCCAGGGCGGCAGGCACCAAAACTGTGGTCCGCCCACAGTAGAAGAGGGGTGAGTGAATTGCGGCGAAGTGCTAAAAGTCTGGTCCATATTTCATTTCGCAATCTTCTGGACTCCAATACTTGTCCTTAAGTATTTCTGGTGAAACCAGGGTTGTGGGCTACTATCAGTTGAGATGTTTCTGAAGATAACAGCCCCAGCTGGAGCTCCTGAAAAGGAGGGCAGGTGCGGGCCCATGGCGCAAACCCGCTGCATCCTGCAACAGGAATCATGAAGAGATTCTCCTGCTGAGAATCCAACAGGAGTGGCCCAAGCCAGGACAATTCCCAAGGGGAAAGACCAATTGCGCCGTAGGTTCTCCTCTGTGGCCTTGACTAACAGGAGGCCAGCCTGTGCTGGGGAGGCTCTGAGGATGACGTGGGGAGGTTATGCTGATTGAGCGCAGCCTCCTCAGGAAACCCGTGGGGAGTCTTTCAGGGCGAAATTGGGGCCGCGTTCATGGCTACCAGACCATCGGTCTCCTCAGGACGAGCGGCGGGGTGAGGATTGTGAAAATGGTGGGCCCCGCACCACCCTGACATGAGCCCCTGGGCCGCCTCAGGACTCGGGGAGGCTTCAGGGGAAGATGGGGCCCTCATCCACGCTGACTGGAGCCCGAGCCAACTCAGGACCTGCGTCGAGGCTTCAGGAAATTGTCTCTGCGCCAGCATCCACGCTGAAAGGGAGCCCTATGAGCAGCCTCAGGACCCCTTCAGGGAAGTTGCAGGTAGGAATAGATATAGGCCCCAATCCCCCACTGACAGGAGCCCCTGAGTGTTCAGGGACCTAGAGGAGGCTTCAGGAAGATTTGGGGCGCTGCGTCCACTCTGGCAGGGAGCTCCGGGCCCCTCAGGACATAAGTTGATGCTTTGGAAGATGGGGGCGCCTTCATGGTTACAGGAGGCCCCCGGGCCTCCTCAGAACCATCGGTTGTGAGCTTGGGAGGAACTGGGGCCCACATGGACACAAAAGGGCGCTGATTTCATCATGGGACCCCCAGTGTAGACTTTCGGGAAATATGGGGATGCGGTCCATGCGGTCACGAGACCCCCGCCGTGGTCAGACCCTGTGATGGAGGCCAAGAAAGATGTGGATGACGAATCCCACCACTTGACAGGATTCTTATGGCCCCCAGATGCACTGTGAAGGATGGGATGATTTGCGGCCAACATCCATGCTGACAGGAGCCCCAGCCTCCTTCAGATCTGATGGTGAGGCTGAGGAAAAATGTGGGGCCATGTCAAGATGAGAGGGACCCCCGCCTCCTAGGACCTGCCTTTTGGCTTCGGGACCAACATTGGGGCTTGAGGTCTAGGATGACGCAACCCACAGCCCCCTCCTGCAAGACCCGCGGTGAGTTTTTTTTTTTAATTTTGTATTATTTATGATAGTAACAGAGGGAGAGAGAGAGGGCAGAGGACACAGGCCAGAGGGAGGAAGCAGACTCCATTTTTGCACCGGGGAGCCCGACATGGCTTCGATCCGGGTCTCCAGGCATCGCGCCCCTGGGCCAAAGGCAGCGCCAAAACCCCGGCGCCACACAGGGGATCACCCCGCGGTGAGGTTTTTTAGGGGGCGTTGGGGCCATTGTCCATGCTGACAGAGCCCCAGCCTCCTGGACAAAGAGTGTGGAGGCTTCCAGAGGCATGTGAGGCATTACTCCACGGGTGACAGGAAGACCCGGGTTTTGTTCCTCAAGGACCCGCGACTATGACTCTGGAACACGTGGGGCACGTCTTTTCCCCTTTCTTTCTTTTCTTTCTCCTTTTATTCTTTTTTGCTTTTTTTTCTTCCTTTTTCTTTTTCTTTTTCTCTTCTCTTTTTTCTTCCTACTCTCTTTTTCTCCTTTTCCCAATACAACATGTTTTTGGCCACTCTGCACAGAGCAAAATGACTAGAAGGAAAAACTTCACCTCAAAAGAAAAAAAAACAGTCCTCTCTCCCACAGAGTTACAAATGTTACAACTCAATGTCAGAAAACCAATTCAGAGCACTATTATACAGCTACTGGTGGCTCTAGAAAAAAGCATAAAGGACTCAAGAGACTTCATAACTGCAGAATTTAGATACAATCAGGCAGAAAGTAAAAAACAATTGAATGAGATGCAATCCAAACTAGAATTCCTAATGACGAGGGTTAACGAGGTGGAAGAACGAGTGAGTGACATAGAGACAAGTTGATGGCAACGAGGAAAACTGAGGAAAAAAGAGACAGACAATTAAGAGACCAGTTAAGACATATTAAGGGAAATAAACGACAGCCTGAGGAAGAAAAACCACCTATGTGTAATTGGGGATCCTGAGGGCGCTGAAAGGGACAGAGGGACAGAATATGTATTTGAACAAATCCTAGCTGAAAACTTTCCTAATCTGGGAAGGGAAACAGGCATTCAGATCCAGGAAATAGAGAGATCCCCCCTAAAATCAATAAAAACAGTCCAACACCTCGATTTAATAGTGAGCTTTCAAATTCCAAAGATAAAGAGAAGATGCTTAAAGCAGCAAGAGACAAGAAATCCCTGACCTTTATGGGGAGGAGCAGACCTCTCCACAGCGACCTGGCAGCCCAGAAAGTGCTGGCTGGATATATTCAGGGTCCTCCATGAAATAACATGCAACCAAGAATACTTTATCCAGCAAGGCTCTCATTCAAAATGGAAGGAGAGATAAAGAGCTTTCAAGACATGCAGGAACTGAAAGAATATGTGACCTCCAAACCAGCACTGCAAGAAATTTAAGGGGGACTCTTAAAATTCCCCTTTAAGAAGAAGTTCAGTGGACAATCCACAAAACAAGGACTGAATAGATGTCATGATGACACTAAACTCATATCTGTTGATAGTAACTCTGAACGTGAATGGGCTTAATGACCCCTTCAAAGGCGCAGGGTTTCAGACTGGATGAAAAATCAGGACCCAACTCTTTGCTTTCTACAAGAGACTCATATTAGACAGAAGGACACCTACAATCTGAAAATAATGGGTTGGAGAACCATTTACCATTCAAATGGTCCTCAAAAGAAAGCAGTGAAAAAAAAAAAAGAAAGAGAGAAAGTAGTGGTAGCCATCCATATATCAGATAACTAAAATTTCCCCTATATCAGAACAAGACAGGGATGTTCACTCTCACCATTGCTATTCAACATAGTCTGGAAGTCCTAGCCTTAGCAGTCAGACAGCAAAAAGACATTAAAGGCATTCAAATTGGCAAAGATTAAGTCAATCATCTCTCCTCTTCTCAGATGACATGATACTCTACTTAGAACACCCAAATGCCTCCACACCAAGATTGCTAGACTCATACAGCAATTTGGTAGCATTGCAATATAAAAAACTCAATATCCAGAATCAATGCTTTCTATACACTGACAATGAGACTGAGGAAAGAGAATTAAGGAGTCAATTTCATTTACAGTTGCACCAAAATCAAAGATACCTAGGAATAAACCTAACCAAGGAGGTAAATGATCTATACCCTAAAAACAATAGAACATTTCTGAAAGAAATGAGGAAGACACAAAGAGATGGAAAAGAATTCCATGCTCATGGATTGGCAGAATTAATATTGTGAAAATGTCAATGTTACCCAGGCAATGTACACGTTTAATGCAATCCCTATCAAAATACCATGGACTTTCTTCATAGAGTTAGAACAAATTATTTTAAGATTTGTGTGGAATCAGAAAAGACCCCGAAAGCCAGGGGAATTTTAAAAAAAAAACCATATCTGGGGGCATCACAATGTCAGATTTCAGGTTGTACTACAAAGCTGAGTCATCAAGACAGTGTGGTACTGGCACAAAAACACACATAGATCAATGGAAGAAATAGAGAACCAGAAGTGGACCTTGACTTTATGGTCAACTAATATCGATAAAGGAGGAAAGACTATCCATTGGAAGAAAGACAGTCTCTTCAATAGATGGTGCTGGGAAAATGGATACCCACCTTCAGAAGATGAAACTAGACCACTCTCTTTTCACCATAAACAAAGATAAACTCAAAATGGATGAAAGATCTAAATGTCAGACAAGTCCATCAAAATCCTAGAGGTGAAACACAAGTAACACCCGTTTTAAACTTGGACACAGCAACTTCTTGAAACGTACATCCATGAAGGCAAAAGAAACAAAAGCAAAATTAACTATTGTGGCTTCATCAAGATAAGAAGCTTTTGCACAGCAAAGGATACAGTCAACAAAACTGAAAGACAACATACAGCATGGGAGAAGATATATGCAAAAGACGTTTCAGATAAAGGGCTAGTTTCCAAGATCTATAAAGAACTTCTTAAAATCAACACCAAAGAGACAAACAATGCAATCATGAAATGGGCAAAAGACATGAACAGAAATCTCACAGAGGACGACACTGACATGGCAACATGCACATGAAAACATGCTCTACATCACTTGCCCTTAGGGATACAAATCAAAACCACAATGAGATACCACCTCACACCAGTGAGAATGAGGAAAGTTAACAAGGCAGGAAACTACAAATGTTGGAGAGGATGCGGAGAAAAGGGAATCCCTCTTACACTGCTGTTGGGAATATGAACTGGTGCAGTCACTCTGGAAAACTGTGTGGAGGTTCCACAAAAGTGTTAAAAATAGACCTGCCCGATGACTCAGCATTTGCACTATTGGGGATTTACCCCAAAGATTCAGATGCAATGAAAAGCCAGGACACCTACACCCCGATGTTTATAGCAGAATGTCCACAATAGCCAAACAGTGTCAGGAGCCTTGGTGTCCATCGAAAGATGAATGGATAAAGAAGATGTGGTTTAGTATACAATGGAATGATATTCAACCATTAGAAACGACAAATACCCAACATTTGTTTCAATGTGGATGGAACTGGAGGCTATTATGGAGTGAAGTAAGTCAATCGGAGAAGACAAACAGTGTATGTTTCTCATTCCTTTGGGGAATATAAATAATAGTGAAAGGGAATATAAGGGAATGGAGAAGAAACGTTTGGGAAATATCAGAAAGGGAGAGAGATCATAAAGACTCCTAACTCTGGAAAGAACTAGCAGTGCTGGAAGGGGAGGGGGCAGGGGGTGGGGGTGAATGGGTGACGGGCACTGAGGGGGACACTTGACGGGATGAGCACTGCGTGTTATTCTGTAGTTGGTCAATTGAACACCAATAAAAAATAAATTTATTTTAAAAAAAGATCAAACAACTGCATATTTATGCTGCCAACATGGGAGTACCGAAATATAGAAACCAATTAACAACAAACGTACAGGAACACACTGATAATAATACAATGACTGGGGATTTTAACACCCCCTTATGGCAATGGACCGATCGTCTATGCAGAAAATCAACAGGGGAACAATAGGCTTGACACACTGGACCAAAGTGACTCAACAATATAGTCTGAACATTTCTTCCTAAAAGCAGAATAAAGGGATCCCTGGGTGGCATAGCGGTTTGGCGCCTGCCGTTGGCCCGGGCGTGATCCTGGAGACCTGGGATCGAATCCCACATTGGGCTCCCAGTGCATGGAGCCTGCTTCTCCCTCTGCCTGTGTCTCTACCTCTCTCTCTCTCTCTCTCTCTGTGACTATCAAAAATAAATTAAAAAAAATAAAAAATAAAGCAGAATACACATTCCTTTCAAGTGCAATGGTTCACTTCTCCAGAATAGATTATATCATGGACCACAAATCAGCCTCAACAGGTACAACAGGTACAAGAAGGATGGGTACACACCATGTATATTTTCGGACAACGACGCTATGAACTTGAAGTCGACAGTACGCAAAAATTTGGACAGACCAAATATTTGTGGAGATTATGATCATCCTACCAGAGAAGGAATGGAGTAACCAGGAAATTAAAGAGGAAATTTAAAACAAATGAAATGAAAACATGTTTCTTCAAACCTCTAGGATTGTAGCAAAGACAGTCCTTAGAGGGAAGTAGATAGCAATACAGGCCTACCTCAAGAATCAAGAAGTCTCCAATACACAACCCAACACTACACCTAAAGGAGCTGGACAAAGGAATAGGGAACAATCTAAAGCCTCCTTAAGAAGGAAAAATAAAGATGAGAGCAGAAATAATCAATACAGAAACAACAAAACAGTAGAATGGAATAATGAAACTAAGACTGGTTCTTCAAAATAACTAAGAAAATGGATCAAGCCCTAGCCAGCCTATCAACAAGAAACAGAAAGAACTAATAAATAAAATCACAAAAGAGAGAAGAGAGATCACAATCAACACCAGAAAATAAGACAATTATAAGTGAATACTATAAAAGATTATACGCTCAACCAACCTGGGAGACCAGGAAGAATTGGAGAGATCCCTAGAAATGTGCAAACAAGCAAAACTGAAGAGGAAGACATAGAAAATGTGACTAGACCCATAACTAGCGGAGGAATTGAATCAGCAAGTCACCTGGGTGCCTCAGTGGTTGAGCATCTTGCTTTGGCTCAGGTCATGATCCCGGGATCCTGGGAATCATGTCCCACATCAGGCTCCCTGCGTGGAGCCTCATTTTCCCCCCTGCCTATACCCCTGCCTCTCTGTGTCTGCATGAATACATGAATAAAATATTTAAAAAAGAAAAAAAAAGATAAAAGATGAGAAAGGACCCAAATAAAATCACAATGAGATAAGAGAATAACAACCAAAACTAGAAAAATAAAACGTTTATAAGAGAACATTATGAAAAATATAGGCCAGCAACCTAGAACCTGGAAGAATAGATCAATTCCTGGAAATATATAACACAGCAAAAATGAAAAAAGGAAGAAATAAGAAACTAGAAACACACAGATAACCAGCAGCGAAATTGAATCAGCAATCAGGAATCTCCCAACAGGAGATGCTTAGATCAATAGAATAGAATGGGAATGCGAAACAAGATACAAACCTGTTACTCTATGATCCATTAATCGACAACAAGGCAGCAGGGAATATCCAATGGCACAAAGACAGTCTCTTCAACAAACCCTAACCTTGACCCCAGGATAAGAACAAATGGTGTTGGGAAAACCAGGCAGCCACATGGCAGAAGGAATGAAACTGGACCACTTTCTTACACACTATATATAAAAAAATAATTCAAAATGGATGAAAGACCTAAATGTGAGACCCTGAAACCATAAAGAAAAAGAAGAAAAGATAGGCAACAACGTCTTTGACGTTGGCCATTGGATTTCTTTCTAGATGTGCCTCTGAGTTGAGGGAAACAAAAGCAAAAATACTCTGGGACTCATCAAATTCAAAAGCTTCTGCAAAATGAAAGAACAACCAACGCTAAAAGGCAACATACAAAATGAAAGGAGATATTTGTAAATAACACATCCATAAACAGTTAGTATGCAAAATACGCCAAAGCAAATATAAATCTCAACCTCCTAAACACAAATTATCCAACTGCAGATGGGTAGAAGAATGAATGGAACTCTGTCTCTGACAAGACATCCAGATGGGCCACCAGACACCGAAAGACACACCGCGCACACATCATCAAGGGAAAATTCAAATGAAATCCACAATAAGATGTCACCTGACAGCCGACAGAATGGCTAAAATTAACAACAGAAGAACAAACAGGTGTTGTTGAGGCTATAGAGAAGAGGGAGCCCCCTTACACTCCTGGTGGGCATGCGAACAGTTTGCAGCCACTGTGAAAAACACTGTGGAGGGGTCCTCGAGACGTTAAAAATAGGGGATTCCCTGGTTGGTACAGCGGTTTGTACCTGCCTTTGGCACCCATGTCGCGATCCTGGAGACCTGGGATCGAATCCCAACGTCGGACTAACAGTGCAACGGAGCCTGCTTCTCCCTCTGCCTGTGGCTCTCTGCATCCTCTCTGGTGACTATCATAAAAAAAATTAAAAAAGAAGTATTAAAAATAGCGCTACCCTAACGATTCCAAAAATTGCAGAGCTAGGTATTTTACCCCCGAGGATACAAAAGTCTTTTAGTAGATTCTAATTAGGACACGCAGACCAGTGTTTGTAGCAGCATTATCAACAACAGCCAAACTGTGGATAAAGCCCAGATGTCCATCGACTGATGAATGGGCAGAGACGATGTGGTAAATATACCCACTGCGACATCACTCGGCCATCAGAAGCGCTGAAAGAAGCCATTTACCAATGATGTGGGAGAAGTGGAAAGGACTTATGCTTAATGAAACTCAGTCAGTCAGAGAAAGATATGAAATACCATACAATTGCATTCGCATGTGAACTTTAAGAAACCAGACAAACTGGCAAAGGGGCAGAGGGGGGGGATGAGAGAAGCAAACAAAAAAACACACTCTTAACCACAGAGAATCAGCTAATAAATACCAGAGGAAGGTGAGGGAGATGGGGAATCAGGGGGATGGGGATAGTGGAGGGCACCTGTGGCCAGTACCAGGCGTTGTAACCAAGAGTTGAGTCACTATGTGGTAAACCTGAAACTATATCATACTGTGTTTACAAACAGGAATTCAAGTAAAACTTTAAAAGAATAATTGGTAGTATTGATGAAACATGTACGCACTAGAGATAAAATCAGAAAGGCAACTGAAAATCCAAATAAAGAGTCTTTAGAGCCACAAATCCCCTCCTAGCTCAGCTCGGGAGAAGCCTGCCATGTCTATTCTGACACCATCAAAAGCCTGGATTTTGATTCTCTGGGGAGGCCACTGACTTGGTGGAGTCAGGCTATCTTTGAACCCAAAACCTAAATAGAGTGCATAAAACTAAACGGCCCAAGATGCTAGGAGTCCCAGTGCAGGCACATGCCAAGTCCCAAACTCTAACCATACACAGACATAACCCTAACCCTACACTTAATTGTAATGTTAACCTAACCCTTAAACAAGACCCATCACTAATCGAAACCCAACACAAACCCCAAGACCAAAACACATTCACTGAACCTTCCTGCCAACCCTCACCCTAACTCCTAAATGCAGGTGCACCTAAACTTAGGTTTCCTTAACCCTGACCTCTACATTAAATCTAACACGAACCCTAACCTCTAACCCTATCCTTAAAATAAGGTATTCAAATCCTATTCCTAACCTTAACCTGTACCCTAACCCTAACCCTCTAATACTAATCCTATCTCATACCGCAAACTGTACCCTAAGCCATACCCTAAAGCCAACCCCTAACCCACTCCCTAACCCTATATCTTGCCCTTTTCCAAAACCGTACCCTGACCCTGACCTGACCCTAACCCTAAACCCTAACCAAACACTAACACTACTAACCCTAGCCCTAACCCCTATCCTAATCCTAACCCTCGCCCTAACCCTAAACCTAGCCCTAACTTTAACTCTAACCCTTAACTCTAACCCCTAACTCTAACCCCTAACCATAACTCACACCCTAACCCCTAACCCTAACTGCAAAACCTAAGCCCAACCCTAACTCTAACCGTAACCCTATCCCCAACTCCTAACCTCCTGCCCTCATCCCTAGAGCCTAAACCCTAACCCTAACACTAAATCCTGTCCCTTACCCTAACCACCATCCTAACTCTTAATACTGACCAATACCCTTATGCCTCACCTAACCTCTAATTCGTAACCATAAGCATAATCACTAACCCTAACATCTAACCTAACGCTAACCACCAACTTCCTCCCCTCCCCTAACCCTACCATTCATTATACCTTTTCACTTACACTGTGGTTCTGAGGAGTTCCTTCTGATATGGACGGGGCCCCCAATGGCTCCTCCAGATTCCTCCAAGGGGTCCTGAGGAAGCCGGGTTCCTGTGAGTGTGGTCATGGCCCCACGTGTTCCTGAGTCATAGTCAGCGGGTCCTGAGGACGCTGGGTCTCCTGTCACTGTGGACTATGCCTCACATCCTCTGGAAGCCTCACAGCAGGTCCTCAGGAAGCCGGGGGCTCCTGTCAGCCTGGACATGGCCCCACGTCCCCCAGAAAACTCACCGCAGGTCCTGAGGAGGCTGTGGGCTCCTGTCAGCATACACGCAGCCCCTTATGTCCCGAAGCCAAAGTGCAGGTCCTGAGGAAGACAGGGTTCCTGTCGGCATTGACGTGGTCCCACATTTTCCTCAAGCCTCACCATAAAACCTGAGGAGGCTGGGGGCTCCTGTCACCATGGACGTGGCCTCAAAGCTTCCCAAACCTACACAGTGTGTCCTGAGGAGGCTGGAGACTCCTGTCATTGTGGATGGGGCACTCACAGTTTTCTTAGGCCTCACCACAGGCCCTGACAAAGCTGGGGTCTTCTGTCCACATGGACGCATCCACATATTTCCCCAAGTCTACACCAGGGGTCCTGAGGAAGTCAGCGTCCTGTTGTGTCCGTGTGGCCCCCAAGTCCTCCTGAAGCGTAGCCGAGGGTTCGAGGAGGCCAGGGCTCCTGTAACCATGAATGCGGCCCCCCGCTTCCAGAAGCCTCAACTTATGTCCTGAGGGGCCCGGGAACTCCTGCAGAGTGAACGCGTCGCCACATCTTCCTGAAGCCTCCCCACAGTTCCTGAGGGCTGCTCTGGGGCGCCTGTCAGCGTGGATGAGGGCCCACAATTTCCTGAAACCTCCCCCGCCAGTCCTGAGGTGCTCAGGGCTTCCTGTCACCGTGAATGTGGGCTCACATCTTCCTGAAGCCTCCCCGCGGGGCCTGAGGCGGCCCAGGGGCTCCTGTCAGGGTGGATTCGGGCGCACATCTTCCTAAAGCCTCAACGCGGGTCCTGAGGAGGACCGTGGTTCCTGTCAGCATGAATATGGCCCAATTTTCCCCTGAAGACTCCCCCGCGGGTCCTGAGGAGGCTGCAGCTCATCAGCATAGATGGGTCCCCATGTCTTCTGCAGGCCTCCCCAGCACAGGCTGGCTCCTGTTAGTGCAGGCAGAGGAGGCCTACTGCACATGCGTGCCCCATGGGAGGGGCCTGGGCTCAGGCGCCCCCTGCGGGATGCTCTGGTGCTACAGGAGACTGTGCAGGAGACAGCAGGTGCTCTATGGGCCCCACCTGCCTCCTTTCAGGCTCCAGCTGGAGCTGTTAGCTTCGGAAACATCTCACTGAAAAGGAGCACAACACCCAGCTTCCCAGAAATACTTAAGGACAAGGAATTGGAGCCCACAGGACGTGAAATGAAATGTGGACCAGACTTTTACCACGTCCTGCAAAACTCACTCAACCGTCTTCCACTGTGGGCAGGACCGCGGGTTGGTGCAGCCATCCTGGAAACAGAATGGAGGCCCCTCAGGAAGTTACAAATAGAGCCGCCCTGTGACCAGCAGGTGAACGGCCTGGAGCTCACTCCGAAGATACAGATGCAGTGAGACTTGGGACACCTGCACCCCTATGTCCACAGCAGCTGGGTCCACAGTAGCCACAGTGTGGGAGGAGCCTCGGTACCCTCTGCCAGATGATGGATAAAGAGGATGGGAGATAGATGATGGTCATAGAGAGAGGAATGGTACTCAGCTATCAAAGAGAAGGAAATATTTCCATTTGCAATAATGTGGATAGAACTAAAGGGATCATGTTAAGTGAAGTAAGTCACTCGGGAAAGAGAATGACCGTGTGGTTTCATTCATAGGTGGAATTCAAGAAGCAAAGCAGATGAACAACTGTGAAGGGAAGGAAAAACAAATAAGATGAAACAGATGCAGGAAATACAGATCCTTAATGATAGGAAACAACTGAGGGTAGCTGGAGGGGGCAGATAACAGGGGACAGGCATGAAGGAGGGCACGTGATGTCTCGAGCACTGCTGTTATCTCCAACTGATGAATCCCTGAATTCTTCCTCTGAAAGTATAATACACTATACGTTAATTAATTGGGTTTAAATTAAGTTAAAAAAAATCAGTTCTTTCAGAGCACATTTCCTTCTGGATTCTCTATTTTGCTCATTCAGCTTATGCCGGGACCACCCCCCGTGGGTCTGGTTGGTCTACGTAGCTCCACGCCTCATCCTTGGCCCAGCATACGGCTAGAACTCAGAACCCCTGAGATCAGGACCGGAGGTGAGGTCAGGAGTCGGATGCTTAACCAACGGAGCCAGCCAGGAGCCTGAGAACCACACTGCTTTATCTCTGTGACATCTTTTGAAATAGGAAAGTGCTGCGTCCCACTCTGTCATGCTTCTCCAATACTGGTTTGCTGTCCGGGGTCATTTGTTGTAGGGGTTGGATGTTATGGGTTTTTTTTTTCCTATTTCTAACATCTGCCACCATGATTTTGATAGGAATGACATTGAAACTGAGGGTGGCTTCAGGAACTGCGGACATTTTCACAAGATGAGGCTCCCACCCAACAAGCCCAGGACGGCCTCCCAGAGCCTGGTTTGGCTCAGTGCACAAGTCTTGTGCTCCTTTGGTTCAGTCTCATTATTTATTTTCCTTGATGCTCCTGAGAAGGGCGTCACATCCTTCATTTCCTTCCTGAGTGCTCATTGTCAGGACACAGCAAGGCTACTCTGCTCTGTAGGGTCAGTTTGTGTCCCGTGACTTTTGAACTCACTCCTTAATTCTAACAGGATTTGGTGGAGGCTCTCGGGTTTCTCGTTTCTAGTACCTCTTCTTCAGCTTATAGGGACAGTGTGACGTCCCCCTTCCAGGTGTGGAACCTTTGCTGTTTACAGCTTAATGTCCTAGAAAGCCCCACAATTGAATCAAAACTGAGCCCAGGCCAAGGGCAGGAAGCCCATATTAGAATGAGAACAGAGTTCAATTCCCTTGAAGGCCCCATATCAAAATGTAAACAGAACTTGAGGAATTGCTTCTGCCCTTCTGGAGGTCCCGGAGACCAGCCCTTAAAACTAAGCTAAACCCACCTCAGGGTCCAAGTCCCTGCTCTGCTGTGTCGGATATACTTGGATACAAGATCGAGCTTGTAAATAACCCCTCGTGTGTTTGCATTGGTGTCGGCTTCTTGGTGGTTTCTCATATTCGCAATCTTGGGCACAACAGTCTGAGGTAAAAAACAAAACCAAAGAAACTCGGACGCGGGCAGAGTGAAAGCAGGGTTCTGAGAGAAGCGGCAGAGACCCGGGGGCTTGGCGGCTCCTTTGGTTCCTGCAGGCTGTAGACTGGGGGGCGGAATCCTCAGCCCCAGAGCCAGAGGACCCAGTGTCCCCACCCGCATCCCCCCATCAGCGCCCAGTCTCAGGGAGCAGCACAGCGCCGCCCGCTGGAGTCCAGAGATGCTGACGCCCACCCCGTCTCTGATCCCCGCAGGTGCATATCCCAGGCAGATGTGCACCTGACAATCTGCACCACATCCCATCCCCAGACCCCACACAGACCACTCGCTTCCACCAAGTTGTCAGACCACAGAGGCTGCAGAGCTTCAGCTCTGCCTGGAAAGTATGGTCTAGCTTCCTTTGTACTTTGTGCTTTATTTTCATTTATTTTCTTTGATTCTTTTATATTAATTGCCTTACTTTAATTTTTATGTATGTACCTTATAAATTTCTTATTTTTACTTTCATAGTATTTTAATTGTGTTTCTTTTCTTTAATTTTTTCAATTTATTTATGATAATCACAAACAGAGAGAAAGAGAGAGAGAGAGACAGAGAGAGGTAGAGACACAGGCAGAGGGAGAAGCAGGCTCCAAGCACTGGGAGCCCGATGTGGGATTTGATCCAGAGTCTACAGGATCGTGCCCTGGGCCAAAGGCATGCACTAAACCGCTACGCCACCAGGGATCACTTTAATTGTTTCTATTTTGGGAGTAGAATCTTTTAACAAGCAGGCCAAAGTAATCTGTTGTTTTTTATTTTTTTGGGGGGAGGGCAGTTGTTATTGTTTTTCTTGAATTTCTTTTTCTTCCTACTTTCTTTTCTGGAAAAAATAATGAGATGGAGAAATTCACCTCCATAAACTAACATGAGGTTCTAATCACAGCCAGGAAGATCATCAATACACATACATGATGTCTAACTACAGTTTAAAACAATGATTATAAAGATAGCAGCTGAGCTGGATAAAGAGCACAGAAGAAAACTAGAGAAACGTTTACTGTAGAAATAAAAGAATGAAAATCTAGTCAGGCCAATGTTAAAAATGCTATAACTGAGATGCAGTCCCAAGTGGAAACTTTAAAAACAAGAAAGGTTATGGACCACAGAGACAGATGTAGGGAAGTCAGCCACTTATTAAAACATTAACATTCATACCATAGGAGACTCAGAAGATGAAGAGAGAGAAAAGGTGGGACTTGCTTAGACACTAGAAACAAATTCCCACCATGTACTTCAAGGTGGATGGAACTGGAAGGTATTATGCTGAGTGAAGTAAGTCAATCGGAGGACAAACATTGTATATTCTCATTCATTTGGGGAATATAGATAATAGTGAAAGGGAATATAAGGGAATGGAGAAGAAATGAGTGGGAAATATCAGAAAGGGAGACAGAACATAAAGACTCCTAACTCAGGGAAATGAACTAGGGGTGATGGAAGGGGATGATGGCGGGCGGTGTGGGTGAATGGGTTATGGGCACTGAGGGGGGCACTTGACAGGATGAGCAGTGGGTGTTATTCTGTATGTTGGCAAATTGACACCAATAAAATATAAAAATATTATTAAAAATAAAGGAAGAATTAACGAAAGAAAGAAAGAAAAAAAGAAAGAAAGAAAGAAGAAGAAAGAAAGAAAGAAAGAAAGAAAAGAAAGAAAGAAAGAAAGAATGAGTGGCACCTGTGTGGCTCTGTCAGTTAAGCTTTTCCCTTAGGCTCAGATCATGTTCCAGGTCACAAGGAAGGCTCCCTGTTCAGCAGGGAACCTGCTTCTCCCTCTCCCTCTGCCCCTCTCGTTCATGCCTTATCTCTCCTCTCTCTCTCAAATAAATAGAAAACATCTTTGAAAAAGAAACAAATAAACCTACAAGGAAGAGAAATCGCCCATTTAGAAGAATTTCAAACAATTTGTGAAGACATTCCAGCCTCAAGTTCATGAGCATAGCTTCCCACTCTTAAGTGTGGAATACACATAGTAACTTCCTACTACAAAATATAATATGAAAAACTTAAAATATTGATAATATAATAATAATTAATAATAATAATAATCAGTTTACTATGGAGAAAGCTGACAAACACTACCTCAGCAAGATGATCAGATCGATACCAAGACTGATAAATCATGTTGATAGTATCTATCCTTTATATGATATAATGAAAATGGCAGTATATCTCTGTATATAATCCACAACAACAGTTCAGTCGTGAGATAAACAACAGACATGGCCCAGCTGAAGGAAATTTTACAAAATACTCTACTTCTCAAAGTGTTCCAGTTCAACAACAAAAAGGAAAGGCTGAAAGACTGTCACAATCCAGAGGAGCCTAAGGAAACATGAGGACAAATGGAATGTGATATGAGGGATGGAAACTTAGCAAAAACTAAGGAAATCTGTATAAAGTATGGTCTTTGTTTTCGTTTTTGTTTTTGTTTTTTGTTTTTGGTCTTTGTTTAAAGCGAATTTTTTAATATTGATTCATTAGTTAATATTTGTACCATACTAATATAAGATATCAATAATTGGAGAAATTGAGTGCAAGTGCATGTGAATGCTGTGTACTATCTTCTCAATTTCCCTATAAATCTTTGTTTTTTTCCTAATAAATAAGATTTATTTTGAAAATTGACTTAAATGAATGAGGCTCCAAATGTGAAGACATTTTTAGAATAGTTGAATTAACTTTTGCCTTATTCTTAAAGAGTTCCTTTGATGGAAACAAAGTAAGAATTTTAGATCAGAAGGAAAGAAAAACACTTATGAACACGTACAATGCCTCCTCAACCTGAAAAGCAGGAACGGATAATAGCAAAAATCAGATAAAAATACTTCTATTGTAATAGACACCATATTGCAAGTGCATTTAAAATTAGCAGCGCATAACATTTATTCCCTTGACATTTGTCTTCCAAAGAGTTCACAGTGTTTCAGTGTCAGTTGAAACAGGGGAAGAATCTCAGGGAAGAATCCTTCACATAATAATAGGACCATTGGTAATAATGTCTCTCAGTTCATTCCAAATCCATAAAGATGCATTTCCTGATGAGTGACTGAGCTGTGAGGAAAGAGATGAGAAACCCTCATCCCTCTGAATTACTTGTGTCAGAATATTTTCACCATAGTACCACGGATAGTAAATTATCCTTATTAACAGGAAATATGTCTCAGATTGGAATCTGAGCAATCAGATGGGCAGAGAAAAATTGCTTTGACTTGCTCTTCATCTTTTAAAGACAAAGGAGAGCTTCTCTATGTACAAAGTCAGTTGTCAAGATAGCCTTAGGGAATAAGAGTCTGCAGCATGGAATCCCGCTGCACAGCTGGGAAGCCTGTGCCCCAGGTCTTCCTGATCCCAAATCCCTGGGCCTGTCCCCCAACAGACGCTACCATGCTGAGGTCATTTGCAATTGCTCTCTTAGGAGCTCTCGGGAAGGGGGAAGGAGATAGTTAGGATGGAACGGGAAGCATGGAGGCCAAGAAAATTAAGGCCATTCCAATTTAAATTCAGTGTTAGCCCAAGTCCACCCATCCCAGGTCCCTGTGAAGAAGAGCTGAAATTTACATTACTTCAGTTACAGGAAAAAAACAAAAGTTTACAGCTTAATGACCTAGAAAGCCCCACAATAGAATCAAAACTGAGCCCAGGCCAAGGACAGGAAGCCTCTATTAGAATGAGAACAGAGCTCAATGCCCTTGAATGTCCCATATCAAAATGTAAGCAGAACTTGAGGAATTGCTCCAGCCCTTCTGGAGGTCTCTGAGACCAGCCCTTAAAACTAAGCTAAAACCCGCCTCGGGATCCAAGTCCCTGCTCCACTCTGTTGGGTATACTTGGACACAAGCTCGAGCTTGTAAATAAACGCACGTGTGTTTGAATCAGTGTCGGCTTCTCCGTGGTTTCTTGGATTCGCAGTCTTGGGCACAACACTCTGAGATAAAAAAAACAAAACCAAAAGAAGCTCGGACACAGGTAGAGTAAACGCAGGTTTCTGAGAGAATCAGTGAGACCCGGGGGCTTGGGGGCTCTTCTGTGGAGGCCCATGCAGACTGGGGGACCAGATGCTCAGCCCCAGATCCAGAGGACCCAGAGACCCCACCCGCATCCCGCCCATCAGGGGGGGTCTCAGGGAGCAGCACTGCACCGCCCACTGGATGCTAGAGGTGCTGTCGCCCACCCCGCCTCTGACCCCGCAGGTGCATCTACCACGCAGATGTGCACCTGATAATCAGCACCAGAGCCCATCCCCAGACCCTGCACAGACCACTCACTGCCACCATGTTGTCAGACCACAGAGGATGCAGAGTTTCAGCTCTGCCTGGAAAGTAGGATCTAGGTTCCTTTGTACTTTGTGCTTTATTGTCATTTATTTTCTTTGATTTTTTTTTATTAATTGCCTTATTTTAATTTTTATGTATGTACCTTATATATTTCTTATTTTTACTTTCATGGTACTTTAATTGTGTTTCTTATTTTGGGATTTAGAATCTTTTAAAATGCAGGCCAAAATAATCTGGTGTTTTTTTTGGAGGGCAGTTGTTATTGTTTTCCTTGGTTTTTCTTTTTCTTCCCTCTTTCTTTTCTGGAAAAGGTAATGAGATGGATAAATTCACCTCCATAAAATAACATGAGGTAGTACTCACAGCCTGGAAGTCCATCAATACACATATATGATGTCTAACTACAGTTTAAAACAATGATTATAAAGATAGCATCTGGGCTGGAAAAAGAGCACAGAAGAAAACTAGAGAATCCCTTACTGCAGAAATAAAAGAACTAAAATCTAGTCAGGCCAACGTTAAAAATGCTATAACTGAGATGCAATCCCAAGTGGAAGCCATAAAAACAAGAAAGGCTATGGACCACAGAGACAGACGTAGGGAAGTCAGCCACTTATTAAAACAATAATATTCATATCTTAGGAGACTCAGAAGATGAAGAGAGAGAACAGGTGGGCCTTGCTCAGCCATTAGAAACGACAAATACCCACCATTTGCTTCAACGTGAATGGAACTGGAAGGTATTATGCTGAGTGAAGTAAGTCAATCGGAGAAGGACAAGCATTGTATGTTCTCATTCATTTGGGGTTTATAGATAATAGTGAAAGGGGATATAAGGGAACGGAGAAGAAATGTGTGGGAAATATCAGAAAGGGAGACAGAACATAAAGACTCCTAACTCAGGGAAATGAACTCAGGGAAATGAACTCAGGGAAATGAAATGAGGGCGGGTGGTGGGTGTGAATGGGTGATGGGCATTGAGGGGGGCACTTGATGGATGAACACTGGGTGTTTTTCTGTATGCTGGCAAATTGAAAACCAATAAAAAATAAAATTATTATTAAAATAAAATAAAAGAAAGAAAGAAAGAAAGAAAGAAAGAAAGAAAGAAAGAAAGAAAGAAAAAAGAAAGAGAGAGTGGCACCTGGATGTTCATTCAGTTAAGCTTCTGCTGTAGGCGCAGATCATGATCCAGGTCCCAAGGCAGGCTCCCTGTTTAGCAGGGAACCTGCTTCTCCCTCTCCCTCTGCCACTCTCGCTCATGCTTTTTCTCCTCTCTCTCTCATATAAATAAATAACATCATTGAAAAAGAAACAAACTCAGAAGGAAGAGAAATCTCCCATGTAGAAGAATTTCAAACAATTCGTGCAGACATACCACACTCAAGTTCATGAGCATAGCTTCAAACTTTTATGTGTGCAATATACATAGTAACTTCCTTCTGCCAAATATATTATGAAAAACCTAAAATAATAATGATAATATAATAATAATAATAAATAAAGAATCACTTAACTACGGAGAAAGATAACAAACACTACCTCAGCAAGATGATCAGATCGATACCAAGACTGATAAATCATGTTGATAGTATCTATCCTTTATATGATATAATGAAAATGGCAGTATATCTCTGTATATAATCCACAAAAACAGTTCAGTCATGAGATAAACAACAGACATGTCCCAACTGAGGGAAATTTTACAAAATACTTCTCAAAGTGTTCCAGTTCAACAACAAAAAGGAAAGGCTGAAAGACTGTCACAATCCAGAGGAACCTAAGAAAACAGGAGGACAAATGGAATGTGATATGAGGGATGGTAACTTAGCAAAAACTAAGGAAATCTGAATAAAGTATGGTCTTTGGTTAATGCGAATATTTTAATATTGATTCATTAGTTCATATTTGTACCGTACTAATATAAGATATCAATAATTGGAGAAATTGAGTGCAAGTGCATGCGAATGCTCTGTACTATCTTCTCAATTTCTCTATAAATCTTTGTTTTTTTCCTAATAAATAAGATTTATTTTGAAAATTGACTTAAATTTTCAAAGGATCCAAGTGTGAAGACATTTTAAGAATCGTTGAATTAACTTTTGCCTTATTCTTAAAGAGTTCCTTCGGTGGGAAAAAGAAATAATTTTATATCAGAAGGAAAGAACAACACTTATGAACACGTATAATGCCTCCTCAACCTGAAAAGCAGGAAAGGATAATAAAAGAAAAATCAGAAAAAAATACTTCTATTATAATAGACACCATATTGCAAGTGCATTTAAAATTAGCAATGCATGACATTTATTTCCTGGACATTTGTCTTCCAAAGAGTTCACAGTTTTTCAGTGTCAGTTGAATTAGGGGAAGAATCTCAGGGAAGAATCCTTCCCATAATAATAGGACCATTGTAATAATTTTTCTCAGTTCTTTCCAAATCCATAATGATGCATTCCCTGATGAGTGACTGAGCTGTGAAGAAAGAGATGAGAAAGCATCATCCCTCTGAACTATTTGTGTCAGAATATTTTAACCAGGGGATCCCTGGGTGGCGCATCGGTTTAGCGCCTGTCTTTGGCCCAGGGCGCGATCCTGGAGTCCCGGGATCGAATCCCACGTCGGGCTCCCGGTGCATGGAGCCTGCTTCTCCCTCTGCCTGTGTCTCTCCCTCTCTCTCTCTCTCTCTCTCTCTCTGTGACTATCATAAATAAATAAATAAAAATTTGAAAAAAAAGAATATTTTAACCATAGTACTACGGATAGTAAATTATCCTTATTACCAGGAAATACGTCTCAGATTGGAATCTGAGCAATTAGATGGGCAGAGAAAAAAAACTTAGACTCACTCCTCATCTTTTAAAGATAAAGGAGAGCTTTTCTATGTACAAAGTCAGTTGTTAAGATAGCCTTAGGGAATAAGAGTCTGCAGCATGGAATCCTGCTGCACAGCTGGGACGTCCACGCCCCAGGTCTTCCTGATCCCAAATCCCTGGGCCTGTCCCCCAACACATGCTGCCAAGCTGAGGTCATTTGCAATTGCTCTCTTAGGAGCTCCAGGGAAGGGGAAAGAGCTAGATAGGATGGGACTGGACACAAGGAGGTCGAGAAAATGAAGGCCTTTCTACTTTAAGTTCAGTGTTCCAACAAGTCCAGCCATCCCAGGCCCCTGTGAAGAAGAGCTGAAATTTACATTACTTAAGTTACAGGAAAAAAACAAAGGTTTACAGCTTAATGGCCTAGAAAGCCCCACAATAGGGATCCCTGGGTGGCGCAGTGGTTTGCTGCCTGCCTTTGGCCCAGGGCGCGATCCTGGAGACCTGGGATCGAATCCCACGTCGGGCTCCCGGTGCATGGGGCCTGCTTCTCCCTCTGCCTATGTCTCTGCCTCTCTCTCTCTCTCTCTCTCTCTCTGTGACTATCATAAATAAATTAAAAAAAAAGAAAGCCCCACAATAAAATGAAACTGAGCCCATGTCAAGGGCTGGAAGCGCCTATTAGAGTGAGAGCAGAGCCCAATACCCTTGAAGGCCCCATATCAAAATGTAAACATAGGGATCCCTGGGTGGCGCAGCGGTTTGCCGCCTGCCTTTGGCCCAGGGCGCGATCCTGGAGACCCGGGATCGAATCCCACGTCGGGCTCCCGGTGCATGGAGCCTGCTTCTCTCTCTGCCTGTGTCTCTGCCTCTCTCTCTCTCTCTCTCTCTCTCTCCTCTGTGTGACTATCATAAATAAAAAAAAATTAAAAAAAATGTAAACATAACTTGAGGAATTGCTCCAGCCCTTCTGGAGGACCCCGAGACAAGCCCTTAAAACTAAGCTAAAACCCACCTCAGGGTCCACGTCCCTGCTCCACTGTGTTGGGTGTACTTGGACGCAAGCTGGAGTTTGGAAATCAACCCTTGTGTGTTTGCATTGGTGTCAGCTCCTTAGTGGTTTCTCAGATTCGCAAACTTGGGCACAACACCCCCATGTCCCCTCCTACCTTGGCTGAACCCCTATCCCCTCCCACCCAGGGTAACACTCAGTCTCCTCCCTGCCTACAACAGCTGGGCACAGGCCGTCATTCAGGTCCCATGAGCACGGTGGGGACTCCCGCTGTCCCTGGCCTCCCAGAGGAAGGAAGGAGGTTTTGGCAGTAGACACTCCCATGGTGGCCCCAGGGATCCCTGCCCAGGACAGACAGGTTGGGGTCTGTGTCCCTGATGCCAGCTCCTCCTCCCCGGTTTTCCCACAGGAAATGAAGGAGGAGACCCTAGTCTCCTCTAGGGACATCACGCTGGGGGACCTGGACATCAACAGGATGTTCAGCAGTCACGTCATGTTTTGGGACTACTAGGTTGTAGGGTGAGGCTGAGGGGCCAGGGGGATCAGGACCCAGGAGGACCGGGGACTTCTGGGTAGGGAACACAGGGCTTCAGACCTGGGGAAGAACAGCAGCGAACAACACACCACTCCATGGTAGATTGTTGGGGATGAACACCGTGCCCCCACCCTCGGGGTCTCAGGGATGAGGAGGCCACTAGGACGGGGCCTCCAGGGATTGCAATGTAAGCTGAACCCCAAAGGGGTGAGGGACGGCCCCCTGAAAAGCAGGGGGCTGGGGTGAGGCCCGTGGGGCCAGTAAGGGGACCAGGGGGCAGGGTGCATGGCCGTGACTGGAGGACACACATCGATCTGATGAGGGTCAGACGGGTCAGGGTGATACCCACCCTCAGGACTTTATATATTTCTAAATTCTATGCATTCAATTTCAGACAATTTGCAATTTGTAAACATACATAGTATGATGACCCCCAGATAATGCCCCTGGTCCAGCCAGGGCCCTGCACTCACCACAGGGGTCCCCAGGGGCAGGTGTCACAGCATACCCCAGACTGGGGTCGCCTTTATCTGTAGACGTCTCCATGTGCATCTTAGAGAAAGGGGATGCCCTGTGTCCGCAGGCCCCCCATACCATCCTCCCATTCCCCAGACCCACACCATCCCCTAACATCATCATCCCCCATGGCATAGCCCCTACACCATCCCCCTCACACACTCACAGCCTCACACAATCCCCAACCACGCTATACCCCAACACCATCCCCGCTACACCATCCCCCACAACCCACCACCATCATACCCTTGCCCCCACACCATCGACCCACACACCATCTTCCCTGAGCAAGGAACCAGTGCACCTGCACCCTGTGGGACATGCTCAGACTCCCCGGGGTTCTCTGGATACCCTGCTCACATCAGAAGCCCGGGTGTCCCATTGAGTACCCAGCGGTTGAAGGGAGGAGGGAAGGCAGGGAGTCCCGGACAGTGTGTGTGCAGGAGAGTGGTGCAGAAGACACACTGTGCCCTGCCTCCACCCACTGTCCCTCCGGGAGTGCGGCACAACCTGCACAGGACACCAGCCCATAACCCAGAGGGACCTGGACTGACTTGGGCCCAGGCTCTGTGGGGGCTGGGTTGATTTGAGCCCCCACCAGTCCCAACTCAAAGACTAATGGAATCAGGCCCCCATGGCCCTGGCCAACCCTGGATTCTGGCCCCGGGCTGAGCGAGCCCTCTCAAAGTGGATGTGGCCTCCTGGGCCCTGGGCGTGCCCCACCGATACAGGTCGCTTATCTAGGACAGCCCTGGGGATCCCGGGACACACCAGTGTGGGGAGAGGAGGGGTAAGCCGGTGGGCCACACCCGCACCCACACCATGAGGCAGGCTCCTCCAGGTGCTGGAGACCCAGAGGATCCGAGGCAGGGGTCCAGCTGCCCTGCGGGGACCCAGCACAGGAGCCCATGACCAGCAGGTCCAGGTCAGCTCTGCTGTCCTCAGAACTGTCACTCAGGCTGAAACCTCAGTACACACGCCACCAACCAGAGTCCACACATGCTCCCAGATGGGGGACTCCAGCACCCGCCCACCCACCCCATGTGATTCTTGCCCCCACATAAAGGACAGAAAGGTCTCCTTCCCCAGGGGAAGACACGCACCTACGGCTCTGAGCCCATTTGTTGTACAAAGTCAATAAAATGTTGTGGTGCGAAAATGCACAGCCAGCCCATTTCTGTGTCTCCCAGAACTCTGTGCACGGGGGGTGGAGAGACCCCCAGAGAGGAGGAGGGGGCACCACCTAGGCCCCAACCAGCCCCTGCAGGGGCACCACCAGGCAAACACAGCTGACGTCCCCACGTGCCTTCCCGGGGTGGCCGGACCCACTGCCAGACATGGGAATGTGGCCGAGCCGGAACTTCCAGCTCAGCTGATCCTTCAGCTGAAAGTCACTGCACGAATGAGCGCCAGTGTGGCCAGGAGAGCCCAGCTAGCCGCCCAGTACCAGCATCAGAAATGATATTCTGCCAACCATTTTGGCGTTTTGGGTCACCCAGCCAGAGGATCCGATAGCTGCACGGGATAGCTGCATGTGATAGACACACACGCACCTCAAAACCAACAAAAGTCGGAATCCCCCCAATGTTGTCAAACAGCAGCCAGATGGTTACATACACTATGCTGTGGTCCCCAATAGGATACATGGAAAACGCTATAAGCCATTACTGCAGAGGTGCTGGAGGCACCGAGATGTGCCTGCTATGATCCAACAAGGAGTGCAGAGGGGCAGGAAGCATCCTCCGGAGAGGGGGCCCACCTAGGAAAGGACACTAGGTCCATGTGAAGGCTACAGAGGGTGAAATCTGTCCTCCTCTCTTTCATCTTCTGCTTTTCCTCCTAAATGCCATTTTCCTCAATCATATTAGAAAGAATTTATTTTATGTTTTTAAATTTCTTTTTATTGGAGTCCAATTTGTATGAATTCTTTCTTCAGCAAGAGTGTCATTCAGGAGAGAAGGAGAGATAAAGATTTTCCTAGACAGGCAACATATAAAGGAGTTCATGACCACTTAACCAGTCCAGTAAGGAATTTTAAGAGGGACTCTTCTAGTGGGGGAAAAAAAGAGACCAAAAGCAACAAAGACTAGAAAGGACCAGAGAACATCACCAGAAACACCAACTCTTCTGGTAACAGAAATGCACAAAGTTCATATCTTTGAATAATCACTCTGACTGCTGATAGACTAAATGCTTCAATCAAAAGATATAGGGTATCAGAGTGGCTTAAAAAGCAGGATTCAGGACGCCTGGGTGGCTCAGGGGTTGACCCTCTGCCTTTGACTCAGGGTGTGATCCTGGAGTCTTGGATCGAGTCCCATATTGGGCTCCTGGTGGGGAGCCTATTTCTCTCTCTGCCTAATTTTCTGCCTCCCTCTCTCGCTCTCTCTCTCTCTCTCTCTCACACACTATCATAAATAAAATTATTATTAAAAAAACAACATCCATCTGTACGCTGCCTATAAGATGCTCATCTTCGACCTATAGACACCAACAGATTGAAGGTCAGGGGATGGAAAATCATCTATGACGCTAATGGATATCAAAAGAAAGCTGGAGGACTCATACTTATATCAGACAAATGAGATTTGAAACCAAAACCTGGGGGACACCTGGTGGCTCAGTGGTTGAGCATCTGCCTTCGGATCAGGGTGTGATTCTGGGATCCCAGGATCGAGTCCCACATCAGCCTCCCTTTGGGGAGCCTGCCTCTCACTCTGCTATGTTCCTTCCTCTGCTTCTCTGTGTAGTTCTCATGAATAAATAAATAAATATTTTAAATTTCAAAAAAGAAAGAAAAAATACTGTAAGAAGAGATGAAGAAGGGCATTATTTCATAATTAAAATGACTCTCTATCATGATCAAACAACTAAATATTTATGCTGCCAACATGGGAGTACCTAAATATAGAAACCACTGTTGGGGGGAATGTGAACTGGTGCAGCCACTCTGGAAAACTTTGTGGAGGTTCCTCAATGAGATAAAAATAGACCTTCAAGACAACCCAGAAATTGCACTGTTGGGGATTTACCCCAAAGATTCAGATGCAATGAAATGCCGGGACACCTGCACCCCAATGCATATATTAGGAATGTCCACAATAGCCAAACTGTGGAAGGAGCCTCGGTGTCCATCGAAAGTTGAATGAATAAAGAAGATGTGGTTTATGTATACAATGGAATATTACTCAGCCATTAGAAGTGGACTGCTCCCGAGTTACTGCGTGGGCTGGATATAGGTTTCCAGAGCTGGCCGCTGCCACTGGGGTTGTTCCTCCTGGGACCTCACGGGGTAAACTAACCGCACTGAGCCCTGCACCAAGCAGGGGACAGAGCAGCTTCCCCAAATGCTAACACCTGAAAATCAGCACAACAGGCCACTCCGCCAGAAGACCAGCTAGACGGACAAGTTCCAGGGGAAGTCAAGGGACTTAACGTACACAGAAACAGAAGATACTCCCCCATGTTTTTTTTATTTCTGATTGCTTCCCCCACCCTTTTTCCCATTTTCTTTCTTTTCTTTCTTTTTTTATTCTCTTTTTTCCTTCTTTCTTCCTTTATTCTTTTTCCTTTTTCTCTTTTCTTTCCTTCTTTCTCTCCTCTCTTTTTCTCCTTTTCCCAATTCAATTTGTTTTTGGCCACTTGGCACTCAGGAAAATGACTAGAAGGAAAACTTCACCTCAAAAGAAAGAATCAGAAACAGTCCTCTCTCCCACAGAGTTACAAAATCTGGATTACAACTGAATGTCAGAAAGCCAATTCAGAAGCACTATTATACAGCTAGGGTGGCTCTAGAAAAAAGCATAAAGGACTCAAGAGACTTCAGGAGTGCAGAATTTAGATCCAATCAGGCTGAAATTAAAAATCAATTGAATGCAATGCAATCCAAACTAGAAGTCCTAATGACGAGAGTTAACAAGATGGAAGAACGAGTGAGTGACATAGAACACAAGTTGATGCAAAGAGGGAAACTGAGGAAAAAAGAGACAGACCATTAAAAGACCAGGAAGACAGATTAAGGGAAATAAACGACAGCCTGAAGAAGAAAAACCTATGTGAAATTGGGGTTCCCAAGGGTGCCGAAGTGGACAGAGGGCCAGAATATGTATTTGAACAAATCATAGCTGAAAACATTCCTACTCTGGGAAGGGAAACAGGCACTCAGATCCAGGACATAGAGAGATACCCCCCTAAAATCAATAAAAACCGTTCAACACCTCGACATTTAATTGTGAAGCTTGCAAATTCCAAAGATAAAGAGAAGATCCTTAAAGCAGAAAGAGACAAGAAAATCCTGACCTTTATGGGGAGGAGCATTAGGGTAACAGAAGACGTCTCCACAGCGACTGGCAGCCCAGAAAGGGCTGGCAGGATATATTCAGGGTCCTCCATGAGAATAACATGCAACCAAGAATACTTTATCCAGCAAGGCTCTCATTCAAAATGGAAGGAGAGATAAAGAGCTTCCAGGACAGGCAGGAACTGAAAGATTATGTGACCTCCAAACTAGCTCTGCAAGAAATTTTAAGGGGGACTCTTAAAATTCCCCTTTAAGAAGAAGTTCAGTGGAACAATCCACAAAAACAAGGACTGAATAGATATCATGAAGACACTAAACTCATATCTGTTGATAGTAACTCTGAACGTGAACAGGCTTAATGCCCCATCAAAATGCGCAGGGTTTCAGACTGGATAAAAAAGCAGGACCCATCTATAGCTGTCTACAAGAGACTCATATTACACAGAAGAACACCTACAACCTGAAAATGAAATGTTGGAGAACAATTTACCATTCAAAAGGTCCTCAAAAGAAAGCAGGGGTAGCCATCCTTATATCAGATAAACAAAAATTTACCCTGAAGACTGTAGTGAGAGATGAAGAGGGACACTAAATCATACTTAAGGGATCTATCCCACAAGAGGACTTAACAATCCTCAATATATGCCCCGAATGTGGGAGCTCCCAAATATTTAAACCAATTAATAACCAAAGTGAAGAAATACTTAGATAATAATACACTCATACTTGGTGACTTCAATCTAGCTCTTTCTACCCTTGATAGGTCTCTAAGCACAACATCTCCAAAGAAACAAGAGCTTTAAATGATACACTGGACCAGATGGATTTCACAGAAATCTACAGAACTTTACATCCAAACTCAAATGAATACACATTCTTCTCAAGTGCACATGGAACTTTCTTCAGAATAGACCACATACTGGGTCACAAATAGGGTCTGAACCGATACCAAGGGATGGGGATCGTCCCCTGCATATTCTCAGACCATAATGCCTTGAAATTAGAACTAAATCATAACAAGAAGTTTGGAAGGACCTCAAACACGTGGAGGTGAAGGATCAACCTGCTAAAAGATGAAAGGGTCAACCAGGAAATTGAGGAAGAATTAAAAAGATACATGGAAACTAATCAGAATGAACATACAACCGTTCAAATTCTTTGGGATGCAGCAAAAGCAGTCCTAAGGGGGAAATATATCACAATACAAGAATCCATTCAGAAACGGGAAACTACTCAAATACAAAAGCAAACCTTACACATAAAGGGGCTAGAGAAAAAAAAGCTGATAGATCCTACACCCAACAGAAGAATAGAGTTAATTAAAATTCGAGCAGAACTCAAGGAAATCGAGACCAGAAGAACTGTGGAACAGATCAACAGAATGAGGAAATGGTTCTTTGAATGAATTAATAAGATAGATAAACCATTAGCCAACCTTATTAAAAAGAAGATAGAGAAGACTCAAATTAATAAAATCATGAATGAGAAAGGAGAGATCACTACCAACACCAAGGAAATACAAACGATTTTAACAACATATTATGAACAGCCATACACCAATAAATTACGCAATGTAGAAGAAATGGATGCATTCCTGGAAAGCCACAAACTACCAAAACTGGAACAGGAAGAAATAAAAAACCTAAACAGGCCAATAACCAGGGAGGAAATTGAAGCAGTCATCCAAAACCTCCCAAGACACAAAAGTCCGGGGCCAGATGGCTTCCCAGGGGAATTCTATCAAACGTTTAAAGAAGAAAACATACCTCTCCTACTAAAGCTGTTTGGAAAGATAGAAAGAGATGGAGTACTTCCAAATTCGTTCTATGAAGCCAGCATCACCTTAATTCCAAAACCAGACAAAGACCCCACCAAAAAGGAGAATTACAGACCAATATCCCTGATGAACAGGGATGCAAAAATTCTCAACAAGATACTAGCCAATAGGATCCCACAGTACATTAAGAAAATTATTCACCATGACCAAGTAGGACTTATCCCTGGGACACAAGGCTGGTTCAACACTCATAAAACAATCAATGTGATTCATCATATCAGCAAGAGACAAACCAAGAACCATATGAACCTCTCATTAGATGCAGAGAAAGCATTTGACAAAATAGAGCATCCATTCCTGGTCAAAACACTTCAGAGCGTAGGGATAGAGGGAATATTCCTCGACATCTTAAAAGCTTCTAGGAAAAGGCCACAGCAAATATCATTCTCAATTGGGAAGCACTGGGAGCCTTACCCCTAAGATCAGGAACAAGACAGGGATGTCCACTCTGACCACTGCTATTCAAAATAGTACTGGAAGTCCTGTCTCAGCAATCAGACAACAAAAAGAAATAAAGTCATTCAAATTGACAAAGAAGTCAAACTCTCCCTCTTTGCCAATGACATGATACTCTACCTAGAAAAACCAAAAGCCTCCACCCCAGGATAGCTAGAACTCATACAGCAATTTGGTAGCGTTGCAGGATACAAAATCAATGCCCGGAAATCAATGGCATTTCTATACACTAACAATGAGACTGAAGAAAGAGAAATTAGGGAGTCAGTCTCATTTACAATTGCACCCAAAAGCATAAGATACCTAGGAATAAACCTAACCAAGGAGGTAAAGGATCTATACCCTAAAAACTATAGAAAACTTCTGAAAGAAATTGAGGAAGACACCAAGAGATGGAAAAATATTCCATGCTCATGGATTGGCAGAATTAACATTGTGAAAATATCAACTTTACCAAGGCAATGTTCACCTTTAATGCAAACCCTATCAAAATACCATGGACTTTCTTCAGAGACTTAGAACTAATTATTTTAAGATTTGTGTGGAATCAGGATCCCTGGGTCATGCAGCGGTTTGGCGCCTGCCTTTGGCCCAGGGCACGATAATGTAAACCCAGGATTGAATCCCATGTCAGGCTCCTGGTGCATGGAGCCTGCTTCTCCCTCTGACTGTGTCTCTGCCTCTCTCTCTCTCTCTCTCTCTCTCTCTGTTTGTGACTATCATAATAAAAAAAGACTTGTGTGGAATCAGAAAAGACCCTGAATAGCGAGGCGAATTTTAAAAAAGACAACCATATCTAGGGGCATCACAATGCCAGATTTCAGGGTGTACTACAAAGCTGTGGTTCAAGCCAGTGTGGTACTGGCACAAAAACAGACAAATGGATCAATGGAACAGAAGAGAGAACCCAGAAGTGGACCCTGAACTTTATGGTCAACTAATATTCGATAAAGTTGGAAAGACTATCGATTGGAAGAAAGACAGTCTCTTCAATAAATGGTGCTGGGAAAATGGACATACACATGCAGAAGAAAGAATGAAACTACACCACTCTCTTTCACCATACAAAAAAATAATCTCAAAATGAATGAAAGATCTAAATGTGAGACAAGAGTCCATCAAAATCCGAGAGGAGAACACAGACTATATCTTTTTTTGAACTTGGCCACAGTAACCTCTTGGAGATAGATCCACGAAGGCAAAATAAACAAAAGCAAAAATGAACTATTGTGATTTCATCAAGATAAGAAGCTTTTGCACAGCAAAGGACACAGTCAACAAAACTAAAAGACAACCTACAGAATGGGAGAAGATATTTGCAAATGACGTATCAGATAAAGGGTTAGTTTCAAAGATCGATAAAGAACTTCTTAAAATCAACAACAAAGAGACAAAGAATCCAATCATGAAATGGGCAAAAGACATGAAGAGAAATCTCACAGAGGACGACATTGCCATGGCCAACATGAACATAAAAAAAAATGCTCTGCATCACTTGCTATCATGGAAATACAAATCAAAACCACAATGAGAACCACCTCACACCACTGAATGGGGATAATTAACAGGGCAAGAAAAAAACAAATGTTGGAGAGGATGCAGAGAAAAGGGAAGACTCTTACACTTTTGGTGGTAATGTGAACTGGTGCAACCACTCTGGAAAACTGTGTGGAGGTTCCTCAAAGAGTTAAAAATAGACCTGCCCTATGACCCAGCAATTGCACTGTTGGGGATTTACCTCAAAGATTCAGATGCAATGAAACACGGGGACACCTGCACCCCGATGTTCATAGCAGCAACGTCCACAATAACCAAAATGTGGAAGGAGGCTTGGAGTCCTTTGAAAGATGAATGGATAAGGAACATGTGGTTTATGTATACAATGGATTACTGAGGCATTAGAAACAAAAAATACCCACCTTTTGCTTCAACCTGGATGAAACTGGAGGGTTTTACGCTGAGTGAAGTAAGTCAATCGGAGAAGGACAAACATATGTTCTCATTCAATTGGTTAATATAAATAATAGTGAAAGGGAATATAAGGGAATGTAGAAGAAATGTGTGGGAAATATCAGAAAGGGAGACAGAACATAAAGACTCCTGACTCTGAGAAAGGAACAAGGGATGCTGGAAGGGGAGGAGGGCAGGGGGTGCGGGTTAATGGGTGACGGGCACTGAGGGGGGCACTTGCCGGGATGAGCCTGGGTGTTACTCTGCTTGTTGGTAAATTGAACACCAATAAAAAATAAATTTATTTTTTTAAAAAAGTTCAAACAACTAAATATTTATGCTGCAAACATAGGAGAACCTAAATATAGAAACCAATCAATGACAAACGTACAGGAACTCACTGATAATAATACAATGACAGGGGATTTTACCACCCAATGATGGCAATGGACTGATCGTCTATGCAGAAAATAAACAGGGGAACAATTGCCTTGACACACTGGACCACAAGGACTCAACAGATATAGTCTGAACATTTCATCCTAAAACAGAACACACATTCCTTTCAAGTGCACATGGGACATTCTCCAGAACAGATCATATCATGGCCCACAAATCAGCCCTCAACAGGTACAACAGGTAGAAGAAGGTTGATATCACACCCTGTACATTTTCAGACCACGACGCTAAGAAACTCGAAGTCGACAGTAAGAAAAAATTTGGACAGACCAAAAATACGTGGAGATTATGAACATCCTACTAGAGAATGATTGGAGCAACCAGGAAATTAAGGAGGAAATATAAAACAAATGAAAATGAAAACATGTTTCTCCAAACGTCTGGGATGTAGCAAAGGCAGTCCTAAGAGGGAAGTACATAGCAATACAGGCCTACCTCACGAAATAAGAAGTGTCCAATACACAACCTAACCCTACACCTAAAGGAGCTGGTAAAGCAATAGCAAACAAAGCCTAAAGCCTACAGAAGAAGGGAAAAAATAAAGATGAGAGCAGAAATAAACAATACAGAAAAAACAAAACAGTAGAATGGAATAACGAAACTAAGAGCTGGTTCTTTTTTTTTTTTTTTTGATAGTCACACAGAGAGAGAGAGAGAAAGGCAGAGACACAGGCAGAGGGAGAAGCAGGCTCCATGCACCGGGAGCCCGACGTGGGATTCTATCCTGGGTCTCCAGGATTGCGACCTGGGCCAAAGGCAGGCGCCAAACCACTGTGCCACCCAGGGATCCCTAAGAACTGGTTCTTCAAAATAATTAATAAAATGGATCAAGCCCTAGCCAGCCTTATCAATGAGAAAAGAGAAAACCTAAATAAATAAAATCACAAATGAGGGAAGAGAGATCACAATCAACACCAGAAAAATAAAACAATTATAAGGGAATACTATGAAAGATTATATGCTAACAAACTGGGAGACCTGGAAGAAATGGACAAATCCCTAGAAATGTGCAAACGAGCAAAACTGAAATAGGAAGAAATAGAAAATATGAACAGACCCATAATTAGCAAAGAAACAGAATCAGTAAGGCACCTGGGTGCCTCAGTGGTTGAGCATCTGCTTTAGCTAAGGTCATGTTCCCAGGCTCCTGGGGGATCATGTCCCACATCAGGCTCCCCACATGGAGCCTCATTTTCCCTCTGCCTATAACTCTGCCTCTCTGTGTCTCTCATGAATACGTAAATAAAGGTGCAGCCACTATGGAAAACAGTCTGGAGGGTCCTTGAGAAGTTAAAGATAGGGGATCCCTGGGTGGCACAGCGGTTTGGCAACTGCCTTTGGCCCAGGGCGTGATTCTGGAGACCTGGGATCGAATCCCACGTCTGGCTACTAGTGCATGTAGCCTGCTTTTTTCTCTGTGTCTCTGCCTCTCTCTCTGTGACTATCATAAAAAAATTTTAAAAAAGAAGTTAAAAATAGAGCTACCCTACGATTCCAAAATTGCACAGCTAGGTATTTACCCTGAGGATACAAAAGTAGTTTAGTAGATTGAAGGGGAACACGCAGCCCAGTGTTGGTAGCAGCATTATCAACAACAGCGAAACTGTGTATACAGCCCAGATGTCCATCGACGATGAATGGGCAGAGACGATGTGGTAAATATACACACTGCAACATCACTGGCTCATCAGAAGGGATGAAATGAAGCCATTTACAATGACGTGGGAGAAGTGGAAGGGACTTACGCTAAATGAACTCAGTCAGTCAGAGTAAGACAGGTACCAGATACCATACAATTGTATTCACATGTGAATCTTAAGAAACCAAACAAACTGGCAAGGGGTGAAGGATGGATGAGAGATGCAAACCAAGAAACACACTCTTAACCACAGAGAATAAACTAATAAATACAAGATGAAGGTGGGGGGATGGGGAATCAGGGGATGGGGATAGTGGAGGTCACCTCTGACCAGTACCAGGCATTGTATTCAAGGGTTGAATCACTATGTGGTAAACCTGAAACTATATCATACTGTGTTTACAAAGAGGAATTCAAGTAAAACTTTAAAATAATAATTGGTAGTATAGAGGAAACATGTGTGCACAAGAGATAAATCAGAAAGACAACTGAAAATCCAAACAAAGAGTCTTTAGAGCCACAAATCCCCTCCTTAGCTCAGCTCAGGAGAAGCCTGCCATGCCTATTCTCACCCCAGCAGAAGCCTGGATTTTGATTCTCTGGGGAGGCCACTGACGTGGTAGAGTCAGGCTCAAAGAACCCAAAACCTAAATAGAGTGCATAAAAATAAACTGCCCAAGATGCTAGGAGTCCCAGTGCAGGCACATGCCAAGACCCAAACTCTAACCATACACAGACATAACCCTAACCCTACACTTAAGCCTAATGTTAACCTAACCCTTTAACAAGAACTATCACGGGATCCTTGGGTGTTGCAGCAGTTTGGCGCCTGCCTTTGGCCCAGGGCGCGATCCTGGAGAACCGGGATCGAATCCCACATTGGGCTTCCGGTGCATGGAGCCTGCTTCTCCCTCTGCCTGTGTCTCTGCCTCTCTCTCTTTCTCTCTCTGTGACTATCATAAATAAATAAAAATTAAAAAAAAGAACTATCACTAATCAAAAACCAAACACAAACCCAAAGACCGAAACACATTTACTGAAACTTCCTGCCTACCCTCACCCTAACTCCTAAACCTATTCTAAACACTTAACCCTGACCCTTACCTTAAATCTAACCCTAACCCTAACCTCTACCAATAACCTTAACTTAATGTACTCAAATTCTATTCCTAACCTTTACCTATACCCTAACACTAACCCTCTAATACTAATCCTATCTCATACCCCAAAGTGTACCCTAACCCGTACCCTAAAACTAATCCCTAACCCACTGCCGAACCCTCTCTTACCCTTTTCCAAAACCGTACTCTGACCCTGACCTGACCCTATACCTAACCCCTAACCAAACACTAACCCTAATCCTAGCCCTAACCCCTATCCTAAAACTAACCCTCGCCCTAACCCTAAACCTAGCCCTAACTTTTACTCTAACCCCTAACCCTAACCCTAACTCACACCCTAACCCCTAACCCTAACTGCAAACCTATCCCAACCCTAAATCTAACCATAACCCAAACCCCAATTCCTAACCTCCTGCCCTAATCCCTAAAATCTTAACCCTAACCCTAACACTAACTCCTGTCCGTAAGCCAAACCCCCTTCCTAACTCCTAAACACTGACCCTTATCCTTATCCCTCACCCTAACCTCTAATCCGTAACCATAAGCATAATCACTAACCCCTAACATCTAACCTAAGCCTAACCACCAACTGACTCCCCTCCCCTGATCCTATCATTCATTCTACCCATTCACTTACCCTGTGGTTCTGAGTAGTCCCTTCTGATGTGGACGTGGCCCCCAACGGCGCCTCCAGAGTCCTCTAGGGGGTCCTGAGGAAGCTGGGCTCCTGTGAGTGCGCACGTGGCCCCACGTGTTCCAGAGTCATAGTCAGCGGGTCCTGAGTACGCCGGGTCTCCTGTCACTGTGGAGTATGCCTCACATCCTCTGGAAGCCTCACAGCAGATTTTCAGGAGGCCGGGGGCTCCCGTCAGCCTGGACATGGCCCCACATCCCCTGAAAACTCACCGCGCATCCTGAGGAGGCTGTGGGTTCTTGTCAGCCTAGACACAGCCCCATATGTCCCGAAGCCAAAGTGCAGGTCCTGAGGAGGACGCGGGTCCTCTCAGTCTTGATGTGGCCCCACATTTTCCTCAGCCTCACCATAAGACCTGAGGAGGCTGGGGGCTCCTGTCAGCATGGACGTGGCCTCAAATCATTCCAATCCTTCACAGTGCATCCTGAGGAGGCCGGAGAATCCTGTCAGTGTGGATTCGGCATCCACATCTTTCTTAGGCCTCACCACAGGCTCTGACAAGGCTGGGGTCTTTTGTCCGCATGGACGCATCCCCATATTTCCCAAAGTCTACACCGGGGGTCCTGAGGAAGTCAGCGTCCTATTGTGTCCATGTGGCCCCAAGTCCTTCCGAAGTGTAACCGAGGGTTCTGAGGAGGCCGGGGCTCCTGTAACCATGAATGCGGTCCCCAGCTTCCAGATGTCTCAACTTATGTCCTGAGGAGCCCAGGAGCTCCTGCCAGAGTGGACGCGGTGCCACATTTTCCTGAAGCCTCCCCGCAAGTCCTGAGGTTGCTCAGGAGCTCCTGTCCGCGTGGATGCGGGCTCATATCTTCCTGAACCCTCCCCGCGGGTCCTGAGGCTGCTCAGGGGCTCCTGTCAGCATGGATGTGGGCCCACAATTCCTGAAGCCTCCCGGCGGTCCTGAGGAGGCTCAGGGTTCCTGTCAGTGAGGATGTCAGCCCACATCTTCCTGAAGTTCCCCGCGGGTCCTGAGTCGCCCAGGGGCTCCTGACAGGGTGGATGCGGGCTCACATTTTCCTAAAGCCTCACCTTGGGTCCTGAGGAGACCGGGGTTCCTGACAGCATGAACACGGCCCAATTTCCCCCTGAAGACTCCCTGCGGGTCCTTAGGAGGCTGCAGCTCATCAGCATAGATGCGTCCCCACCTCCTCCTCAGGCCTCCCCAGCACAGGCTGTCTCCTGTTAGTGCAGGCAGAGGAGGCCTACTGCACATGCGCGCCCCATGGGAGGGTTCTGGTCTCGGGCGCCCCGTGCGGGATGCTCAGGTGCTGCAGGAGGCTGTGTAGGAAGCAGCGGGTGCTTCATGGGCCGCACCTGCCTCTTTCAGGCTCCAGCTGGGGCTGTTAGCTTCGGAAACATCTCACTGAAAAGGAGCCCAACACCCGGCTTCCCCAGTAATACTTAAGGACAAGGAATTTGAGCCCACAGCACGCGAATAAAATGTGGAACAGACTTTTACCACGTCCTGCAAAACTCCTCAATCCTCTTGCACTGTGGGCGGGACAGCGGGTTGGTGCAGCCGCAATGGAAACAGTGTGGAGGCCCCTCAGGAAGTTACAAATAGAGCCGCCCTGCGACCAGCAGGTGAACAGCCTGGAGCTCACTCCGAAGATACAGATGCAGTGAGACTCGGGACACCTGCACCCCAATGTCCACAGCAGCCGGGTCCACAGTAGCCACACTGTGGGAGGAGATTTGGTGCCCTGTGGCAGATGATGAATAAAGAGGATGGGAGATAGATGATGGTCATAGAGAGAGGAATGGTACTCAGCTATCAAAGAGAAGGAAATCTTGCCATTTGCAATGACGTGGATAGAAATAGAAGGATCATCCTAAGTGAAGTAAGTCAGTCGGGAAAGAGAATGACCGTGTGGTGTCATTCATAGCTGGAATTAAAGAAGCAAAGCAGATGAACATCTGTGAAGGGAAGGAAAAACAAATAAGATGAAAACAGATGCAGGAAATACAGACTCTTAATTAAAGGAAACAAACTGGGGATCCCTGTGTGGCGCAGCAATTTGGCGCCTGCCTTTGGCTCAGGGCGCGATCCTGGAGACCCGGGATCGAATCCCACATCGGGCTCCCGGTGCATGGAGCCTGCTTCTCTCTCTGCCTGTGTCTCTGTCTGCCCCCCTCCCCTCTGTGCGTGTGTGTCTATGGTAAATAAATAAATAAATAATTTTAAAAAAATAAAGGAAACAAACTGAGTGTCGCTGCTAGGCGGGGACGGGGGAGGGGATAACATGGGACCAGCATGAAGGAGGGCACGTGATGTCACGAGTACTGCGGTTATCTCCAACTGTTTAATCCCTGAATTCTTCCTCTGAAAGTATAATACACTATACGTTAATTAATTGGGTTTAAATTAAATTAAGTTAAAAAAATCTGTTGTATCAGAACACGTTTCCTACTGGACTCTCTGTTCTGTTCCTTCACCTTATGCTGGGACCAACCCACATGCGTGTGGTTTGTTAAGTAGGCGTCAGGCTTCGTCCATGGACCAGCCCAGGGCGAGAACTCACGACCCTGAGATCAGGACCGGAGGTGAGGTCAGGAGTCGGATGCTTAACTGATGGAGCCAGGAGGGGTCCCGAGGAAAACACTGCTTTATCCTGTGTCTCTGTGACATCGTTTGAATTAGGAAAGTGCTGGGTCCCACTCTGTCCTGCTTTTCCAATACTGATTTGCTGTACGGGGTCATTTGTGGGGGCGGATGGATGTTATGGGTTTTTTTTTTCCTATTTATAGGATGTGCCACCATGATTTGACAGGAATGACATTGAAATTGAGGGTGGCTTCAGGAACTGTGGACATTTTCACACGATGAGGCTCCCAACCCACGAGCCCAGGATGGCCTCCCAAAGCCTGGTATGGCTAAGTGCACAAGTCTTGTGCTTCTTTGGTTCAGTCTCATTTATTCTCTGTGATGCTCCTGAGAAGGGAGTCACGTCTGTCATTTCCTTCCTGAGTGCTCATTGTCAGGACACAGCAAGCCCCACAATAGAATAAAAACTGAGGGATCCCTGGGTGGCGCAGCGGTTTGGCGCCTGCCTTTGGCCCAGGGCGCGATCCTGGAGACCCGGGATCGAATCCCACGTCGGGCTCCCGGTGCATGGAGCCTGCTTCTCCCTCTGCCTGTGTCTCTGCACCCCCCCCTCTCTCTCTCTGTGACTATCATAAATAAATTAAAAAAAAAAGAATAAAAACTGAGCCCAGACCAATGGCAGGAAGCCTCTATTAGAACAGATCTCAATGCCCTTGAAGGCCCCATATCAAAATGTAAACCGAACTTGAGGAATTGCTCCAGCCCTTTGGGAGTTCCCCGAGACCAGCCCTTAAAACTAACCTAAAACCCACCTCGGGGTCCAAGCCCTGCTCCGCTCTGTCGGGTATACTTGGACACAAGCTCGAGCTTGTAAATAAACCCTCGTGTGTTTGCATCAGTGTCAGCTTCTTGGTGGTTTCTCAGATTCGCAATCTTGGGCACAACAGTCTGAGATAAAAAACAAAACCAAAAGAAGCTCGGACGCAGGTAGAGTGAACGCAGGGTTCTGAGAGCAGCGGTGGAGACCCGGGGGCTTGGGGGCTCTTCTCTGGAGGCCCCAACAGACAGGGGGGTGGGATGCTCAGCCCCAGAGCCAGAGGACCTAGCATCCCCACCGGCATCCCACCCATCAGGGCCGGGTCTCAGGGAGCAGCCCAGCACTGCCCGCTTGAGCCCAGAAACGCTGACGCCCACCCCGCCTCTGACCCCCGCAGGATCAACTCCTAGGCAGATGTGCACCTGACAATCAGCACCACGGCCCATCCCCAAACCCCACACAGACCATTTGCTGCCGCCAAGTTGTTGGACCACAGAGGCTGGAGAGCTTCAGCTCTGCCTGGAAAGTAAGGTCTAGATTCCTTTGTACACTGTGCTCTTTTTTAATTTATTTTCTTTGATTCTTTTTTATTAATTGCCTTATTTTAATTTTTTGTATGTACCTTATATATTTCTTTTTTTACTTTCATGGTACTTTAATTGTGTTTCATATTTTGGGATTTAGAATCTTTTAACAAGCAGGCTAAAATAATCTGGGTTTTTTTTGGGAGGGCAGTTGTTATTGTTTTTCTTGATTTTTCTTTTTCTTTCTTCTTTCTTTTTTGGAAAAAATAATGAGATTGAGAAATTCTCCTCCATAAAATAACATGAAGTAGTCCTCACAGCCAGGAAGTTCATCAATAAACATATATGATGTCTAACTACAGTTTAAAACAATGATTATAAAGATAGCAGCTGGGCTGGAAAAAGAGCACAGAAGCAAACTAGAGAATCCTTTACTGTAGAAATAAAAGAACTTAAATCAAGTCAGTCCAACGTTAAAAATCTATAACTGAGATGTAGTCCCAAGTGGAAGTCTTCAAAACAAGAAAGGTTATGGACCAAAGAGGCAGACTTAGGGAGTTCAGCCACTTATTAAAACTATAACATTCATATCATAGGAGACTCAGAAGATGAAGAGAGAGAAAAGGTGGACCTTGATCAGCCATTAGCAACGACAAATACCCACCATGTACTTCAAGGTGGATGGAACTGGAAGGTATTATGCTGAGTGAAGTAAGACAATCAGAGAAGGACAAACATTGTATGTTCTCATTCATTTGGGGAATATAGGTAATAGTGAAAGGGAATATAAGGGAAGGGAGTAGAAATGTGTGGGAAATATCAGAAAGGGAGGCAGAACATAAAGTCTTCTAACTCTGGAAATGAACTAGGGGTGATTGAATGGGAGGAGGGCAGGGGTGAGGATGAATGGGTGATGAGCACTGAGGGGGGCACTAGACGGGATGGGAACTGGGTGTCATTCTATATTTGGCAAATTGAACACCAATAAAAAATAAATTTATTATTAAAAAAAAGAAAGAGTGGCACCTGGGTGGCTGAGTTAGTTTACCTTCTGCCTTAGGCTCAGATCATGATCCAGGTCCCAAGGCAGGCTCCCTGTTCAGCATGGAACCTGCTTCACCCCTCTACCCTTCATCTCCCTCTACCCCTCTCGCTCATGCTTTTTCTCCTCTCTCTCTCTCATATAAATAAATAACATCTTTGAAAAAAATCAAACAAACCTAGAGGGAAGACAAATCTCCCATGTAGAAGAATTTCAAAGAATTTGTGCAGACATTCCACCGTCAAGTTCATGAGCATAGCTTCCCACTCTTATGTGTGCAATACACGTAGTAACTTCCTTCTAAAAATATATTATGAAAAACTTAAAATAATAATGATAATACACTAATAATAAAAATAATAATAAAAATAACAAAAATGAATCAGTTTACTACGGAGAAAGCTGACAAACACTACCTTAGCAAGATGATCAGAAGGATACCAAGACTGATAAATCATGTGATAGTATCTATCCTTTATATGATATAATAAAAATGGGAGTATATCTCTGTATATAATCCACAAAAACAGTTCAATCATGAGATAAACGACAGACATGTCCCAACTGAGGGAAATTTTTCAAAATACTCTCCTTCTCAAAGTGTTCCAGTTCAACAACAACAAGGAAAGGCTGAAAGACTGTCACAATCCAGAGGAGCCTAAGAAAAAATGAGGACAAATGGAATGTAATACGAGGGATGGTAACTTAGCAAAAACTAAGGAAATCTGAATAAAGTATGGTCTTTGGTTAATGGGACTATTTTAATATTGATTCATTAGCTCATATATGTACCGTACTAATATAAGATATCAATAATTGGAGAAATAGAGTGCCAGTGCATGTGAATGCACTATACTATCTTCTCAATTTCCCTATAAATCTTTGTTTTTTTCCTAATAAATAAGATTTATTTTGAAAACTGACTTAAATGAATCAGGCTCCAAGTGTGAAGACATTTTAAGAATCGTTGAATTAACTTTTGCCTTATTCTTAAAGAGTTCCTTTGATGGAAACAAAGTAAGAATTTTATATCAGAAGGAAAGAACAACACTTATGAACGCGTATAATGCCTCCTCAACCTGAAAAGCAGGAATGGATAATAAATAGCAAAAATCAGATAAAAATAATTCTAGTATAATAGACACCATACTGCAAGTGCATTTAAAGTTAGCTCTCCCTCTGCCTGTGTCTCTGCCTCTCTCTCTCTCTCTCTGTGACTATCATAAATAAATAAAAATTTAAAAAAAATAAAATAAAAAATAAAATTAGTAATGGGGGATCCCTGGGTGGCGTAGCGGTTTGGCGCCTGCCTTTGGCCCAGGGCACAATCCTGGAGACCCGGGATCGAGTCCCACGTCGGGCTCCTGGAACATGGAGCCTGCTTCTCCCTCTGCCTGTGTCTCTGCCTCTCTCTCTCTCTCTCTGTGACTATCATAAATAAATAAAAGAAAAAAAAGAAAAAAATAAAATTAGCAATGCATAACATTTATTTCCTTGACATTTGTCTTCCAAAGAGTTCACAGTGTTTCAGTGTCAGTTGAAATAGGGGAAGAATCTCAGGGAAGAATCCTTCACATAATAATAGGACCATTGGTAATAATGTCTCTCAGTTCATTCCAAATCCATAAAGATGCATTTCCTGATGAGTGACTGAACTGTGAAGAAAGAGATGAGAAACCCTTCCCTCTGAATTACTTGTGTCAGAATATTTTAACCATAGTACTACAGATAGTAGTAAATTATCCTTATTAACAGGAAATACATCTCAGATTGGAAGCTGAGCAACCAGATGTGCAGAGATAAAACTCTATGACTCGCTCCTCAACTTTTAAAGACAAAGGAGAGCTTTTCTATGTACAAAGTTAGTTGTCAAGATAGCCTCAGGGAATAAGATTCTGCAGCTTCGAATCCCGCTGCACAGCTGGGACGCCCGTGCTCCAGGTCTTCCTGATCCCAAATCACTGGGCCTGTTGCCCAACACAGGATGCCACGCTGAGGTTATTTGCAATTGCTCTCTTAGGAGCTCTGGGGAAGTGGGAAGGAGCTAGATAGGTGGGACAGGAAGCAAGGAGGCTGAGAAAATCAAGGCCATTCCAATTTAAATTCAGCATTAGCACACGCCCAGCCATCCCAGGCCCCTGTGAAGAAGAGCTGAAATTTACATTGCTTCAGTTACAGGAAAAAATCAAAAGTTTACAGCTAATGTCTTAGAAAGCCCCACAATAGAATAAAAACTGAGCCTAAGCCAAGGGTTGGAAGCCCCAATTAGAATGAGAAAAGAGCACAATGCCCTTGAAGGACCCATATCAAAATGTAAACAGAACTTGAGGAATTGCTCCAGCCCTTCTGGAGGTCCGGAGACAAGCCCTTAAAACTAAGCTAAAACCTTCCTTGGGGTCCAAGTCCCTGCTCCACTGTGTGGGGTATACCTGGAACCACGCTCCAGTTTTGAAATCAACCCTCGTGTCTTTGCATCGGTGTCTGCGCCTTAGTGGTTTCTCGGATTCGCAATCTTTGGCAAAACACCCCCATGACCCCTCCCCACCTGGACTGACCTCTGTCCCCTACCACCCAGGCTGACCCTCAGTCACCTCCCCACTGACAACAGCTGGGCACAGGCCCTCACACAGTTCCACGGGCACGGTGGGCACTCCAGCTGTCCCCAGCCTCCCAGGGGAAGGAAGGAGGGTTTGGCAGGACACACTCCCATGGTGACCCCAGGGCTCCCTGCCCAGGAGAGCACCTGGTGACAGGTCGGGGTCTGTGTCCCTGACGCCAGCTCCTCCTCCCCGGTTTTCCCACTGGAAATGAAGGAGGAGGCCCTGGTCTCCTCCAGGGACATCACGCAGGTGGACCTGGACGTCAACAGGACGCTCAGCAGTAACATCATATTTTGGGACTACTATGGGGTAGGGTGAGGTTGAGGGGCCAGGGGGGATCAGGACCCAGGGGAGGACCGGGGGATTCTGGGTAGGGAAAACGGGGCTTCTGAGGCAGGGGGCAAAACAGCAGCCAACAACACACAGCTCCATGGTAGGGTGTTGGAGATGACCTCTATGCCCACACCCATGGGGCCTCAGGGATGAGGAGGCAACTAGGATGGGGCCTCCAGGGCTTGCCATGGGAGCTGAACCCCAAAGGGGAGAGGGACTGCCCCCTGAGAAGCAGGGGATGGGGTGGGGGACCTGAGGGGCATGAACCAGACCTGGGGGCCAGGCGGCATGGCGGTGGAGCAGGGATTTGGACCCTGAGACTAAGAAGCGTAGCAGCTTTAAAGGGGCCAGTGGCCCATGGGATACACAGAAAGTTGCACAGTCGTGTCGGTCCACACACAGGTGGCCGATTGAATTACACCTTACCCTATAGGATCCACTTGACCTGGCCTATTACTTTGGTCAGAATTGGCGTGCAGTGTTGGCAGGCACAAAGCAGGGTTACATTGTTATGAGCCGATTTCCAATTAGGGTGTGCCCAGCGGCTTGACTGGGTTGGGGCAGCACCTTAAGACATAAGCAGGTTATGTGGGGGTCATAGGGGAGGTGGCAGGTGTATCACAAAATGGAATCAGTCCTGCTCTGCTTGTCCTTGGGTAGGGGCTTTTTGTTAAATTTCCTGGGTCCCACACTTGCAGCTCATGCACCTGGGCCACCCTCACCAGGTGGACTCAGTGTGCACACCTTGTGGTGCTGGATCTCACACCAGCGTGTAGAGGGCACCCTCCTCGCCCTAGTGAGTAGGGGCTGGGTGAGCATGGGGCTCAGCATGAATGCCAGCCAGCATAGGGGACCGAGGAACCCCAGCCCCATCACCACCCCTACTCCCACACACAGGCTGCCCCATGGCTCCCTTTAATGGGCACCCGGCGCCTCTGAAGATCCCTCCAGGGTGGCCCTGAGGTACAGCTCCCTGCTGGAGAGGCATCGGGGAGAAGAGAAGCAGCTGGCGCTCAGCGGGAACCACTGCCAGACATGGGAATGTGGCCGAGCCAGTCCTTCCAGCTCAGCTGACCTTCCAGCGGAAAATCACTGCATGAGCCAGCCCCAGGTCGCCCAGGAGAGTCCAGCAAGCTGCCCAACGCCAGCACCAGAAATGATGTTGTGCCAACCATGTCGGTGTTTGGGTGACCCAGCCAGAGGATCCGATAGCTGCACGTGATAGCTGCATGTGATAGACACACACACACACACCCTGAAACCAACAAAAGTCGGAATCCCTCAATGTTGTCAAACAGCAGTCGAATGGTTACATACACGACGCTGTGGTCCCCAATAGGATACATGGAAGACGCTATAAATCACGACTGCAGAGGTGCTGGAGGCACAGAGATGTGCCTGTTGGGTTCCAACAAGGAGAGCAAAGGGGCAGGAAGCATACTTCAATGGGGGGGCCCCTCTTAGGAAAGGACACCAGGTCCCTGTGAAGGCTACGGATTGTGAAATCTTTCCTCCTCTCTTTCAGCTTCTGGATTTCCTCTTCCTTTGTTCTTCCTAATTCTAGTTTACCTCCACCCTGCATCCAAACCAATGACCAAAGAGGCTTCTTTATGATATCCGGTCCTAAAAGGAGGCTGAGCTCTGGCTACCGGGTTCAGAAACGATCATTTTCTAGGTGTATGCTGATCCCCCGAACTCGTGCCTTCATGACTCTTCTCTCCCTGCAGAACGAGGGGAACCACAGGTCTTACAACGAAAGACGCCCACTTCCACTCGGGCAGGACTGTCCCTTGTGGAGGATGTCATCTGGGCCATGTAGTGCAAGTGGGGTGATCAAGAATAGGTCGCAGGTGAGACATAAGCAAGCACTTACCTTTGATATCATGCTTTATTTTTTCATCCATTTATTATTTGTTAACTATTTTTTTAATTTATTTATGTATGATAGTCACAGAGAGAGAGAGAGAGAGAGGCAGAGACACAGGCAGAGGGAGAAGCAGGCTCCATGCACTGGGAGCCCGATGTGGGATTCGATCCCGGGTCTCCAGGATTGCGCTGTGGGCCAAAGGCAGGTGCTAAACCGCTGCGCCACCCAGGGATCCCCTAACTATTTTAATTTTATGTCCTGTCTATACCCAACACGGTGTTCAAACTCATAACCCTGAGTTCAAGATACCCCAACCAGGACAGCCAGGCACCCCAGTCCCATGTTTTAAAACTCTTTGCTTCATTGCCTATCTCTGCATCGAACTGGAACATTGAGTCCATGACGGGGAGCTTTAGTAACCTCCGAATCCTAGAACGTTCTCACTGTATCTCAATCCTAGATTGACATTTACCATTGAATAGCACTTTAAATAGTCAGTAAAATAACTACTACAGAAAAGGAAATTATCAAATTTTCACGTATGTGGTCCCTGCTCCCTGGGCTCCCAGGGAAGCTATGGTTTCTTTAACATTGATCAAGGTCCAAATGACTCCACCACACCTCAAAGCGTGGGCTCAGTTTCTGCCCTGACACATGCAACACCCCTGCTTCAATTAACATGTATCAATCAATCAAAGGGAGCCTAACTGGCTCGGTGTGGTTTGTAAGAACATGGGACTCTTGTTCTTGGGGTAGCATGTTCAAGCCCAATGTTGGCTGTAGAGATTACAGAAAAATAAAATCTTAAAAAAAATCAATCAGTTTATCTTGGGGAGACAGCCCCTGATCCTACAAGGGCAGGGAGCCAGCTGATGGTTCTACGCACAATATTATGCAGCAGAGCACAAAATGTGAACTTTCAGAAGTCTCCTAGAGTGGGGGACACACCAGCCTTAAGGTGTTCAGGTGGAGAAGTCAGGGGCAGTCCCTCGAGCGACAGGGTGGGCTCAGGATCCCATGGGTCCCAAGGATGGTGGCACCAACTGTTTCCAGGCACAGGAGCGGGAATGCGGATGAGAGTAGCAGGACTTGGGCCAGCTGTCTGCCCTGTGTGGCCATAAGCTGCAAACCCCTGTGCAGTCACGGGGCCGCATTCTTGGGACAGACCAGCAAAGGCCAGGAGTGGGAGGACACCCTCCCGGGCAGGAAGAGCACAGGTCTTCACCAGGGCAGCCCCTAAAATTTGGAGTTTTAAACTTCAGTATCTTGTCTGTGTGGAGGCTGACAAAATTGAGGCGGTTCCACTTTAAGTTCACTGTTAGCACAAGTACTGCCATCCCAGGCCCCTGTGAATAAGAGCTAAAATTTGCATTATTTCAGTTACAGGAAAAAAAGAAAAAAACAGCTTACAGCTTAAAGTCGAATAAAGCCCCATATTAGAATGAGAACAGAACTCAATGCCCTTGAAGGCCCCATATCAAAATGTAAACAGAACTTGAGGAATTGCTCCAGCCCTTCTGGATGTCCCTGAGAACAGCCCTTAAAACTAAGCTAAAACCCACTTCGGGGTCCAAGTCCATGCTCCACTGTATCGGGTGTACTTGGACGCAAGCTCGAGTTTGGAAATCAACCATCGTGTGTTTGCATTGGTGTAGGCTCCTCAGTGGTTTCTCAGATTTGCTATCTTGGGCACAAAACCTCCATGTCCCCTCCCCACCTGGGCTGACCCCACATCCCCTCCACCCCAGGCTGACCCTCAGTCACCTCCCCACCCACAACAGCTTGGGACAGGCCCTCACACAGGTCCCATGTGTTCGGTGGGCACTCCCGCTATCCTCGGCCTCCCAGGGAAAGGCAGGAGGTTTCAGCAGACCCACTCCCATTGTGGCCCCAGGGCTCCCTGCCCAGCATGGCAGCTCGTGACAGGTTGGGGTCTGTGTCCCTGACGTGGGCTCCTGCTCCCCGGTTTTCCCACAGGAAATGAAGGAGAAGGCCCTGGTCTCCTCCAGGGACATCATGCAGGTAGACCTGGATGTCAACATGACGTTCAGCAGCCACACTATGTTTTGGGCCTGCTAGGGGGTCGGGTGAGGCTGCTGGGCCAGGGGGCTTAGGGGCCCCAGGGGAGGCTTGGGGGCTTCGGGGTAGGGAAAACGGGGCTTCTGAAGCCGGGGGGAGCAACAGCAGCCAACAACACACTGCTCCATGATAGGGGGATGGGGATGACCCACATTCCCCCAACCCCGGGGCCTCAGAGACGAAGAGGACAATTGGATGGGGCCCCCAGTGGTTGCCATGGGAGCTGAACCCCAAAGGGGAGAGGGATGGCGCCCTGAGAAGCAGGGGATGGGGTGGGGGAAGTGGGGGGCAGGAACCAGACCTGGGGCCAGGAGGCATGGCCGCGGCTGGAGCAGGACACACATCAATCCCATGAGGGTCGGACGGGACAGAGTGACACCCACTCTCGGTGCTTTATATATTTCTAAATTCTATGCATTTCATTTGAGACAATTTGCAATTTGAAAACATACATAGTATGATGACCCCCAGATAATGACCCCGGTCCAGCCAGGGCCCTGCACTGACCACACGGTGCCACAGGGGCAGGTGTCACAGCAAACCCCAGACTGGGGTCGCCTTTAATGGTAGACGTCTCCTTGTGCATCTTAGAGGAAGGGGATGCCCTGTGTCCACAGGCCCCCCACGCCATCCTGCTCATTCCCCACCCCCACATCATCCCCCTACATCATAATCCCCAATGGCATTCCACAAAACACCATCCCCCTCACAGCCACACAGCCCCACACAATCCTAACCCACACTACACCACAACACCATCCCCCCTACACCATCCCCCACACTCCACCACCATCATACCCCTAGTCCCACACCATCTACCCCACACCATCGGCCCCCAGCAAACCCGGTGCAGGTGCCCCCTGTGGGACATGCTCAGCCTCCCTGGGGTTCTCTGGATACCCTGTTCCCATCAGAAGACCGGGTGTTCAATAGAGCACACAGGGGTTGCAGGGAGGAGGGAAGGCACGGAGTCTCCAACAGAGTGGGTGTAGGTGAGTGGTGCAAAGAACCCACTGTGCCCTGCCTCCGCCCACTCTCCCTCCTGGAGGGTGACACACCCTGCACAGGACAACAGCCCCTAACCCAGTGGGACCTGGGCTGCCCTGGCACCAGGATCTGTGGGGGCTGAGTTGATTTGGGCTCCCCCCATGGCAACACAAGGACGAATGGATTCCAGCCCCCCATGGCCCTGTGCAGCCCTGGATTCTGGCCCCACGCTGAGCGAGCCCTCTCACAGCTGGATGTGGCCTCCTGGGCCCTGGGCGTGACCCACAGATCCAGGTCGCAGACCTAGGGCAGCCCTGAGGATCCCGGTACACCCCAGGGTGGGGAGAGCAGGGGTAGGCCAGTGGGCCCCACCCGCACCCACACCAGGAGGCAGGTTCCTCCAGATACTGGGGCCCCAGGGGGCCCGAGGCCGTGGTCCAGCTGCCCTGCGGGAACCCAGCGCAGGAGCCCATGAGCTGCAGGTCCAGTTCAGCTCTGCTGTCCTCAGAACCGTCTCTCAGGCTGAAACCTCAGGACACACGCCCCCACCCGGAGTCCACACATGCTCCAGGTGGGGGACTCCAGCACTCGACCCCCAACCCATGTGATTCTTTTCCTCCCGTAAAGGACAGAAAGGTCTCCCTCCCCAGGTGAAGGCACGCACCCACGCCTCTGAGCCCGTTTACTGTAGAAAGTCAATAAAGTGTTGTGGTGTGAAAATGCACAGCCAGCCCTTTTCTGTGTCTCCCAGAACTCTGTGCACGGGGCATGGAGAGACCCACAGAGAGGAGGAGGGGGCATCACCCGGGCCCCAAACAGCCCCTGCAGGGGCACCACAAGGCACACACTGCTGATGTCCCCATGTGCCTTCCAGGGGCGGACAGACGCCAGGATCAGGACCCCACAGACTATACTGGGACTCATCCTGTGCCCCGTGGGCCAGAATGGACTAGGACAGAGTGACAGCCAGGGAACCTCAGGTCACCAGGGTCTGTGCAAAGTGACCTGTGAGGTCTGTGCTCCCTCTGTCCAGGAGGCCGGGGCTGGCCTGGTTCCGGGACATGTACTACCCTCCCCGCATCCCCATGCCAGTGTGCCTGGGGCACAGAGGGCCTGTGGGGCGCTCAGTGTGGCCCTGGAAGGGATGTCAGGACAGTAGGCCCTTGTGTTGTGCCCAAGACTACGAATCTGAGAAACCACTTAGGAGCCAACACCGATGCAAACTCCCGAGGGTTTCTCTACAAGCTGGAGCTTGGGTCCAAGTGCACCTGACACAGCGGAGCAGGGACTTGGACCCCGAGACTAAGAGGCATAGCAGCTTTATAGGGTCAGTGGACTGTGGGATATGCAGAAATTTGCACAGTCATGTTGGTCCACACGCAGGTGGCTGATTGAATTACACCTTACCCTATAGGATCCGCTTGACCTGGCCTATTACTTTGGTCAGAATCGGTGCGCAGTTTTGGGGGACACAAAGCAGGGTTACATTTTTATGAGCCGATTTCCGATTAGGGTGTGCCCAGCAGCTTGACTTGGGTGGGGCAGCGCCTTAAGATATAAGCTGGTCATTTGGGGGTCATAGGGGTGGTGGCGGGTATAGCACAAAATGGAATCAGTCCTGCTCTGCTTGTCCAGGGGTAGGGGATTTTTGTTAAATTTCCTGTGTCCCAACTTGCAGCTCACGCACCTGGGCAACGCTCACCAGGTGGACTCAGCGTGCACACCTTGTGGTGCTGGATCTATCACACCAGCCTGTGGAGGACACCCTCCTCGCCTTAGTGAGTAGGGGCTGGGTGAGCATGGGGCTCGGCCTGAAAGCCAGGCAGCACAGGGTCTGAGGAACCCCAGCCCCATCCCCACCCCGACTTCCACACACAGGCAGCCTCAGGGCTCCCCGCCATGGGCACCGGGCTCCTCAGGAGCTCCCGCCAGGGCAGCCCCGAGGTCTGACTCCCTGCTGGAGAGGCATCGGGGAGAAGAGAAGCAGCTGGCGCTCGGCAATACCCATTGCCGGACATGAGAATGTGGCCGAGACAGACCTTCCACCTCAGCTGACCCTCCAGCTGAAATTCACTACAGGAGCGAGCCCCGGGTCAGCAAGGAGAGCCCAGCTAGCCACCCAGCATCAGCACCAGAGATAATGTTGTACCAACCATTTCGGCGTTTGGGTTACCCAGCCAGAGGATCCGATAGCTGCACGTGATAGCTTCATTTGATAGACACACACACACCCCACAACCAACAAAAGTCAGAATCCCCCCAATGTTGTCAAACAGCAGATGAATGGTTACATACACGACGCCATGGTCCCCAATAGGATACCTGGAAGACGCTATAAACCATGACTGCAGAGGTGCTGGAGGCACGGAGATGTGCCTGCTGGGTTCCAAAAAGGAGCGCAGAGGGGCAGGAAGCATCCTACGGAGGGGGGGGGCCCTCCTAGGAAAGGACACCAGGTCCCTGTGAAGGCTACGGATGGTGAAATCTTTCCTCCTCTCTTTCAGCTTCTGCTTTTCCTCCTAAATGCCATTTTCCTCAATCATAATAGCAAAAATTTATTTTATGTTTTTAAATTTCTTTTTATTGGAGTCCAATTTGTATGAATTCTTTCTTCAGCAAGGGTGTCATTCAGGATAGAGAGAAAGATTTTCCCAGACAGGCAAAGTATAAAGGAGTTCATGACCGCTAAACCAGTCCAGTAAGGAATTTTAAGAGGGACTATTCTAGTGGGGGGAAAAAGAGACCAAAAGCAACAAAGACTAGAAAGGACCAGAGAACGTCACCAGAAACACCAACTCTACTGGTAACACAAAGGCACAAAGTTCATATCTTTGAATAAGCACTCTGAATGCTGATACTAAATGCTCCAATCAAAAGATATAGGGTATCAGAGTGGCTTAAAAAACAGGATCCAGGATGCCTAGGTGGCTCAGGGGTTGAGCCTCTGCCTTTGACTCAGGGTGTGATCCTAGAGTCTGGGATCGAGTCCCATATTGGGCTCCTGGTGGGGAGCCTGCTTCTCTCTTGGCCTAATTTTCTGCTCTCTCTCTCTCTCTCTCTCTCTCTCTCTCATGCTCTCAAAAATAAAATTGTTATTAAAATAACAAGGTCCATCGGTATGCTGCCTAGTAGATGCTCACCTTAGAACTATAGACAACAGCAGATTGAAAGTCAGGGGATGGAAAATCATCTATCACGCTAATGGTTATGAAAAGAAAGCTGGAGGACCAATACTTATATTAGACAAACTAGATTTGAAACCAAACCCTGGGGGTCACCTGGTGGCTCAGTGGTTGAGCATCTGCCTTCAGCTCAAGGTGTGTTTTTGGGATCCCAGGATCGAGTCCCACATCGGCATCCCATTGGGGAGCCTCTCTCCCTCTGCCTATGTTTCTGCCTCTGCTTCTCTGTGTATCTCTCATGAATAAATAAATAAAATATTTAATCTCAAAAAAGAAAGAACAAATACTGTAAGAAGTGATGAAGAAGGGCATTATTTCATAGTTAAAAAGACTCTCTATCAGGATCAAACAACTAAATATTTATGCTGCCAACATAGGAGTACCTAAATATGGAACCCAATTACCAATAAACGTACAGGAACTCACTGATAATAATACAATGACAGGGGATTTTAAAACCTACCCACTTATGGCAATGGACCGATCATCTATACAGAAAATCAACAGGGGAACAATAGCCTTGACACACTGGACCACAGGGACTCAACAGATATTTTCTGAACATTTCTTCCTAAAGCAAAATACACATTCCTTTCAAGTGCACATGGGACATTCTCCAGAACAGATTATATCAAGGGCCACAAATCAGCCCTCAAGAGGTACAACAGGTACAAGAAGGTTGACGCTATGAAACTTGAAGTCGACAGTAAGAAAAAATTTGGACAGACCAAAAATACATGGAGATTATGAATATCCTTCAAGAGAATGAATGGAGCAACCAGGAAATTAAAGAGGAAATTTAAAACAAATGAAAATGAAAACATGTTTCTCCAAACCTCTGGGATGTAGCAAAGGCAGTCCAAAGAGGGAAGTACATAGCAATACAGGCCTATCTCAGGAAACAAGAAGTCTCTAATACACAACCTAACCTTACACCTAAAGGAGCTGGAAAAGGAATAGGAAACAAAGCCTAAAGCCTACAGAAGAAGGGAAAAAATAAAGATGAGAGCAGAAATAAACAATACAGAAACAGTAGAATGGAATAACGAAACTAAGAGCTGGTTCTTCAAAATAATTAATAAAATAGATCAAGCCCTAGCCAGCCAAATGAACGAGAAATGAGAAAAGACCTAAATAAATAAAATCACAAAAGAGAGAAGAGAGATCACAATCAACACCAGAAAAATAAGACAATCATAAGGGAATACTATGAAAGATTATATGTTAATAAACTGGGATACCTGGAAGAAATGGACAAATCCCTAGAAATGTGCAAACAAGCAAAACTGAAATAGGAAGAAATAGAAAATGTGAATAGACCCATAACTAGCAGAGGAATTGAATCAGCAAGGCACCTGGGTGCCTCAGTGGTCGAGCATGTGCTTTGGCTCAGGTCATGATCCCGGGGTCCTGGGGAATCAAATCACACATCAGGCTCCCCGCATGGAGCCTCATTTTCCCTGTGCCTATACCTACGCATCTCTGTGTCTCTCATGAATACAGAAATAAAATCTTTAAAAACGAAAAAAGATAAAAAGATGAGAAAGGACCAAAATAAAATCACACATGAGAAAAGAGAAATAACAACCAACACTAGAAAAATACAAACAATTATAAGAGAACATTATGAAAAATTATATGCCAGCAACCTAGAACCTGGAAGAAATAGATCAATCCCTAGAAATATATAACATAGCAAAAATGAAAAATGAAGAAATAAGAAATTTGAACAGACAGTTAACCAGCAAAGAAATTGAATCAGCAATCAGGGTTCTCCCAACAGGAGACGCTTAGATCAATAAAACAGAAAGGAAAGCCAAAACAAGATACAAACATGTATCTATGACCCATAATGGACAACAAGGCAGGAAGGAATATCCAATGGCACAAAGACAGTCTCTTCAACAAACCCTAACCCTGACCCCAGGATAAGAACAAATGATGTTGGGAAAACCAGGCAGCCAATTGCAGAAGAATGAAACTGGACCACTTTCTTACACCATATATATAAAAAATGAATTCAAAATGGATGAAAGACCTAAATGTGAGATCTGAAACCATACAAAGAAGAAAAGATAGGCAGCAAGGTCTTTGACATTGGCCATTGGATCTTCTTTCTAGATATGCCTCTGAGGTGAGGGAAACAAAAGCAAAAATCCTATTGGGACTTCATCAAATTGAAAAACTTCTGCAAAGTGAAGGAAACAACCAAAGCTAAAAGGCAACATACAGGAGGAGGGGCAAGATGGCAGAAGAGTAGGGTCCCCAAGTCACCTGTCCTCACCAAATTACCTAGATAACCTTCACATCATCCTGAAAATCTAGGAATTCGGCCTGAGATTTAAACAGAGAACAGATCGAATGCTACAGTGAGAAAAGTTCGCGCTTCTATCAAGGTAGGAAGACGGGGGGAAAAGAAATAAAGAAACAAAAAGCATCCAAGGGGGAGGGGCCCCACGAGGAGCCGGGCTAAGGCCAGGGCGAGTGCCCCCCGGTCAGGAGAGCTCTGTCCCAGAGAAGCAGGATCTGAACCAATCTTCCTGGGCGGAATGGCGCTTGCAGGGATTCAGAGCAGGACCCCAGGAGGGCGGGGATACCCACGGGCTCCCTGGGACACTAACAGACACCTGCACTCCCAGGAGAGTGCACCAAGCTCCCTAAGGGCTGCAGGGCACATGCACTGACTTGGGAGCAGCTCAGAGGGGCTCGGGCAGGGTTCTGCGTGGAGGGGGTTGCATGCCCCGGGAGCAGCTTGGCGGCGGTGCCTCTGGCAGAGGAAGGGGCTCCGCAGTGGGGGCTGCGTGGCTCCGGGAGCAACTCGGATGTGCTCAGGTGGCGGCTCCCTGAGGGGGCTGCGCGACCAGGAGCAGCTCAGAGGGGCTGGGCGGCAGCTCTGGGGAGAGGCGGCTGCGCGGCCAGGAGCGCGAATCCAACAGCACAGGCCCCAGAGCACAGGGCGCCAGGACACATCCCAGGATTTGGCCTCCCCCGGGACAGGCAGAGGCCCGGAGGTCCCAGGACAACAAGGACGCTCCTGCCCAGAGCTGAGCAGATCAGCGGTCCCACCCCAGAGCCTCCAGGCCCTGCAGATGGACTGCTCCCGAGTTACTGCGGGGGCTGAATACAGGTTTCCAGAAGTGGCCACTGCCACTTGGGTTGTTCCTCCTAGGGCCTCACAGAGTTAACTACCCCCACTGAGCCCTGCACCAGGCAGGTGACAGAGCAGCTCCCCCAAGTGCTAACACCTGAAAACAGCACAACAGGACCCTCCTCTAGAAGACCAGCTAGACAGACAAGTTCCTGGGGGAAGTCAAGGGACTTAAAGTATACAGAATCAGAAGATACTCCCCCATGTTTTTTTTATTCCTGATTGCTTCCCCCACCCTTTTTCCCCCGTTTCTTTTTTTTCTTTCTGTTTTTATTCCCTTTTTTCTTCTTTCTTCCTTTATTCTTTTTTCTTTTTCTCTTTTCTTTCCTTCTTTCTCTCCTCTCTTTTTCTCCTTTTCCCAATACAATTTGTTTTTGGCCACTCTGCACTGAGGAAAATGACTAGAAGGAAAACCTCACCTCAAAATAAAGAATCAGAAACAGTCCTCTCTCCCACAGAGTTACAAAATCTGATTTACAATTCAATGTCAGAAAGCCAATTCAGAAGCACTATGATACAGCTACTGGTGGCTCTAGAAAAAAGCATAAAGGACTCACGAGACTTCATGACTGCAGAATTTAGATCCAATCAGGCCGAAATGAAAAATCAATTGAATGAGATTAAATCCAAACTAGAAGTCCTAACAACGAGGGTTAACAAGGTGGAAGAACGAGTGAGTGATGTAGAAGAGAAGTTGATGGCAAAGAGAGAAACTGAGGTAAAAAGAGACAGACAACTAAAAGACCAGGAAGACAGATTAAGGGAAATAAACGACAGCCTGAGGAAGAAAAACCTATGTGTAATTGGGGGTCCCGGGGGCACCAAAATGGACAGAGGGCCAGAATAAGTATTTGAACAAATCATACCTGAAAACTTTCCTAATCTGGGAAGGGAAACAGGCATTCAGATCCAGGAAATAGAGAGATACCCCCCTAAAATCAATAAAAACCGTCCAACACCTCGACATTTAATAGTGAAGCTTGCAAATTCCAAAGATAAAGAGAAGATCCTTAAAGCAGCAAGAGACAAGAAATCCCTGACCTTTATGGGGAGGAGCATTAGGGTAACAGCAGACGTCTCCACAGAGACCTGGCAGGCCAGAAAGGGCTGGCAGGATATATTCAGGGTCCTCAATGAGAAGACCATGCAACCAAGAATACTTTATCCAGCAAGCTCTCATTCAAAATGGAAGGAGAGATAAGGAGCTTCCAAGACAGGCAGGAACTGAAAGAATATGTGACCTCCAAACCAGCTCTGCAAGAAATTTTAAGGGGGACTCTTAAAATTCCCCTTTAAGAAGAAGTTCAGTGGAACAATCAACAAAAACAAGGACTGAATAGATATCATGATGACACTAAACTCATATCTGTCCATAGAAACTCTGAACATGAACGGGCTTAATGACCGCATCAAAAGGCGCAGGGTTTCAGACTGGATAAAAAAGCAGGACCCATCTATTTGCTGTCTACAAGAGACTCATTTTAGACAGAAGGACACCTACAATCTGAAAATTAAATGTTGGAGAACCATTTACCATTCAAATGGTCCTCAAAAGAAAGCAGGGGTAGCCATCCTTATATCAGATAAACTAAAATTTACCCCGAAGACTATAGTGAGAGATGAAGAGGGACACTAAATCGTACTTAAGGGATCTATCCAACAAGAGGACTTAACTATCCTCAATATATATGCCCCGAATGTGGGAGCTGCCAAATATTTAAACCAATTAATAAACAAAGTAAAGAAATACTTAGATAATAATACACTTATACTTGGTGACTTCAATCTAGCTCTTTCTACCCTCGATAGGTCTTCTAAGCACAACATCTCCAAAGAAACGAGAGCTTTAAATGATACACTGGACCAGATGGATTTCACAGAAATCTACAGAACTTTACATCCAAACTCAACTGAATGCACATTCTTCTCAAGTGCATATGGAACTTTCTCCAGAATAAACCACATACTGGGTCACAAATAGGGTCTGAACCGATACCAAAAGATTGGGATCGTCCCCTGCATATTCTCAGACCATAATGCCTTGAAATTAGAACTAAATCACAACAAGAAGTTTGGAAGGACCTCAAACACGTGGAGGTTAAGGACCATCCTGTTAAAGATGAAAGGGTCAACCAGGAAATTAAGGAAGAATTAAAAAGATTCATGGAAACTAATGAGAATGAACATACAACCGTTCAAAATCTTTAGGATGCAGCAAAAGCAGTCCTAAGGGGGAAAAACATCACAATACAAGCATCTATTAAAAAACGGGAAACTACACAAATACAAAAGCTAACCTTACACATAAAGAGGCTAGAGAAAAAAAAGCAGATAGATCATACACCAAACAGAAGAATAGAGTTAATTAAAATTCGAGCAGAATTCAAGGAAATCGAGACCAGAAGAACTCTGGAACAGATCAACGGAACGAGGAGTTGGTTCTTTGAACGAATTAATAAGATAGATAAACCATTAGCCAACCTTATTAAAAGGAAGAGAGAAAATATTCAAATTAATAAAATCATGAATGAGAAAGGCGAGGTCACTACCAACACCAAGGAAATACAAACGATTTTAAAAACATATTATGAACAGCCATACACCAATAAATTAGGCAATCTAGAAGAAATGGACGCATTCCTGGAAAGCCAGAAACTACCAAAACTGGAACAGGAAGAAATAGAAAACCTAAACAGGCCAATAACCAGGGAGGAAATTGAAGCAGTCATCCAAAACCTCCCAAGACACAAAAGTCCAGGGCCAGATGGCTTCCCAGGAGAATTCTATCAAACGTTTAAAGAAGAAACCACATCTATCCTACTAAAGCTGTTTGGAAAGATAGAAACAGATAGAGTACCTCCAAATTCGTTCGAGGAGGCCGGCATCACCTTAACTCCAAAACCAGACAAAGACTACACCAAAAAGGAGAATTACAGACCAATAGCCCTGATGAACATGGATGCAAAAATTCTCAACAAGATACTAGCCAATAGGATCCAAAAGGACTTTAAGAAATTTATTCAGCATGACCAAGTAGGATTTATCCTCGGAACACAAGGCTGGTTCAACACTCGTCAAACAATCAATGTGATTCAACATATCAGCAAGAGACAAACCAAGAACCATATGATCCTCTCATTAGATGCAGAGAAAGCATTTGACAAAATAGGGCATCCATTCCTGATCAAGACTCTTCAGAGCATAGGGAGAGACAGAATATTTCTCGTAATCTTAAAAGCAATCTAGGAAAAGCCCACAGCAAATATCATTCTCAGTGGGGCAGCACTGGGAGCCTTTCCCCTAATATCAGGAACAAGACAGGGATGTCCACTCTCACCACTGCTATTCTACATAGTCTGGAAGTCCTAGTCTTAGCAGTCAGACAGCAAAAAGACATTAAAGGCATTCAAATTGGCAAATAAGTAGTCAAACACTCCCTCTTCTCTGATGACATGATACTCTACCTAGAAAACTCAAAAGCCTCCACCCCAAGATTGCTAGAACTCATACAACAATTTGGTAGCGTTGCAAGATAAAAACTCAATGCCCAGAAATCAATGGCATTTCTATACACTGACAATGAGACTGAGGAAAGAGAAATTAAGGAGTCAATTTTATTTACAATTGCACCCAAATCATAAGATACCTAGGAATAAACCTAACCAAAGAGGTGAAGCATCTATACCCTAAACATTATAGAACACTTCTGAAAGATATTAAGGAAGACACAAAGAGATGGAAAAATATTCCATGCACACGGATTGGTAGAATTAATATTATGAAAATGTCAATTTTACGAAGGACAATGTACACGTTTAATGCAATCCCTATCAAAATACCATGGAGTTTCTTCAGAGAGTTAGAACAAATTATTTTTGTAGATTTGTGTGATATCAGGAAAGATCCCGAAAAGCCAGGGGAATTTTAAAAAAGACAACCATATCTGGGGGCATCACAATGCCAGATTTCAGGTTGTACTACAAAGCTGTGGTCATCAAGACAGTGTGGTACTGGCACAAAAACAGACACATCGATCAATGGAACAGAATAGAGACCCAGAACTTTATGGTCAACTAATATTTGATAAAGGGGGAAAGACTATCCACTGGAAGAAAGACAGTCTCTTCAATAGATGGTGGTAGGAAAATTGGACATCCACATGCAGAAGAATAAAACTACACCAGTCTCTTTCACCATACACAAAGATAAACTCAAAATGGATGAAAGATCTAAATGTGAGACAGGAGTCCATCAAAATCCTAGAGGAGAACACAGGCAACACCCTTTTTGAACTCGGCCACAGTAAATTCTTGCAAGATTCATCCACGAAGGCAAAAGAAACAAAAGCAAAACTGAACTATTGTGGCTTCATCAAGATAAGAAGCTTTTGCACAGCAAAGAATACAGTCAACAAAACTAAAAGACAACCTACAGAATGGGAGAAGATATTTGCAAAAGACGAGTCAGATAAAGGGCTAGTTTCCAAGATCTATAAAGAACTTCTTAAACTCAACACCAAAGAAACAAACAATCCAATCATGAAATGGGCAAAACACATGAACAGAAATCTCACAGACGAAGACATAGATATGGCCAACATGCACATGATAAAATGCTCTGCATCACGTGCCTCAGGGATATACAAATCAAAATTACAATGAGATACCACCTCACACCGGTGAGGATGGGGAAAATTAACAAGGCAGGAAACCACAAATGTTGGAGAGGATGTGGAGAAAATGGAACCCTCTTACACTGTTGGTGGGAATGTGAACTGGTGCAGCCACTCTGGAAAACTGTGTGGAGGTTCCTCAAAGAGTTAAAAATAGACCTGCCCTACAAACCAGCAATTGCACTGTTGGGGATTTACCCCAAATATTCAGATGCAATGAAACGCCGGGACACCTGCACCCAATGTTTTTAGCAGGAAAGTCCACAATAGGGAAACTGTGGATGGAGCCATGGTGTCCATTCAAAGATGAATGGATAAAGAAGATGTGGTTTATGTATACCATGGAATATTACTCAGCCATTAGAAACGACAAATACCCATCATTTGCTTCAACGTAGATGGAACTGGAGGGTATTATGCTGAGTGAAGTAAGTCAATCAGAGAAGGACAAATGTATGTTCTCATTCAATTGGTTAATATAAATAAGTGAAAGGGAATATAAGGGAATAGAGAATAAATGTGTGGGAAATATCAGAAAGGGAGACAGAATATAAAGACTCCTAACTCTGAAAAGGAACTAGGGAGCTGGAAGGGGAGGAGGGCAGGGGGTGCGAGTGAATGGGTGACAGGCACTGAGGGGGGCACTTGCCGGGATGAGCACTGGGTGTTATTCTGTTTGTTGGTAAATTGAACACCAATAAAAATGAATTTATTTTAAAAAAGTTCAAATAACTAAATATTTATGCTGCCAACATGGGAGTACCTAAATATAGAAACCATTTAACAACAAACGTACAGGAACTCACTGATAATAATACAATGACAGGGGATTTTAACACCCACCCACTTATGGCAATGGACCGATCGTCTATGCAGAAAATCAACAGGGGAACAATAGCTTTGACACACTGGACCACAGGGACTCAACAGATATAGTCTGAACATTTCAACCTAAAGCAGTATACACATTCCTTTCAAGTGCACATGGGACATTCTCCAGAACAGATCATATCATGGGCCACAAATCAGCCCTCAACAGGTACAACAGGTACAAGAAGGTTGATATCACACCCCGTACATTTTCGGACCATGATGCTATGAAACTCGAAGTCGACAGTAAGAATAAAAAATTGGACAGACCAAAAATACGTGGAGATTATGAACATCCTACTAGAGAATGAATGGAGCAATCAGGAAATTAAAGAGGAAATTTAAAACAAATGAAAATGAAAACATGTTTCTCCAAACCTCTGGGATGTAGAAAGGCAATCCTAAGAGGGAAGTACATAGCAATACAGGCCTACGTCAGGAAACAAGAAGTCTCCAATACACAACCGAACCCTACACCTAAAGGAGCTGGAAAAGGAATAGCAAACAAAGCCTAAAGCCTAAGAAGAAGGGAAAAATAAAGATGAGAGCAGAAATAAAGAATGCAGAAAAAACAAAACAGTAGAATGGAATAACGAAACTAAGAGCTGGTTCTTCATAATAATTAATAAAATGGATCAAGCCCTAGCCAGGCTTATCAACGAGAAAAGAGAAAACCTAAATAAATAAAATCACAAATGAGAGAAGAGAGATCACAATCAACACCAGAAAAATTAGACAATTATAAGGGAATACTATGCAAGATTATACGCTAACAAACTGGGAGACCTGGAAGAAATGGACAAATCCCTAGAAATGTGCAAACGAGCAAAACTGAAATAGGAAGAAATAGAAAATATGAACAGACCCATAACGAGCAAAGAAATTGAATCAGCAAGGCACCTGGGTTCCTCAGGGGTGGAGCATCTGCTTTGGCTCAGGTCATGATCCCGGGGTCATGGGGGATAACGTCCCACATCAGGCTCCCCGCATGGAGCCTCATTTTCCCTCTGCCTATACCTCTGCCTCTGTGTCTCTCATGAATAGATAAATAAAGGTGCAGCCACTGTGCAAAACAGTCTGGAGGGTCCTCGAGAAGTTAAAAATAGGGGATCCCTGGGTGGCGCAGTGGTTTGGCGCCTGCCTTTGGCCCAGGGCATGATCCTGGAGACCCGGGATCGAATCCCACGTCGGGCTCCCGGTGCATGTAGCCTGCTTCTCCCTCTGCCTGTGTCTCTGCCTCTCTCTCTGTGACTATCATAAAAAAAATTAAAAGTTAAAAATAGAGCTACCCTACGATTCCAAAATTGCACAGTTAGGTATTTACCCCGAGGATACAAAAGTAATTTAGTAGATTCGAAGGGGAACACGCAGCCCAGTGTTGGTAGCAGCATTATCAACAACAGCGAAACTGTGTATACAGCCCAGATGTCCATAGACAGATGAATGGGCAGAGACAATGTGGTAAATATACACACTGCGACATCACTTGGTCATCAGAAGGGATGAAATGAAGCCATTTACAATGATGTGGGAGAAGTGGAATGGACTTATGCTAAATGAACTCAGTCAGTCAGAGAAAGATACCAAATACCATACAATTGCATTCACATGTGAATTTTAAGAAACCAAACAAACTGGCAAAGGGGCGAAGGCGGGGATGAGAGATGCAAACCAAGAAACACACTCTTAACCACAGAGAATAAACTAATAAATACCAGAGGAAAGTGGGGGGGGATGGGGAATCAGGGGATGGGGACAATGGAGGTCAACTCTGACCAGTACCAGGTATTGTATTCAAGGGTTGAATCACTATGCGGTAAATCTGAAACTATATCATACTGAGTTTACAAAGAGGAATTCAAGTAAAACTTTAAAATAATAATTGGTAGTATACAGGAAGCATGTGCGCAGAAGAGATAAAATCAGAAATGCAACTGATAATCCAAACAGAGAGTCTTTAGAGCCACAAATCCCCTCCTTAGCTCAGCTCAGGAGAAGCCTGCCATACCTATTCTGACCCCAGCAGAAGCCTGGATACTGATTCTCTGGGGAGGCCACTGACTTGGTGGAGTCAGGCTATCTTTGAACCCAAAACCTAAATAGAGTGCATAAAACTAAACTGCCCAAGATGCTAGGAGTCCCAGTGCAGGCACATGACAAGAAACAAACTCTAACCATACAAAGACATAACTAACCCTACACTTAAGCCTAATGTTAACCTAACCCTAAAACAAGAACTATCACTAATCAAAAACCAAACACAAACCCCAAGACCGAAACACATTCACTGAACCTTCCTGCCAACCCTCACCCTAACTCTTAAACCTATTCTAAACCCTTAACCCTGACCCTTACCTTAAATCTAACCCTAACGCTAACCTCTAACAATAACCTTAACTTAATGTACTCCAATCCTATTCCTAACCCTAACCTCTACCCTAACCCTAACCCTCTAATACTAATCCTATCTCATACCCCAAACTGTACCCTAACCCGTACCCTAAAACTAATCCCTAACCCACTGCCTAACTCTCTCTTACCCTTTTCCAAAACCGTACCCTGACCCTGACCTGACCCTAACCCTAAACCCTAACCAAACACTAAACCTAACCCTCGCCCTAACCCTAAACCTAGCCCTAACTTTAACTCTAACCCCTAACCCTAACCCACATCCTAACCCCTAACCCTAACTGCAAACCTAGCCCAACCCTAACTCTAACCATAATCCAAACCCCAACTCCTAACCTCCTGCCCTAAATCCTAAAGTATAACCCTAACCCTAACTCTAACTCCTGTCCCTAACCCAAACCCCCATCCTAACTCCTAACCACTGACCATTACACTTATCCCTCACACTAACCTCTAATCCGTAACCATAAGCATAATCACTAACCCCTAACATCTAACCTAAGCCTAACCACCAACTGCCTCCCCTCCCCTGACCCTACCATTCATTCTACCCATTCACTTACTCTATGTTTCTGAGGAGTCCCTTCTGACATGGACGTGGCCCCCAAAGGTGCCTCCAGAGTCCTCCAGGGATTCCTGAGGAATCTGGGCTCCTGTGAGTGCGGACGTGGCCCCACGTGTTCCAGAGTCATAGTCAGCGGGTCCTGAGGACACCGGGTCTCCTGTCACCGTGGAGTATGCCTCACATCCTCTGGAAGCCTCACAGCAGGTTCTCAGGAGGCTGGGGGCTCCTGTCAGCCTGGACATGGCCCCACGTCCCCTGAAAACTCACCGTGGGTCCTGAGGAGGCTGTGGGTTCCTGTCAGCCTAGACGCAGCCCCATGTGTCCCGAAGCCAAAGTGCAGGTCCTGAGGAGGACGGGGGTCCTCTCAGTCTTGACATGGCCCCACATTTTCCTCAGCCTCACCATAAGACCTGAGGAGGCTGGGGGCTCCTGTCAGCATGGACGTGGCTGCAAATCATCCCAATCCTTCACAGTGCATCCTGAGGAGGCCAGAGAATCCTGTCAGTGTGGATTCGGCATCCACATCTTTCTTAGGCCTCATCACAGGCTCTGACAAGGCTGGGGTCTTCTGTCCGCATGGACGCATCCCCATATTTCCGAAAGTCTACACTGGGGGTCCTGAGGAAGTCAGCGTCCTGTTGTGTCCATGTGGCCCCAAGTCCTCCCGAAGCATCACCGAGGGTTCTGAGGAGGCCGGGGCTCCTGTAACCATGAATGCGGCCCCCAGCTTCCAGAAGCCTCAACTTATGCCCTGAGGGGCCCGGGAGCTCCTGCCAGAGTGGACGCGGCGCCACATCTTCCTGAAGCCTCCTCTCAGGTCCTGAGATGGCTCAGGGGCTCCTGTCAGTGTGGATGAGGGCCCATATCTTCCTGAAACCTCCCTGAAGGTCCTGAGGCTGCTCATGGGCTCCTGTCAGCGTGGATGCGGGCGCACATTTTCCTGAAGCCTCGACGCAGGTCCTGAGGTGGCTCAGGGCTCCGGTCAGCGTGGATGAGGGCCCACATCTTCTTGAAGCCTCCCTGCAGGTCCTGAGGCGGCCCAGGGGCTCATGTCAGGGTGGACGCGGGCCCACATTTTCCAAAAGCCTCACCGCGCGTCCTGAGGAGACCGGGGCTCCGGTCAGCTTGAACGCGGCCCAATTTCGCCCTGAAGACTCCCCACGGGTCCTGAGGAAGCTGCAGCTCATCAGCATAGACACGTCCCCACGTCATCCTCAGGCCTCCCCAGCACAGGCTGGCTCCTGTTAGTGCAGGCAGAGGAGGCCTACTGCGCATTGCTGCCCCTTGGGAAGGTCCTGGTCTTGGGCGCTCCCTGTGGGACGCTCAGGCGCTGCAGGAGGCTGTGCAGGAGGCAGCAGGTGCTCCATGGGCCCCACCTGCCTCCTTTCAGGCTCCAGCTGGGGCTGTTAGCTTCAGAAACATCTCACTGAATAGGAGCCCAACACCCGGGTTCCCCAGAAATACTTAAGGACAAGGTATTGGAGTCCAGAGGACGCAAAATGAAATGTGGACCAGACTTTTACCACTTCCTGCAAATCTCACTCACCCCTCTTCCACTGTGGGCGGGACCGCAGGTTGGTGCAGCCGCCCTGGAAACAGTGTGCAGGCCTCTCAGGAATTTACAAATAGAGCTGACCTGCGACCAGCAGGTGAACGGCCTGGAGCTCATTCCGAGGATACAGATGCAGTGAGACTCGGGACACCTGCACCCCAATGTCCACAGCAGCCGGGTCCACAGTAGCCACACTGTGGGAGGACCTCGGTGCCCTGAGGCAGATGATGGATAAAGAGGATGGGAGATAGATGATGGTCATAGAGAGAGAAATGGTACTCAGCTATCAAAGAGAAGGAAATCTTTCCATTTGCAATGATGTGGATAGAACTAAAGGGATCATGTTAAGTGAAGTAAGTCAGTCAGGAAAGAGAATGACCGTGTGGTGTCATTCATAGATGGAATTATAGAAGCAAAGCAGATGAACTACTGTGAAGGGAAAGAAAAACAAATAAGATGAAAACAGATGCAGGAAATACAGTCTCTATGATAGGAACAGAACTGAGGGTCCTGGAAGGGGGGGGGATAACAGGGGACCGGCATGAAGGAGGGCACGTGATGTCACGGGCACTGCTGTTATCTCCAACTGGTGAATCCCTGAATTCTTGCTCTGAAAGTATAATACACTATACGTTTATTAATTGGGTTTAAATTAAATTAAGTTAAAAAAATCAGTTGTATCAGAGCACATTTCCTTCTGGAATCTCTGTTTTGCTCATTCAGCTTATCCCGGGACCACCCTCCATGGGTCTGGTTTGTCTAAGTAGGCTCCACGCCTCATCCATGTCCCAGCCCAGGGCTAGAACTCAAGACCCCTGAGATCAGGACCAGAGGTGAGGTCAGGAGTCAGATGCTTAACTGATGGAGCAGGCGGGGGCCCGAGAACCACGCTGCTTTATCCTGTGTCTCTGTGATATCATTTGAAATAGAAAGTGCTGGGTCAGACTATGTCATGCTTCTCCAATACTGATTTGCTGTTCAGGGCATTTCTTGGGGGGGATGGAGGTTATGGGTGGTTCTTTCCTATTTCTAAGATCTGCCACCATGATTTTGATAGGAATGACATTGAAACTGAGGGTAGCTTCAGGAACTGCGGACATTTTCACAAGATGAGGGTCCCACCCCACAAGACCAGGACAGCCTCCCAGAGCCTGGTATGGCTCAGTGCACAAGTCTTGTGCTCCTTTGGTTCAGTCTCATTATTTATTCTCCTTGATGCTCCTGAGAAGGCCTTCATGTCCTTCCTTTCCTTCCTGAGTGCTCATTGTCGGGACACAGCAAGGCTACTCTGCTCTGTAGGGTCAGTTTGTGTCCCGTGACTTTACTGAACTCACTCCTTAGTTCTAACAGGTTTTGGTGGAGGCTCTCAGGTTTCCTGTTTCTAGTACCGCGTCTTCAGCATATAGGGACAGTGTGACGTCCCCCTTACAGGTGTGGAACCTTTGCTGTTTACAGCTTAATGTCCTAGAAAGCCCCACAATTGAATCAAAACTGAGCCCAAGCCAAGGGCAGGAAGCCCCTATTAGAATGAGAACAGAGCTCAATGCCCTTGAAGGCCCCATATCAAAATGTAAACAGAACTTGAGGAATTGCTCCAGCCCTTCTGGAGGTCCCGAGTCCAGCCCTTAAAACTAAGCTAAAACCCTCCTCGGGGACCAAGTCTCTGCTCCGCTGTGTTGGGTATACTTCGACACAAGATCGAGCTTGTAAATAATCTCACATGTGTTTGCATCGGAATCGGCTTCTTGGTGGTTTCTCAGATTCGCAATCTTGGTCACAACAGTCTGAGATAAAAAAACAAAACCAAAAGGAGCTCGGATGCGGGCAGAGTGAAAGCAGGGTTCCGAGAGAAGCAGGCGGAGACCCGGGGGCTTGGGTGCCCTTCTGTGGAGGGCCTGCAGACTGGGGGGTGGAATGCTCAGCCCCAGAGCCAGAGGGACACAGCGTCTCCACCCACATCCCGCCCATCAGCGCCAAGTCTCAGGGAGCAGCACAGCACTGCCCGCTGGAGGCCAGAAGGGCTGACACCCAACCCAGCCTCTGACACAGCAGTCAGATGTGCACCTGACATCACTGCCATGTCCAATCCTCAGACCCCGCACAGACCACTTCCCTGCCACCAAGGTGTCAGACCACAGAAGCTGCAGAGATTCAGCTCTGCCTGGAAAGTAGGGTCTAGCTTCCTTTGTACTTTGTGCTTTATTTTCATTTAGTTTCTTTGATTCTATTTTATAAATTGCCTTATTTTAATTTTTATGTATGTACCTTATATATTTCTTATTTTTAGTTTCATGGTACTTTAATTTTGTTTCTTATTTTGGGATTTAGAATCTTTTAACAACCAAGCCAAAATAATCTGGTGATTTTTTTGGGGGGAGGGCAGTTGTTATTGTTTTTCTTGGTTTTTCTTTTCTTCCTTCTTCCTACTTTCTATTTCTGGAAAAAATAATGAGATGGAGAAATTCACCTCCATAAAAATCATGAGGTAGTACTCACAGCCAGGAAGTCCATCAATACAAATATATGATGTCTAACTACAGTTTAAAACAATGATTATAAAGATAGCATCTGGGCTGGAAAAAGAGCACAACAGAAAACTAGAGAATCCCTTACTGTAGAAATAAAAGAAGTAAAATCTAGTCAGGCCAACATTAAAAATGCTATAACTGAGATGCAGTCCCAAGTGGAAGCCTTAAAAACAAGAAAGGTTATGTGCAGACATTCCACACTCAAGTTCATGAGCATAGCTTCCCACTCTTATGTGTGGAATACACATAGTAACTTCCTTCTACAAAATATATTATGAAAAACTTAATAATGATAATATAATAATAATAATAATATTAATAACAATAAAGAATGACTTTACTATGGAGAAACCTAACACTACCTCAGCAAGATGATCAGATCTATACCAAGAATGATAAATCATATTGAAAGTATCTATCCTTTATATGATATAATAAAAATGGCAGTATTTCTCTGTATAGAATCCACAAAAACAGTTCAATCATGAGATAAACAACAGACATGTTTCAACTGAGGGAAATTTTACAAAATACTCTACTTCTCAAAGTTTTCCAGTTCACCAACAGCAAGGAAAGGCTGAAAGACTGTCACAATCCAGAGGAGCTTAAGAAAACATGAGGACAAATGGAGTGTGATATAAGGGATGGTGACTTAGCAAAAACTAAGGAAATCTGAATAAAGTATGGTCTTTGGTTATTGTGAATATTTTAATATTGATTCATTAGCTAATATTTGTACCGTACTGATATAAGATATCAATAATTGGAGAAATTGAGTGCAAGTGCATGAGAATTCTCTGTACTATCTTCTCAATTTCCCTATGAAGCTTTGTTTTCTTTCTAAGAAATAAGATTTAATTTGAAAATTGACTTAAATGAATCAGGCTCCAGTGTGAAGACATTTTAAGAATCATTGAATTAACTTTTGCCTTATTCTTAAAGATTTCCTTCGATGGGAACATAGTAAGAATTTTATATCAGAAGGAAAGAAAAACACTTATGAACACGTATAATGCCTCTTCAACCTGAAAAGCAGGAAAGGATAATAAATAGCAAAAATCAGATAAAAATACTTCTAGTATAATAGACACCATATTGCAAGTGCATTTAAAATTAGCAATGTATAACATTTATTTCCTTGACATTTGTCTTCCAAAGAGTTCACAGTGTTTCAGTGTCAGTTGAAACAGGGGAAGAATCTCAGGGAAGAATCCTTCACTTAATAATAGGACCATTGGTACTAATGTCTCTCAATTATTTCCAAATCCATAAAGATTCATTTCCTGATGAATGACTGAGCTGTGAAGAAATAGATGAGAAAGCCTCATCCCTCTGTATTACTTGTGTCAGAATATTTTAAACATAGTACTATGGATAATAAATTATCCTTATTAACAGGAAATACGTCTCAGATTAGAATCTGAGAAATCAGATGGGCAGAGAAAAAATGCTTTAAATCGCTCCTCAAGTTTTAAAGACAAAGGAGAACTTTTCTATGTACAAAGTCAGTTGTCAAGATATCCTTAGGGAATAAGATTCTGCAGCATCTAATCCTGCTGCACAACTGGGACGCCCGTGCCCCAGGTCTTCCTGATCCAAAATCCCTGGGCCTGTCGCCGAACACAGGCTGCCAGGCTGAGGTCATTTGCAATGTCTCTCTTAGGAGCTCCAGGGAGGGGGGCATGAGCTAGATAGGACAGGACGGGATGCGTGGAGGCCGAGAACATTATGGCCATTCTACTTTAAGTTCAGTATTAGCACACGTCCAGCAATCCCAGGCCCCTGTGTAAGAAGAGCTGAAATTTGCATTACTTCAGTTACTGGAATAAAACAAAAGTTGACAGCTTAATGTCTTAGAAAGCCCCACAATAGAATAAAAACCGAGGCCTAAGCCAAGGGCTGGAAGCCCCAATTAGAATGAGAGAGCTCAATGCCCTTGAAGGACCCATATCAAAATGTAAACAGAACTTGAGGAATTGCTCCAGCCCTTCTGGAGGTCCCTGAGACCAGCCCTTAAAACTAAGCTAAAACCCTCCTCGGGGTCCAAGTCCCTGCTCCACTGTGTGGGGTATACCTGGACCCTTGCTTGAGTTTGTAAAACAACCCACGTGTGTTTGCATAAGTGTCGGCTCCTTAGTGGTTTCTCGGATTCGCAATCTTGGACACAACACCCGAATGACCCCTCCCCACCTGGACTGACCTCCTGTCCCCTCCCACCCAGGCTGACCCTCAGTTCACCTCCCCACCCACCACAGCTGGGCACAGGCCCTCACACAGTTCCATGGGTACGGTGGGCACTCCCGCCATCCCCGGCCTCCCAGGCAATGGAAGGAGGTTTTCGGCAGGACACACTCCCTGGTGGCCCCAGGGCTCCCTGCCCAGGAGAGCACCTGGTGACAGGTCGGGGTCTGTGTCCCTGATGCCAGCTCCTCCTCCCAGGTTTTCCCGCAGGAAATGAAAGAGGAGGACCTGGTCTCCTCCAGGGACATCACGCAGGTGGACCTGGACGTCAACAGGATGTGCAGCAGTCACATCATATTTTGGGACTACTATGGGGTAGGGTGAGGTTGAGGGGCTATGGGGGATCAGGACCCAGTGGAGGACCGGGGGATTCTGGGTAGGGAAAACGGGGATTCTGAGTCAGGGGGCAGAACAGCAGCCAACAACACACCACTCCATGGTAGGGTGTTGGGGATGACCTCTGTGCCCCCACCCCCGGGGCCTCGGACATGAGGAGGCCACTAGGATGGGGTCTCCAGGGCTTGCCATGGGAACTGAACCCCAAAGGGGAGAGGGACGGTCCTCTGAGTAGCAGGGGATGAGGTGGGGGATGTGGGGGGCAGGAACTAGACCTGGGGACCAGGCGGCATGGCCACGGCTGGACCAGGACACACATTGATTCCATGAAGGTCGGACGGGTCAGAGTGACACCCACTCTCGGTGATTTATATATTTCTAAGTTTTATGCATTTAATTTGAGACAATTTGCAATTTGAAAACACACATAGTATGATGAACCCCAGATAATGCCCCCGGTCCAGCCAGGGTCCTGCACTGACCACACCCCGCCCCAGGGACAGGTGTCTCAGCAAACCCCAGACTGGAGTTGCCTTTAAGTGTAGACATCTCCTTGTGCATCTTAGAGGAAGGGGATGCCCTGTGTCCTCAGGCCCACCATGATATCCCCCTCATTCCCCACTCCCACTCCATCTGCCTACATCATCATTCCCCATGGCATCCCACCTACACCATCCCACTCAAACCCACACAGCCCCACACAATCCCCACCCACACTAAACCCCAACACCATGCCCCCATACCATCCACCCCCACACCATGAGCCCCCATCAAGGACCCGGTGCAGGTGCCCCCTGTGGGACATGCTCAGCATCCCCGGGGATCTCTCGATACCCTGCTCCCATCAGAAGCTGGGGGTCCCATAGAGTACCTAGGGGTTGCAGGGAGGAGCGAAGACAAGGAGCCCCCAACAGGGTGTGTGCAGATGAGTGGTGCAGAGGATGCACTGTCCCTCCTGGAGGGCGGCACACCCTTCACAGGACACCAGCCCATAACCCAGGGGGATCTGGGCTGGCCTGGCCCCAGGCTCTGTGAACGTGGGGGTGATTTAAGACCCCGCCCCAGGCCCAACAAAAAGACTAATGGGATCCAGCCCCCCATGGCCCTGTCCAGCCCTGGATTCTGGCCCTACACTGAGCGAGCCTTCTCACAGCTGGATGTGGCCTCCTGGGCCCTGGGGGTGCCCCACAGATCCAGATCGCTGACCTAGGGCAGCCCTGGGGATCCCGGGACACCCAAGGTTGGGGAGAGCAGAGGTAGGCCAGTGGACCCTACCCGCACCCACACCAGGAGGCAGGCTCCTCCAGGTGCTGGGGACACAGGAGCCCCATGACCAGGGTCCACCTGCCCTGTGGGGACCCAGCGCAGGAACCCATGAGCTGCAGGTCAAGGTCAGCTCTGCTGCCCTCACAACCATCTCTCACGCTGAAACCTGAGGACACACGCCCCCACCCGGAGTCCACACATGCTCCAGGTGGGGGACTCCAGCACTTGCCCCGCACCCATGTGATTCTTGCCCTCCCCTAAAGGACAGAATGGTCTCCCTTCCCAGGGGAAGGCATGCACCCTCGACTCTGAGCCCGTTTGCTGTAGAATGTCAATAAAGTATTGTGGTGTGAAAATGCACAGCCAGCCCGTTTCTGTGTCTCCCAGAACTCTGTGTACGGGGCGTGGAGAGACCCACAGAGAGGAGGAAGGGGCACCACCCAGGCCCCAACAGCCCCTGCATGGGCACTGCAAGGCACATCTGACGTCCCCACGTGCCTTCCAGGGGCGGCCAGATGCCAGGGTCAGGACCCCACACACTATACTGGGACTCAGCCTGTGCCCCATGGGCCAGGAGGGCCTGGGACAGAGTGACAGCCAGGGAGCCTCAGGTCACCAGGGTCTGTGAAAAGCTACCTGGGATGTCTGTGCTCCCTCTGTACAGGGGGCCAATGCTGGCCCGGTTCCGGGACATGTACTCCCCTCCCTGCATCCCCGTGCCAGTGTGCCTGGGGCACTGAAGGCCTGTGGGGCGCTCAGAGTGGCCGTGGAAGGGACGTCAGGACAGCAGGCCCTTGTGTTGTGCCCAAGACTGCGAATCTGAGTAACCACCGATGAGCTGACACCAATGCAAACTCCTGAGGGTTTCTCTACAAGCCGTAGCTTGGGTCCAAGTGCACCCGACACAGCGGGGCAGGGACTTGGACCCCGAGACTAAGAGGCATAGCAGCTTTATAGGGGCAGTGGACCATGGGATATGCAGAAATTTGCACAGTCATGTTGGTCCACATGCAAGTGGCTGATTGAATTACACCTTACCCTATAGTATCCACTTGAGCTGGCCTATTACTTTGGTCAGAATTGGCTCACAGGGATCCCTGGGTGGCGCAGCGGTTTAGCGCCTGCCTTTGGCCCAGGGCACGATCCTGGAGACCGGGATCGAATCCCACGTCGGGCTTCCGGTGCATGGAGCCTGCTTCTCCCTCTGCCTGTGTCTCTGCCTCTCCTTCTCTCTCTGTGTGACTATCATAAATAAAAAAAAAATTAAAAAAAATTTATTAAAAAAAAAAGAATTGGCTCACAGTTCTGGGGGGCACAAAGCAGGGTTACATTGTTATGAGCCAATTTCCGATTAGGGTGTGCCCAGCTGTTTGACTCGCGTGGGGCAGCACCTTAAGCCATAAGCAGGTCATGTGGGGGTCAGAGGGGAGGTTTCGGGTGTCACACAAAATGGAATCAGTCCTGCGCTGCTTGTCCAGGGGTAGGGGATTTTTATTAAATTTCCTGTGTCCCAACTTGCAGCTCATCCACCTGGGCAATGCTCACCAGGTGGACTCAGCGTGCACACCTTGTGGTGCTGGATGTCTCACACGAGCGTGTGGATGGCACCCTCCTTGCCCTAGTGAGTAAGGGCTGGGTGAGCATGGGGCTCGGCCTGAAAGCCAGGCAGCACAGGGGACCAAAGAAACCCAGCCCCGTCCCCACCCCGACCTCCACACACAGGCAGCCTCAGGGCTCCCCGCCATGGGTACCCGACTCCTCAGGAGCTCCCCCCAGGGTTGCCCTGAGGTCTGACTCCCTGCTGGAGAGGCATCGGCGAGAAGAGAAGCAGCCGGTGCTCGGCGAGACCCACTGTCGGACATGGGGTTGGCTGAGCCAGTCCTTCCACCTCAGCTGAAACTCCAGCTGAAATTCACTACAGGAGCAAGCCCTGGGTCAGCCAGGAGAGCCCAGCTAGCCACCCAGCGCCAGCACCAGAAATGATGTTGTACCAACCATTTCGGTGTTTGTGTTACCCAGCCAGAGGATCCGATAGCTACACGTGATAGATTCATGTGATAGACAAACACACACCCCACAACGAACAAAAGTCAGAATCACCCCAATGCTGTCAAACAGCAGCTGAATGGTTACATACATGACGCCGTGGTCCCTAATAGGATACATGGAAGACGCTATAAACCACGACTGCAGAGGTGCTGGAGGCACGGAGATGTGCCTGCTGGGTTCCAAAAAGGAGCGCAAAGGGGCAGGAAATATCCTACGGAGGGGGGGGGCCCTTAGGAAAGGACACCAGGTCCCTGTGAATGCTAAGGATGGTGAAATCTGTCCTCCTCCCTTTCAGCTTCTGCTTTTCCTCCTAATGCCATTTTCCTCAGTCATATGAGCAAAAATTTCTTTTATGTTTTTAACTTTCTTTTAGTGGAGTCCAATTTGTATGAATTCTTTCTTCAGGAAGTGTGTCATTCAGGAGAGAAGGAGAGAGAAAGATTTTCCCTGACAGGCAAAGTATAAAGGAGTTCATGACCGCTAAACCAGTCCAGTAAGGAATTTTAAGAGGGACTCTTCTAGTGGGGGAAAAAAAGATACCAAAAGAAACAAGGACTAGAAAGGACCAGAGAACGTCACCAGAAACACCAACTCTACCACTAACAACAAGGCACAAGTTCATATCTTTGAATAAGCACTCTGAATGCTGACACTAAATGCTCCAATCAAAAGATATAGGGTGTCAGAGTGGCTTAAAAAACAGGATCTGGGATGCCTGGGTGGCTCAGGGGTTGAGGGTGTGATCCTGGAGTCTGGGATCGAGTCCTATATTGTGCTCCTGGTGGGGAGCATGCTTCTCTCTCTGCCTAATTTTCTGCCTCTCTCTCTCTCTCTCTCTCTCTCGTGCTCTCAAAAATAAAATTGTTATTAAAAAAACAAGATCCATCAGTATGCTGCCTACTAGAGGCTCACCTTAGACCTATAGACACCAGCAGTTTGAAAGTCAGGAAATGGAAAATCATCTATCACGCTAATGGTTATGAAAAGAAAGCTGGAGGACCAATACTTATATTAGACAAACTAGATTTGAAACGAAACCCTGGGGGACACCTGGTGGCTCAGTGGTTGAGCATCTGCCTTTGGCTCAGGGGTTGATCCTGGGATCCCAGGATTGAGTCCCACATTGCCATCCTTTGGGGAGCCTGTCTCTCCCTCTGCCTATGTTTCTGCCTCTGCTCCTCTGTGTATCTCTCATGAATAAATAAATAAAATATTTAAATCTCAAAAAGAAAGAACAAATACTGTAAGGAGAGATGAAGGAGGGCATTATTTCATAATTAAAAAGACTCTCTATCAGGATCAAACAAATAAATATTTATGCTGCCAACATGGCAGTACCTAAATATGGAACCCAATTACCAATAAGCGTACAGGAACTCACTGATAATGATACAATGACAGGAGATTTTAACACCTATCCAGTAATGGCAATGGACTGATCGTCTATGCAGAAAATCAATAGGGGAACAATAGCCTAGACACACTGGACCACAGGGACTCAACAGATATAGTCTGAACATTTCTTCCTAAAGCAGAATACACATTCCTTTCAAGTGCACATGGGACATTATCCAGAACAGATCATATCATGGGCCACAAATCACCCCTCAACAGGTACAAGAATGTTGATATCACACCCTGTACCTTTTCGGAGCATGATGCTATGAAACTCGAAGTCAACAGTAAGAAAAAATTTGGACAGACCAAAAATACGTGGAGATTATGAACATCCTACTAGAGAATGAATGGAGCAACCAGGAAAGTAAAGAGGAAATTTAAAACAAATGAAAATGAAAACATGTTTCTCCAAACCTCTGGGATGTAGAAAAGGCAGTCCAAAGAGAAAAGTACATAGTAATATAGGCATACCTCAAAACAAGAAGTCTCCAATACACAGCCTATCCCTACACCTAAAGGAGCTGGAAAAGGAATAGCAAACAAAGCCTATGGCCTACAGAAGAAGGGAAAAAAATAAAGATGAGAGCAGAAATAAACAATACAGAAATAAAAAAACATTAGAATGGAATAACGAAACTAAGAGCTATTTCTTCAAAATAATTAATAAAATGGATCAAACCCTATCCAGCCTTAGGAACGAGAAAAGAGAAAAGACCTAAATAAATAAAATCACAAAAGAGAGAAGAGAGATCAAAATCAACACCAGAAAAATTAGACAATTATAAGGGAATACTATGAAAGATTATATGCTAACAAACTGGGAGACCTGGAAGAAATGGACAAATCCCTAGAAATGTGCAAACGAGCAAAACTGAAATAGGAAGAAATAGAAAATGTGAACAGACCCATAACGAGCAAAGGAATTGAGTCAGCAAAACAACTGTGTGCCTCAGTGGTTGAGCATGTGCTTTGGCTCAGGTCAGGATCCCAGGATCCTGGTGGATCAAGTCCCACATCAGGCTCCCCGCATGGAGCCTCATTTTCCCTCTGCCTATACTCCTGCCTCTCTGTGTCTCTCATGAATACATAAATAAAATCTTTAAAAAAGGAAAAACATAAAAAGATGAGAGGACCCAAATAAAATCACGAATGAGAAAAGAGAAATAACAACCAACACTACAGAAATACAAACAATAATAAGAGAATATGATGAAAAAGTATATGCCAGCTACCTAGAACCTGGAAGAAATAGATCAATTCCTAGAAATATATAACATATCAAAAATGAAAAATGAAGAAATAAGAAACTTGAACAGACCGTTAACCAGCAGAGAAATTGAATCAGCAATCAGGGATCTCCCAACAGGAGATGCTTAGATCAATAGAACAGAATGGAAAGCCAAAACAAGATACAAACCTGTAACTCTATGATCCATTAATGGACAAGAAGGCAGGAAGGAATATCCAATGGCACAAGGACAGTCTCTTCAAGAAACCCTAAACCTGACCCCAGGATAAGAACAAATGGTGTTGGGAAAACCAGGCAGCCACATGCAGAAGAATGAAACTGGACCACTTTCTTACACCATATATATAAAAAATAAATTCAAAATGGATGAAAGACCTAAATGTGAGACCTGAAACCATACAAAGAAGAAAAGATAGGCAGCAAAGTCTTTGACATTGGCCATTGGATCTTCTTTCAGGATATGCCTCTGAGGTGAGGGAAACAGAAGCAAAAATACTATTGGGATTTCATCAAATTGAAAAGCTTCTGCAAAGTGAAGGAAACAACTAAAGCTAAAAAGCAACATACAGGAGGAGAGGCAAGATGGCGGAAGAGAAGGGTCCCCAAGTCACCTGTCCTGACCAAATTACCTAGATAAACTTCAAATCATCCTGAAAATCTAGCAATTCAGCCTGAGACTTAAACAGAGACCAGATAGAATGCTACAGTGAGAAAAGTTCACACTTCTATCAAGGTAGGAAGATGGGGAAAAAGAAATAAAGATACAAACGGCATCCAAGGGGGACGGGCCCCACAGAGCCAGGCTAAGGCCAGGGCGAGTGCCCCCCGGGCAGGAGAGCTCTGTCCCAGAGAAGCAGGAGCTGCACCATTCTTCCAGGGGGAAAGGACTCCCGCAGGGATTCAGAGAAAGACCCCAGGTGGGCGGGGATACCCTCGGGCTCCATGGGACACAAACATAAACCTGCACTCCCAGGAGATTGCACCGAGCTCCCTAAGGGCTGTAGGGCACATGCATTGACCCAGGAGCAGCTCTGAGGGGATCCGGCAGCGGCTCTGTGCGGAGGGGGCAGCGGGTCCCTGGAAACAGCTAGGTGGCGGCGCCTAGGGCAGAGGAAGTGGCTTCGTGTGGAGGGGGCTTCGGGGCTCCAGGAGCAGCTCAGAGGGGCTATGGCGGCTCCGTGGAGAGGTGCCTACCCGGCCGGGAGCGAGAATCCAACAGCGCAGGTCGGGGAGCACAGGGCCGGGACACAGCCCAGGATTTGGCCTCTCCCGGGACAGGCAGAGGCCTGGAGGGCCCAGGACAGCAAGGACGCTCCTGCTCAGAGCTGAGAAGATCAGCAGCCCTGCCCCAGAGCCTCCAGGCCCTGCAGACGGACTGCTCCAGAGTTACTGGGGAGGCTGAATACAGGTGTTCTGACCTGGCTGCTGCCACTGGGGTTGTTCCTCCTTGGGCGTCACAGGGTATACAACCCCCACTGAGCGCTTCACCAGGCAGGGGGAGAGGAGCTCCCCCAAGGGCTAGCACCTGAAAATCAGCACAACAGGCCCCTCCCCCCAGAAGACCAGCTAGACGGACAAGTTCCAGGGGAAGTCAAGGGACTTAAAGTAGACAGAATCAGAAGATACTCCCCCATGTTTTTTTTTAATTTCTGATTGCTTCCCCCATCCTTCCCCCCTTTCTTTCTTTTTCTTTCTCCTTTTATTCTCTTTTTTGCTTTTTTCTTCCTTTTTCCTTTTTTCTTTTTCTCTTCTCTTTTTTTCTTTCTCTCTTCTCTTTTTCTCCTTTTCCCAATACAACTTGTTTTTGGCCACTCTGCACTGAGCAAAATGACTAGAAGGAAAACCTCACTTCAAAAGAAAAAACAGTCCTCTCTCCCACAGAGTTACAAATCTGGATTACAACTCAATGTCAGAAAACCAATTCAGAAGCACTATTATACAGCTACTGGTGGCTCTAGAAAAAAGCATAAAGGACTCAAGAGACTTCATGACTGCAGAATTTAGATACAATCAGGCAGAAAGTAAAAAACAATTGAATGAGATGCAATCCAAACTAGAATTCCTAATGACGAGGGTTAACGAGGTGGAAGAACGAGTGAGTGACATAGAAGACAAGTTGATGGCAACGAGGAAAACTGAGGAAAAAAGAGACAGACAATTAAGAGACCAGGAAGACAGATTAAGGGAAATAAAGACAGCCTGAGGAAGAAAAACCTATGTGTAATTGGGGATCCTGAGGGCGCCGAAAGGGACAGAGGGACAGAATATGCATTTGAACAAATCCTAGCTGAAAACTTTCCTAACCTGGGAAGGGAAACAGGCATTCAAATCCAGGAAATAGAGATATCCCCCACCCTCTAAAATCAATAAAAACCGTCCAACACCTCGATTTAATAGTGAAGCTTGCAAATTCCAAACATAAAGAGAAGATCTTAAAGCAGCAAGAGACAAGAAATCCCTGACCTTTATGGGGAGGAGCAGACCTCTCCACAGTACCCTGGCAGCCCAGAAAGTGCTGGCTGGATATATTCAGGGTCCTCCATGAGAATAACATGCAACCAAGAATACTTTATCCAGCCAGGCTCTCATTCAAAATGGAAGGAGAGATAAAGAGCTTTCAAGACAGGCAGGAACTGAAAGAATAAGTGACCTCCAAACGAGCTCTGCAAGAAATTTTAAGGGGGACTCTTAAAATTCCCCTTTAAGAAGAAGTTCAGTGGAACAATCCACAAAAACAAGTACTGAATAGATGTCATGATGACACTAAACTCATATCTGTTGATAGTAACTCTGAACGTGAATGGGCTTAATGACCCCTTCAAAGGCGCAGGGTTTCAGACTGGATAAAAAATCAGGACCCAACTATTTGCTTTCTACAAGAGACTCATATTAGACAGAAGGACACCTACCATCTGAAAATAATGGGTTGGAGAACCATTTACCATTCAAATGGTCCTCAAAAGAAAGAAGTGAAAAAAAAAAAGAAAGAAAGCAGTGGTAGCCATCCATATATCAGATAAACTAAAATTTACCCCGAAGACTATAGTGAGAGATGAAGACGGACACTAAATCATACTTAAAGGATCTATCCAACAAGAGGGCTTAACAATCCTCAATATATATTCCCCGAATATCGGAGCTGCCAAATATTTAAACCAATTAATAACGAAAGTGAAGAAATACTTAGATAATAATCATCTTATACTTGGTGACTTCAATCTAGGTCTTTCTACCCTCGATAGGTCTTCTAAGCACAACATCTCCAAAGAAACGAGAGCTTTAAATGATACACTGGAGCAGATAGATTTCACAGATATCTACAGAACTTTACATCCAAACTGAACTGAATACACATTCTTCTCAAGTGCACATGGAACGTTCTCCAGAATAGACCACATACTGGGTCACAAATCACGTCTGAACCGATACCAAAAGATTCAGATCATCCCCTGCATATTCTCAGACCATAATGCCTTAAAATTAGAACTAAATCACAACAAGAAGTTTGGAAGGACCTCAAACACGTGGAGGTTAAGGACCAGTCCTGCTAAAAGATGAAAGGTTCAACCAGGAAATTGAGGAAGAATTAAAAGGATTCATGGAAACTAATTGGAATGAAGATACAAATGTTCAAAATCTTTGGCATGCAGCAAAAGCAGTCCTAAGGGGGAAATACATCACAATAGAAGCATCCATTCAAAAACTGGAAAGATCTCAAATACAAAAGCTAACCTTACTCATAAAGGAGCTAGAGAAAAAAACAGCAGCTAGATCCTACACCCAAACAGAATAAGAGATTTAATTAAAATTAGAGCAGACCTCAAGGAAACTGAGACCATAAGAAATGTGGAACAGATCAACAAAACCAGGAGTTGGTTCTTTGAAAGAATTAATACCATACATAAACCATTAGCCAGTCTTATTAAGAAGAGAGACAAGACTCAAATTAATAAAATCATGAATGAGAAAGGAGAGATCACTACCAACACCAAGGAAATACAAATGATTTTAAAACATATTATGAACAGCTATACGGAAATAAATTAGGCAATCTAGAAGAAATGGACGCTTTCCTGGAAAGCCACAAACTACCAAAACTGGAACAGGAAGACATAGAATACCTAAACAGGCCAATAACCAGGGAAGAAATTGAAGCAGTCATCAAAAACCTCCCAAGTCACAAAAGTCCAGGGCCAGATGGCTTCCCAGGGGAAATCTATCAAACGTTTAAAGAAGAAACCATACCTCTCCTACTAAAGCTGTTTGGAAAGATAGAAAGAGATGGAGTACTTCCAAATTCGTTCTATGAAGCCAGCATCACCTTAATTCCAAAACCAGACAAAGACCCCACCTAAAAGGAGAATACAGACCAATATCCCTGATGAACATGGATGCAAAAATTCTCAACAAGATACTAGCCAATAGGATCCAACAATACATTAAGAATATTATTCACCAAGACCAAGTAGGATTTATCCCCGGGACACAAGGCTGGTTCAACACGTGTAAAAAAATCAATGTCAATCATCATATCAGCAAGAGAAAAACCAAGAACCATATGATCCTCTCATTAGATGCAGAGAAAGCATTTGACAAAATAGAGCATCCACTCCTGATCAAGACTCTTCAGAGCGTAGGGATAGAGGGAACATTCCTCGATATCTTAAAAGCCATCTACGAAAAGCCCACAGCAAATATCATTCTTAGTGGGGCAGCACTGGGAGCCTTTCCCCTAATATCAGGAACAAGACTGGGATGTCCACTCTCACCATTGCTATTCAACATAGTCTGGAAGTCCTAGCCTTAGCAGTCAGACAGCAAAAAGACATTAAAGGCATTCAAATTGGCAAAGAAGAAGTCAAAATCTCCCCCTTCTCAGATGACATGATACTCTACCTAGAACACCCAAAAGCCTCCACCCCAAGATTGCTAGAACTCATACAGCAATTTGGTAGCATTGCAATATAAAAACTCAATATCCAGAAATCAATGGCATTTCTATACACTGACAATGAGACTGAGGAAAGAGAAATTAAGGAGTCAATTTCATTTACAGTTGCACCCAAATCAAAAGATACCTAGGAACAAACCTAACCAAGGAGGTAAATGATCTATACCCTAAAAACAATAGAACACTTCTGAAAGTATTTGAGGAAGACACAAAGAGATGGAAATGCTCATGGATTGGCAGAATTAATATTGTGAAAATGTCAATGTTACCCAGGCAATGTACACGTTTAATGCAATCCCTATCAAAATACCATGGACTTTCTTCAGAGAGTTAGAACAAATTATTTTAAGATTTGTGTGGAATCAGAAAAGACCCCGAAAGCCAGGGGAATTTTAAAAAAGAAAACCATATCTGGGGGCATCACAATGCCAGATTTCAGGTTGTACTACAAAGCTGTGGTCATCAAGACAGTGTGGTACTGGCACAAAAACAGACACATAGATCAATGGAACAGAATAGAGAACCCAGAAGTGGACCTTGAACTTTATGGTCAACTAATATTCGATAAAGGAGGAAAGACTATCCATTGGAAGAAAGACAGTCTCTTCAATAGATGGTGCTGGGAAAATTGGACATCCACCTTCAGAAGAATGAAACTAGACCACTCTCTTTCACCATAAACAAAGATAAACTCAAAATGGATGAAAGATCTAAATGTGAGACAAGAATCCATCAAAATCCTAGAGGAGAACACAAGCAACACCCGTTTTAAACTTGGACACAGCAACTTCTTGAAACGTACATCCATGAAGGCAAAAGAAACAAAAGCAAAAATGAACTATTGTGACTTCATCAAGATAAGAAGCTTTTGCACAGCAAAGGATACAGTCAACAAAACTAAAAGACAACCTACAGCATGGGAGAAGATATATGCAAAAGACGTTTCAGATAAAGGGCTAGTTTCCAAGATCTATAAAGAACTTCTTAAAATCAACACCAAAGAGACAAACAATCCAATCATGAAATGGGCAAAAGACATGAAGAGAAATCTCACAGAGGAAGACACTGACATGGCAACATGCACATGAAAACATGCTCTGCATCACTTGCCCTTAGGGATATACAAATCAAAACCACAATGAGATACCACCTCACACCAGTGAGAATGGGGAAAATTAAAAAGGCAGGAAACCACAAATGTTGGAGAGGATGCGGAGAAAAGGGAACCCTCTTACACTGCTGTTGGGAATGTGAACTGGTGCAGTCACTCTGGAAAACTGTGTGGAGGTTCCACAAAGTGTTAAAAATAGACCTGCCCGATGACTCAGCAATTGCACTATTGGGGATTTACCCCAAAGATTCAGATGCAATGAAACGCCGGGACACCTGCACCCCGATGTTTATAGCAGAATGTCCACAATAGCCAAACAGTGTCAGGAGCCTTGGTGTCCATCGAAAGATGAATGGATAAAGAAGATGTGGTTTATGTATACAATGGAATAATATTCAACCATTAGAAACGACAAATACCCAACATTTGTTTCAACGTGGATGGAACTGGAGGCTATTATGCTGAGTGAAGTAAGTCAATCGGAGAAGGACAGTGTATGTTCTCATTCCTTGGGGAATATAAATAATAGTGAAAGGGAATATAAGGGAATGGAGAAGAAACGTTTGGGAAATATCAGAAAGGGAGAGAGATCATAAAGACTCCTAACTCTGGGAAAAGAACTAGCAGTGCTGGAAGGGGAGGAGGGCGGGGGGTGGGGGTGAATGGGTGACGGGCACTGAGGGGGACACTTGACGGGATGAGCACTGCGTGTTATTCTGTATGTTGGTCAATTGAACACCAATAAAAAATAAATTTATTTAAAAAAAAAGATCAAACAACTGCATATTTATGCTGCCAACATGGGAGTACCGAAATATAGAAACCAATTAACAACAAACGTACAGGAACACACTGATAATAATACAATGACTGGGGATTTTAACACCCACTTATGGCAATGGACCGATCGTCTATGCAGAAAATCAACAGGGGAACAATAGGCTTGACACACTGGACCAAAGTGACTCAACAGATATAGTCTGAACTATTTCTTCCTAAAGCAGAATACACATTCCTTTCAAGTGCACATGGGACATTCTCCAGAATAGATTATATCATGGACCACAAATCAGCCCTCAACAGGTACAACAGGTACAAGAAGGATGGTATCACACCATGTATATTTTCGGACGACGACGCTATGAAACTTGAAGTCGACAGTAAGAAAAAATTTGGACAGACCAAATATTTGTGGAGATTATGATCATCCTACCAGAGAAGGAATGGAGTAACCAGGAAATTAAAGAGGAAATTTAAAACAAATGAAAATGAAAACATGTTTCTTCAAACCTCTAGGATGTAGCAAAGACAGTCCTTAGAGGGAAGTAGATAGCAATACAGGCCTACCTCAAGAAACAAGAAGTCTCCAATACACAACCCAACACTACACCTAAAGGAGCTGGAAAAGGAATAGGGAACAAATCCTAAAGCCTCCTTAAGAAGGAAAAAATAAAGATGAGAGCAGAAATAATCAATACAGAAACAACAAAACAGTAGAATGGAATAATGAAACTAAGAACTGGTTCTTCAAAATAACTAAGAAAATGGATCAAGCCCTAGCCAGCCTTATCAACAAGAAAACAGAAAAGAACTAAATAAATAAAATCACAAAAGAGAGAAGAGAGATCACAATCAACACCAGAAAATAAGACAATTATAAGGGAATACTATAAAAGATTATACGCTAACAACCTGGGAGACCAGGAAGAATTGGAGAGATCCCTAGAAATGTGCAAACGAGCAAAACTGAAAGAGGAAGAAATAGAAAATGTGACTAGACCCATAACTAGCAAAGGAATTTAATCAGCAAGGCACCTGGGTGCCTCAGTGGTTGAGCATCTGCTTTGGCTCAGGTCATGATCCCGGGGTCCTGGGGAATCATGTCCCACATCAGGCTCCCTGCGTGGAGCCTCATTTTCCCCCTGCCTATACCCCTGCCTCTCTGTGTCTTGCATGAATACATAAATAAAATATTTAAAAAAGAAAAAAGATAAAAAGATGAGAAAGGACCCAAATAAAATCACAAATGAGATAAGAGAAATAACAACCAAAACTAGAGAAATAAAAACGTTTATAAGAGAACATTATGAAAAATTATATGCCAGCAACCTAGAACCTGGAAGAAATAGATCAATTCCTGGAAATATATAACACAGCAAAAATGAAAAAGGAAGAAATAAGAAACTAGAACACACAGATAACCAGCAACGAAATTGAATCAGCAATCAGGAATCTCCCAACAGGAGATGCTTAGATCAATAGAATAGAATGGAATGCCGAAACAAGATACAAACCTGTAACTCTATGATCCATTAATCGACAACAAGGCAGCAGGGAATATCCAATGGCACAAAGACAGTCTCTTCAACAAACCCTAACCCTGACCCCAGGATAAGAACAAATGGTGTTGGGAAAACCAGGCAGCCACATGCAGAAGAATGAAACTGGACCACTTTCTTACACCATATATATAAAAAATAAATTCAAAATGGATGAAAGACCTAAATGTGAGACCTGAAACCATAAAAAGAAGAAAAGATAGGCAGCAACGTCTTTGACGTTGGCCATTGGATCTTCTTTCTAGATATGCCTCTGAGGTGAGGGAAACAAAAGCAAAAATACTCTTGGGACTTCATCAAATTCAAAAGCTTCTGCAAAATGAAAGAAACAACCAACGCTAAAAGGCAACATACAAAATGAAAGGAGATATTTGTAAATAACACATCCAATAAACAGTTAGTATGCAAAATACGCAAAGCAAATATAAATCTCAACCTCCTAAACACAAATTATCCAACTGCAGATGGGTAGAAGACATGAATGGACTTTGTCTCTGACAAGACATCCAGATGGCCACCAGACACCGAAAGACACTCCGCGTCACCCATCATCAGGGAAATTCAAATGAAAACCACAATAAGATGTCACCTGACAGCCGACAGAATGGCTAAAATTAACAACAGAAGAAACAACAGGTGTTGTTGAGGCTATAGAGAAGAGGGAGCCCCCTTACACTCCTGGTGGGCATGCGAACAGTTGCAGCCACTGTGAAAAACACTGTGGAGGGTCCTCGAGACGTTAAAAATAGGGGATCCCTGGGTGGTGCAGCGGTTTGGTACCTGCCTTTGGCCCATGTCGCGATCCTGGAGACCTGGGATCGAATCCCACGTCGGACTAACAGTGCACGGAGCCTGCTTCTCCCTCTGCCTGTGTCTCTGCCTCTCTCTCTGTGACTATCATAAAAAAAAATTTAAAAAGAAGTTAAAAATAGCGCTACCCTATGATTCCCAAATTGCAGAGCTAGGTATTTACCCCGATGATACAAAAGTCTTTTAGTAGATTCCAAGTAGGACACGCAGACCAGTGTTTGTAGCAGCGTTATCAACAACAGCCAAACTGTGGATACAGCCCAGATGTCCATCGACTGATGAATGGGCAGAGACGATGTGGTAAATATACCCACTGCGACATCACTCGGTCATCAGAAGCGATGAAATGAAGCCATTTACAATGATGTGGGAGAAGTGGAAAGGACTTATGCTTAATGAACTCAGTCAGTCAGAGAAAGATATGAAATACCATACAATTGCATTCACATGTGCTTTTTAGGAAACCAGACAAACTGGCAAAGGGGCAGAGGGGGGGATGAGAGAAGCAAACAAAAAAACACACTCTTAACCACAGAGAATCAACTAATAAATACCAGAGGAAGGTGAGGGAGATGGGGAATCAGGGGATGGGGATAGTGGAGGGCACCTGTGGCCAGTACCAGGCATTGTAACCAAGAGTTGAATCACTATGTGGTAAACCTGAAACTATATCATACTGTGTATACAAACAGGAATTCAAGTAAAACTTTAAAATAATAATTGGTAGTATTGATGAAACATGTACGCACTAGAGATAAAATCAGAAAGGCAACTGAAAATCCAAATAAAGAGTCTTTAGAGCCACAAATCCCCTCCTAGCTCAGCTCGGGAGAAGCCTGCCATGTCTATTCTGACACCATCAGAAGCCTGGATTTTGATTCTCTGGGGAGGCCACTGACTTGGTGGAGTCAGGCTATCTTTGAACCCAAAACCTAAATAGAGTGCATAAAACTAAACGGCCCAAGATGCTAGGAGTCCCAGTGCAGGCACATGCCAAGTCCCAAACTCTAACCATACACAGACATAACCCTAACCCTACACTTAATCGTAATGTTAACCTAACCCTTAAACAAGACCCATCGCTAATCTAAAAACAAACACAAACCCCAAGACCAAAACACATTCACTGAACCTTCCTGCCAACCCTCACCCTAACTCCTAAATGCAGGTGCACCTAAACTTAGGTTTCCTTAACGCTGACCCCTACATTAAATCTAACACAAACCCTAACCTCTAACCCTATCCTTAAGGTATTCAAATCCTATTCCTAATCTTAACCTGTACCCTAACCCTAACCCTCTATACTAATCCTATCTCATACCGCAAACTGTACCCTAACTCGTACCCTAAAGCCAAACCTAACCCACTCCCTAACCCTATATCTTGCCCTTTTCCAAAACCGTACCCTGACCCTGACCTGACCCTAACCCTAAACCCTAAACAAACACTAACACTAACCCTAGCCCTAACCCCTATCCTAATCCTAACCCTCGCCCTAACCCTAAACCTAGCCCTAACTTTAACTCTAACCCTTAACTCTAACCCCTAACTCTAACCCCTAACAATAACTCACACCCTAACCCCTAACCCTAACTGCAAACCTAAGCCCAACCCTAACTCTAACCATAACCCTATCCCCAACTCCTAACCTCCTGCCCTCATCCCTAGAGCCTAAACCCTAACCCTAACACTAAATCCTGTCCCTTACCCTAACCACCATCCTAACTCTTAACACTGACCAATACCCTTATGCCTCACCTAACCTCTAATTCGTAACCATAAGCATAATCACTAACCCCTAACATCTAACCTAAGGCTAACCACCAACTTCCTCCCCTCCCCTAACCCTACCATTCATTCTACCCTTTCACTTACACTGTGGTTCTGAGGAGTCCCTTCTGATATGGACGTGGCCCCCAATGGCTCCTCCAGATTCCTCCAAGGGGTCCTGAGGAAGCCGGGCTCCTGTGAGTGTGGACGTGGCCCCACGTGTTCCTGAGTCATAGTCAGCGGGTCCTGAGGACGCTGGGTCTCCTGTCACTGTGGACTATGCCTCACATCCTCTGGAAGCCTCACAGCAGGTCCTCAGGAGGCCGGGGGCTCCTGTCAGCCTGGACATGGCCCCACGTCCCCCAGAAAACTCACCGCAGGTCCTGAGGAGGCTGTGGGCTCCTGTCAGCATACACACAGCCCCTTATGTCCCGAAGCCAAAGTGCAGGTCCTGAGGAAGACAGGGTTCCTGTCAGCATTGACGTGGTCCCACATTTTCCTCAAGCCTCACCATAAGACCTGAGGAGGCTGGGGGCTCCTGTCAGCATGGACGTGGCCTCAAATCTTCCCAAAACTTCACAGTGGGTCCTGAGGAGGCTGGAGACTCCTGTCACTGTGGATGCGGCACCCACAGTTTTCTTAGGCCTCACCACAGGCCCTGACAAAGCTGGGGTCTTCTGTCCACATGGACGCATCCACATATTTCCCCAAGTCTACACCAGGGGTCCTGAGGAAGTCAGCGTCCTGTTGTGTCCATGTGGCCCCAAGTCCTCCTGAAGCGTAGCCGAGGGTTCGAGGAGGCCAGGGCTCCTGTAACCATGAATGCGGCCCCCGCTTCCAGAAGCCTCAACTTATGTCCTGAGGGGCCCGGGAGCTCCTGCCAGAGTGAACGCGTCGCCACATCTTCCTGAAGCCTCCCCACAGTTCCTGAGGCTGCTCAGGGGCGCCTGTCAGCGTGGATGTGGGCCCACAATTTCCTGAAACCTCCCCGCCAGTCCTGAGGTGCTCAGGGCTCCTGTCACCGTGAATGTGGGCCCACATCTTCCTGAAGCCTCCCCGCGGGTCCTGAGGCGGCCCAGGGGCTCCTGTCAGGGTGGATGCGGGCCCACATCTTCCTAAAGCCTCAACGCGGGTCCTGAGGAGACCGCGGTTCCTGTCAGCATGAATGTGGCCCAATTTCCCCCTGAAGACTCCCCGCGGGTCCTGAGGAGGCTGCAGCTCATCAGCATAGATGCGTCCCCATGTCTTCTGCAGGCCTCCCCAGCACAGGCTGGCTCCTGTTAGTGCAGGCAGAGGAGGCCTACTGCACATGCGTGCCCCATGGGAGGGGCCTGGGCTCAGGCGCCCCCTGCGGGATGCTCTGGTGCTACAGGAGACTGTGCAGGAGGCAGCAGGTGCTCTATGGGCCGCACCTGCCTCCTTTCAGGCTCCAGCTGGGGCCTGTTAGCTTCGGAAACATCTCACTGAAAAGGAGCCCAACACCCGGCTTCCCAGAAATACTTAAGGACAAGGAATTGGAGCCCACAGGACGTGAAATGAAATGTGGACCAGACTTTTACCACGTCCTGCAAAACTCACTCAACCCTCTTCCACTGTGGGCGGGACCGCGGGTTGGTGCAGCCACCCTGGAAACAGTGTGGAGGCCCCTCAGGAAGTTACAAATAGAGCCGCCCTGCGACCAGCAGGTGAACGGCCTGGAGCTCACTCCGAAGATACAGATGCAGTGAGACTTGGGACACCTGCACCCCAATGTCCACAGCAGCTGGGTCCACAGTAGCCACACTGTGGGAGGAGCCTCGGTACCCTCTGCCAGATGATGGATAAAGAGGATGGGAGATAGATGATGGTCATAGAGAGAGGAATGGTACTCAGCTATCAAAGAGAAGGAAATCTTTCCATTTGCAATAATGTGGATAGAACTAAAGGGATCATGTTAAGTGAAGTAAGTCACTCGGGAAAGAGAATGACCGTGTGGTTTCATTCATAGGTGGAATTAAAGAAGCAAAGCAGATGAACAACTGTGAAGGGAAGGAAAAACAAATAAGATGAAAACAGATGCAGGAAATACAGACCCTTAATGATAGGAAACAAACTGAGGGTAGCTGGAGGGGGCAGATAACAGGGGACAGGCATGAAGGAGGGCACGTGATGTCTCGAGCACTGCTGTTATCTCCAACTGATGAATCCCTGAATTCTTCCTCTGAAAGTATAATACACTATACGTTAATTAATTGGGTTTAAATTAAGTTAAAAAAATCAGTTCTTTCAGAGCACATTTCCTTCTGGACTCTCTATTTTGCTCATTCAGCTTATGCCGGGACCACCCCCCGTGGGTCTGGTTTGTCTACGTAGGCTCCACGCCTCATCCTTGGCCCAGCATAGGGCTAGAACTCACAACCCCTGAGATCAGGACCGGAGGTGAGGTCAGGAGTCGGATGCTTAACCGACGGAGCCAGCCGGGGGCCTGAGAACCACACTGCTTTATCTCTGTGACATCTTTTGAAATAGGAAAGTGCTGCGTCCCACTCTGTCATGCTTCTCCAATACTGATTTGCTGTCCGGGGTCATTTGTTGTGGGGGTTGGATGTTATGGGTTTTTTTTTTTTCCTATTTCTAACATCTGCCACCATGATTTTGATAGGAATGACATTGAAACTGAGGGTGGCTTCAGGAACTGCGGACATTTTCACAAGATGAGGCTCCCACCCCACAAGCCCAGGACGGCCTCCCAGAGCCTGGTTTGGCTCAGTGCACAAGTCTTGTGCTCCTTTGGTTCAGTCTCATTATTTATTCTCCTTGATGCTCCTGAGAAGGGCGTCACATCCTTCATTTCCTTCCTGAGTGCTCATTGTCAGGACACAGCAAGGCTACTCTGCTCTGTAGGGTCAGTTTGTGTCCCGTGACTTTTGAACTCACTCCTTAATTCTAACAGGATTTGGTGGAGGCTCTCGGGTTTCTCGTTTCTAGTACCTCTTCTTCAGCATATAGGGACAGTGTGACGTCCCCCTTCCAGGTGTGGAACCTTTGCTGTTTACAGCTTAATGTCCTAGAAAGCCCCACAATTGAATCAAAACTGAGCCCAGGCCAAGGGCAGGAAGCCCATATTAGAATGAGAACAGGGCTCAATTCCCTTGAAGGCCCCATATCAAAATGTAAACAGAACTTGAGGAATTGCTTCTGCCCTTCTGGAGGTCCCCGAGACCAGCCCTTAAAACTAAGCTAAAACCCACCTCAGGGTCCAAGTCCCTGCTCTGCTGTGTCGGGTATACTTGGATACAAGATCGAGCTTGTAAATAATCCCTCGTGTGTTTGCATCGGAATCGGCTTCTTGGTGGTTTCTCATATTCGCAATCTTGGGCACAACAGTCTGAGGTAAAAAACAAAACCAAAGAAACTCGGACGCAGGCAGAGTGAAAGCAGGGTTCTGAGAGAAGCGGCAGAGACCCTGGGGATTGGCGGCTCCTTTGGTTCCTGCAGCCTGCAGACTGGGGGGCGGAATCCTCAGCCCCAGAGCCAGAGGACCCAGTGTCCCCACCCGCATCCCCCCCATCAGCGCCGAGTCTCAGGGAGCAGCACAGCGCCGCCCGCTGGAGCCCAGAGATGCTGACGCCCACCCCGTCTCTGATCCCCGCAGGTGCATATCCCAGGCAGATGTGCACCTGACAATCTGCACCACATCCCATCCCCAGACCCCACACAGACCACTCGCTTCCACCAAGTTGTCAGACCACAGAGGCTGCAGAGCTTCAGCTCTGCCTGGAAAGTATGGTCTAGCTTCCTTTGTACTTTGTGCTTTATTTTCATTTATTTTCTTTGATTCTTTTATATTAATTGCCTTACTTTAATTTTTATGTATGTACCTTATAAATTTCTTATTTTTACTTTCATAGTATTTTAATTGTGTTTCTTTTTTTAATTTTTTCAATTTATTTATGATAATCACAAACAGAGAGAAAGAGAGAGAGAGAGAGAGAGAGAGAGGTAGAGACACAGGCAGAGGGAGAAGCAGGCTCCAGGCACTGGGAGCCCGATGTGGGATTTGATCCAGAGTCTACAGGATCATGCCCTGGGCCAAAGGCAGGCACTAAACCGCTGCGCCACCAGGGATCACGTTAATTGTTTCTATTTTGGGAGTTAGAATCTTTTAACAAGCAGGCCAAAATAATCTGTTGTTTTTTTTGGGGGGGGGAGGGCAGTTGTTATTGTTTTTCTTGAATTTCTTTTTCTTCCTTCTTTCTTTTCTGGAAAAAATAATGAGATGGAGAAATTCACCTCCATAAAATAACATGAGGTTCTAATCACAGCCAGGAAGTTCATCAATACACATATATGATGTCTAACTACAGTTTAAAACAATGATTATAAAGATAGCAGCTGGGCTGGATAAAGAGCACAGAAGAAAACTAGAGAAACGTTTACTGTAGAAATAAAAGAACGAAAATCTATTCAGGCCAATGTTAAAAATGCTATAACTGAGATGCAGTCCCAAGTGGAAACCTTAAAAACAAGAAAGGTTATGGACCACAGAGACAGACGTAGGGAAGTCAGCCACTTATTAAAACAATAACATTCATACCATAGGAGACTCAGAAGATGAAGAGAGAGAAAAGGTGGGACTTGCTTAGACATTAGAAACGACAAATTCCCACCATTTACTTCAACGTGGATGGAACTGGAAGGTATTATGCTGAGTGAAGTAAGTCAATCGGAGGACAAACATTGTATGTTCTCATTCATTTGGGGAATATAGATAATAGTGAAAGGGAATATAAGGGAACGGAGAAGAAATGAGTGGGAAATATCAGAAAGGGAGACAGAACATAAAGACTCCTAACTCAGGGAAATGAACTAGGGGTGATGGAAGGGGAGGATGGCGGGCGGTGGGGGTGAATGGGTTATGGGCACTGAGGGGGGCACTTGACAGGATGAGCAGTGGGTGTTATTCTGTATGTTGGCAAATTGACACCAATAAAATATAAAATTATTATTAAAAATAAAGGAAGAAAGAAAGAAAGAAAGAAAGAAAGAAAGAAGAAAGAAAGAAAGAAGAAAGAAAGAAAGAAAGAAAGAAAGAAAGAAAGAAAGAAAGAAAGAAAGAAAGAGTGGCACCTGTGTGGCTCTGTCAGTTAAGCTTCTCCCTTAGGCTCAGATCATGATCCAGGTCCCAAGGAAGGCTCCCTGTTCAGCAGGGAACCTGCTTCTCCCTCTCCCTCTGCCCCTCTCGTTCATGCTTTATCTCTCCTCTCTCTCTCAAATAAATAGAAAACATCTTTGAAAAAGAAACAAACAAACCCACAAGGAAGAGAAATCGCCCATGTAGAAGAATTTCAAACAATTTGTGAAGACATTCCAGCCTCAAGTTCATGAGCATAGCTTCCCACTCTTAAGTGTGGAATACACATAGTAACTTCCTACTACAAAATATAATATGAAAAACTTAAAATATTGATAATATAATAATAATAATAATTAATAATAATAATAATCAGTTTACTACGGAGAAAGCTGACAAACACTACCTCAGCAAGATGATCAGATCGATACCAAGACTGATAAATCATGTTGATAGTATCTATCCTTTATATGATATAATGAAAATGGCAGTATATCTCTGTATATAATCCACAACAACAGTTCAGTCATGAGATAAACAACAGACATGTCCCAGCTGAGGGAAATTTTACAAAATACTCTACTTCTCAAAGTGTTCCAGTTCAACAACAAAAAGGAAAGGCTGAAAGACTGTCACAATCCAGAGGAGCCTAAGGAAACATGAGGACAAATGGAATGTGATATGAGGGATGGAAACTTAGCAAAAACTAAGGAAATCTGTATAAAGTATGGTCTTTGTTTTCGTTTTTGTTTTTGTTTTTTGTTTTTTGTTTTTGGTCTTTGTTTAAAGTGAATTTTTTAATATTGATTCATTAGCTAATATTTGTACCATACTAATATAAGATATCAATAATTGGAGAAATTGAGTGCAAGTGCATGCGAATGCTCTGTACTATCTTCTCAATTTCCCTATAAATCTTTGTTTTTTCCTAATAAATAAGATTTATTTTGAAAATTGACTTAAATGAATGAGGCTCCAAATGTGAAGACATTTTTAGAATAGTTGAATTAACTTTTGCCTTATTCTTAAAGAGTTCCTTTGATGGAAACAAAGTAAGAATTTTAGATCAGAAGGAAAGAAAAACACTTATGAACACGTACAATGCCTCCTCAACCTGAAAAGCAGGAACGGATAATAGCAAAAATCAGATAAAAATACTTCTATTATAATAGACACCATATTGCAAGTGCTTTTAAAATTAGCAACGCATAACATTTATTTCCTTGACATTTGTCTTCCAAAGAGTTCAAAGTGTTTCAGTGTCAGTTGAAACAGGGGAAGAATCTCAGGGAAGAATCCTTCACATAATAATAGGACCATTGGTAATAATGTCTCTCAGTTCATTCCAAATCCATAAAGATGCATTTCCTGATGAGTGACTGAGCTGTGAAGAAAGAGATGAGAAACCCTCATCCCTCTGAATTACTTGTGTCAGAATATTTTCACCATAGTACCACGGATAGTAAATTATCCTTATTAACAGGAAATATGTCTCAGATTGGAATCTGAGCAATCAGATGGGCAGAGAAAAATTGCTTTGACTCGCTCTTCATCTTTTAAAGACAAAGGAGAGCTTCTCTATGTACAAAGTCAGTTGTCAAGATAGCCTTAGGGAATAAGAGTCTGCAGCATGGAATCCCGCTGCGCAGCTGGGAAGCCCGTGCCCCAGGTCTTCCTGATCCCAAATCCCTGGGCCTGTCCCCCAACAGACGCTGCCATGCTGAGGTCATTTGCAATTGCTCTCTTAGGAGCTCTGGGGAAGGGGGAAGGAGATAGTTAGGATGGAACGGGAAGCATGGAGGCCAAGAAAATTAAGGCCATTCCAATTTAAATTCAGTGTTAGCCCAAGTCCACCCATCCCAGGTCCCTGTGAAGAAGAGCTGAAATTTACATTACTTCAGTTACAGGAAAAAAACAAAAGTTTACAGCTTAATGACCTAGAAAGCCCCACAATAGAATCAAAACTGAGCCCAGGCCAAGGACAGGAAGCCTCTATTAGAATGAGAACAGAGCTCAATGCCCTTGAATGTCCCATATCAAAATGTAAACAGAACTTGAGGAATTGCTCCAGCCCTTCTGGAGGTCTCTGAGACCAGCCCTTAAAACTAAGCTAAAACCCGCCTCGGGATCCAAGTCCCTGCTCCACTCTGTTGGGTATACTTGGACACAAGCTCGAGCTTGTAAATAAACGCACGTGTGTTTGAATCAGTGTCGGCTTCTCCGTGGTTTCTTGGATTCGCAATCTTGGGCACAACACTCTGAGATAAAAAAACAAAACCAAAAGAAGCTCGGACACAGGTAGAGTAAACGCAGGTTTCTGAGAGAATCAGCGAGACCCGGGGGCTTGGGGGCTCTTCTGTGGAGGCCCATGCAGACTGGGGGACCAGATGCTCAGCCCCAGAGCCAGAGGACCCAGAGACCCCACCCGCATCCCGCCCATCAGGGGGGGTCTCAGGGAGCAGCACTGCACCGCCCACTGGAGGCCAGAGGTGCTGACGCCCACCCCGCCTCTGACCCCGCAGGTGCATCTACCACGCAGATGTGCACCTGATAATCAGCGCCAGAGCCCATCCCCAGACCCTGCACAGACCACTCACTGCCACCATGTTGTCGGACCACAGAGGATGCAGAGATTCAGCTCTGCCTGGAAAGTAGGATCTAGCTTCCTTTGTACTTTGTGCTTTATTGTCATTTATTTTCTTTGATTTTTTTATTAATTGCCTTATTTTAATTTTTATGTATGTACCTTATATATTTCTTATTTTTACTTTCATGGTACTTTAATTGTGTTTCATATTTTGGGATTTAGAATCTTTTAAAATGCAGGCCAAAATAATCTGGTGTTTTTTTTGGAGGGCAGTTGTTATTGTTTTCCTTGGTTTTTCTTTTTCTTCCCTCTTTCTTTTCTGGAAAAGGTAATGAGATGGATAAATTCACCTCCATAAAATAACATGAGGTAGTACTCACAGCCAGGAAGTCCATCAATACACATATATGATGTCTAACTACAGTTTAAAACAATGATTATAAAGATAGCAGCTGGGCTGGAAAAAGAGCACAGAAGAAAACTAGAGAATCCCTTACTGCAGAAATAAAAGAACTAAAATCTAGTCAGGCCAACGTTAAAAATGCTATAACTGAGATGCAGTCCCAAGTGGAAGCCATAAAAACAAGAAAGGTTATGGACCACAGAGACAGACGTAGGGAAGTCAGCCACTTATTAAAACAATAATATTCATATCTTAGGAGACTCAGAAGATGAAGAGAGAGAACAGGTGGGCCTTGCTCAGCCATTAGAAACGACAAATACCCACCATTTGCTTCAACGTGAATGGAACTGGAAGGTATTATGCTGAGTGAAGTAAGTCAATCGGAGAAGGACAAGCATTGTATGTTCTCATTCATTTGGGGAATATAGATAATAGTGAAAGGGGATATAAGGGAACGGAGAAGAAATGTGTGGGAAATATCAGAAAGGGAGACAGAACATAAAGACTCCTAACTCAGGGAAATGAACTAGGGGTGATGGAAGGGGAGGAGGGCGGGCGGTGGGGGTGAATGGGTGATGGGCATTGAGGGGGGCACTTGATGGATGAACACTGGGTGTTTTTCTGTATGCTGGCAAATTGAAAACCAATAAAAAATAAAATTATTATTAAAATAAAAGAAAGAAAGAAAGAAAGAAAGAAAGAAAGAAAGAAAGAAAGAAGAAAGAAAGAAGAAAGAAAGAAAAAAGAAAGAGAGAGTGGCACCTGGGTGGTCATTCAGTTAAGCTTCTGCTGTAGGCGCAGATCATGATCCAGGTCCCAAGGCAGGCTCCCTGTTTAGCAGGGAACCTGCTTCTCCCTCTCCCTCTGCCACTCTCGCTCATGCTTTTTCTCCTCTCTCTCTCATATAAATAAATAACATAATTGAAAAAGAAACAAACAAACTCAGAAGGAAGAGAAATCTCCCATGTAGAAGAATTTCAAACAATTCGTGCAGACATACCACACTCAAGTTCATGAGCATAGCTTCAAACTTTTATGTGTGCAATATACATAGTAACTTCCTTCTGCAAAATATATTATGAAAAACCTAAAATAATAATGATAATATAATAATAATAATAATAATAAAGAATCACTTAACTACGGAGAAAGATGACAAACACTACCTCAGCAAGATGATCAGATCGATACCAAGACTGATAAATCATGTTGATAGTATCTATCCTTTATATTATATAATGAAAATGGCAGTATATCTCTGTATATAATCCACAAAAACAGTTCAGTCATGAGATAAACAACAGACATGTCCCAACTGAGGGAAATTTTACAAAATACTCTACTTCTCAAAGTGTTCCAGTTCAACAACAAAAAGGAAAGGCTGAAAGACTGTCACAATCCAGAGGAGCCTAAGAAAACAGGAGGACAAATGGAATGTGATATGAGGGATGGTAACTTAGCAAAAACTAAGGAAATCTGAATAAAGTATGGTCTTTGGTTAATGCGAATATTTTAATATTGATTCATTAGTTCATATTTGTACCGTACTAATATAAGATATCAATAATTGGAGAAATAGAGTGCCAGTGCATGCGAATGCTCTGTACTATCTTCTCAATTTCCCTATAAATCTTTGTTTTTTTCCTAATAAATAAGATTTATTTTGAAAATTGACTTAAATGAATCAGGATCCAAGTGTGAAGACATTTTAAGAATCGTTGAATTAACTTTTGCCTTATTCTTAAAGAGTTCCTTCGGTGGGAACAAAGAAATAATTTTATATCAGAAGGAAAGAACAACACTTATGAACACGTATAATGCCTCCTCAACCTGAAAAGCAGGAAAGGATAATAAAAGCAAAAATCAGATAAAAATACTTCTATTATAATAGACACCATATTGCAAGTGCATTTAAAATTAGCAATGCATAACATTTATTTCCTTGACATTTGTCTTCCAAAGAGTTCACAGTTTTTCAGTGTCAGTTGAATTAGGGGAAGAATCTCAGGGAAGAATCCTTCACATAATAATAGGACCATCGTAATAATGTTTCTCAGTTCTTTCCAAATCCATAAAGATGCATTCCCTGATGAGTGACTGAGCTGTGAAGAAAGAGATGAGAAAGCATCATCCCTCTGAACTATTTGTGTCAGAATATTTTAACCATAGTACTACGGATAGTAAATTATCCTTATTACCAGGAAATTCGTCTCAGATTGGAATCTGAGCAATTAGATGGGCAGAGAAAAATAACTTAGACTCCTCATCTTTTAAAGATAAAGGAGAGCTTTTCTATGTACAAAGTCAGTTGTTAAGATAGCCTTAGGGAATAAGAGTCTGCAGCATGGAATCCTGCTGCACAGCTGGGACGCCCACGCCCCAGGTCTTCCTGATCCCAAATCCCTGGGCCTGTCCCCCAACACACGCTGCCAAGCTGAGGTCATTTGCAATTGCTCTCTTAGGAGCTCCAGGGAAGGGGAAAGAGCTAGATAGGATGGGACTGGACACAAGGAGGTCGAGAAAATGAAGGCCTTTCTACTTTAAGTTCAGTGTTCGAACAAGTCCAGCCATCCCAGGCCTCTGTGAAGAAGACCTGAAATTTACATTACTTCAGTTACAAGAAAAAAACAAAGGTTTACAGCTTAATGGCCTAGAAAGCCCCACAATAAAATGAAACTGAGCCCATGTCAAGGGCTGGAAGCGCCTATTAGAATGAGAGCAGAGCCCAATACCCTTGAAGGCCCCATATCAAAATGTAAACATAACTTGAGGAATTGCTCCAGCCCTTATGGAGAACCCCAAGACAAGCCCTTAAAACTAAGCTAAAACCCACCTCGGGGTCCAAGTCCCTGCTCCGCTGTGTTGGGTGTATTTGGACGCAAGCTGGAGTTTGGAAATCAACCCTTGTGTGTTTGCATTGGTGTCAGCTCCTTAGTGGTTTCTCAGATTCGCAAACTTGGGCACAACACCCCCATGTCCCCTCCTACCTTGGCTGAACCCCTATCCCCTCCCATCCAGGGTGACACTCAGTCTTCTCCCTGCCTACAACAGCTGGGCACAGGCCGTCACACAGGTCCCATGAGCACGGTGGGGACTCCCGCCGTCCCTGGCCTCCCAGAGGAAGGAAGGAGGTTTTGGCAGTAGACACTCCCATGGTGGCCCCAGGGATCCCTGCCCAGGACAGACTGGTTGGGGTCTGTGTCCCTGAGGCCAGCTCCTCCTCCCCGGTTTTCCCACAGGAAATGAAGGAGGAGACCCTAGTCTCCTCTAGGGACATCACGCTGGGGGACCTGGACGTGAACAGGATGTTCAGCAGTCACGTCATGTTTTGGGACTCTAGGGGGTAGGGTGAGGCTGAGGGGCCAGGGGGATCGGGACCCGGGAGGACCGGGGGCTTCTGGGTAGGGAACACAGGGCTTCAGAGCCTGGGGAAGAACAGCAGCCAACAACACACCGCTCCATGGTAGATTGTTGGGGATGAACACCGTGCCCCCAGCCTCGGGGTCTCAGGGATGAGGAGGCCACTAGGACGGGGCCTCCAGGGATTGCCATGTAAGCTGAACCCCAAAGGGGTGAGGGACGGCCCCCTGAAAAGCAGGGGGCTGGGGTGAGGGCCGTGGGGCCAGTAAGGGGACCTGGGGGCAGGGTGCATGGCCGTGACTGGAGGACACACATCGATCTGATGAGGGTCGGACGGGTCAGGGTGATACCCACCCTCAGGACTTTATATATTTCTAAATTCTATGCATTCAATTTGAGACAATTTGCAATTTGTAAACATACATAGTATGATGACCCCCAGATAATGCCCCTTGTCCAACCAGGGCCCTGCACTCACCACAGGGGTCCCCAGGGGCAGGTGTCACAGCATACCCCAGACTGGGGTCGCCTTTATCTGTAGACGTCTCCGTGTGCATCTTAGAGAAAGGGGATGCCCTGTGTCCGCAGGCCCCCCACACCATCCTCCCATTCCCCAGACCCACACCATCCCCTAACATCATCATCCCCCATGGCATAGCCCCTACACCATCCCCCTCACACACTCACAGCCTCACACAATCCCCACCCACACTATACCCCAACACCATCCCCGCTACACCATCCCCCACAACCCACCACCATCATACCCTTGCCCCCACACCATCGACCCCCACACCATCGTCCCTGAGCAAGGACCCAGTGCACCTGCACCCTGTGGGACATGCTCAGACTCCCCGGGGTTCTCTGGATACCCTGCTCACATCAGAAGCCCGGGTGTCCCATTGAGTACCCAGCGGTTGCAGGGAGGAGGGAAGGCAGGGAGTCCCGGACAGTGTGTGTGCAGGAGAGTGGTGCAGAAGACACACTGTGCCCTGCCTCCACCCACTGTCCCTCCGGGAGTGCGGCACAACCTGCACAGGACACCAGCCCATAACCCAGAGGGACCTGGACTGACTTGGGCCCAGGCTCTGCGGGGGCTGGGTTGATTTGAGCCCCCAGCAGTCCCAACTCAAAGACTGATGGAATCAGGCCCACATGGCCCTGGCCAACCCTGGATTCTGGCCCCGGGCTGAGCGAGCCCTCTCAAAGTGGATGTGGCCTCCTGGGCCCTGGGCATGCCCCACCGATACAGGTCGCTTATCTAGGGCAACCCTGGGGATCCTGGGACACACCAGTGTGGGGAGAGGAGGGGTAAGCCGGTGGGCCACACCCACACCCACACCATGAGGCAGGCTCCTCCAGGTGCTGGGGTCCCAGAGGGTCCGAGGCAGGGGTCCAGCTGCCCTGCTGGGACCCAGCACAGGAGCCCATGACCAGCAGGTCCAGGTCAGCTCTGCTGTCCTCAGAACTGTCACTAAGGCTGAAACCTCAGGACACACGCCACCACTCGGAGTCCACACATGCTCCCAGATGGGGGACTCCAGCACCCGCCCACCCACCCCATGTGATTCTTGCCCCCACATAAAGGACAGAAAGGTCTTCTTCCCCAGGGGAAGGCACGCACCTTCGGCTCTGAGCCCATTTGCTGTACAAAGTCAATAAAGTGTTGTGGTGCGAAAATGCACAGCCAGCCCATTTCTGTGTCTCCCAGAACTCTGTGCACGGGGGGTGGAGAGACCCCCAGAGAGGAGGAGGGGGCACCACCTAGGCCCCAACCAGCCCCTGCAGGGGCGCCACCAGGCAAACACAGCTGACGTCCCCACGTGCCTTCCCGGGGCGGCCGGACCCACTGCCGGATATGGGAATGTGGCTAAGCCTGAACTTCCAGCTCAGCTGACCCTCCAGCTGAAAGTCACTGCACGAGTGAGCGCCAGTGTGGCCAGGAGAGCCCAGCTAGCCGCCCAGTACCAGCACCAGAAATGATATTCTGCCAACCATTTTGGGGTTTTGGGTGACCCAGCCAGAGGATCCGATAGCTGCACGGGATAGCTGCATGTGATAGACACACACGCACCTCAAAACCAACAAAAGTCGGAATCCCCCCAATGTTGTCAAACAGCAGCCAGATGGTTACATACACTACGCTGTGGTCCCCAATAGGATACATGGAAAACGCTATAAGCCATTACTGCAGAGGTGCTGGAGGCACCGAGATGTGCCTGCTGTGATCCAACAAGGAGTGCAGAGGGGCAGGAAGCATCCTCCGGAGAGGGGGGCCCACCTAGGAAAGGACACTAGGTCCCTGTGAAGGCTACAGAGGGTGAAATCTGTCCTCCTCTCTTTCAGCTTCTGGTTTTCCTCCTAAATGCCATTTTCCTCAATCATATTAGAAAGAATTTATTTTATGTTTTTAAATTTCTTTTTATTGGAGTCCAATTTGTATGAATTCTTTCTTCAGCAAGGGTGTCATTCAGGAGAGAAGGAGAGATAAAGATTTTCCCAGACAGGCAACATAAAGGAGTTCATGACCACTTAACCAGTCCAGTAAGGAATTTTAAGAGGGACTCTTCTAGTGGGGGAAAAAAAAGAGACCAAAAGCAACAAAGACTAGAAAGGACCAGAGAACGTCACCAGAAACACCAACTCTTCTGGTAACAGAAATGCACAAAGTTCATATCTTTGAATAATCACTCTGACTGCTGATAGACTAAATGCTTCAATCAAAAGATATAGGGTATCAGAGTGGCTTAAAAAGCAGGATCCAGGATGCCTGGGTGGCTCAGGGGTTGACCCTCTGCCTTTGACTCAGGGTGTGATCCTGGAGTCTTGGATCGAGTCCCATATTGGGCTCCTGGTGGGGAGCCTGTTTCTCTCTCTGCCTAATTTTCTGCCTCTCCTCTCTCTCTCTCTCTCTCTCTCTCTCACACTATCATAAATAAAATTATTATTAAAAAAACAACATCCATCTGTACGCTGCCTACAAGATGCTCACCTTTGACCTATAGACACCAACAGATTGAAAGTCAGGGGATGGAAAATCATCTATGACGCTAATGGATATCAAAAGAAAGCTGGAGGACTCATACTTATATCAGACAAATGAGATTTGAAACCAAAACCTGGGGGACACCTGGTGGCTCAGTGGTTGAGCATCTGCCTTCGGCTCAGGGTGTGATTCTGGGATCCCAGGATCGAGTCCCACATCAGCCTCCCTTTGGGGAGCCTGCCTCTCACTCTGCTATGTTCCTTCCTCTGCTTCTCTGTGTAATTCTCATGAATAAATAAATAAATATTTTAAATTTCAAAAAAGAAAGAACAAATACTGTAAGAAGAGATGAAGAAGGGCATTATTTCATAATTAAAAAGACTCTCTATCATGATCAAACAACTAAATATTTATGCTGCCAACATGGGAGTACCTAAATATAGAAACCACTGTTGGTGGGAATGTGAACTGGTGCAGCCACTCTGGAAAACTTTGTGGAGGTTCCTCAATGAGATAAAAATAGACCTTCAAGACAACCCAGAAATTGCACTGTTGGGGATTTACCCCAAAGATTCAGATGCAATGAAACGCCGGGACACCTGCACCCCGATGCTTATATTAGGAATGTCCACAATAGCCAAACTGTGGAAGGAGCCTCGGTGTCCATCGAAAGTTGAATGGATAAAGAAGATGTGGTTTATGTATACAATGGAATATTACTCAGCCATTAGAAGTGGACTGCTCCCGAGTTACTGTGTGGGCTGGATACAGGTTTCCAGAGCTGGCCGCTGCCACTGGGGTTGTTCCTCCTGGGACCTCACGGGGTAAACTAACCGCACTGAGCCCTGCACCAAGCAGGGGACAGAGCAGCTCCCCCAAATGCTAACACCTGAAAATCAGCACAATAGGCCCCTCCGCCAGAAGACCAGCTAGACGGACAAGTTCCAGGGGAAGTCAAGGGACTTAAAGTATACAGAAACAGAAGATACTCCCCCATGTCTTTTTTTTTTTATTTCTGATTGCTTCCCCCACCCTTTTTCCCATTTTCTTTCTTTTCTTTCTTTTTTATTCTCTTTTCTTCTTCTTCCTTTATTCTTTTTCCTTTTTCTCTTTTCTTTCCTTCTTTCTCTCCTCTCTTTTTCTCCTTTTCCCAATTCAATTTGTTTTTGGCCACTTGGCACTCAGGAAAATGACTAGAAGGAAAACCTCACCTCAAAAGAAAGAATCAGAAACAGTCCTCTCTCCCACAGAGTTACAAAATCTGGATTACAACTGAATGTCAGAAAGCCAATTCAGAAGCACTATTATACAGCTAATGGTGGCTCTAGAAAAAAGCATAAAGGACTCAAGAGACTTCAGGACTGCAGAATTTAGATCCAATCAGGCTGAAATTAAAAATCAATTGAATGCAATGCAATCCAAACTAGAAGTCCTAATGACGAGGGATAACGAGGTGGAAGAACGAGTGAGTGACATAGAACACAAGTTGATGGCAAAGAGAGAAACTGAGGAAAAAAGAGACAGACAATTAAAAGACCAGGAAGACAGATTAAGGGAAATAAACGACAGCCTGAGGAAGAAAAACCTATGTGAAATTGGGGTTCCCAAGGGTGCCGAAATGGACAGAGGGCCAGAATATGTATTTGAACAAATCATAGCTGAAAACATTCCTACTCTGGGAAGGGAAACAGGCATTCAGATCCAGGAAATAGAGAGATACCCCCCTAAAATCAATAAAAACCGTCCAACACCTCGACATTTAATAGTGAAGCTTGCAAATTCCAAAGATAAAGAGAAGATCCTTAAAGCAGCAAGAGACAAGAAAATCCTGACCTTTATGGGGAGGAGCATTAGGGTAACAGCAGACGTCTCCACAGCGACCTGGCAGCCCAGAAAGGGCTGGCAGGATATATTCAGGGTCCTCCATGAGAAGAACATGCAACCAAGAATACTTTATCCAGCAAGGCTCTCATTCAAAATGGAAGGAGAGATAAAGAGCTTCCAAGACAGGCAGGAACTGAAAGAATATGTGACCTCCAAACCAGCTCTGCAAGAAATTTTAAGGGGGACTCTTAAAATTCCCCTTTAAGAAGAAGTTCAGTGGAACAATCCACAAAAACAAGGACTGAATAGATATCATGAAGACACTAAACTCATATCTGTTGATAGTAACTCTGAACGTGAACAGGCTTAATGACCCCATCAAAAGGCGCAGGGTTTCAGACTGGATAAAAAAGCAGGACCCATCTATAGCTGTCTACAAGAGACTCATATTAGACAGAAGGACACCTACAACCTGAAAATGAAATGTTGGAGAACAATTTACCATTCAAAAGGTCCTCAAAAGAAAGCAGGGGTAGCCATCCTTATATCAGATAAACTAAAATTTACCCAGAAGACTGTAGTGAGAGATGAAGAGGGACACTAAATCATACTTAAGGGATCTATCCCACAAGAGGTCTTAACAATCCTCAATATATGCCCCGAATGTGGGAGCTGCCAAATATTTAAACCAATTAATAACCAAAGTGAAGAAATACTTAGATAATAATACACTTATACTTGGTGACTTCAATCTAGCTCTTTCTACCCTCGATAGGTCTCTAAGCACAACATCTCCAAAGAAACAAGAGCTTTAAATGATACACTGGACCAGATGGATTTCACAGAAATCTACAGAACTTTACATCCAAACTCAACTGAATACACATTCTTCTCAAGTGCACATGGAACTTTCTTCAGAATAGACCACATACTGGGTCACAAATAGGGTCTGAACCGATACCAAGGGATGGGGATCGTCCCCTGCATATTCTCAGACCATAATGCCTTGAAATTAGAACTAAATCACAACAAGAAGTTTGGAAGGACCTCAAACACGTGGAGGTGAAGGATCAACCTGCTAAAAGATGAAAGGGTCAACCAGGAAATTGAGGAAGAATTAAAAAGATACATGGAAACTAATGAAAATGAACATACAACCGTTCAAATTCTTTGGGATGCCGCAAAAGCAGTCCTAAGGGGGAAATATATCACAATACAAGAATCCATTCAGAAACAGGAAACTACTCAAATACAAAAGCTAACTTTACACATAAAGGGGCTAGAGAAAAAAAAGCTGATATATCCTAACCCAACAGAAGAATAGAGTTAATTAAAATTCGAGCAGAACTCAAGGAAATCGAGACCAGAAGAACTGTGGAACAGATCAACAGATGAGGAAATGGTTCTTTGAATGAATTAATAAGATAGATAAACCATTAGCCAACCTTATTAAAAAGAAGAGAGAGGAGACTCAAATTAATAAAATCATGAATGAGAAAGGAGAGATCACTACCAACACCAAGGAAATACAAACGATTTTAACAACATATTATGAACAGCCATACACCAATAAATTAGGTAATGTAGAAGAAATGGACGCAATCATGGAAAGCCACAAACTAACAACTGGAACAGGAAGAAATAGAAAACCTAAACAGGCCAATAACCAGGGAGGAAATTGAAGCAGTCATCCAAAACCTCCCAAGACACAAAAGTCCGGGGCCAGATGGCTTCCCAGGGGAATTCTATCAAACGTTTAAAGAAGAAACCATACCTCTCCTACTAAAGCTGTTTGGAAAGAAAGAAAGAGATGGAGTACTTCCAAATTTTTCTATGAAGCCAGCATCACCTTAATTCCAAAACCAGACAAAGACCCCACCAAAAAGGAGAATTACAGACCAATAGCCCTGATGAACATGGATGCAAAAATTCTCAACAAGATACTATTCAATAGGATCCCACAGTACATTAAGAAAATTATTCACCATGACCAAGTAGGACTTATCCCTGGGACACAAGGCCGGTTCAACACTCATAAAACAATCAATGTGATTCATCATATCAGCAAGAGAAAAACCAAGAACCATATGAACCTCTCATTAGATGCAGAGAAAGCATTTGACAAAATAGAGCATCCATTCCTGATCAAAACACTTCAGAGCATAGGGATAGAGGGAACATTCCTCGACATCTTAAAAGCCATCTAGGAAAAGCCCACAGCAAATATCATTCTCAATGGGGAAGCACTGGGAGCCTTACCCCTAAGATCAGGAACAAGACAGGGATGTCCACTCTCACCACTGCTATTCAACATAGTACTGGAAGTCCTGCCTCAGCAATCAGACAACAAAAAGAAATAAAGTCATTCAAATTGACAAAGAAGTCAAACTCTCCCTCTTCGCCGATGACATGATACTCTACCTAGAAAAACCAAAAGCCTCCACCCCAGGATAGCTAGAACTCATACAGCAATTTGGTAGCGTTGCAGGATACAAAATCAATGCCCAGAAATCAGTGGCATTTCTATACACTAACAATGAGACTGAAGAAAGAGAAATTAGGGAGTCAATCTCATTTACAATTGCACCCAAAAGCATAAGATACCTAGGAATAAACCTAACCAAGGAGGTAAAGGATCTATACCCTAAAAACTATAGAAAACTTCTGAAAGAAATTGAGGAAGACACAAAGAGATGGAAAAATATTCCATGCTCATGGATTGGCAGAATTAACATTGTGAAAATATCAATTTTACCAAGGCAATGTTCACCTTTAATGCAAACCCTATCAAAATTCCATGGACTTTCTTCAGAGACTTAGAACTAATTATTTTAAGATTTGTGTGGAATCAGGATCCCTGGGTCATGCAGCGGTTTGGCGCCTGCCTTTGGCCCAGGGCACGATCATGTAAACCCAGGATTGAATCCCATGTCAGGCTCCTGGTGCATGGAGCCTGCTTCTCCCTCTGACTGTGTCTCTGCCTCTCTCTCTCTCTCTGTTTGTGACTATCATAATAAAAAAAGACTTGTGTGGAATCAGAAAAGACCCTGAATAGCGAGGCGAATTTTAAAAAAGACAACCATATCTAGGGGCATCACAATGCCAGATTTCAGGGTGTACTACAAAGCTGTGGTTCAAGACAGTGTGGTACTGGCACAAAAACAGACAAATGGATCAATGGAACAGAAGAGAGAACCCAGAAGTGGACCCTGAACTTTATGGTCAACTAATATTCGATAAAGTTGGAAAGACTATCGATTGGAAGAAAGACAGTCTCTTCAATAAATGGTGCTGGGAAAATGGACATACACATGCAGAAGAAAGAATGAAACTACACCACTCTCTTTCACCATACACAAAAATAATCTCAAAATGAATGAAAGATCTAAATGTGAGACAAGAGTCCATCAAAATCCGAGAGGAGAACACAGGCTATATCTTTTTTTGAACTTGGCCACAGTAACCTCTTGGAGATACATCCACGAAGGCAAAAGAAACAAAAGCAAAAATGAACTATTGTGATTTCATCAAGATAAGAAGCTTTTGCACAGCAAAGGATACAGTCAACAAAACTAAAAGACAACCTACAGAATGGGAGAAGATATTTGCAAATGACGTATCAGATAAAGGGTTAGTTTCAAAGATCGATAAAGAACTTCTTAAAATCAACAACAAAGAGACAAAGAATCCAATCATGAAATGGGCAAAAGACATGAAGAGAAATCTCACAGAGGACGACATTGCCATGGCCAACATGAACATAAAAAAAATGCTCTGCATCACTTGCTATCATGGAAATACAAATCAAAACCATAATGAGAACCACCTCACACCACTGAATGGGGATAATTAACAAGGCAAGAAAAAAACAAATGTTGGAGAGGATGCAGAGAAAAGGGAAGACTAATACACTTTTGGTGGTAATGTGAACTGGTGAAACCACTCTGGAAAACTGTCTGGAGGTTCCTCAAAGAGTTAAAAATGACCTGCCCTATGACCCAGCAATTGCACTTTTGGGGATTTACCTCAAAGATTCAGATGCAATGAAACGCGGGGACACCTGCACCCCGATGTTTATAACAGCAACGTCCACAATAGCCAAAATGTGGAAGGAGGCTTGGAGTCCTTTGAAAGATGAATGGATAAGGAATATGTGGTTTATGTATACAATAGAATATTACTGAGCCATTAAAAACGACAAATACCCACCTTTTGCTTCAACCTGGATGAAACTGGAGGGTTTACGCTGAGTGAAGTAAGTCAATCGGAGAAGGACAAACATATGTTCTCATTCAATTGGTTAATATAAATAATAGTGAAAGGGAATATAAGGGAATGTAGAAGAAATGTGTGGGAAATATCAGAAAGGGAGACAGAACATAAAGACTCCTGACTCTGAGAAAGGAACAAGGGATGCTGGAAAGGGAGGAGGGCAGGGGGTGCGGGTGAATGGGTGACGGGCACTGAGGGGGGCACTTGCCGGGATGAGCCTGGGTGTTACTCTGCTTGTTGGTAAATTGAACAGCAATAAAAAATAAATTTATTTTTTAAAAAAAGTTCAAACAACTAAATATTTATGCTGCAAACATAGGAGTACCTAAATATAGAAACCAATTAATGACAAACGTACAGGAAGTCACTGATAATAATACAATGACAGGCGATTTTACCACCCAATGATGGCAATGGACTGATTGTCTATGTTGAAAATCTACAGGGGAACAATTGCCTTGACACACTGGACCACAGGGACTCAACAGATATAGTCTGAACATTTCATCCTAAAGCAGAACACACATTCCTTTCAAGTGCACATGGGACATTCTCCAGAACAGATCATATCATGGCCCACAAATCAGCGATCAACAGGTACAACAGGTACAAGAAGGTTGATATCACACCCTGTACATTTTCAGACCACGACGCTAAGAAACTCGAAGTCTACAGTAAGAAAAAATTTGGACATAGCAAAAATACGTGGAGATTATGAACATCCTACTAGAGAATGAATGGAGCAACTAGGAAATTAAGGAGGAAATATAAAACAAATGAAAATGAAAACATGTTTCTCCAAACCTCTGGGATGTAGCAAAGGCAGTCCTAAGAGGGAAGTACATAGCAATACAGGCCTACCTCAAGAAATAAGAAGTCTCCAATACACAACCTAACCCTACACCTAAAGGAGCTGGTAAAGCAATAGCAAACAAAGCCTAAAGCCTACAGAAGAAGGGAAAAAATAAAGATGAGAGCAGAAATAAACAATACAGAAAAAAACAAAACAGTAGAATGGAATAACGAAACTAAGAGCTGGTTCTTTTTTTTTTTTTTTTGATAGTCACACAGAGAGAGAGAGAGAAAGGTAGAGACACAGGCAGAAGGAGAAGCAGGCTCCATGCACCGGGAGCCCGACGTGGGATTCGATCCCGGGTCTCCAGGATCGCGCCCTGGGCCAAAGGCAGGCGCCAAACCACTGCGCCACCCAGGGATCCCTAAGAGCTGGTTCTTCAAAATAATTAATAAAATGTATCAAGCCCTAGCCAGCCTTATCAATGAGAAAAGAGAAAACCTAAATAAATAAAATCACAAATGAGAGAAGAGAGATCACAATCAACACCAGAAAAATAAAACAATTATAAGGGAATACTATGAAAGATTATATGCTAACAAACTGGGAGACCTGGAAGAAATGGACAAATCCCTAGAAATGTGCAAACGAGCAAAATTGAAATAGGAAGAAATAGAAAATATGAACAGACCCATAATTAGCAAAGAAACAGAATCAGTAAGGCACCTGGGTGCCTCAATGGTTGAGCATCTGCTTTAGCTAAGGTCATGTTCCCAGGCTCCTGGGGGATCACGTCCCACATCAGGCTCCCCGCATGGAGCCTCATTTTCCCTCTGCCTATAACTCTGCCTCTCTGTGTCTCTCATGAATACGTAAATAAAGGTGCAGCCACTGTGGAAAACAGTCTGGAGGGTCCTTGAGAAGTTAAAAATAGGGGATCCCTGGGTGGCACAGCGGTTTGGCAACTGCCTTTGGCCCACGGCGTGATCCTGGAGACCCAGGATCGAATCCCACGTCGGGCTACTAGTGCATGTAGCCTGCTTTATTCTCTGCCTGTGTCTCTGCCTCTCTCTCTCTGTGACTATCATAAAAAAATTTTTTAAAAAGAAGTTAAAAATAGAGCTATCCTACGATTCCAAAATTGCACAGCTAGGTATTTACCCTGAGGATACAAAAGTAGTTTAGTAGATTCGAAGGGGAACACGCAGCCCAGTGTTGGTAGCAGCATTATCAACAACAGCGAAACTGTGTATACAGCCCAGATGTCCATCGACGATGAATGGGCAGAGACTATGTGGTAAATATACACACTGCAACATCACTGGCTCATCAGAAGGGATGAAATGAAGCCATTTACAATGACGTGGGAGAAGTGGAAGGGACTTACGCTAAATGAACTCAGTCAATCAGAGTAAGACAGGTACCAAATACCATACAATTGCATTCACATGTGAATTTTAAGAAACCAAACTGGCAAAGAGGCAAATGGGGGGATGAGAGATGCAAACCAAGATACACACTCTTAACCACACAAAATAATCTAATAAATACCAGAGGAAGGTGGGGCGGATGGGGAATCAGGGGATGGGGATAGTGGAGGTCAGCTCTGACCAGTACCAGGTGTTGTATTCAAGGGTTGAACCACTATGTTGTAAACCTGAAACTATATCATACTGTGTTTACAAAGAGGAATTCAAGTAAAACTTTAAAATAATAATTGGTAGTATAGAGGAAACATGTGCGCACAAGAGATAAAATCAGAAAGGCAACTGAAAATCCAAACAAAAGTCTTTAGAGCCACAAACCCCTCATTAGCTGAGCTCAGGAGAAGCCTACCATGCCTATTCTCACCCCAGCAGAAGCCTGGATTTTGATTCTCTGGGGAGGCCACTGACTTGGTGGAGTCAGGCTATCTTTGAAACCAAAACGTAAATAGAGTGCATAAAACTAAACTGCCCAAGATGCTAGGAGTCCCAGTGCAGGCACATGCCAAGACCCAAACTCTAACCATACACAGACATAACCCTTACCCTACAGTTAAGCCTAATGTTAACCTAACATTTAAACAAGAACTATCACTAATCAAACCCAAACACAAACCCCAAGACCGAAACACATTCACTGAACCTTCCTGCCAACCCTCACCCTAACTCCTAAACCTATTCTAAACCCTTAACCCTGACCCTTACCTTAAATCTAACCCTAACCTCTAACCATAACCTTAACTTAATGTACTCAAATCGTATTCCTAAACTTAACCTGTACCCTAACCCTAACCCTCTAATACTAATCCTATCTCATACCCAAAAGTGTACCCTAACCCGTACTCTAAAACTAATCCCTAACCCACTGCCTAGCCCACTCTTAACCTTTTCCAAGCCGTACCCTGACCCTGACCTAACCCTAAACCTAACCCCTACCAAACACTAACCCTAATCTTATCCCTAACCCCTATCCTAAACCTAACCCTCGCCCTAACACTAAACCCAGCCGTAACTTTTACTCTAACCCCTAACCCTAACCCCTGACCCTACTCACACCCTAAACCCTAACCGCACACCTAGCCCAAACCTAACTCTCACCATAACCCAAACCCCAACTCCTAACCTCCTGCCCTAATCCCTAAAGTCTAAACCCTATCCCTAACTCTAACTCCTGTCCCTCACACAAACCCCCATCCTAACTCCTAACCACTGACCCTTACCCTTATCCCTCACCCTAACCTCTAATCCGTAACCATAAGCATAATAATAACCCCTAACATCTAACTTAAGCCTAACCACCAAATGCCTCCCCTCCCCTGACCCTACCATTCATTCTACCCATTCACTTACCCTATGGTTCTGAGGAGTCCCTACTGATATGGACGTGGTCCCCAATGGCACCTCCAGAGTCCTCCAGGAGGTCCTGTGGAAGCCGGGGTCCTGTGAGTGCAGACGTGGCCCCACGTGTTCCAGAGACTTAGTCAGCGGGTCCTGAGTACGCCTGGTATACTGTCACCGTGGGTATGCCTCACATCCTCTGGAAGCCTCACAGCAGGTTCTCAGAAGGCCCGGGGCTCCTGTCAGCCTGGACATGGCCCCACGTCCCCCAGAAAACTCACCGCAGGTCCTGAGGAGGCTGTGGGTTCCTGTCAGCCTAGACGCAGCCCCATGTCTCCCAAAGCCAAAGTGCAGGTCTTGAGGAGGACGGGGGTCCTTGACGTGGCCCCACATTTTCCTCAGCCTCACCATAAGACCTGAGGAGGTTGGGGGCTCCTGTCAGCATGGACGTGGCCCCAAATCATCCCAGTCCTTCACAGTGCATCCTGAGGAGGCCGGAGACTCCTGTCAGTGTGGATTTGGCATCCACATTTTTCTTAGGCCTCACCACAGGCTCTGACAAGGCTGGGGTCTTCTGTCTGCACGGACGCATCCCCATATTTCCCAACACCTACACTGGGGGTCCTGAGGACATCAGTGTCCGGTTGTGTGGACGTGGCCCCACATCCTCCCGAAGCATCACCACAGGTTCTGAGGTGGCCGAGGCTCCTGTCACTGTGGATGCGGCCCCCAGCTTCCAGAAGCCTCAACTTATGTCCTGAGGGGCCCATTAGCTCCTGCCAGAGTGAACGCGGCACCACATCTTTCAGAAGCCTCCCCGCATGTCCTGAGGCAGCCCAGGGTCTCCTGTCAGGGTGGTTGTGGGCCCACATCTTCCTGAAGCCTCACGATGTGTCCTGAGGAGACCAGGGCTCCTGTCAGTGTGAACGCTGCCCAGTATCCCCCTGAAGACTCCCCGCAGATTCTGAGGAAGCTGTGGCTCATCAGCGTGAACGTGTCCCCATGTCTTCCTCAGGCCTCCCCAGCACAGGCTGGCTCCTGTTAGTGCAGGCAGACGAGGCCTACTGCACATGCGTGCCTTCTGGGTGGTGCCTGGGCTCAGGCGCCCCCTGCGGGATGCTCAGGCGCTGCAGGAGGCTGTGCAGGAGGCAGAGTGCCCATCCCCAGGCCCACCTCTGCCTGCTTCCAGGCTTCAGCTGTGGCCTGTTATCTCCAGAAACGTCTGACTGAAAAGGAGCCCAACACCCAGCTTCCCCAAAAATACTTAAGAAGAAGGAATTGGAGCCCAAAAAGCGAAATGAAATGTGGACCAGACTTTTACCACGTCCTGTAAAACTCACTCAACCCTCTTCCACTGTGGGCGGAACAACGGGCTGATGCAGCCGCCCTGGAAACAGTGTGGAGGCTCCTCAGGAAGTTACAAATAGAGCCGCCCTGCGACCAGCAGGTGTACAGCCTGGAGCTCACTCTGAAGATACAGATGCAGTGAGACATGGGACAACTGCACCCCAATTTCCACAGCAGCCGTGTCCACAGTAGCCACACTTGGGAGGAGCCTCGGTGCCCTCTGCCAGATGATGGATAAAGAGGATGGGAGATAGATGATGGTCATAGAGAGAGGAATGGTACCTAGCTATCAAAGAGAAGGAAATCTTGCCATTTGCAATGACGTGGATAGAACTAGAAGGATCATCCTAAGTGAAATAGGTCAGTCGGAAAAGAGAATGACCGTGTGGTGTCATTCATAGCTGGAATTAAAGAAGCAAAGCGGATGAACATCTGTGCAGGGAAGGAAAAACAAATAAGATGAAAACAGATGCAGGAAATACAGACTCTTAATTAAAGGAAACAAACTGGGGATCCCTGGGTGGCGCAGCAATTTGGCGCCTGCCTTTGGCTCAGGGCGCGATCCTGGAGACCCGGGATCGAATCCCACTTCGGGCTCCCAGTGCATGGAGCCTGCTTCTCTCTCTGCCTGTGTCTCTGTCTGCCCCCCCCCTCTCTCTCTCTGTGCGTGTGTGTCTATGGTAAATAAATAAATAAATAATTTAAAAAAAAATAAAGGAAACAAACTGAGTGTCGCTGCTAGGCGGGGACGGGGGAGGGGATAACATGGGACCACCATGAAGGAGGGCACGTGATGTCACGAGTACTGCGGTTATCTCCAACTGTTTAATCCCTGAATTCTTCCTCTGAAAGTATAATAAACTATACGTTAATTAATTGGGTTTAAATTAAATTAAGTTAAAAAATCTGTTGTATCAGAACACGTTTCCTATTGGACTCTCTGTTCTGTTCCTTCACCTTATGCTGGGACCGACCCACATGGGTGTGGTTTGTTAAGTAGGCGTCAGGCCTCGTCCATGGACCAGCCCAGGGCGAGAACTCATGACCCTGAGATCAGGACCGGAGGTGAGGTCAGGAGTTGGATGCTTAACTGATGGAGCCAGGAGGGGTCCTGAGGAAAACACTGCTTTATCCTGTGTCTCTGTGACATCGTTTGAAATAGGAAAGTGCTGCGTCCCACTCTGTCCTGCTTCTCCAATACTGATTTGCTCTCCGGGGTCATTTGTGGGGGCGGATGGATGTTATGGTTTTTTTTTTTCCTATTTATAGAATGTGCCACCATGATTTGACAGGAATGACATTGAAATTGAGGGTGGCTTCAGGAACTGTGGACATTTTCACACGATGAGGCTCCCAACCCACGAGTCCAGGACAGGCCTCCCAAAGCCTGGTATGGCTAAGTGCACAAGTCTTGTGCTCCTTTGGTTCAGTCTCATTTATTCTCTGTGATGCTCCTGAGAAGGGAGTCACGTCCGTCATTTCCTTCCTGAGTGCTCATTGTCAGGACACAGCAAGCCCCACAATAGAATAAAAACTGAGCCCAGACCAACGGCAGGAAGCCTCTATTAGAACAGATCTCAATGCCCTTGAAGGCCCCATATCAAAATGTAAACCGAACTTGAGGAATTGCTCCAGCCCTTTGGGAGTTCCCCGAGACCAGCCCTTAAAACTAAGCTAAAACCCACCTCGGGGTCCAAGTCCCTGCTCTGCTCTGTCGGGTATACTTGGACACAAGCTCGAGCTTGTAAATAAACCCTCGTGTGTTTGCATCAGTGTCAGCTTCTTGGTGGTTTCTCAGATTCGCAATCTTGGGCACAACAGTCTGAGATAAAAAAACAAAACCAAAAGAAGCTCGGACGCAGGTAGAGTGAACGCAGGGTTCTGAGAGCAGCGGCGGAGACCCGGGGGCTTGGGGGCTCTTCTCTGGAGGCCCCAGCAGACAGGGGGGTGGGATGCTCAGCCCCAGAGCCAGAGGACCTAGCATCCCCACCGGCATCCCGCCCATCAGGGCCGGGTCTCAGGGAGCAGCCCAGCGCTGCCCGCTTGAGCCCAGAGACGCTGACGCCCACCCCGCCTCTGACCCCCGCAGGATCAACTCCTAGGCAGACGTGCACCTGACAATCAGCACCACGGCCCACCCCAGACCCTACACAGACCATTTGCTGCTGCCAAGTTGTTGGACCACAGAGGCTGCAGAGCTTCAGCTCTGCCTGGAAAGTAGGGTCTAGATTCCTTTGTACACTGTGCTCTTTTTTAATTTATTTTCTTTGATTCTTTTTTATTAATTGCCTTATTTTAATTTTTTGTATGTACCTTATATATTTCTTTTTTTACTTTCATGGTACTTTAATTGTGTTTCATATTTTGGGATTTAGAATCTTTTAACAAGCAGCCTAAAATAATCTGTTTTTTTTGGGGGGGAGGGCAGTTGTTATTGTGTTTCTTGATTTTTCTTTTTCTTTCTTCTTTCTTTTTTGGAAAAAATAATGAGATTGAGAAATTCTCCTCCATAAAATAACATGAAGTAGTACTCACAGCCAGGAAGTTCATCAATAAACATATATGATGTCTAACTACAGTTTAAAACAATGATTATAAAGATAGCAGCTGGGCTGGAAAAAGAGCACAGAAGCAAACTAGAGAATCCCTTACTGTAGAAATAAAAGAACTTAAATCAAGTCAGTCCAACGTTAAAAATTCTATAACTGAGATGTAGTCCCAAGTGGAAGTCTTCAAAACAAGAAAGAGGCAGACTTAGGGAGTTCAGCCACTTATTAAAACTATAACATTCATATCATAGGAGACTCAGAAGATGAAGAGAGAGAAAAGGTGGGCCTTGATCAGCCATTAGCAACGACAAATACCCACCATGTACTTCAAGGTGGATGGAACTGGAAGGTATTATCCTGAGTGAAGTAAGACAATCAGAGAAGGACAAACATTGTATGTTCTCATTAATTTGGGGAATATAGGTAATAGTGAAAGGGAATATAAGGGAAAGGAGTAGAAATGTGTGGGAAATATCAGAAAAGGAGGCAGAACATAAAGTCTTCTAACTCTGGAAATGAACTAGGGGCGATTGAATGGGAGGAGGGCAGGGTTGAGGATGAATGGGTGACGGGCACTGAGGGGGGCACTAGACGGGATGGGAACTGGGTGTCTTCTATATTTGGCAAATTGAACACCAATAAAAATAAATTTATTATTAAAAAAAGAAAGAGTGGCACCTTGGTGGCTGAGTTAGTTAAGCTTCTGCCTTAGGCTAGATCATGATCCAGGTCCCAAGGCAGTCTCCCTGTTCAGCATGGAACCTGCTTCACCCTATCCCTCTACCCCTCTCGCTCATGCTTTTTCTCCTCTCTCTCTCTCATATAAATAAATGACATCTTTGAAAAAAAATCAAACAAACCTAGAGGGAAGAGAAATCTCCCATGTAGAAGAATTTCAAAGAATTTGTGCAGACATTCCACCGTCAAGTTCATGAGCATAGCTTCCCACTCTTATGTGTGCAATACACGTAGTAACTTCCTTCTAAAAATATATTATGAAAAACCTAAAATAATAATGATAATACACTAATAATAATAAAAATAACAAAAATGAATCAGTTTACTACGGAGAAAGCTGACAAACACTACCTTAGCAAGATGATCAGATCAATACCAAGACTGATAAATCATGTGATAGTATCTATCCTTTATATGATATAATAAAAATGGCAGTATATCTCTGTATATAATCCACAAAAACAGTTCAATCATGAGATAAACGACAGACATGTCCCAACTGAGGGAAATTTTTCAAAATACTCTCCTTCTCAAAGTGTTCCAGTTCAACAACAAAAAGGAAAGGCTGAAAGACTGTCACAATCCAGAGGAGCCTAAGAAAACAGGAGGACAAATGGAATGTAATACGAGGGATGGTAACTTAGCAAAAACTAAGGAAATGTGAATAAAGTATGGTCTTTGGTTAATGTGACTATTTTAATATTGATTCATTAGCTCATATCTGTACCGTACTAATATAAGATATCAATAATTGGAGAAATAGAGTGCCAGTGCATGTGAATGCACTATACAATCTTCTCAATTTCCCTATAAATCTTTGTTTTTTTCCTAATAAATAAGATTTACTTTGAAAATTGACTTAAATGAATCAGGATCCAAGTGTGAAGACATTTTAAGAATAGTTGAATTAAAAAAAAAAAGAATAGTTGAATTAACTTTTGCCTTATTCTTAAAGAGTTCCTTTGATGGAAACAAAGTAAGAATTTTAGATCAGAAGGAAAGAACAACACTTATGAACACGTATAATGCCTCCTCAACCTGAAAAGCAGGAACGGATAATAAATAGCAAAAATCAGATAAAAATAATTCTAGTATAATAGACACCATACTGCAAGTGCATTTAAAATTAGCAATGGGGGATCCCTGGGTGGCGTAGCGGTTTGGCGCCTGCCTTTGGCCCAGGGCACAATCCTGGAGACCTGGGATCGAGTCCCACGTCGGGCTCGCGGTGCATGGAGCCTGCTTCTCCCTCTGCCTGTGTCTCTGCCTCTCTCTCTCTCTGTGACTATCATAAATAAATAAAAGAAAAAAAATAAAAAAATAAAATTAACAATGCATAACATTTATTTCCTTGACATTTGTCTTCCAAAGAGTTCAGAGTGTTTCAGTGTCAGTTGAAATAGGGGAAGAATCTCAGGGAAGAATCCTTCACATAATAATAGGACCATTGGTAATAATGTCTCTCAGTTCATTCCAAATCCATAAAGATGCATTTCCTGATGAGTGACTGAGCTGTGAAGAAAGAGATGAGAAACGCTTCCTTCTGAATTACTTGTGTCAGAATATTTTAACCATAGTACTACAGATAGTAGTAAATTATCCTTATTAACAGGAAATACATCTCAGATTGGAATCTGAGCAATCAGATGTGCAGAGATAAAACTCTATGACTCGCTCCTCAACTTTTAAAGACAAAGGAGAGCTTTTCTATGTACAAAGTCAGTTGTCAAGATAGCCTCAGGGAATAAGATTCTGCAGCTTCGAATCCCGCTGCACAGCTGGGACGCCCGTGCTCCAGGTCTTCCTGATCCCAAATCACTGGGCCTGTTTCCCAACACAGGATGCCACGCTGAGGTTATTTGCAATTGCTCTCTTAGGAGCTCTGGGGAAGGGGGAAGGAGCTAGATAGGTGGGACAGGAAGCAAGGAGGCTGAGAAAATTAAGGCCATTCCAATTTAAATTCAGCATTAGCACACGCCCAGCCATCCCAGGCCCCTGTGAAGAAGAGCTGAAATTTACATTGCTTCAGTTACAGGAAAAAAACAAAAGTTTACAGCTTAATGTCCTAGAAAGCCCCACAATTGAATCAAAACTAAGCCCATGCCAAGGGCTGGAACCGTCTATTAGAATGAGAGCAGAGCTCAATACCCTTGAAGGCCCCATATCAAAATGTCAACGGAACTTGAGGAATTGCTCCAGCCCTCTGTAGGACCCCAAGACAAGCCCTTAAAACTAAGCTAAAACCCACCTCGGGGTCCAAGTCTCTGCTCCGCTGTGTTGGGAGTATTTGGACGCAAGCTCGAGTTTGGAAATCAACACTTGTGTGTTTGCATTGGTGTCAGATACTTAGTGGTTTCTCGGATTCGCAATCTTGGGCACAACACTCCCATGTCCCCTCTCACCTTGGCTGAACCCCTATCCCCTCCCACGCAGGGTGAAACTCAGTCACCTCCCCGCCCACAACAGCTGGGCACAAGCCGTCACACAGGTCCCACGGGCACGGATGGGTACTCCCGTCATCCCTGGACTCCCAGAGGAAGGAAGGAGGTTTCCACAGGACACACTCCCATTGTGGCCCCAGGGCTCCCTGCCCAACATGGCAGCTCGTGACAGGTCGGGGTCTGTATCCCTGGCGCCTGTTCCTCCTCCCTGGTTTTCCCACAGGAAATGAGGGAGGATGCCCTTTCTTCTCCAGGGACATCACGAAAGTAGACCTGGACGTCAACAGGATGTTGGGCAGCCACATAATGTTTTAGTACTGCTAGGGGGTCGGGTGAGGCTGCTTGTACAGGAGGCTTTGGGGCCCCGGGGGCTTCTGGGTAGGGAAAACAGGGCCTCTGTGCCAGGGGGAGCAACGGCAGCCAACAACACACTGCTCAATGGTAGGGTGATTGGGATGACCCCCGTGCCCACCCCCCGGGCCTCAGGGATGAGTGGCCAGTAGGATGGGGCCTCCAGGGGTTGCCATGGGAGCTGAACACCAAAAGGGATAAGGATGGCCCCATGAGAAGCAGGGGATGGGGTGGGGGATGTGGGGGGCAGGGACCGGACCTGGGGGCCAGGCGGCATGGCCGCGGCTGGAGCAGGACACACATCGATCCCATGAGGGTCTGATGGGTCAGAGTGACACCCACTCTCGGTACTTTATATATTTCTAAATTCTATGCATTTAATTTGAGACAATTTGAAATTTGAAAGCATACATATTATGATGACCCCCAGATAATGCCCCCGGTCCAGCCAGACACCTGCAATGACCACAACCGTGCCCCAGGGGAAGGTGTCACAACAAACCCCAGACTGGGGTCGCCTTTAACTGTAGAAGTCTCCTTCTGCATCTTAGGGGAAGGAGATACCCTGTGTCCGCAGGCCCCCCACGACATCCCCCTCATTCCCCCACTCCTACTCCACCCCCCTAACATCATCATTCCCAATGGCATCCACCTACACCATCCCCCTCACACCCACACAGCCCCACACAAACCCAACCCACACTATACCCCAACACCATCCCCCTACACCATCCCCCACACTCCACCACAATCATACCCCTGCCCCACACACCATCCACCCCCAAACCATTTACCCCCAGCAAGGACCAGGTGCAGGTGCCCCCTGTGGGACATGCTCAGCCTCCCGGCGTTCTCTGCATACCCTGATCCCATCAGAAGCCCGGGTGTCTCAAAGAGTACCCAGGGGTTGCAGGGAGGAGGAAAGACAGGGAGCCCCTGACAGGGTGGGTGCAGGTGAGTGGTGCAGAGGATGCACCGTTCCCTGTCTCCACCCACTGTCCCTCCTGGAGGACAGCACACCCTGCACAGGACACCAGCCCCTAACCCATAGGGACCTGGGCTGACCTGGCCCCGGGCTCTGAGGTGGCTGAGTTGATTTGAGCCCCTCCAGGCCCAACACAAAGACTAATGGGATCCAGCCCCCCATGGCCCTGGCCAGCCCTGGATTCTGGCCCCAGGCTGAGTGAGCCCTCTCACAGCTGGATGTGGCCTCTTGGGCCCTGGGCGTACCCCACAGATCCAGGTCGCTCACCTAGAGTGCCCTTTGGATCCTGGGACACCCCAGGGTGGGGAGAGCAGGAGTAGGCCGGTGGGGCCCCACCCGCACACACCAGGAGGCAGGCTGCTCCAGGTGCTGGGGCCACTGGGAGCCCAATGGCCGGGGGTCCAGCTGCCCTGCAGGGACCCAGCTGCAGGAGCCATGAGCTGCAGGTCCAGGTCAGCTCTGCTGTCCTCAGAACCGTCTCTCAGGCTGAAACCTCAGGACATATGCCCCCACCCAGATTCCACACATGCTCCCAGGTGGGGGACTCCAGCACCCTGACCCCCCCAACCCGTGTCATTCTTTCCCTCCCCTAAAGGACAGAAGCCTCTCCCTCCCCAGGAGAAGTTCAGAATGGGCATGCAGTTTTGGGGGGCACAAAGCAGGGTTACATTGTTATGAGCTGATTTCCGATTAGGGTGTGCACAGCGGCCTCCTGACTATGGGGGGGGGCAGCACCTTAAGCCATAAGCAGGTCATGTGGGGGTCATCCTGGAGGTGGCAGGTGTAGCATAAAATGGAATCAGTCCTGCTCTGCTTGTCCAGGGGTAGGAGATTTTTGTTAAATTTCCTGGGTCCCACACTTGCAGCTCACGACACCTGGGCCACCCTCACCAGGTGGACTCAGCCTGCACACCTTGTGGTGCGGGGATCTCTCACACCAGCAGTGTGGAGGGCACCCTCCTTGCCCGAAGTGAGTAGGGGCTGGGTGAGCATGGGCTCGGCCTGAAGGCCAGGCAGCACAGGAGACCTGAGGAAACCAGCCCCATCCTCACCCCAACTCCCCACACAGGCAGCCCCTGGGCTCCCCGCCATGTGCACCCAGCTCCTCATGAGCTCCCCAGCATGGCGGCCCCGAGTTCTGGCTCCCTGCTGGAGAGGCATCGGGGAGAAGAGAAGCAGCTGCCATTGGCGGGCCACACTTCCGGACATGAGAATGTGGCCGAGCTGGACCTTCCAGCTCAGCTGCCCCTCCAGTGGAATGTCACTGCACAAGCGAAGCACCGGGTCGGCCAGGAGTGCCTGGCTAGCCGCCCAGCTCCAGCACCAGAAATGATATTGTGCCAACCATTTGGCATCGGGGTGACCCAGCCAGAGGATCCGATAGCTGCATGTGATAGCTGCATGTGATAGACACACACACACCCCAAAACCAACAAAAGTCAGAATCCCCAATGTTGTCAAGCTTTCGGATGATTCCATACACGACGCTGTGGTCCCCAATAGGATACATGGAAGGCGGTATAAAGCATGACTGCAGAGGTGTGGGAGGTACGGATGTGACTGCTGGGTTTCAACAAGGAGCGCAGAGGGTCAGGAAGGGGGGGCCAATCCTAGGAAAGGATACCAGGTTGCTGTGAAGGCTACGGATGGTGAAATCTGTCCTCCTCCGTTTCAGCTTCTGGTTTTCCTCCTAAATGCCATTTTCCTCAATCATAAGCAAAAATTTATTTTATGTTTTAAATTTCTTTTTTTGGAGTCCAATTTGTATGAATTCTTTTAATTTTTTTTATTTATTTATGATAGTCACATCAGAGAGAGAGAGAGAGAGGCGAGACACAGGCAGCAGGGGAAAAGGCTCCATGCACCGGGAGCCCGACGTGGGATTCGTCCCGGGTCTCCAGGATCGCGCCATGACCAAAGGCAGGCGCCAAACCGCTGCACCACCCAGGGATCCCCAATTTGTATGAATTCTTTCTTCAGCAATGGTGTCATTCAGGATAGAAGGAGAGAGAAAGATTGTCCCAGACAAGCAAAATATAAAGGCGTTCAGGACCACTTAACCAGTCCAGTAAGGAATTTTAAGAGGGACTGTTCTAGTGGGTGAAAAAACGAGACCAAAGCAACAAAGACTACAAAGGACCAGAGAACGTCACCAGAAAACACCAACTCTACCGGTAACACAATATCTTTCAATAATCACTCTGAATGCTGATAGACAAAATGCTCCAATCAAATGATAGAGGGTTAAAAAGCAGGTCCGGGATGCCTGGGTGGCACAGGGGTTGAGCCTCCTGCCTTGACTCAGGGTATGATCCTGGAATCTGGATCCAGTCCCATATTGGGCTCCTGTGGGGAGCCTGCTTCTCTCTCTGCCTAATTTCTGCTCCTCTCTCTCTCTCTCTCTCGCTCATAAATAAAATCGTTATTAAAAAACCAGATCCAGCGGTATGCTGCCTACAATGCTCACATTAGACCTATAGACACCGGGAAATTGAAAGTAGGGCATGGAACCATCTATAAATGTAATGGATATCAAAGAAAGCTGGAAGACCCATACTTATATCAGACTAACTAGATTTGAAACCAAAACCCTGGGAGACACCTGGTGGTCAGTGGTTGAGCATCTGCCTTCAGATCAGGGGGTGATCCTGGGATCCAAGGATCGAGTCCCACATCGGCCTCCCTTTGGGGAGCCTGCCTGTCCTTCTGCCTATATTTCTGCCTCTGCTTCTCTGTGTATCTCTCATGAATAAAAACATAAAATATTTACATTCAATAAGAAAGAACAATACTGTAAAAAGCGAGAAGAA